>NW_026575137.1:10265000-10905000 GCF_905146905.1 Nyctereutes procyonoides
TTGGAGTAATGAGGTCTAGTTCCACACTGGGTGTAGAAAAACTTAAAAATAAAATCTTAAAAAAAAAAAAAAAACATTAAATGAAACACCAAGAAGTAGAAAAGAGACTCAACGGTGAACTACACAAAAGAATCCTAAGGAAACTGTTGGTAAGCAGAACTGTAAGAATGTACAGATATTACTCAGAAAGGATAAACACGATTCCCAATGTGAAAAGGAAAATAATTAGCCAATTGACTTCTTTTAAATTTATCACTAAACATGCAATTAAACATTAACTTAATTTTTTTTCTATTCAATAAAGTATTCTGCAAATAGTTACCACTATCTAAGAGGTAGCTTAATTGTAGTAACTGAAAAATACTTTATCTGAATCACATCTAAATCACTTCTATTCAATATTCTAGCATTCCAGTACTCTAAGCCACTAGAAAATATACGTAAGTAAGTCACCTTTTGAAGCAGGTGGTGTGAAAAACCTATTCTGACTGTGAAAAGCACCCCGTCCTCCTCGATTGCCTGAAAATCCACCACGAGAAGAAATCTTCTGCGATACTTTGAGTGGCCGTTTCGGTGGGGGTATTCCATCTTGAGGGACCACTTCTTTACTCTCAGCTGCAACAAAGTCATCCACATGCATAGATGGTGGTCTGCTTGTGTTCTGTTTTCTTTGACGAAAAATATCATGGGGTCGTATACCCTGTCCAAATCCTCCCCTGCCCCTTCCTCTTGGTGGTGGCACAACATGAGCTCGTTTGGCAGGTTCAATGTATTCAGATTTCCCACTATCAAAACAAAAACACTCCATGAAAACGTATTCTTTTTCTTCATATTTCCAGTGAATACATGTCAGTCTTAGCAATATTGAAAATCGTATTTCAATTATTTCTTCATTCAGCTGCATTAATGTTACCAATATCTCTATTATTCTCCAGGGATATACTACAAAACTAGCTAAGAATGGTACTCATATCTTATTGATATGACTAACAATTATTTTAAATAATCCAGTTCACCTCTTGTTCAAACCTTCTAAACTCTCATAAAGTAGAAAAATGTAACAAATGTACTGGGTATATCCTGGCCAAAGTATTATTTTAAAAAAAATTTCAAACAATATTCATGATTAAAGTATTATGCCATCTTCCTTTTTTTCTGTATAGCTAGTGTCTATCTTAAAGTACATTATAATAAGTAAACTTCTATGACCACAATCAAGATCTTTGGTAGAATAGATTTTACCTTGAAGTTATAAAGGTCTCATGCTTGTGCTTCCCAAGTTTGAATCCTTTAGTAGTCTTAGTTCTCCCTGGAGACGATGGTTCTGACAAAAATGAGCGTTCTAATTCTGAATGCAAGTCAAAGTCACTACAGCATTTTTCAGAGAGCTCAATTAAGTCAACCTTCACCTGCAGTCATAAAAATGAAACAAAATGAAAAATACACCTTAAATGAAATTATTAATATAACAATTACAGAAATTCTTATTTCCTATAGATTATTTTTAACTCTCAAAATAAACAAATTATAGGTCGGCCTCCTCTTTTTTTCTTTTTCTTTTTTTTAAAGATTTTAAGTAATCTTCACATCCAACATAGGGTTCAAACTCATAACCGCAAGATCAAGAGTTGTATGCTCTATCGACTGAGCCAGTCAGGCATCCCTTTCACTCATCTTTTCAAAAAGCAACATCATTGGTATTTAAAGAAAAAAATCTTAGGAATTCAGCTGCATTTTGGGATAGGATGGGGTGGCATTCCTCCTCAAAGAAGGGCTATTAATTAGGGGGGGGGCACTGCTGTCTGACAAGGAACTCAGAATTTATCTATATAAATTAACAAAGTAGCATTTCCAGAATTCTTCCAAAACAACTGGAAGTAATATACTTTGTAAGCCTTGTATAGTCATGGTATTTATTATAAAAGGATTCTGTGCCACAGTTCTCAAAGTTCTATGCATTAGTTCCAGAGAAATAAAAACTATGTTTATGTTAAGTTTTATTTAAATGTAGCAAACCTAAAAAAAGATTCCAAATTTTCTAAACCATGTAAGGTTACAATCTTCATTGCAAGATAGTTATATTTCAACACTAAAATTATTTTTTAAAAAAAACTTCTAACAGAAATTTTAGATCTGTGATACTAAATATGGTAGCCACTAACCACATGTCCCTACTTAAATTAATTAAATCAAAAATAAAATTCTTTAGTTACACTAGCAACATTTCATTACTCAACAGTCACATAAGGTTGATGGTTACTGTACTGGACAGGGCAGATTATGAACATTTCTGTTACTGCATCAGGTTCTATTGGACACAGCAGTCCTAAAAAATCATTGAACAGTTTACACGGAAGGAGAAATTAATTTTTGTTTTTTTTTATTTATGAGAGTCACACACAGAGAGAGAGAGAGAGAGAAAGAAAGGCAGAGACATAGGCAGAGGGAGAAGCAGGCTCCATGCACCGGGAGCCCGACGTGGGATTCAATCCCGGGTCTCCAGGATCACGCCCTGGGCCAAAGGCAGGCGCCAAACCGCTGCGCCACCCAGGGATCCCCTAATTTTTGTTTTTTAAAAAGCTCTATATCCAATGTGGGATTCTAACTCATGACCTCAAGAGTCACATGCTCTACTGACTAAACCAGCCAGCTACTCTAAGAGAAATTAACTCTTTAATGCAATTTAAATGAAATTTTATGTAATTATTATTTTTTTAATGTAATTATTTTTTAAAAAGGGAAAGGAGCCCTTACTAATATACTAAATACATCTTAAATGTGAAGTAAACAAATATTTTAGTCTCATTGCACGTGATAAATATTAACACTTTTTGGACCAGAGAATATCCAAATATATTTATTTTTTTGATCAAGGAAAAAAGAATATATGGTACAATAATATGTAACTGAAATCAGCCTCCCTAATATAGCTCTGAGAAGCATAAATCAGAGTGCTCTAAATTTTAAATGTTTAACTATACTCCCATTATGTTTAAGAATGTGAATTCTCATTTATATCTATATTATTTTAACAAATACGTTCTTCACATTTCCCTCAAATTAAGAGCAGATTGCCAAAATACCATTCCCTTCCTTAAACCCCAAAACAGGAATGAACTGCAATTTTGTGGGATACTTTTCTCTATTCTATACCCTACAAATATAAGTGCTTCAGGGTATTTAGGCAAAAACTTAATTTTTCCCTAAAAAAATCTCATTCTCAAATATACAGATCA
Source organism: Nyctereutes procyonoides (assembly GCF_905146905.1). Classification (NCBI taxonomy): domain Eukaryota; kingdom Metazoa; phylum Chordata; class Mammalia; order Carnivora; family Canidae; genus Nyctereutes; species Nyctereutes procyonoides. The sequence continues at coordinate 10,268,237 of NW_026575137.1, forward strand.
CTAACTAGAAAGAAGCAAAACAAGTTAACATAAAAAAACTGAGTTTCCTGGATACCATTAAGTGGGCAACTGATATAAAAATAATGTAGGTACTAGTCCCCAAATGGGCTTTTAACTGCCATACAACATCTAACTTATTTTGGTGCTAACAATACACACACACACACACACACACACACACAAAATCAACAATAACTTTTTTCTAATATTTAGTAATAAAATTACTTATACCAAATCCAGATCTGTATCAATCTCTTCAGCCTGAAATGGAGTGAACCACATGGATTTCAACTGATCATCCATGACATCAGCTAGCACATATGCAGTCCTAGAACAAGAAAGGTATTTGGTAAAATGTAGAATTCCGAAATCAAATATTTTACCTTATTTTCTAAGCAAAATCTACAGAAGATACAATTAAAAATAGTACACTGAAAACTATTAGTAAAATTAGTACTTAAAAGCCACGTTTATTACGTTGTACCAGTAAGTACAGAAACTGCCCGTATTTAATTTTTCTAAATTTAGAGAATAATTCCATAAACTGAATAGTCATTATGCTCCAAAATTACAGTGCTCCAAAGATCAAGAGGCATATAACCTCTAGATCAGGGATCAGTAAACTATGACCCCCATTCTGCAAGCCTATTTGTGCATAGCCTATAAGCTAGAAGTGGTTTATTTTTTAAAGTTTTTTTAAAAAGCTATAAGAAACAAACAAAAAGCTACAGAAAAACACGCAACAGAGAGTGAACGCAGCTTGCAAAGACTAGAATTTTTCTTATCTGGCCCTTTACAGAAAAACAGTTTGCTGGCCCTCTGTAGACCCCAGTCATTAAATACACAATAACTACTTAACCACAAAACATTGCTTGTTTTACCTATTGTTAAACAGATTCTGGAGAGATTCTGGAGCTGAAAGTACTGGTTCTACATCCTGGTCACCGAGAGGTAAAGGATCACCAGATGACTCCAGCATCTGCTTAAGTCCAACTACATTGTCCAATAAAGAATCCAGATTGTCATCATCTTTTGAATGTTCCTAGATACAGAGAGAAACAGAATTAAATGATGCAGGCAAAACTTGAACATTTATGTCCATGATCTGACTCCTTAATAGAAAGGGTTAGATTTTTTGATTACTAAGAAATTTGGAGCACCATCAAAAATGTATCAACTTAATATTAAACATACTTAAATAAAATCAACATCAAAAACATATGTCATTTTATTTCTAAAGAATGGTAGCAGGGAGCACCCTGCATTCAAACAACAGATAATTCAAAAACTATTGCCTTCTTCTTTAATATTCATAATAGTATGGAGGACTTCACTCCAAATTATTAATTCAAAGACTATTCCAAACTTTGTAAGTACCCAACTGAGGGTTCACTATTTAAAAAGGTCACTATGAAAAACTTGTACTAGGCAAAAAGAGAAGAAACTTTATCTTGTGAATGAGCTGTTTTATCTTGTTTCTGGTTTTGTTTTTTGTTTGTTTGTTTGTTTGTTTTACCAAAACAAGCTTCTCTAGTTCAAGGAACAAATTTTCTGGACTTTCTTCTTTGCTTTGTAGAAGCTGTTTTAACTCTGCAGCATTAATACTCATTGTCCGTGATGGATGAGCTCCCTCTACTTCCATGAGACCACTATCATCTCCACAACATCCCTGTAAATGTCACACACAAGTTAAATTTGAGAGCAGAGAAATTTGTAAAGATGCTTCCAAACTTATTTAGATATTTAAGCCATTTGCTGCAATCTCCCCCTCAATGTTTTGGTTATACATTAGTACAAATGTCTAGTTTTAAGAAAGACTTAGCACAAAGCTGAAATAGGTTTCTTTGAGTAAGACTCGTATAAGTATGTAAACACACATATTCAATTTACTAGCAGCAAGATTTCTCAACAAAAATATCCAAAACAAATACAATAAGCACTTGTAGGACATGTAACATACTGTTTGATACTCAATAAAATGCCTACTATAATAAAGAACTGATAGAACCTGAATTTATCTTTCTGGAGATAAGGAAAACAACTAAAGAAAACTACCATATTTAAGGCTCTGTTCTGTCATGAAAAAGTGAATATTTCCTGCTTTAAAAAGTAAATCATATAATAAAATGATTTTGGGCATGATAATAATTTAATAGTAGAAAATTCAACTAGCAAACCAAATCTTGGTTCATGAAAACAAATCTGTCCACATTGTCACATGTGACAGAACACTTGAGTAGTTCCAAATCTTTAGAACACAATCCTATTTTATTATTTTTATTTAGGTATAATTAACATACAGCATTGAGAACTAATCACCACAGTAAGTCTAGTTACCATCTGTCACCATACAAAGTTAATACAATATTATTGACTACATTCCCCATGTATTACTCATTTTATTTTCTTAAAGTTCATTTATTTTTTTAGTAATCTCTACACGTGGAACTTCAACTCAGGATCCCAAGATTAAGCACTGCATGCTCTTCCAACTGAGCCAGTCAGGCGCCCCACCTTAAATGGCTCAAAGTGAATATGGTCTCATAGAGGAGCCTATAAACCCAATCTAGATGCAGGATTTAGTACTTTTTTAAAAAAAAGATTTTATTTATTTATTCATGAGAGACACCAAGAGAGAGGCAGAGACACAGGCAGAGGAAGAAGCAGGCTCCCTGTGGGGAGCCTGATGTGGGACTCAATCCTGGGACCCCAGGATCACACCCTAAGCCAAGGCAGATGCTTAACCACTGAGTCACCCAGGCATCCCCAGGATTTAGTATTTTTAAATAGGCATTAACAACAAAAATTTTCTTTGGGGCTCCTTTGTCCTATAACTGGACACATTTCAATGAAAATTAAATGAAAATTATTCTAAATAAATTCCCACTCACACGAACACTTGTGCCTGAAGCACACTTGTTTTTTTGTTTGTTTAAAGATTTTATTTATTTATTCATGAGAGACAGAGGGGGGGGGGCAGAGACACAGGCAGAGGGAGAAGCAGGCTCCCTGTGGAGAACATGATGCAGGACTCGATCCCAGGACCCCAGGGTCACACCCACCCTGAGCTGAAGGCACTTACTTGCTCAACCACTGAGCCACCCAGGTGTCCCCTGAAGCACACTGGTACCTTTCATAAAACACTAGACTGAGGAAGTCACTTATTGTTGTATTAAGGAAGAGGGTATATAGTTTTAGTGAGAATCAATAAAACATTATCTGTAAGAGTTTTACTTGCTTTGCTTAGAGGTAAGGGGGAGATTGACAATGATCTAGCTTATGTTTAAGTTTTTAAAAATTAAGGTAAATGATGTAAAAATAATCACAGTACACTGACAGAAACAGACTATACAAGGTTCTCTTTAAAGGAACTGTTCCCTAAATATTAGTAAACTGGATACATTAATGGACTAAATACATTTTATTGAAGTATATTAACCAGATTACAAATTATCAGGGCATTTGCTTCTTTCCTTACTCTGTTATTCATATCACTTTCACCAAGAGTTAGAAAGTTTAGTGTAACCGAATCAGAAAATATTATAATTATCATTTTTAAAAGTCAGAGAAAACAGAGTAAGATAATCAGTTAAAAGAAAAGGGGAGAGAGGATCCCTGGGTGGCTCAGCGGTTTAGCGCCTGCCTTCGGCCCAGGGCATGATCCTAGAATCCCGGGATCAAGTCCCACATCGGGCTCCCTGCATGGAGCCTCTTCTCCCTCTGCCTGTGTCTCTGCCTCTCTCTCTCCCTCTCTCTGTGTCTCTCATGAATAAATAAATTTAGAACAATCTTTAAAAAAAAAAAAAAAGGAGAGAAAAGGGGAGAATTTATGTCTATCCAAAAACCTGCATAGATGTTTTATAGTAGCTTTATTCATAATCACCCAAACTTGGAAACAACTAGGATGCCCTTCACTAGGTGAATGGATAAATGTGTATAGACACACAATGGAATATTATTTAGTGCCGAAAAGAAAAGAGTTATCAAACCATGAAAAAATATAGAAGACTTGCTCATATTGTCTGATTCCAATTACCTAACATTCTGGAAAAGGTAAAACAATGGAGGGGTAAAAAGATCAGTGGTTGCTGGAGGTTAAGAAGGAAACTATGAATAAGTGGAGCACATAAAATTTAAGGCAGTAAAATTATTCTGCATGACACTACAATGGTAGATACACATCGTTATGCATTTGTCAAAACCCACAGAATGTTAATACCAGTGAACCCTAATATAAACTATGGATTTTGATATGGAATATGAGAATAATGTGTCAACGTAAGTCCATCAATTGTAACAAATATATTACTGTAATGCAGTAGATTGGTAGGTTGATAATAATGGATATTTGGGGATAGTAGGAGATAGTAGGGGAAACTGTGCAACTGTAGGGAGCATGTGCATCAGGGAGATGGGAGGAACAAGAAGTACATGGAAACTTTCTGTACCTTCCACTCAATTTTGCTGTGAACCTAAAACTGGTCTAAAAAATCTAAAACAGGGATCCCTGGGTAGCTCAATGGTTGAGCATCTGCCTTTGGCTCAGGTCATGATCCCAGGGTCCTGGGATTCAAGTCCCACATCAGGCTCCCCACAGAGAGCCTGCTTCTCCCTTTGCCTATCTCCCTGCCTCTCTCTCTCTGTGTCTCATGAATAATTAAAATCTTTTAAAAAATAAATAAATAATCTAAAACAAAGAAAGATTTTTAAAACTATGAATTAAAATATTCAGAACAATGCAAATTTTTCGTCTCCCCATAAATCTCTTTTTTATTATTATGAGCAGAAATAGTTTTGAACAAAATAAAATGCATTTTACATTTTAATCCACTTTATTTATTTATTTTTTAATCCACTTACTTTATACTAAAAGTCATCTTATAAAAATCTAGGGTCAAATTTAGCACCATTTGAAGTACTCTGTATACACATTACTTTTAGAAATAGTAATAAAGGGATGCCTGGATGGCCCAGCAGTTGAGCTCTGCTTTCATCTCAGGGCGCGATCCTGGAGTTCAGGGATTGAGTCCCACATCAGGCTCACTGAGGGGAGCCTGCTTCTCTCTCTGCCTCTCTCTCTCTCTCTCTCTCTCTCTCTCTCTCTCTCTCTGTGTGTGTGTGTGTGTGTGTATCTCTAATGAATAAATAAAATTTTAAAAATAAAAAAGAAATAGTAATAAATAATTTTTAAGGGATGCCTGGGTGTCTTAAGCGTGTTAAGGGTGTCTTAAGTGTCTTAAGGGTGTCTTAAGTTGGTTAAGCGTCTGCCTTCGGCTCAGGTCATGATCTCAGAGTCCTAGGATCAAGCCCCATGTTGGGCTCCTTGCTCATGGTGAGTCTGCTTCTCCCCCTCTTCCCCACTCATGCTCTCTCTCGCTTTCTCTGAATAGATTTATATTAAGTAAAGCAATTTAATTAGTATCAAAAACACTTTACACAAAGAAAAACCCAGGTGGAGATGGTTTCACTGGTGATTTTCTACCAAATGTTTAAAAAATGAATACAATCCTTCATAAATGCTTCCAAAAAATAAAACCAGAAAGAACACTTATCGGTTCACTCTATGAGACCAAAGATACCACAAGAAAGAAAGCTACAGACCAATACCCCTATAAATAGAGACCTAAAACTCCTCAATAAAATAAAACAAACTGAATCTAGCAACATATAAAAAGGATTGTACATCAAAAAAAAAAAGAGAGAGAGAGAAAAAGATCATATATCATGACCAAGTGGGATTTATCCCAGGAATACAAGGTCAGTTCTACACATAAAAGTCAATCAATACAATATACTACATCAACAGAGTATGGAGAAAAATAACATAATCATCTCAAAAGACAAAGAAATAGCATTTAACAAAACCTAACACCCCTTCATGATAAAAACACATAACAAACTAGGAAGAGAAGTATTTCTTCCATAGATAAAGGATATCTATGAGTAACCATAGCTAACACTGTATGTCATTTTACAAGATTGAAAGTTTTCTCCCTATAATCAGGAACAAGACAAAAATGTCAATTCTCACTACTTTTTATTCAACATGTACTGAAGATTCTTGCAGGGGTGGAAGGAAGGAAGGGAGGGAGGGTAGAAGGGAGGAAATGTATCCAAATTGAAAGTAAAGTTAAACTATCTTATTTGTAAATGACATAATCTTACATACAGAAATCACAAAAAAAACTATTAGAACTAATAAACAAGTTCGGCAAAGTTGTAGGATACAGTATCAATATACAAAAATCAACTATATTTTTCTAAATACTAGCAAAGAACAATTCAAAAATGGAAATTAAGAAACAATTCCATTTATAATGGCATTAACAAAATTCCCAATTCAGAGGCATAAACAAAAGGCGTAAGAGATTTGTATACTGAAAACTACAAAACACAAAGGAAAGGAATTAAAGACAACCTAAATAAATGGAAAGCCATGCCACGTCCATGGATATGAAGACTTAATAGTATCAAGACAGTAATACTTCCAAAATTGATCTATAGATTCAACACAATCCCTATCAAAATCTCAGCAATCTTTTTGTAGAAACTGATATAGAGACAGAAAAGTAGATTAGTGGTTGCCATGGGCTAGAAAAAAGAGGCAGTGGGGAGATTCCCTTATGGGCACAGAGCTTCTTTTTGGGATTCTGAAAGCATTCTAAAATTAGATAGTAGGGCAGCCCTGGTGGCGCAGCGGTTTGGCGCCGCCTGCAGCCTGGAGTGTGATCTTGGAGACCCACCATCAAGTCCCACATCAGGCTCCCTGCATGGAGCCTGCTTTTCCCTCTCCCTGTGTCTCTGCCTCTCTGTTTGTCTATGAATAAATAAATAAAATCTTAAAAATAAAATAAAGACAGTGTGAAAGGTATTTGGGAACACACACACACACCATTAAAATAAATAAATAAATAAATAAACAAATAAATAAATAAATAAATAAATAAATAAGATTAGATAGTGGTGCTAGCTGCACAATTCTATGAATATACTAAAAACCACTGAATTAAAAAAATAAATAAAAACCACTGAATTGTCCGTTTAAAGGGGTGAATTTTATGAGATGTAGGATCAAATTTAAATAAAATGTTATTAAAAAAAAGCAGCAGCAAGAAGAAAATCTAAGATAATAGTGGTAAAATAAAAAAGAATGAAATGAAAGAAAGGTTTTATAAATAAAATTGACAGGAATGACAGCTGGTAAAGAGGATGAAGAAAAGGGGGAAATTTGACTATTATTTGATGACTTCTATCTTGAAGGTCAAGGAAGATGATATAAAAGTAGGGCAAATAAAAGATAACTCAGATATATGAGGGAAGATAATGAATTTGGGTTTGGATATTCAGAGATTCTCTCAAGTAGCCAAGGGCAAGGAGACGAGAGAGAAAGAGAGGAGAGGAAAAGACAGGAGAGGTTTTAAAAGGAGCCAGGACATTAGAAGGTACAAGACCTAGAAATGAAGTGATGCAGGGGGGCACTCTCTCCTAATTAAGGAAGGAAACAGGTTAAAGAACAGGGATAGAATCAAAGGGAGAGTGAAAGGATTTAAAACCAAACAAGATGGCCTTGATCTTCTCAGTGAAAGAGTTAAGAAAAGGAAATGCAATGGTAAGGGATATAAAAGCATTAATTAGCAATCCTGAGGGCCCAGCAGCTCCTGGATAACAAGAATGAACAGTGGTTAGTGATTTTTGGATTAGGAACTGTTTAGCTGATGATGTGTGTAAGAAAATCTGTCAAATGGATTTATTAACAACATACCACTCGGGATTTGTAGAACTAGTAAGTAGTCTTCCATTAACTAAAAACTCTAAAATTTCTTTATGATAGTTACAATCCTACCATTAAATATGCTCTTTATCCTTCAGAATCAAAGCATCTGGTGAACTTAATGACTTTAATATATATCTGACACAAAACAAACACAAATTTGCTGATAAAATCGGCACAAAAAAATAACTACAAATACAACAGGTAGCCAACATGTGCTTAACGGTAAGGCTCAAAATCTCATGACCTCGAGATCAAGAGTTGCAATATTCTACCAACTGAGCTGGCCGAGCACCCCTTACTGAAATAAATATTCTTTATTTTATTTATTATTTTATTTTATTTTATTTTATTTTATTTTATATTTTATTTTATTTATGATAGGCACACAGTGAGAGAGAGAGAGAGGCAGAGACAGGCAGAGGGAGAAGCAGGCTCCATGCACTGGGAGCCCGATGTGGGATTCGATCCCGGGTCTCCAGGATTGCGCCCTGGGCCAAAGGCAGGCGCTAAACCGCTGCGCCACCCAGGGATCCCTGAAATAAATATTCTTAATATAAGTTATATGCATAAAAGAAATATACTAAACAGTAAATTTAATTTTTTTCTTATGAAAACATCCCATATTATATTTGCTTTGGCAAAAGTGTACTAAACAACTCTTCCCAAACAGGAATCTTAAATGTAAACTGAATTTCTTAAACCAGTGTTGAGAGACTAGAGACCTATAGGATGTTAATAGCTATACGCACTTGTGCACACACAAGTATACACACATTATACACACACACACAAGTATTTTGCAGGCAATACATTTGGAAAAAGCTAGATTCAATTGCAGTAAAGCAACTTTCTATTTACTTAGGAACTTTTGGAGCTTATACTATACTAATGTGCACAGTTCAGTTCTATCAGGAGAGACTTTTCCAAACTTATCTGACCACAAACACTCTTTGAAGGCAAGTCTAATAAATATTAAAGGTTTTGGGAATTATGTCCACAACATATATCATGATTTTGGAAAATACTAATGAGACAAATTCTTAAACAGAATTTAATAATACAATTTTAGAACTGGGGAAATAATCTTTAATTTGTATCTATGATAGACCCAAAATACCTTAAAATAAACTTTACAACCACCCCAAAATCAACATCCAAAACACAGTCAGTAAATGCTCAATTAAATGAAAGTAGGCAAATACTTAAGAGACTGATAAATGAAAAAAAAAAGAAAGAAAGAAAGACTGATAAATGAAGGCACTAGAAGTGCCTGGATGGCTCAGTGGATTAAGCAGCCAACTCTTGATTTCAGCTCAGGTCATGATCTCAGGGTCCTAGGATCGAGCCAGTGTCTGGTTCCATGCTCAGAGGGAAGTCGGCTTGAGGATTCCCTCTCTCCCTCTCCTCTTGCCCCTTCCCCAACTAATGGGTGCGCTCTTGCTCTCTCAAAATAAATAAATCTTAAAAAAAAAAAAAAATGAAGACACCATGGGTGGTGTTTTCTCTATTTAAGCTGCCAAGTCATGGAGTATTCACAAATTAATGATGCTTAATAAATTTAAAAAGAGTTCAATAAATTCTGCTCTTAAATATCTTTTTTTATAAATCAAAAACTTGCATTTATAGTGAGATATGGGCACAGAAAAAAAACATTAAGTTCAAACTTCCAAAAAATATTCTAAGATATTTTTGAATGCAATTGCTTTTTTAAACTTATGACAGAAGTTTGTAAATTTAAAAAATACCAAACACTTACATATACATATATGTTAACTTACCATTGTGTCAGAGTTAAGAATTTGTCTCATAAATTCCAAAAATGAAGATGCAAGTTCACCTGTGTCCTTACTAAATGTGCTGACCACTCGTTTCAGTAAACTATGCAGAGCATTACTGTTTTTCCTTAAAGAACTGTAAATAAGTAGAGAGGACATGTCTTAAAACTTAAATGTATAAAAGTATAAGAAATAAACCATCTCCAGTTTCAGACAGAACAAAATTCAGTCCACCATTTAAAAAATGTTTTGGTGTGACTATATACATACACCACTAAACAAGGCAGTATCTACAGGTACCTCCTTTTAAAAATAAACTTCAAGCTCTTAAAGAAAATAATACCCCCACAAAAAGAAAATACTTCCTCCATATAATAAAGATATAAAACTTAGCAAAAGAAATTTGAGGCTCCCTATTTTTATACTTTTTATAGCCCGAGGATTTCTCTAATATAAGGAGGTTAGAGCGGTCTCAGAAGCTTGACCAGAAAGATTTACATAATAACTACAAAAAATGACTGACTTTATGGCACTATAATCTGATAGAAAGAAATGCAGGGTATAGACTGGGGATCTACAAACTTTTTCTGGAAAGGATCTGATAGTACATATTTTACGCTTTGCAGGCTATACAATAATGCGGTCTTGTCTTCTATACACAACAGCAGCAGTTCAGTCATACCTACTCAAATGCTTGTGTAGTGGAAAGCAGCCATAAACAATACATAAATGCTGACTATGTTCCAATAAAACTGTATTTACAAACACTGGTGGTGCGCTAAATTTGGTCATGGTTTGCCAATCTGTTACAAGGGTTGGCAAATGATATGCTTAAATCTTCAAGCATAACAATCAATCATGATAATTTATAGTCCAGATAAAATTATTATATACATTTACAGCTCTTTGGGTTGTTTTTTTTTTTTTTAAGATTTTATTGATTTATTTATTCATTCATGAGAGACACACAGAGAGAGAAAGGCAGAGACACAGGCAGAGGTAGAAGCAGGTTCCATGCTGGGAGCCCAATGTGGGACTCAATCCCGGGACCCCAGGATCATGCCCTGAGCCGAAGGCAGATGCTCAACCACTGAGCCACCCAGGAGTCCCTATAGAGCTCTTTGTTGATCAAAAGAGAATTTCAAGGGCAAAGTATTCTAATATTCCATAGCGTCCTTTAAGTTATAATAATTCATAACTAGTCAAAATGAAAGTAAGATTATATTAACACTAAGCATGCAGCATTTTTATTTGAAAAATGTGGTTGATATGCCATCATAGAAGACCTTGGTAGAGCAATACAGAAGAGAGAAAGATAAAGACTCCTGCTCTTGAGAACTCTATTAAGTAATGAAATGGAGGGCGGGGGGTGGGGGTGAATGGGTGACGGGCACTGAGGGGGACACTTGACGGGATGAGCACTGGGTGCTATTCTGTATGTTGGTAAATTGAACACCAATAAAAATTAATTTATAAAAAAAAAAAAAGTAATGAAATGGGTAAGGCACAACAAACAGGAATGAGATTAAATACAAAGACAAGGGGATCCCTGGGTGGCTCAGCGGTTTAGCGCCTGCCTTTGGCCCAGGGCACGATCTTGGAGTCCCGGGATCGAGTCCCACGTCAGGCTCCTCGCATGGAGCCTGCTTCTCCCTCCTCCTGTGTCTCTGCCTCTCTCTCTCTCTCTCTCTATCATAAATCAATCAATCAATCTTAAATACAAAGACAATACGATTAATGAAAAAAGCATGGATTTAAAATTAAATTTAAACTGATACCAATTACTAGCCTCTACATATAACCTTAAGCAAATAAGCCTTATTCCCATGATCTATCAAAAACTGGAGCCCACTACATACCCATTAGAATGTTTAAAAATTTCCAAACTAACAATACCAAAATCTGGTATTTTTGTTGCTCAACTTGTAAAGAAGTTGTCTATATAAAAAGCCCATTGGAATTTTAGGGTGATGGAACTACTCTGTATGCAGCTGTGGTGATAAACACATGACTCTATGCACTTGTCAAAATCCACAGAACTCTACAACATGAAACATGAATGAGATTACAAAGGAAGGGAGAAAACTAGAATCAACATCTGATACTGGATTGGAGTCAAAATGTCAGTATGGACTCATTTTAAAAAACACATACATACAAATAAACACTTTCAAAAACAAATGTAGATGTGTGTATGCATGAGTTAGGACACATGCAATATTTCCTAGCTCTATCCAATGAGAAGAACCAAATTCAGTGACACAAGCTGAACAATAAAATAACAATAGTATTAGATTATCATACAAAGAAAAAATTAATGTCCATAAATGCATAGTGATATAAATCTGCAAATAAGTAAATAAATGAGGGAAAAGTGATAATTCTTCCTTACAGAGGGATAATTAATAAATTAAAAAGAAATGAGAAAGAGGAAATTTGCATTAGGACATAGGACACCACAGTAAAAACTATCACATACCAAAATTCACTGATGAATACTAAAATTAGTGGACAAAAGTTTTAAGCAGAAATAAGATATTTACATAGTCTCAAAGTATATTCTCCAAAATATTTACTAATTATAAATTTTAATTTTAAAAATTATTAAGTTACCAGTGCAGAACCCTGACAGACAGCACCCAGCAAGTGATCATGTTGAATATCACCAAAAAACTACAGAGTGGTTGGTGATAACATTTACTGGGATGAACAAGATAGAAACATGCTTGATGCAAGAATATCAATGGCTCTGCCTTAGATCTATTCAGTTTGAATTGTCCACCAGACAGCCAAGCAGAGATGTCAAATAGATCAATAGGTTATTTAGAGCTTAGCACAAAAATTAGAGCTAACGGGGAAAAAGGGAATAGATTAAGACAATTTAGGAAAAGATTACTGACAGGAAAAAGACCAGAAAAATGAATCCAGCAAAGCCAAAAACATTACATATGATGCTATGGCAAATGTATGTATGCAAAGGGTATTGTAACCCTAGGAATGGAGGAATCAAGGAAAGTGTTTTGACTTTCTTGGAGGTGAAGAATTTGAGTTTTATTTTTTAAAGATTTAATTATTTGACAGAGAGAGAGAAAGAGCATGAACTGGGGGAGAGGGAGAACCGGGTTCCCTGCTGAGCAGGGAGCCCAACGTGGGGCACTGTCCCAGGACCCTGGGATCATGACCTGAGCCAAAGGCAGACGCCTAACTGACTGAGCCACCCAGGCATCCCCAATATGAGTTTTAAAGGATATAGAGCAGGGCGCCTGGGTGGCTCAGTCGATTAAGTGGCTGCCTTTGGCTCAGGTCATGGTCCTGGAGTCCTGGGATCAAGTCCCATGTTGGGCTTCCTGCTGAGTGGGGAGTCTCCTTCTCCCTCTCCCTCTGCCCCTCTCTGCTTGTATTCTCTCTCTCAAATAAATATTTTTTTAAAAAAGTGAAAAATAAAGGACATAGAGTAAATTTCTAGGCAATAGGAAAAAGGACATTTCAGAAGTAAAATGTAAAGACTACAGTGAGAAACTGGGGATGGGGCAGGAGGAGGAAGAAAACTTGGGATTTTCAGCAGGTGCTACCTATTAAAAGAGAATATAAATAAGACAGGTTTATCGGAAGATGGAAGTAAAAAAATAAAATTAAATAATAAATGAATGAATGAATGAATGAATGAATGAATGAATGAATGAAGATGGAAGTAGAGAAGTTAGGCATCAGCACCAAACCAGTATTTGGAACATAAGTTTTCAACCAATGTTTTAAGAATTAATGAGAGTCACAAATATATGTTTCCTCCTCCTTTATATCTCATAATCCTACATACTTCTACAAATTCCCAAGGAAATCTACATAATACCCAACTACCTTCCTAGGGAAGAAAAATTTGAGAGCATGGACAGACAGATTGGAGCAGAAATTATACTTGAGGTGTACATCATCTCAAATTAATTTTATCTAAGCCATTCCTCTACAGAATAAATAACAGAGAATCAGTACTTTTAGCTTGAAAGTCCATAATATCATACCACCATCACTTTGAAGGACTATAGGTTAATATATCAACAAAGCAAACATAATGTGAATTAACATCCCTGGAACAGTAAGATTCCCTTCTAAATACTATAAAATGCTCACATTAATTTGCCTATTTAGTTTATAATTTTAATCCTAAAGATTTTATTACTAGCACACTTCACTTCATTGCTAACAAATCTTTTCCATAAATATAAATTTCTCCACATGAAAGAAATTGTATCTTCAACCTTCTATAATTAGCCATGAATTAATCCATTTGGGAAGGGGTATTAGAGTATAAAATTAAGTCCAGGAATATATATAATTAAATACAGCATTACCTTTTTAAATGAAATAATCCATAATCATGCTCTGCAAGAAACATCATTGTTCTGACACAAGTCAGTAAACAGTTGTAACTGCTCTCAGAGTTAGCTAGCATAGCCAGTAAACAGTCACAGATTGAGGCCATCAGTTCCTTGTTTGGTAGAGAATTGGAGAGCTGCTCCAGTTCAGAAATAGAACCTTCAGAAGCATTCGGTAAAATAAGAGCAATGTCCTGTGAGGGACAAGAGAAGTAGGGAGAAATTTTTCTTTAATCATTATCACCATCAATTAACTATTATATTAGAAATACACAGCATTTAATAAGTAATTATTTCATCAAAATATCATTACCTTCCTATCCTAAATATAAATTCAAACACATTAAGAACCTTTTGCTCTTCTATAAAATATCTTCTATAAAAATATACACTTAAAGACAAATATTTTACTTTACAATACTTTTACTTTAAAAGAACATCTCATTCATTCATTATTTATTTGGCTATATGCTCAAAGTGGGCTTGAACTCATAACACCAAGATCAAGAGTTGCATGTTCTACTGACTGAGCCAGCCAGATGCCCCTAAAAATTTTTCTCTGCATCGCACTAAGTATGGTTTCTATCTTCAAATGGCTAAGTGAACTACTTTTGGTACTAAAATATTTTAAGTCATTGTATTATTGATTTATTTGAATATTTTTTTAATTTATAAAGCATTCAAAAAAATAAATCATTCAGTGAAATAAAATTTTTCTAAAAGATTTTATTTATTTACTTGAAAGAGAGAGAGAGCAAGCTCACGTGCAAGCAGTTAGGAGGAAGGGCAGAGGGAGAAGAAGAGGGAAAGAATCCCAAGTAGACTCCCCACTGATCCCAGAGCTGGATGGGGGCAAGGCTCTATCTCATGACCCTGAGATCATGACCTGAGCCAAAACCGAGAGCTGGATGTTAAATCCACTGAACTATCCAGGCGGCTCTTAGTGACATAAATTTTAAAAAACATATCCATATCGGAATTTAAAACATCGCAAAAAGAAACACGGAGCAAACAAACCCTTAAGCACAGTCTTCCAATTAAGTATTTTCCTCTAGTTTTTATATACTTTTAAAATTCAAGTTTTTCGGGAAGCCTGGGTCGCTCAGCAGTTGGGCACCTGCCTTCGGTTCAGGTCATGATCCTGGGATCCGGGATCGAGTCCCACATCAGGCTCCCGGTGAGGTGTCTGCTTCTCCCTCTGCCTATGTCTCTGCCTCTCTCTCTCTCTGTCTCTCATGAATAAATAAATATTTAAAAATAAATAAAATAGGGATCCCTGGGTGGCGCAGCGGTTTGGCGCCTGCCTTTGGCTCAGGGCGCGATCCTGGGGCCCGGGGATCGAATCCCATATCGGGCTCCCGGTGCATGGAGCCTGCTTCTCCCTCTGCCTGTGTCTCTGCCTCTCTCTCTCTCTCTGTGACTATCATAAATAAATAAATTTAAAAAATAAATAAAAAATAAATAAAAAATAATAAATAAATAAATAAATAAATAAATAAATAAATAAATAAATAAATAAATAAATAAATAAAATAGGGGATCCCTGGGTGGCTCAGCGGTTTAGTGCCTGCCTTTGGGCCAGGGCGCAATCCTGAAGTCCCGGGATTGAGTCCCACATTGGGCTCCCTGCATCTACCTCTGCCTGTGTCTCTCATGAATAAATAAAATCTTAATAAAAAATATAAATAAATAAAATAAAACAAAATAAAGTTCCAGTTTTTCAATGCTTAGGCAAGTTTAACCAACAATAAAAATTCCCAGCACTCTTTTTATTGAAGTAAATAAAGTAGATTTTACAGAACATTTTTGGGTACATCTCATCACCTTTAATCACTTCAACATACTGCAAACTAGGATTCAACACAGGTTAAAACTATGAAACAAAATGGGACGTCTGGGTGACTCAGTCAGTTAAGCAACTGCCTTTAGCTCAGGTCATGATTCTGGGGTCCTGGTACTGAGCCCTGCATCAGGCTCCCTGCTCAGCAGCGAGCCTGCTTCTCCCTCTTGCTCTGCCTGTCGCTCCCCTTGCTTGTGCTCTAATAAATGGATAGAACCTTAAAAAAAAAAAAAAAAACCCACTATAAAACAAAGCTTAAATCAGAAGGAAAATATAGAAGATGAGGTCAAGAATGAGGTTTATGTGAACAGGGAAGCTAGGGTCCTGTACATACAACCTGATGTGAATTATACAACAAACACCAAATGGACATTTTAAGGTATAAGGACTTAAAATATCCTACTAGGTCCCAAACTATTTTCAACCAGATCCTCTTTTTGTGAAAACAAGTCACACCAAAAATGCCCCTTCTTGACTTAAGGGTTTAATGTAACCAAGGTGGATCTTTGTCAATTGAAAAAAACATAATCTTCCAACATGGGATCCTATTAAAAGTGTTCTGCTTGAAAAACAAATCGCATCTGATCATTAGATAGCAGGAGCCTTACAATAAGCCAAAGTACTAACATGTACAGAAATCTTCAAAGATATATGGGTGTGTGAGGGCTCAGTAGGTTGGGCAACTGACTCTTGTTTTTGGCTCAGATCACAATCTTGGAATCATGGGTCCAGCCCCATGTCTAGCTCCATGCTTGGCCCAGAGTCTGCTTGAGATTCTCTCCCTTTCCCCCTCCCTCCCCCCGTTCATTGCCTCTCTCCCCACTTGTGTGTGCATTCTCTAAAATAAACAAAATCTTAAAAGAAAAAAAAAAGAAAAAAGAAAAATGTCTTCAAAGAACTCAATCACAATGGGCTTTAAAAGTTAAAACAATTCTCATTAATTCATGGAATTATAAACTGGAAGCCAATAATACAGACAGGCAGAGATACTATTACTTTTAGTCAACATCTGTAAGCAGAGTAGTCTGAAACACACTAAAACTGCAGTAGCCTCTGATACCTTCAAAAGTTGCCCTAACAAGAGAACATGATATTGTTAATTCAACTAATCACAAAACTATAAAATTCAAGAAAGAATCTGTGTATAAGTGGAAGGAAAATGAACATACATACTAGGCATAATCAACCCCAAAGAATTCAGTGGCACATAAAGTGACTATCCAAGGACACAATCTGATAACGAAAAAGAGACTTCAGAGAAACCTGCCAAGTGCAAACACAAAGAAAGCTAGGAAGCACCAAACCATTTTATTGTTGGTTTACTAGTCAAGCTGATCTCCCTAAACAACAGGATTAATAAAACAGGTGAGATCTCTGTATTCACAGCCAAGATTCATATCAACAGAAGCTTTTAATCCACAAACACACAGAATTTATAAAGTAACTATAAATACCTGATCACAGAGAGACTGCAAAATGGATGTGATATATTCAACACACTGCTGGCGAACAACACTGTCTCCAGGAGACCGCACCAAAGCTAACAGATCCTGGAATATCTCTGCATATCTTTCGTCACCTTTAATAGTTCCATTAATTAGATGCAAAATAGCTAATTTACAAGCTTTGTGTGAAGCCAGAGCATCAAGAAGAGCAAGCAACCTGGTAGTTTGGCTAGTATACTGTTTTTCTTTATCTTCTGAAGTGCTGAAATAAAATCAATACGTTTAGTAAACAAAATTCTTAAGTTTAAGGCATAATTTAATTAATATTTATTTTTTCAACACATATCATCATATACAAATCTTGTATAAAATATTTCATTCCTTGGATATGACAACTTCTCTGGAATTTCACAACTACTATAAAATTTTATGAACTCAGATTTCAATATCCTTTTTAAATTCAGAGTACTTTATAGTTCACCTTTCAAATACCCAAAATCAAGACTTTCAAGGTATCTTGCACATGAAATAGTTTTCTAATTAAAAATAATCTACGGGGGCAGCCCAGGTGGCTCAGCGGTTTAGTGCCACCTTCAGCCCAGGGCCTGATCCTGGAGTCCTGGGATTGAGTCCCATGTCAGGCTCCCCGCATGGAGCCTGCTTCTCCCTCTGCCTGTGTCTCTGCCTCCCTCTCTCTCTCTGTGCCTCTCATAAATAAATAAAAATGTTAAAAATAAAATAAAATAAAAATAATCTACATATAGTCATACACACATATATGTATATTTGTATATGTGTATATATATATTATCTGAGCATTCTAAACTCTGGTTTCCAAATTCTAAGTGAAAAAAATGTATCTGTGTCAAGAAAAACTTCAGGAAAAAATTTTTAATGCAAAATGAAAATACCTTTGCAAGTCTTCTACAATCAAATCCAACACAGTTCTCATAATCAGAAGTGCAGTTGGTGAGGCAAGGTCACACAATTGAACACAAATACGCCGTAACATGTGTTGAATGGGCTGGCAGGTTGTGCCAGAGAAAGAGCGAACTATTTCTTGGAGCAACTTTGCTTGAACATGAAGGTGCATGCTCCACAATTTTCGGGTGTTGAGTGCCACTGATATATCATGTGGCTCAATAACCTGTTAAAAAAGTATATTGTGTGTGTACGTAGATTTTTTTTAATATTTATTTATAGTCAGAAAAACTGTTCAGGAAGAACTGTTATGAAAAGAACATCTTTACTACATGCTTAAAACATTTTTCTATTATACAATTAAACAGTTGCTTAAATTCAATGCATCTAGAAAATCTTATTGTTCTCAGGTTAGCAGTCAGTAGAGCAGAGTCCATTGGTGAACCAACCTAGTTAATGGCAAATTCTAACACATGATAAAGGGAAAAAAAGGATTTAAAAATAACAAAAGTACAAGTATACAGAACAGCATAATAAAATTCACATTAACAAAAATTTATTTAAAATGATGCCCCATATTTCTTTAATGACCAACTTGCTTCAGTTTTATCTCACCCTCATCCAGTTATTTTATGTCTTTTTTAGGGGAAGGGGATGAGGGTTGTAGGTTTTTAATAGCAAAATCACTGGCTTTTTAAAAAGTGTTACTGCAGTCATTTATAAGATGCATGTTATATGGAAGTGATACCTGAGTTGTTTGCATGGGCAATGGTAGAGGCAGCAGCTCTGAAAGTAGTATGAGTCCAGAAAAAAATCCTTCAGGAACCTTCAAGATTGAAGAAAGAACTTCTTTTAACATTAACGACCAAGTATTATTGGCCAGAGTCTCTTCTGAGATTGTGAGTTTTTCATTAACTCCTTGTGTAAAAGTTAGTAAGATATCAATGATATCATTTTGAATTTTCTGTTCATCACTATCCAAACGACCTGAGAGAGGGATAGAGCACAGGAGCATGTGTAAAGTCACAAGTGCTGAAGGAACACGCATGTCCTTAAACTCAAAGGATCCACCTCTCAGGAGTTCCGTTAACATAGTTTTAAGAAGAGTGAGTGTGCAGCGAGCCATTGAAATAGTAGTAACTCTGTGAAGGGTAGTCCCCATGTTGACATGGAGCCTCCAAGGCTGAGTCAGAATACTGTTCAATTTTTGCAGAACCCGAATAAAGGTATCCATTCCTTCAGCAGAAAAAAGCTGAATAACGGCAAGATTCCATTTCAGGTCTTTCTGTTGACCTTTATATAGGACAAGGGGAAAAAAAAAAACTAATTACTTATATGTTTACAATCAGTTAAGATTTTTGAATATTTTATTTAATAAATAGCATTTTATACTCCGCTTTAAGTATGTCTTTAAAGTATAATAGCCATATTACCTTCAACAGGAGGTGGTGGACATGCCACATTACAGAGAACACGCAAGGCAGTGGTAAGGCCAACTCCTTCCGGGGTCATCAAATTATCGATATTCTTTACAAATAAAAATGAACAGGAAGTTTAATTTCTTGGTGCTTTGATATGAATCAAGAAAAACTTCCCAAGAAGGCCTTAATTAAAAATGTGTTTCATATTAAGTACCTACACCATTTTAAGTTTCTTAAGTAAAGTTAAAACATGAATAAAGCTAATGAAGTTTATAAAGGTTATTTTATGAAATAATCACAAAATTCAAGTATATTAAAAAGCACTGATTAAAAATGAAAGTAACATACAAAAATGAATGAATAAGACTCCCTTTTTAACATACTCTTTCTATATACGCTCCTTCCTAAAAACGAAGCAATGGCTGATTTTACAAAGCCCTGTGGGTACCAAATCTCTTTCAAAACTGAGGAAGCAACACTACATAACATATACTTCAATGCAGATACCACAGGAATCCAGTAGGGCATGGTTAAACGAAAAAGAAATATGGTTGCCTATGTCCTTAGCACCTCCCCATGCTGTTTCCTAACAGCAAATAGTTAGCATTTCTTTGTTTTTATAGTTTCCACAGAGTACAGATGGTTTTGAAAAAACTCTGAAGAAGTAACATTTTAAAATGTTACTATTTTATCTTCTAAACATCAGAGGAGAAACTTAAAAATAAGAAAATTCCTTTCCCTTATACAGTTCTTCTCATTTCTTCCTTGCTGCCTTTCCACAATAATTCCATTGCCTACATAAGGCAGCATGCAGCCACAAAAAGAAGTTTCAGTCTCAGATCAACTGTTTTTGGTATACCTTGGAATGAAAGTCACTTATTATTAACTATAATTAATGGATAAGGATCTACATAGAAATCAAAATTATTTTAATTATGGCATATAATTTAAATTTCTAGAGCTAAATTTTTTTATTGATTAAAAGCTTTTACCCAAGCACCTAATGTTTACTGGACACCTTATACATTCTCCTGACCATGCACAAGTACCCTGAACACACAACTAAATTTACAGGACCTATTGTACTTCTGCCAAATAAAAGACTGAATATAATGAAAAGCTCCAGATGACATCTGAGGCACAAAGTAAGGAACACAGAAGAATATGATGGCACCACATGAGGTAAAAGTACTCTTAGGAAAGATGGAGTAAAAAGAGAAGATAAGGGCAGACAAGTCAGTAAAGAAAAATCTAAAGCAGATAAACCCAAAGAGTACCTGGTTACTCTATCAAAAAAGCAACAAGATTAGAAATACATGTATATTATTTTAATAAAATACATTTCAACTGTAAAGCCAAGATGTTTTACACACACACACACACACACACACACAGATAACACACATGCACACACACACAGAGTTCATCTGTTAAATGAAAGAGGAAATAACTTAAGGTCCAATTCTGTCCCTCTACCTAAAAATTTTTTATGCACCTATGACCACCTTTAGTCCTTCTTCCTATGCTATACTAACTTTTAAAACTAATTAACAATGCAACAATTTTAATGAATTTTTAAATTACTAATCACTTAAATTGTACATGAATTTTTCATATGTACTCTTATGATATATGATTTTCAATTTTTATGAATATTTTTTTAAGATTTTATTTATTCATTCATTGGAAACACAGAGAGAGAGGCGGAGACACAGGCAAAGGGAGAAGCAGGCTCCATGCAGGGAGCCCGATGTGGGACTCGACTCAGGGTCTCCAGGATCACGCCCTGGGCTGAAGGTGGCGCTAAACCTCTGAGCCACCCAGGCTGCCCTTTATGAATATTTTATTTGCAGATGTGACCATCCCAAATTAACAAATTTAGAATTAGGTCCCATTGTAATTATCTGGAATGGACTCTGATTTTCACCTAAAAATTTTGAAGGAAGTTCTTTTTCACCAAAGCTTAACTCAAACAATTATGTTAAATTATCAGGGCATTTAACTTTAAAATGCTGTTGTAAGTATCGTCAAAATGGTAGGAGATATTATTACTCCAATTTGAGGGAAAAAAAAGAACGGAATCTGAGTGGAAAGTAGTACAGTATACAGGATGTGTTTAAGTGCATTCACACACACACACACACACACACACACACACACACACACACGCCAGCACACACCCATCTACATACACGTACCAATCTGTACCATAAAGTCTAGCAAATCAATCAAGTACACTTAACATTACTGCATTATCTATATAAATGATTTAATGCAATATTGCTATATACTACGATATAGTTCCATAAAATGAAGGCACTTTTAGGGGCAGGCACCTGGGTGGCTCACTTGGTTAAGCAACTGACTCTTGGGGTACCTGGATGGTGTCGGCCTTTGGCTCAGGCTGTGATCCCGGATTCTGGGATCAAGTCCAGAGTCAGGCTCCCCATAGGGAGCCTGCCCCTCCCTCTGCCTCTGTGTGTCTCTGCCTCTCTCAGTCTCTCATGAATAAATAAATAAAATCTTAAAAAAAAAAAGCAACTAACTCTCGGTTTCAGCTCAGGTCATGACCTCAGGTTTGTGAGATGGAAGTCCCTGTCAGGCTCCCTGCTCAGTGGGGAGTCCGCTTCTTTCCTCTTCCCTCCCCCTGCTCATGTGTGCTTTCTCTCTAAAATAAAACAAATAAATCATCTTTAAAAAAAAAAAATCAAGGTACTTTTAGGTTTTACTTACCTGTTTAACATATTCAATTAGGTTTGGGATGCAGTTAATTTCAAATCTAAGGTTTTTCAAAGGTTCAAGCCACTTGCCAAGTTCTTAAAAACAAAAAGGTCATTCATAATATAATATTTTAAAATAAAAGTTTTTATAACAAAGGAGGTAAAGGTGTTCTTTTCTAAAGAAGAATATTATTAGATTCACATTGATTTCAATAATCTAAACTTCATACAGGGATAAACTTATGTCTAATTCTCTAAACAAGCTTTAACATGAAATGTAAGTAGGCTACTGCTATACAGGTTTAGAAATAAGAAGTGACCATTATTTTCACTTACTCGGTTTCTGAAAACTTAAGTGTTTACATACTTAACCAGGACCATCAACTCACAACATTAAAAAAAAATTTATAAAATTGACTGCTTATAAACTAACATGATAAAATAGTATTTATTTACCTAATGCTACTGCCCCCTCCCACACCCCTAAAAAAGCATGCACAAAATGTATTCATTTTTAATAGGATCAATCCCATGAGAGGGACATTTGCTGAGTGACATTTCTCTTAACATTAATTTAAAATTTTGCCTATTTCCTAATTTGCCTTTACAAAATTAAAAGTGATCACTATCATCCCCAAATTTTCCTTATAAAACAATTACAAATGAAATTTACCATTTACCACACTGAATTCAAACTCTGCTAGAAAAAATGAACAAACAAAAAAGCAGACACAGATCTATAAATATATAGAGAATTGATGGTTTCCAGAGGGGAGAGGTATGGAAGGATGAGCAAAATGGGCGAAGGGGAGGTGAGGGTAAAGGCTTCCAATTATAGAATGAATAGGTCACAGCGATGAAAAGTACAGCATAAATATATAATCAATGGTATAATAACATTGTACGGTAACTCAGTAGCTGTGCTTGTGGTGAGTATAGCATAACTGTACAGAATTGTGGAATCATTATGTTGTACGTATAAAGTTGAGGAATCACTATGTTGCTGTACAACTGAAACTAATGTACACTGTATGTCAACTATACTTAAAAAACAAAAACTGGGTAGAATAACGTAGGAAAAAAATCTCCTAGAAGCTATGCTAAAACACCCATAATTTACCACTAAAACTATCTTAGAACTATTTTAGAAAAACATTCTAATGTAAAAAGTGATATGCCAGCTCTAGACACTTTACAAGAATAATTAAAGGAAATTGAAAATAATAGTCATGTCTCTCCTTGGTGCTAGACTTCTCCATGAAGATTACACCTATGTACATCTGAGTATTTTTCCTATGCATTTATTTATTTTTATTTTTTAAAGATTTATTTATGTATTCATGATAGACATGAATATAAGAGACACACACAGAGAGAGAGAGAGAGAGAGAGAGAGAGGCAGAGACACAGGCAGAGGGAGAAGCAGGCTCCATTCAGGGAGCCCATGCGGGACTCGATCCCAGGACTCCAGGATCATGCCCTGTGCCAAATGCAGGGGCTAAACCACTGAGCCACCCAGGGATCCCCTCCTATGCATTTTTAAATTAATTCTTTCATATATACAGAATATATTGCTAAGTTAAAGGTAAAAAGAATAAAACAAATATGTGTACCCATCACCCAGAATAAGTAGTAAAGTATTAATAATACTTCACTACACTGCAGAGAAAAAACACAATAGCACACTACAGGAAAAAAACTTATATCCTATATGGGAAGTTGAGTTTCCTAACTCATACTTTTACTGGTGGTATCACACATAAAATTGAAGATTAAAAAGAAAAAAGTCAGGGGCACCTGGGTGGCTCAGTCAGGCATCTGATTCTTGATTTCACCTAAGGTCATGGTCTCAGGGTTGTGAGATCAAGTCCCTTGTTGGGCTCTGTGCTCAGTGCAGAGTCTGCTTAAGATTCTCTCCCTCTTCCTCTGTCCCACCCCCCTCTGCTTTTGTGTTCTCTCTCTTTCTCTCTCTCTCTCTCAAAAACATAAAAGGAAAAAAAAAAGTCCACATGCTATTTATAATATTTACTCAACATTATCAAATTTTCTACTTGGTAAGATCAGAAAGCCAGAAACCAAAACAAAATTTTAAAAATTGTGTTTAGATACCTTCAATTTTTTAGAACTGCCCACAGACAGTTTCCATAAGCCTCATTCAACACAGATTTATATACTTTAGAAAATAATGTTCATATTCACTATCCTTCACTGTTGAGGATAGCACATGTGTGTTTATCAATGACAAATGGATTTCTAAGTTGTACTTAGAACAGTATTATACTTAGAAATATATACAGAAAACACACACATACACAAACT
This sequence comes from Nyctereutes procyonoides, assembly GCF_905146905.1. Lineage (NCBI taxonomy): Eukaryota > Metazoa > Chordata > Mammalia > Carnivora > Canidae > Nyctereutes > Nyctereutes procyonoides. The sequence goes on from NW_026575137.1 coordinate 10,292,825, forward strand.
ATACACAAAATTGAACTTTTGAAGGGGTGCCCAGGTGGCTCAGTCAGTTAAACATCTGACTCTTGTTCTCAGCTCAGGTTTTGTCTCAGGGTCGTGAATTCAAGCCGTACACTGGGCTCCATGCTGGGCATGGATGCTATTTAAAAAAAGAAAAACAGTTCAGGGTGCCTGGCTGCCTCATTTGGTGGAGCATGTGACTCCTCTCAGGGTTGTAAGTTTGAGCCCCACATGGGTATAGAGATAATTTAAAAATAATTTTTAAATCTTAAAAAAAAACCTGAACATTTGAGTTCACCTTTAAGCTACTTCCATTTTGATTAGGAAATTCAACTACCAATTACCATGATCTTCCTAGAAAAGGTACTTGTGATAATTTCCTAAAAATCTTTTTAAGAATATCATATAAAATACTTTCATAAAGGGTACTTTCAAGAAGTAACAGAGTATTGCTGTGTATATTATTAAAACATGATAAAGTACCAATTACAGATATTCAAAGGCTTTTTCCTTCACATATCATAAATGCTTAAATAACTTCAAGTACCATACCTTGCAATTTAGCATTATTTTCATCTGCTTTACAAAGCTTCAAGAGAGATGCTGCATGCTGTTCTAGCATTTGGACATCACTGGAAGACTGAACCACCACCAAAATAAGTATGCATGCATAATTATAAGCTACTGACTTCTTAGACTTGGAATCACTGAAACAAAATAAGGTTTTAAAGTTTTTGGTATGAAAACAATTTTTCCAGGAACAATTTTAAACATTTTTTTCTATTTGGTTTTAAAGAGACCAAGGAATTTTATAACGAAACATGACTAACTTCCTGAAGACAAGAAAGCAGATTTTAAAGTTCACCTCCAATTCACTGAAAGTACTACTTAAAAGTATATAAACAAAGCATATGCATCACAATGGGAAGTGAAATTCTATTAAGAAATAAGATCAGAAGAACAATGAAGTATCATGAAGTCAGCATGAAAGATTCAAAAGTATACTTCAATGGTCTCCTTTAAAAAAATGTTTGTTCACTCTGGGTAAGTAGGAATAAGCATGATGAATCAATCTACTGCCATCGTTTCTCAGTCTTTTACCGTAAAACTGCTGAGGTAGAGCTACATATGGAAGCCACTGTTGTTTGCCTTTCCTAGTCCCCCCAAAAAGACCTGTCACTCAAGGAGTCATATCAAGACCCTGTTGTGAGGCCAATTACCTGGATGTCACTGCTTTGTATGACATGAGCCAGGAGGGGTATGTTTCTCTCCTCAGACACTAAACTCAATCCTCTATCCTCCCTGGCCCCATTCAAAGTACTTCTGAAACCAGAGCACCATAGGTTAAAGATAAGGGAAAATTCAAGACAGCAAAACAATCCTCATTTCTCCGCAAGTATATATTCTGGTGCCTTACAACCCCCCTACACATATGCTAGCAAGAGTACTATAGTCGCAATCTTGTCAACACCAAGGGGAAACTGGAAGAAGTTGCTAAAAGACCCATTTTGTTGCTTTACAGACACACCCTACATTTTAGAATTTCTATCATTCTAATCCTTAATTAACAAATTATGTATTACATCAAAAAATAATTATAGTTTTTACTTTCAGAGCAATGCCTTCTTTTAAGAAACTAGCCCTTTACTGATGTAGTTTTCCAGTACAATAGAAAATTCAATATAAAAAGAAAATTACCCTAAGGCTTCTTTGGAATAGTACTCCATTAGAGTAATAAGACTTTGGAGATTTTTTTCAAGACTGAAAACATGGCCAACAGCTGACCTTCCCACAGGATTAAAAGTAATCAAATAAAGATTGTGAAGGGTTCCCAAAAGATCTGAATGGTCAGTTTCTTCACTGGCTGTGCAACGCTGAAAATGGCTAAACAGTTCTGTAATACACTGCAACGTCTGTGTTGAGTCCTGAAGCCACAAGGCAAATGCATCATCAATAACACCATCAGATTGAAGACCTTCCTCTTCATCTTGATCATAAAGGTGACACAGAGCTCGTATCAACAAATTTGTTGCTTCATATTCCGACATAAAAAAAAGAAGACCTTTTTGTGACTGTGCAAGAAACTTTAAAACATCTTTTGTGGCTTGCAGCACACCAGGGTGGGCACTTGTTACTGGAATTGATAGAAGCAAGGTAACCAACTCCAAGAAGTGATGACTATGAAGATACCTGTAGAAAAATTAATTACATACATGAAGTTAGTGCAAAACATTCTTCATTTATGCTCTTCTCTCACTGGGACAAATAAAAGTGAAAGTTATGTGAGGCTTTTTTCTAGCTAAAATTCAATGGATGCTGGACATATAACTGTTGACAAGATAAGTCTTCTCTTTCCAGAATCAACCTTGACTTTAAATTCTGGACTTTCTTTCCAGACCACTTATCAAATGATCCTTTTTCACCATGGTCCTACTCCACACATGGTATACCACTATAACTGATTTAGTGTATGTACGAAAAAATATAGTACATATACTATAAAAAATATATAGTTTATTTATATTCACTACAGGTAGTATATCTGAATTAGTTTTTCTAGAGAAAACAAATTCAAATTGTCAATTTTTAGTATTTCAGAGTTAGTATTACCATACATAGCACTTTTATCAAACCCAAGAACCACTTTTTAGCATACATAGTTTTAGAAGAAAAAAGTATGAACTTACTTACTCAAGACCCCAAAACAGACACAAATGCTACTGATAAAGAGTATTTTCACTGTCCTAAAAATATTGTGCTCCACGTACTCATTCTTCTCCCTTACCCTAACCCCTGGCAATCATTGATCTTTTTACTATCTCCATACTTTTGCCTTTTTCAGAATGTCCTATATTTGGAATTATATAGTATATAACTGCCTGTCATATTACTCCTTAAACTCAGGTTTCTACTTTAGGATAATAAACACCTCCAGTAACAACTTGACTGTGAAGGGAAACAGAACCCTCAAGAAGCCAAAACCCCAGAAGTACTAGGTATAAGAGCATCTTTAACCATTTTGTGGAATATTCAGAAAATAGTTAACATTGCAGGCCTCAGACTACTTACTCTTAAGAACACCTTCTTACATGGTGGGCCTTTGGTTAGCATCCGGGAACTTGGATTCGGGAGGGGTTCCCATCACCCAATTGATAGGAATGCTCACTGTGCCTCAAAAGTGTCTATGAAAACAAAACACTGAATACCTGCTTTCCTTCTGGGAGGCTGGGATTTTGTTACACAGTAGATATTGGGGGCCTATTGGCTATCCTCCAATAAGAAACTTGGATGTTGAGATTCTAATGAGCTTTCTCAGTATGCAACATTTCACACACATTGTCACAATTTGTCGCAATTTCTCCCAAAACTGGGGGAATTAGGCAGGTCCTATATGACTCCATTGGAAAAGGACTCTGGAAGCTTCTAACTGGCTTCCTCAGGTTTCTCCCCGTGTACCCTTTTCCTTTGCTGATTGTGCCTAATATCCTTTTGCTGTAATAAATCATAGTTGTGAGTTCAGTACTGAGTCCTGTAAATCCCGCTGGCAAATCCTGAGAGTGATCTTGGATGCCTACATAAGGTGACATCAGAACCTTACCATCACTTAAAATATAGTTTTCCCACACTAGTATATTTCTCAGTTTCACGACTATCTATTCTGAAATACAGAGTATCCTTACACAGATATGCATTACTTACAGACAAATTTAAAGAAACAAAATCAACCACATAAAATTGCCTGTGGTGATCTGTGAAATATTATTTTCCCAAACCACAAAAATTACTCATACCTTACCTAAAGAGAACAGGGTATGGATCATCCCTTTCTGGAGGTCCAGTAATACGTGCCATCGTTGGGAAAGACTTAACAGGTGGCTGGATCATTGTGTGAGGCGCGGTTTCCATTAAATGGAAAACTTCTTCTAGGAGGTTAATAAGCTTTTCTATTTCCCCTTCACTTATATTTGAAGATTCCAAAAGATCCATATCCATTGAAGTGTCTACCTCATTTTCATATTCTGGGTTTGTTCTCTCAAGTCCAGTATCTGTGTCATGATCAGGTTCACTGTGGTTAGGAACAGATGAAGTCTTCTCTGCTAAATGGTCACCAAGTCTTTTAATCTCTGACAAGATTTCATAGAAATGGCACTTCTGAAGAATAGCTGAACCAGCAGTGACAACTCTCACAGTCTGATCTAAAAGTATCAGCTCCAGAAGTTTCTGATAGCCACTTTTTTCATTCTGCCTACCTCTTAAAAAAGCTTCCATTCCTTCTGTCATACTAATGACACTGTCCAAAGCTTTAAAAGCATTTAACTTAAGGGAAGATGAGACATGATCAGCAAACAGGAGCTCAAATAATCCATTGATTACTCCTGCTTGGAGCAATCCCATGACTCCTTGAGCCCCACATTCTGCTAGGGAGGACACTAATTTGGTCCCAGCTTTGAGTTGTCGGACATTTAAGGCAATGGGTTGGCGAAGAGCTACTTGTAAATTTAAAGCTTGCATGGTCCAGTCTACCAACTGGCCAAGAGAGTCTTGTTTTGTGTTTTTCAACTGCAAATAACTTAATCCTTTTATTATTAAACTTGGAATTTCTTCTAAAGCTGTTACCCATTTTGCACCTCTATCTTCCCGATACAAATCTAACAGCTCAGTTAACTTCACTGAGGCTTCTACTGCCCCTGAATTTTCTTTATCTGGACCTTGATCCTTCATTCTACTGATTTCAATTTCAAAAGTAGTCTTGTAAGGACAGCTGAAGTATAAGAGTGGTACAAGCTCCCTGTCATATGGATCATATGTCATAGGAGGAACTGAAGCTAAGTCTTCAGGAGTGTATTCAACATCAAAGTTCGGATACTTAAAGGTTTCACGTTCCAAGTCAGCAATTCCATCTTCATCACTGGAAATTTGTTCATAACCATCATCCCCTGAAAATCAGTTTGAATAATAATCAATTATTACATCACTGTTGTTTAATGCAAAAAATCCAGCTAATCAAAAAAAATATTTTATTTAGTATGGCAAAAAAATAAAAACCGATGACTTCTCAACAAAATTAACTCCCACACCAACATCTTATCAACAATTACCAAATTACCAACATTTTATAATTTCTAATAGATTAATGAGAAACTTCATAAGCAAGATCTTCTATCTGTTCAACTTTACAACTAACTCTGCTACCAATCTTTTCCTCCAGAAATAAAATTTAAAATATCTTAAAGTAACAAAAAATACCTCTCTCAAAAAGGAAGTCAACCTTACTCTCACAAAATATTTTTAAGTATTTTTAAGATACAAAAAAAATTGATGAACAAAGATTAAATTGAACTAATAATGCCATAATCAAAAAACTAAACCAAATATTTTCAGTGAAAACATTTTAAGTTCTTTTATAACATTAATTTCATATTCCTGAATTTTTATTTCTCTTCACTTATCTATTGTATAGTTTCCTAGGTCTGTATTTTATTTTTATGGAAAAGTTGCCCACCTAAAATGCTTAGCTGGGCCAAAGCAAAGCTTTCTTATCATGATACATGAGCAACTTTCTCCTCTATTTCAAAAAAAAAAAAAAAACAAGATTAGAGACAAAACCTGGTTTTACTTTTTAACACTGCTATTACCTGGCTGTGGGAAAATTGGTATGAGTAATAATAGTCTGCATAAGAAAGGGAAATGTTTCTAGAGTATTCCTCCAGCATCAGCCATCTTTTAACATTCTTTCGCTCAAAACAAGTTGGCCTTAGCATATACTCATATCTGAAAAGGTAAGGGCCTCCAAAGACCTGACTCTGGGATAAGCCAGATATCTTCTATTAAAAATGAAATTAACCAGCCTCTCTCTCTCCCCTTCTCTACAAAAAAGATTAAGAAAACAGCCTGCCTGAAATCTAACTACTACTTGCCAAATACAATAAATATAAAAAGTATTATTTGCTAATCTGGGAATAGGGGAAGCTAAAAAGTATCACTCAATAACCTAATTATTTGTATTCTGTAAAAGGGGCCCTATGATACCAAAATGACCCTTACTCTCATGTAGAATCATTCTCACCCTCGCTATTTTAGAAAAAATAAGGCAGTTTTATCTGTCATTTTACATAAATGCTTTAACATTACATGCTATTTCTTAATTGCAAATTAAGAAATATTTTTAAAAACAATAAGAGTCTTGAGTATCTCTTGTTGCTTTCAAAGGAAAAATAAAGCCTAATCAAAAGTCTCCATCATGTTGTCATACAACCCTGTATAATTGAGATTTTTTCTCCTGAATTTCTAAAAATGTAGCATTTTGTTAAAATATCTAACTGGCAGATATCTTTAGGAATTCCATCTAGCTTACGACACCACTCTTTACTCTGAAAACAGCCCACCAAATCTTTAATCATCTGGTATTTGCTACAAGATCTTGTTTCCCTGGCCAAAGCTGATGGTACCAAGGGGCAACTGATACTGTAGCAACCAATCTCTCTCCCATGAAAATGCAAATAAGAGCCAGATAGTTTAGGCTAGTTGGTAAAAAAGAGATTAAACCTGTGGGGTGAACAGAGAAACAACAGTTAGCTGATAGAGAAAAAATAAAGTAAAACATAAAGCAAACAAAAAACGGAATCCTAGAGGCACCCAGGTGGATCAGTCAGTTAAGCGTCTGCCTTCAGCTCAGGTCATGATCCCAGGGTCCTGGGATGAGTGCTGCATCGGGCTCCCACAGGGAGCCTGCTTCTCCTTCCGCCTGTGTCTCTGCCTCTCTGTGTCTCTCATGAGACAGAGACATAAATAAATAAAATCTTAAAAAAAAAAAAAGTCCTAATATATATAACCCACCTTCACCTTCTTCATCCTCTTCACCTTCTTCCTCTTCATCATCTTCCTCCTCCTCAGGGATACTATCTACTGTATGGCGATCATCCTCATCCTCATCCTCCTCTTCCTCTACATCCACATCATCTTCATCATCTTCTCCTTCTTCTTGCTGTTCCTCTTCTACTTCTCCTTCATCAGAATACTGCCCTTCCTGGGGAACAGAATTCCGATCAGGAGAAATGGGTTCAAAGTAATCTTCTCTGTGAGAAGCATCCTCTTCTTTATCACCAGACACTGAAAAATTGAGTTAAAACACAGATTATTTTAATGGTTTAAGCAACAGGAGTTAGCAGGACTGGATACTGCAACTACTTAATGACATTTTGGATGACTGAGCTCATAAATACCCTTTTTAAAAAATGGTAGAATTACTTGTTTTTAAAAATATTAAGAATCTAGGGGTGCCTGGGTGGCTCAGCTGGTTGGGCATCTGCCTTTAGCTCACGTCATGATCCCAGGGTCCTGGGATCAAGCCCCACACCAAACTCCCTTCCCAGTGGAGTCTCAGCTTCTCCTTCAACCTCTGCTCCTCCCACTGCTTGTGCTTGCTCTTGTTCACTAAGAGATAAATGAAAAATCTTAAAAAAAAAATATTAAGAGTATATATTGCCTAAGTTTATACAGTGAAAATTAATAAAGTACACTATTTCTTTTTAAAGATTTTTATTTAGGGGCACCTGGGTGGCTCAGTGGTAAAACATCTGCCTTTGGCTCAGTTCATGATCCCGGGGTCTTGGGATCAGGTCCCACATCAGGCTCCCTGCATGGAGCCTGCTTCTCCCTCTGCCTATGTCTCTGTCTCTCTCTGTGTCTCTCAGGAATAAAGAAATAAAATCTTAAAAAAAAAGATTTTATTTCTTTATTCCTGAGAGACACAAAGAGAGAGAGAGAGAGAGAGGCACAGACACAGGGAGAAGCAGGCTCCATTCCATGCAGGGAGCCTGACGTAGGAATTAATCCCGGGTCTCCAGGACCACACCCTGGGCTGAAGGTGCTGCTGAGCCACCCAGGCTGCCCAAAGTACAGTATTTTATGTTTAACACCACAAACTAATCCTTTTCTTTTAACCTATTAAGTACACAAGTTATCATCTCTTCCAATATATACTGCTGATTTTTCAACTGGTACTTTTCTATATACACCACTACAGCACTTTATTTTCAAAGCAATGTTGCTATCACTTCAAATGAATGAACTGATTTTTTTTAAACAAGTTCACCTACCAACAGAAAAACAGAAGGACATACTGCACAGGAAGTGGGGGGGGGGGCATTCATTAAAATCTCATTACCTGTATCTAATTTTTTTCCTTTAATCAAAAAGCACTACAACATTAATTGGGGGAGGGGGAATGGACTGATTTTATTCATACCTGGCAAAGGTATGGGATCATCTTCATCATCATCAGGTGGAGGTGGTCCTGGAGGAGTTCTTGGTCCCCTTGGCTGTGGTCTTGGAGGGCTTCCATTAAACTGATCTTCTTTCTCCCCATCAGCTAGTTTTAGTAGAGACAGAAAAAGAACTTTCAAATTACTAAAGTGAAATGAATGCATGACAAAAATGCTGTTAATCATTTGAGTTTTTCATCTTCAAAATATGCTGATAAACTTTTCCTTCCTAACATTTAACAAATTTTATTAATTTATATTACAAAAGTTAGAATTTCTGACTTCTCTCACACCAAAATACACCCTTGGGCATTAACACAAAAAAAATGAAGACTTATTTCCCTCAGGAAGATGTATACTTAAAGCTATTCCTAACAGTTTTATTTGTAAAAGTCAAAAACTAGAAACTACCAAAGTGTCTTTCAGTGGTTGAACAGTTAAGTAAGCTATGATATAATCATATTAATCTAATAAACTATTAACACACACAACAAAGTGGATGAACTTCAAAGAAAATTATGCTGACTGGAAAAAGCCAAACTCAAAATACCTACTGCATGATTCCATTTATGTAACAAAGATGGAGAACAGATTAGTGGCTGCCAAGAGTTAGGGATGTGTGGGATGGGTATAGCTATTGAAGAATAACACCAGGTAATCTTGTATCTTGATTGTAGTGGTGGTAATGAAAGGCTATACATAACATACAGCTATATACACACACGTGCACACACACGTTATGACTGGTGAAATCTGAACAAGCTCTATAAAGAATTTTGTTTTGATATTGTTCTACAGTTGTAAAAGATGTTAATAGTGGGGGACCCTGGGGAAAGAGTACACAAGACTTCCTCATGCCTGTCTTTGCAACTTCCGATGGATCTACAATTATTTAAAAAAAAAAAAAACTAAAAACATACATATATATTCATAGACATAAAATATATGAGCATACGTGTCAATTTTAATACAAGACAATAAATTTAACAAAAATTCTGAGTAGCCACTATATATGTTAGGCACTGTGACAAGACTAGATCTGTTAAGACTAAAAACACAAATGTAAAAAAAAAAAAACAGACTCTCAGTCTACAAAGAGCTCAAAACAAAAACAAAAAAACAATAAACAAATGAGCACAGAAAACAAAAGATTAAAAGAAAAAGAAAAGTGTTGGGGGCCTGAGTAGTTCAGTGGGTTGGTGTCCAACTCTTAGTCTCCACTCAGGTAATGGTCTCATGGGTCGTGATATCAAGCCTCCTGTTTTTAAACTCTGTGCTCAGCAGGAGTCCGCTCAGGATTCCCTCTCTCCGCCTCTCCCTCTGCCTCTCTCCCCAAACCTTCCCCACCCTTGCCCTCATCCCATACTCTCACTCTTTCTAAAATAAATGGATAGGGGCACCTGTGTGGCTCAGTGGTTAAGCATCTGCCTTTGGCTCAAGTCATGATCCTGGGGGTCCTGGGATCGAGTCCTGCAGGGAGCCTGCTTCTCCCTCTCCCTATGTCTCTGCTTCTCTCCTCTCTGTGTCTCTCATGACTAAGTAAAATCTTTAAAAATATAAAATAAAATAAATGGATAAATCTTTAAAAAAGAAAAAGAGAACTGAAAGATTAACTTTACTGAACAAGTAAGATTTTTTTTTTTTAAACCAGATTTAAGAAAGGAGATGAAAGGGGCCCACTCTTCAATTCCTTTGGAAATAATTTTGATATTAAACTATGAATAACCACTAGATTATATTACATTTACATATTTTAAATTTAAAAACCTCATGTCAATTCAAAAAGCATTCTAGGGAAACTAGAGGAAGAAAATAAAATGTAGGGACCCCTGGGTGGCTCAGCGGTTGAGCATCTGCCTTTGGCTCAGGGTGTGATCCCAGGGTATGTGATTGAGTCCCTCGTCAAGCTCCTTGCAGGGAGCCTGCTTCTTTCTCCCTCTGCCTATGTCTCTGCCTCTCTCTCTCTCTCTCTCTCTCTACATCTCTCATGAATAAATAAATAAAATCTTTGGAAAAAAAAAAAAGAAAATTTATCCACATCAACATAAAAAGAAACACTTATAGGAAAGAACTGGGAGACTGATGATATCTTCCCAAGTTTTAAGAAAGATTCAAAAGGTGAAAGAGTTATTTGAATTACCTTTTCCTACTATAGTGAACATAAGTGTCATTGACAAAGACAAATTTAAAATTCTCACCATGTTTTGGATTCCTTTTCAAACTTGGCTGTGGTTGGGGAGGAGGTGGAGGTGGCGGTGGTGGAGGTGGAGAGTCTCTGTCATGACTTATCACTCTATCCACTGATCCGTATATTGCCAGTGTCAGACAATTATACCAGCCTCTTAACACCAAACCATCAGTATTCACCTAATTTGTTGGGGGAAAATATCTTTCAAATTAAAGTTTTAATATGCCAAAAGTAAACTGATATCAACCTACTCTGTGGTTAAACTAAAGTACAAAAGTCAACTTGGTGGAAATTTACCCAGAAGCATAGATAGCTTTTATATGGCCCTCCAGAATTGCCATACCTAAGCCTGTCTCAACACTACATCTCCCCTGATACCTGATGTCAACTCTGTTCAAAAAGCAAAACCAGATTCTCAATCAAGAGAATAGAAATGAGAACAAAATTATATGGGAGTTACTGCCAACTAATAAATTAAACTCCAATAGTTAAGGTCAAGGAGGGCACAAAAGCACAAATTAGGTCCTGTCTGAAGAATTATAAAGTCCATAAAATTGTACAGCATTCTTTTTACATGCCCAACTCATACATGCAGGTGTATTTTATATATCCACATTGTACTTAAAAGCTAAGGGTAACCAGAAGCATTAAACAAAGTGTTTTCGCAAAGAAACTTTCTCTTAAAATGATCAAAGACTTTATCAATGCCATTAACCCTCAATATTTTCTTTTGTTTTTCAATACTAATCTACAGTAATTGCCATCCATATTTTTACAATATCTATGAGAGGTAGTCAGAGCGAATATCATCCACAGGTAAGAAAATAAGAGTGTCAGTAGAACCTGAACTAGAAACCAAAGCCACTGACTTCTGAGTTCTTTCCACTTTACCATGTTGAGTAAAGATGAAGTAATAAGTAGTAATTGGGCCCCTTCTGAAAGTATGATAAGGAAGAAAGAAAGAATTTTTTTCCTTGCTAACTCTAGCGAACTCCAGTAAAAGGAAACTGGGGGCCAGAAGAAAGGCTCAAAAATACTATGCCCATGGATCAACAGATTCTAAACAGATGCCCCAACGGAAGACAAATAAAGAAACAGAGAAGGTAATTTTTAGTCTAAATAGAATGTAGAAATTAAATATACACTTCTCCACTAAAAATACAATCAAGCTGAGTAGTCCCATATTAGATCACAGTTATTTTTGCATTTCAGATTGCCCAGGATTCAGCTCTTCTAGATGCTTCCAGAATGGCATTTTATAGATCAAGAAAAAAGGACATACTTTTGATATGAAAGGAAGAAATACAAAATATGTATTTGTTTAGAAATCTAAGGCACAGTGCTGTCTAATAACAATTAACCTTCCTGTCATCCTCTGCACTTGCTTACCTAAAGGAAAAGAAGGGAAAGCACAAATGCTGGCCTCTTCCTGACTTACATTAGATTTAGAGGAAGGAAAAGCTTATGGGTAGACAATGACATTACACTGTCCTTGCTCCATTTTAAAATAGCTTCTAGACACAAGAGGAATCAGAAAAGAAATGATGTTATCCTACAACACAAGAACCAAATAGGCTGATATTCTGCATCACTGGTTTAGTTGGATCAAAACTTTTAATGAAAGTGAAAAAAAAAAAAAACAGTATGAACAAGGTGAAAACTGACTTCTGCAATTACCTTTGAGTTGGGTCTAAAGATGATAGAAGTATTCTCATCATATTCCAGGCTGCCAAAAGAGTAGGAATAAATATATAGGCTCAAACACTGAACATCACAGTTCATGAAGAAGTCTTTCTTCTAAACTTATAAGTTTTGATAAAACCAAATGCTAGATTATTGGTTTAATAAACCACAAAATGTAGTTTCAATTTATTCCCCCCAAAAGTTATCAATTAAAAGTAGAAAACAAACTCCTCAGAGATTCTGATTTAATTGGTTTGGGATGAGCTTAGGTATCAGTATTTTTTTTTTTTTTTGTATCAGTATTTTTTTAAAAAGCATCCCAGGTTATTCCAATATACAGCTAAAATAGAAACCATTGCATTATAACTTTCCAAAAATGTATAATAAAACCAAATAAAATTCTATAATATTAAAAATGAGCTGCTTCAGATCATCTAGGTTCCCTTCATTTTTTAAAAAAAGTTAAATTATTAATATAAGTTAATAACTGAGTAAAGGATCAATTAAATAACAAGTGAAATCTAAAACTGTTATTTATGGCAAGGATAGAAATTTTTCCATTTTTTAAGCCACCTTTAAATTTTTCACTTTACGAGTTCTAAGTAAACTCATTTAATGGTCAATTATTTTGTAGATATAAACACAACTAGGTTCAACGATACCAAAGCATGTATTAGATAACCCAAAATGGGGGTTTCCATTAACAAAATTCTCATTTTATAAAAATATGACTATGGAATTTTAAATTATGCAGTGTGATATAAAAGACACAAATTATTAGCTCTCAATGTGTTTATTCAGTTTTTTAAAAGAAATTTAATAGCAGTTTCTTCCAAATTAGAAGGTTATTATCAAATCATCTGATATATTTAAGAAATGTATACGACCAATAAAAAGCAAATAAAAGATGGCTAATGTTTCATACATTTAAAATCTTATTTTATAAAGAAACTCAGCATCTTCCTGGGAATGTAACATTGCTTTAATAATGCCAATTGACCAAATAAACCCCTGAGTTCTTGGGTCTACAAACAGTTATGTCCTTCTCTTTTATCCAAAGAATAAAAAGGTTTTCTTACTAACTCCTGAGTTTCTGGTGAAATTACCTAGTAGGTACATACCTTCCCAACCTATCGAAAACTGGGGCACTTGGTTTGCTTACATTGTTAAAGAATAAGTCTAACTGAAATGTGTGCGGCGAGGTCTCCCTGTGAATGAAACAAAGTTAAAACATCAGCCTTTGCAATAACCAGTTCCTAAATTAAAACAAAAGACAAAGTACAAATTTAAACCAATTCTAGAATTATCTTAAGATTTAAATAAAAATATACAGTTAATTGTAATATTTTCTATAGTCTTACTCATATTCAATTCTCAAATAGACAACTATTCACTTTGAGTATTATTGAAAATGAAATTTTAATCAAGTATCATTAGCCTGGTACTTGGGCCATTCTAACACACATAAATATTTAAAAATTTTAATGTTATACTATAAAAGCAAATGATACTTAATTGTGACATCTAATTTTATAATTCTTTATAGCAGGATTATTCCCTTCCATTAGCAGAAAAGAACCAAGAGTTAACTAATTTCAAGTGATATAATTACAATTTGATTTCAACTTAATCCACATTAATACAAGATTACAATTTTAGCATCAGTGCCTTAAATTGTGACTTAAAGCCTAAATTCCTATTTGTATAGCAACAATTTACATAAATATTTTGATTCTTCTGTGGATATACATAGTTAAAAGTAAGTCCTATTTAATTTGTGTTAGAATGAAATCCCACTTGATATATATTTCACCCTTGGCTAAAATTCCTTGGACTTAACTGAAAACCTCGATTTTAAATACCATATATTTTATTTACAAAAACTCCAAATGGTAAAAAGTATAATGCCCAGAGTATACCAAACAGATTCCCTCAGGCACTGATAGAAGTACAAACAATACAATCGTTCTGAAAGGCAAGATGGCAATAATATTCAGAAGAATGAGAAAATGTTCACACCATCTGATCCAGAAATACGTTTTTCTAGGAAGTGTTTCTATGGAAACACTGTTATACAAACAAGATTTTTTTCAAGAGGATGCTCATCATACTCTTGTAATTTGAGAAGTAAAAAAACACCTAATGATCCTCACATAAGAAACTAGCCAAATAGGGATCCCTGGGTGGCGCAGCGGTTTGGCGCCTGCCTTTGGCCCAGGGCGCGATCCTGGAGACCCGGGATCGAATCCCACGTCGGGCTCCTGGTGCATGGAGCCTGCTTCTCCCTCTGCCTGTGTCTCTGCCTCTCTCTCTCTGACTATCATAAATAAATAAAAATTAAAAAAAAAAAAAAGAAACTAGCCAAATAAATTACAGTACAGTAGTACCCCCTTATCCACAGGGTACGCATTCCAGGACCCCAATGGATACCTGAAACCACGGAAAGTAATGAACCCTATATATACTATGTTTTTTCTCATATATATATATATATATATATCAACATATATATACCTACAATTTATATTTAGGCACAGTAAGAGATTAACAATAACTAATAATAAAACAGAACAATTATAACATACAGTAATAAAACCTGTATGAATGTGGTCTCTCTCAAAATATCTTACTGTATGGTACTCACTCTTCTTGTGAAAGGAGATAATAAAATGTCTATGTGATGAGATGAAGTGAGGTAAGTGACATAGGCATTGTGACTGAGCATCAGGCTACTCCTGATCTTCTGACAATCTATCAGAAGGAGGACCATCTGCTTCTGGACTGCGGGTGACCGCAGGTAACCAAAACTCAGAGAGTGAAACAGTGGATAAGGGGGGGTCTACTATATAGTCATTCATTAGATTATGCAACCATTAGAAATTATATTTTCAAATAATATTTAATGATGTAAAAGTAGTCCTGACCTAATGTTAATAAGTAAGATAAAGAAATACATAAAACAGTATATAGTTGGGTCAGAGTAGCATACCTTTACTTTACCCAAATTCAACTATGTATGTGCATGTTCATCTAGTCTTTCCCTCCTATTCTTCTTCAAACTAGACCCGGGCCTTCAACACCTCAAGGAAAGGAAAAAAGGGCTCAAATGCAAATTCTTTACTTCTAAGGCCCCAAAAACTCAGGTGCTAGTCACTGAAAAGTAATTTAAAGAATCAGTGGTTGGGCAGCCCGGGGGGCTCAGCGGTTTAGCGCCACCTTCAGTCCAGGGCACGATCCTGGAGACGGGGGATCGAATCCCACATGGGGCTCCCTGCATGGAGCCTGTTTCTCCCTCTGCCTGTGTCTCTGCCTCTCTCTCTCTGTGTCTCTCATGAGTAAATAAATAAAATCTTAAAAAAAAAAAAAAAGAATCAATGGTAACTTGCACTAGACTTTCATCTTAAAACTTGCTGACTCTAAAACTTAACCTCATGTGAGACAGGACACTTACAAAAAATAACAAAATATACAAACACATACATTAAATAACACAATGTATCAAATGTAAGGATTTTCTCAGGACAGAGGAATTAAAGGGATTTTAATTTTGCCTATACATTTCTGAGTTTTATAATGAGAAAAAAACACTAAAGTATGATGCACAAATATCACTTGATCTCTAACATTACTTCCTGACATTATATTTGCATGACTGTATTAATACTTCATTTTACTGTTCTATAACATACTATGTATAAAGTTGTTTCTGATAATTTCATGTTTGGAATTTTTAAAACATAAACTGCCATTCACCCCCAGCTAAGAAACAGAAGAAAGGGGACCCCTGGGTGGCTCAGTGGTTTAGCACCTGCCTTCAGCCCAGGGTGTGATCCTGGGGTCCTGGGATCAAGTCCCACATCAGGTTCCCTGCATGGAGCCTGCTTCTCCCTCTGCCTGTGTCTCTGCCTCTCTCTCTCTCTCTCTCTCTCTCTGTGTGTGTGTGTGTGTGTCATGAATAGATAAAATCTTAAAATAAAAAAAAGAAAGAAAGAAACAGAAGAAAGAAAGAGGAAGGAATATGTAACAATACTCCTACCAATTAAGGCCAATAGCAGAGGTCCATTTTACCAGCTGTTCTAGCCAGCCTCCAACACAGCCGTCAAAGACCCCTTGCTCCTGGTATTCTCATCACCTTTGTGTAGTTCCCTCACATGTTGTACCAGCAGAATATGTAATCAATAGAATATGGTAAAAATGGCAGTATGTCATTTCTGATACTAAGTTATAAGGCTATTCTCCATGTTGTGTAAGCAGCCCCATAGAGAGGACCTTCTGAAAGGAACTGAAGTCTCCTAACAATAGCCATGTGAGTGAACTTCTAAGCAAATTCTCCAGCCCCCAGTCAAATCTTCTGAGACCGCAGCCCTGGCCTATATCTTGACTATAACATCATGATAGAACTTGAGCCAACTAAGCCATTTCTGGTTTACTGACTCTCAGAAATACTGTGAAGCAATAAATGTTTACTGTTTTAGGCTACTAATTTTGCTGTAATTTGTTACGTAGCAACAGATAACTAAAAGACCTTCCTTGACCAAAAGAAGTACAATTACATAAGACTGTTAGATACCTATCACTCTCCCGTCTTTCAAACTCTACATACATCCCCCTTAAAGGAAAAAATAGGAAGAAATTATAGGAAAATATAAGTTTTAATTTCCTTAAACATGGAAAAAAGATAGGAAATAAATTATGATTTCTCATTATAAACATTAATACTTATTGTTTTGTATCTGTTTTACTTTTGAATGGCCTGAAAACCTTTGAAGATTTTAAATCTATTTCTACAAATAACCAACTACTTTTTATAATTAAGAAGAAAAGAGCCCTTAACTTTGAATCTGTACCATAACACTGACTACTAAGTACCTGGTTTAACTCTTACAAGTAATTAAGTTTCACAGCATGCACATAATGAAATGTGATATTGAGACTATGAGCTAAAAACTCATATAAACGTAAATGAAATGTGGTATTGAGACTATAAGCTAAAAACTCATATAAAAGTATCATATATATTCATGCTTCCACAACCCAAATTTGGCTTATATTTCCAATTCATGCAGTTAAAATAAGATGAGAATGATTATTCATGTTACAACAAAGATCAAATTCCTCTGTTTTAGGTCAGTTGTTAAAGTTATCAAAATACCACATCAGGGACCATGTCTCACATTTTGTTTATTCCCACAGAGCCTAAGAGAAAGCATCAAACAACTACTTGCTAATTACAACTAAAGGATAATGTGAAACTAAAATTTATAAAAAGCCCCATGTATCAGGTTACAAAGATCATCATTAAGTCATGAAAACTGATATGATATAAAAGACATATTTCCAAATATTCAAACTCTTATTTATTTTCAAGGAAAAAAAATAGTTAAAAATACTTCATCTAAAAAACACCCTTTATCTACGAGATTGTGCCACCCTAGAATATCTTAGAAAATATAAACACATTTCACCAATTAAAAAATAAATAAAATTTCATCTAGCACTTAGATCAAATAATTGTTCTTTTCAAATATATAATGAATACATGGATTATATAAAAGATCTATAATCAATTATAATATAATATAATATAATATAATATAATATAATATAACTATCACTGAATAAAATTTTAGGGTTTTTTGGGATTTTTTTACTTCCAAAATATTACCTTAAATTTCTGCATTTAAGAATATGTCTAGGACAATCTTATTCACAAACACTTTTAAAAAGAAAGTGACTTACCCGTATGCTCTATTATCTGGCAGGCTGCTATGAGCTCTTACTCCTGGGGGTATGACTCGGACTTCATTGATATAAACCACACAGGGAAAACGAACTACATCTATGTGAGAACTTTGCTTTTAAAAAAAAGGGAAGGAGAAGGACACACTGTAAGTAAAACACTCTGTCTATTCAAGATTTATTTTATCTTCAGTTAATTTCTTAATCTTAAACTCCATATCATTAAACCTGCACTATCAGATCATTTATAATACTGTAGAAATCATGTTTTGAAAATAGCTCCTGATTAAATGTACCTAGTTAAATCTCTCCATTGTATAATAACATTTTCTGCAATGTATCTGCCTCTCTGCTGATGTTCTGAGGCCAGTATAGACCCCACAATCCCTTACTGTGAAAGATGTCTTTTATAATCCTGACTTACTAGGTTTTCAGAAAGGTAATATGATAAAAATACTGAGTATTACTCAACACCTCCTGCTTCTGGGGGCAGTACCTTGTAATCAAAACAGTATTTCTGCAACTACATGTATAAACATTCACACTAAATAAAGATTATGAGTACCATGTCAGTTCAATCAGACTGCAGGACCAAATGAATTCAGGGCAGATTTTTCTACAATTTTGAATTTCTGAATTATAGATAAGACACTGCAAATCTGTACTTTAATTTGCTTAATTTAAACTTACATACTAACTAATATCAAGAGATCAAATACTTAATAGTTGATCCCTGAAATTCAAAAAAGAATCTACAAACTGTTTATCACAATAAAGAAATGTACAGCATAAATTATATTCAGCATACATTTATTTCTATGCATTATTTGACACACTATCAGACAAAGGTGGCTTTTGTGATCAATAATTTAAAAAGAATTTTTCATACTGTTTTTGGACTTAAATCAACTCTTTCTAGCAGTTCAGTTAACCATGATTACTTAGTGATCAAAATTCATGAGAAGAATGGTTCGTGTTATTTGTATCTAAAAAGACTGAATCCTGAGTCTCTTAAAGTTACACAAAATATCATGCATATCAACAGACAAAAGATTATTTAAGTTAGTCTTTCCTAAAATGTGAGAGAGGATGACTTCACAATTTTGCATTTTAAAACTCAGAGATCGGGATCCCTGGGTGGCGCAGCGGTTTAGCGCCTGCCTTTGGCCCAGGGCGTGATCCTGGAAACCCCGGATTGAATCCCACGTCGGGCTCCCGGTGCATGGAGCCTGCTTCTCCCTCTGCCTATGTCTCTGCCTCTTTCTCTCTCTCTGTGACTATCATAAAATAAATAAAAATTAAAAAAAAAAGAAATCTTATAATGTTTACTATTCAAATGCATTTAAAACCTCTCAAAGATATAAAACAAACAAGATAAGTGCAAAGTGAAGCTGACTGCTAGCTATCTTTCAAAACCCATTTTCTTCTTCTGCTAATTAAGCCTGAGCTGGGCACAAGTGAATGAAAGACTGGATTTCCCAGACTCCTGGGAAGCCAGTGTGGACATCTGATCACTAAATTCTGACAGATGGGATGGAAATGGAAATGTGGCAGGCAAATCTGGATCATGTCCTTGCGGGAAGGTCCAGACTTCAGAAACTCCTATTTCTTGTTCCAAAATTCTGCTGCTTTTCTAGAACACCAATGGTATGGGTAAGCTATCTTGGACAACGCAGGCAATACCCTAAGGATGGCAGAGGAACAGTGTAGAAGGAATATGGGTCTCTGACCTGGTGGAACTGTCATATTAGCCTTAGAATATTTAACACCCAGATTGAGAGAAAATCCTATTTTACCAAATCTACTGTTATTTTGACTTTTGTGACAACACTTGAACTTGTATCCTAATTATTACAAATACACCATTGATATTCCACAAATACTACAGATTTACATAAAATAAATTAGCATTTTTATCTCAAACTTTGGTGCTTTGTTTCCTTCCTGTAAGGAATTTTTTTTTAAGACTTTATTTATTTGAGAGAGAGTGTATGCGTGAGCAAGAGAGGAGGAATCTCAGGCAGACTCTGTGCTAAGTGCAGAGCAATGATGACCTGAGCTGAAACCAAGAATTGAAAGCTTAACTGACTAAGCCACCGAGGTGCCCCTGTAAGAAACTTCTCTACTTATAAAGTGTACTAATATACAGAAGCTCCTTTGTTTACATGTTATAAATTCTCATTAATATGTACAAAGAAACTTAGAACAAAGTTCATTAATTGCATCCTCCTCTACCCTGCCCTATACTGATTAATTAATGGTATCAATAGTTAGGGTATAATCACTGTGGACCTAAAATAAATGAACTTAAAGGTTTTATGAACAGCCTTTCAAAATCTATTTTGTTTGTAAATAGAAGAATTTCTGTAGAAGTTGCTGCCCCTTTTATTCAATATTTATTTCTAAACATTTTGAGGTATCTATTATGTTCCAAGGAATGCCAGGTCCCAAGGACACCAAGACATAATTCTCAGCCATTAAGGAAGAGACCATCTATTGTCTTTTGACAATATATTGACATATATTGCTATGATACACACTCACACAGGATACTGTTGAAAGTCAAAGGGGGTACTTATCAGATTGTGGGCAAAAACTTGTAGCAAGAAGAGTCAGGAAACATTTCTCAAAAGAAGTATCACCTGAGCTAAGTAAGTCTTTAAGGAAAACAAGAATCAGTGGAAAAGGAGGAGAAAGAACAACTTTCCAAGCAAAGGGAGAAGCATGCACATAAGGGAATACAAACAAGAACTTGGAAGGTTCAAGAAACTGTAAGCATAGTTCACCGTGACTAGAGGGCAAAATGGGAGAGAAAGGGAAGTGGGGCACAGAAACTAAACACAATCAATAAAATTACAAGAAATACAATTTTCATCCATTGCCATAAGTCAATTCCAAATCTAAATCACCATTTAGGACCTCCCTCCCAAACCCCAGACTACTATCACCGACTGCCAAACAGACATCTCCACTGGATGTCCCTCTGGTAGCAAAAACTCAACAAGTCCAAAACTGAAATCTTCTGTATCAGTGATAGCAACATCATCCACACAATGGCCAAGACAGAAACCATTACCATCCTTTGCTTCTTTCTCATTTTCTCACCTAAATCATTCATTTAAAAACATCAAGTCCTATTATTAAACCTCTAAACAGCTCTCAAATCTGTGTGTTTCTCAGGGTGCCTGGGTGGCTCAGTGGATTAAGCATCTGCCTTTGGCTCAGGTCATGATCCCAGGGGCCTGAAATCGAGCCCCACTTTGGGCTCCCTGCTCACTGGGGAGACTGCTTCATCTCCCTCTGCCCCTACTCCCCAACTCTGCTCTCTCTCAAATAAATAAAAAATAAATAAAATTAAAATATCTTTAAAAAATAAAAAAATCTTTAAAAATCTGTGTATTTCTCTCCATTATTGCTGTCACTTCTCTAGTTCTAGACATTATTCACATTATCTGGATTACAGCAATAGGATCCTAACTGGTTTTATGCTTCTTTCTTGCCCCCCTCCTCCTACTGCAGTGTGATCCTTCTACAAGGTCAGTGTATCACTCCCCTGTTCCTTAATGTCCCCAGGCCAACTTCCTTGTCTAAGAAACAAGTACAGTCTTTTCTTATCACTATAAATTTATAGACCCAACATACCATGCTCTTTCTCACCCTCATGCCCTTACTCATGGTTTTTTTTTTTTTCTTACTCATGGTTTTATCTCTACTCCCATAGTCCTCTCTCCCATCTCCTTTTAGATGTCTACTTTATCTTGAAAGCTGTGCCAAAAAAAAAAAAAAAAAAAAGCTGTGCCAGAGCAAGTCTAAATGGGTGCCTCTCCTTCTGAATCAAAAATCTCGTATCAAACTAAACTGTAACTGCTTCTTTTCTCTCTCCCATTACAACGGTATTTCAAGAAGACAAAAACCAAGTCTCAGTTTACTGTTATATTCATAGTGCCTAGCATATTCATTTAATGAATGAAAGACTTTTAAAGTGCTTAATAAAGGCTGACTGAATTATGTTTTCAGAGAGTAAAAATATTACAGTGAAGTAGGGGCTTAAGATATCTCAAAGGATACAGGGGTGCCTGAGTGGTTCAGTTGGTTAAGCATCTGACTTTGGCTCAGGTCATAATCTCAGGGTCTTGGGTTCGAGCCCAATGTGAAGCCCCACATCAGGCTCCCAGCTCAGCAGGGAGTCTGCTTCTCCCCTCCCTCTCCCTCTGTCCTTCCCCCTGCTCATGCTCTGTCTCTCAAATAAATAAAATCTTAAAAAAAAAAAGATATCTAGAGTGTCTAGAGTACATAAATCTAGGAGCACAGGTTGGTAATGGGAAATCATGGAAAACTTATGATTGTGAAGCTAACAAGGTGGTGAAGAAAAAAATGGTCAACTTCCAGGACTTTGAACCAGTCACCTTCAGAAAGAGTTCCTATGTGTTTCGAAGTCACAGTAAAACAGTCCCCCCATCCTTACTCTTCTATCCCTGAAAATATTTTCTCTTCTCTTTTTACCCTCTCCTTAAGGAGCTAGCTAAGGCTATCTCATCTATTCCTACCACTTCCATTATTACTTCTATTCATAGAAGTTCTAAATTGGTTTCTTAAACTCTAAAAGTAAGACTGGGAAACCTGGGTGGCTCAGTGTGTTAGGTGCCTGACTCTTGATATCAGCTCAAGTCATGATCTCAGGGTCACGAGATCTAGCCCCATGTCAGCATCTGCACTGAGCATGGAACCTGCTTGGGATTCTCTCTCTCCCTCTCCTTCATGCTCACATTATATATATATATATATATATATATAAATAAATATTCTCTTTACCCCTCTCTCCCCCTCCCACCCTGCTCTCTCTCCCTAAAAAAATAAATAAAACAAAATGAAGCAGGATTTTCTAGAATCAATCATTCCTGTAAAACTATCATTTAACCCAGCAATTCCACTCTAGCAAGTAATAAGTAATTAAAGATGCATTGGGGTGCCTGGGTGGCTCAGTCAGTTAAGTGTCTGACTCTTGATCTCAGCTCAGGTCTTGATCTCAGGGTCATGAGTTCAAGCCCCACACTGGCTCCATGCTGGGCATAGAGTCTACTTAAAAAAATAAAACTAAAAAAAGAAAGATGCATAAAATAACTTTTATACCTACAATTTACAGACTTCAAAAACGACACATCACTGTAAAAAGTTAGAAAACCAAATGTATGAGATTATATAAATAACAGCACTACCACTTAAATATTATGCAGTCATTAAAAATGGTATTATATAGAATATCTAGGGAAAAAAACGGGATAGCTAGAGGACAAGTATAAGAAAAGACATACTATAAAAAAGAGGCATACTTTTTACTATATATCTTTTTGTACCTTTTGAATATGTACCTCATACATGTCTTTAGTCAAACTAAAAAGATAATGTTTTAAAATGAAGTATACTTTTAAAATGTTACATAGGCATAATTGATCTACAAAGATATAAGACAAACTGTTAGGTGAGAAAAGAAACCATGAAACAGTATTACAGTATAGTACCTCAATGTGAGTGATGGGTGCATACATTTAAGCATATATATCTATAAGAGGATTTGGAAAAAAATTAAAAAGCTATTATAGCTCGGATTAAGAAAGATAAGACTATGAAAGCCTTTGCTTTTCTGTACTTTATTTTTCTATGATGGAATTAAAATTTACTAAAATAAGTTATTTTTTTTATTTTTAAAAGGTTACATAAAACCACAAACACAATTTGTAATTCATTTAGCACTACTAAAACCTTTTTCAGGGTTCCTCCTGGGAAATTTGAATAAATATCTTCTTCACCAGATTACAAACTCCTATGAAAGCAAGGGCAATGGATTTTGGGAGTTTCTGTTTGTTTTCTTTTTTGTACTCTCCCTCATAAAGCTCTACCTCACCTTCAAAAGTATTTTTCATAAACAATTGGAAAAGAGATTCCCAACTTCCTACTGAGCAAATCTCTCTGGTGAACCACTAAACACACCAAAAACTAAAATATCTTGTTCCCATCAAACCCAACTCTAGACTTCTCCATTACCATCAATGGCCCCATCAGTTCTCTAGTCTCCAAAACTAGCACTCCACCATTTTTGACTATTCTTTCTTCCTCACACAATCAGTTACCACACTGTTAAATCTATAACCAAAATTTATCTCATACCTATCCCTTCCTTAGTCCCACTGAGAATGGCGCTGCCTTAGAGCCAGGAAATATGTCTGTATGCCTTCCTTCATCCAGCTATGTCACTTTAGGAAAGTCACGTAACCTCTCACACTCAGTCTCATCTATAAATTGGGGATAAGAATCTTTCAGAATTCTTGAAAGGATTAAAGATAGTGTATTTCAATACGCTGCACTACACCTTGCATAAAATAAGCATTCAATAAATGCTGGCAATGATAACTGCCTATCCACTAAACCTGGAACTTCCATTACATCTCACTTTTTCTTCTTGATTTGCCACCTGTAAATTTTCTGAACCATTTTAGGCATTACTGATCAATTAATTGACTTAATGTATTTTACTAGTCATTTAATTTGCTTGCTCAGAAACTATTTCCTACAAAATAAAGTCCATATTCCTTTGCTGAGCATTCAGCTAACTCCATGATCTGGCTTCAAACTGCCCTTCAGCTGCCACTTCACTCTAGGACTTTTGGAATACTCCACAGAGGACTGGCTACTCCAGGACAATGCCCTGCTTTCTTATACACAACTGTGGGACATTTCCTCTTCCACCAAAGATCCAACTTCACATGACAACTACTTTGATGATGTCTTTCCTGATATTCTCAAATGAAGAGTCATCTCTCCCTCCGCTGAAATTACATAGCCTTTGTTGGTAGCACCTAAAGGAGCTAAATAAATATTGACTGGGGTCCTAATGTCAGACACATAAAGATTATAAACCCTGGGGCACCTGGCTGGCTTAGCAGGTGGAACATGCAACTCTTGAACTCGGAGTCAGGAGTTGGAGCCCCACACTGGGTGTGGAGCTTACCTTTTAAAAAAAAAAAAAAAAAGAGGAGGGCAGCTCTGGTGGCGCAGCGGTTTAGCACCACCTGCAGCCAGGTATGATCCTGGAGACCCAGGATGGAAGACGTCAGGCTTCTTGTATGGAGCCTGCTTCTCCCTCTGCCTGTGTGTCTGCCTCTATGAATAAATAAAATCTTTAAATAATAAAATAATAATAATAATAATAATAATAATAATAATAATAAAGAGACAGCAGCCTGGGTGGCTCCGTGGTTTAGCGCCACCGGGCCCAGGGCCTGATTCTGGAGACCTGGGATCGAGTCCCACATCGGGCTCCCTGCGTGGAGCCTGCTCCTCCCCTTCCCTCTGCCTGTGTCTCTACCTCTCTCTACCTCTCTCTCTCTCTCTCTCTCTCTCTGTGTGTGTCTCTCATGAATAAATAATTAAAATCTTTAAAAGAGAGAGAGGTGATAAACTCCAAGGGATCCCACTGCTTCTGTATGCACTGACCACATTCTAACTCGGACCCTAATTTTGTGGCCCCAACTCCAACACTTAGTCATAACTCCGTGGGAACAAACAGCTCGATACTCCATATCCCCCACAAGCCCGTAGCCTTCCCTCAGGACTCGGTTCGACCGTGAGCTCTACCAAGCCTCCCCCGATCACTGCCAGAACCGGCCCTCTCCTGGTCCTCGCTGTTTGTCTAAGAACCAACGGAGCCACGCTCGACCCGTACACGTAGGAGTGAACCAACACTGATTTCCCGAAACTAGAAAGCCACGGACTTCTCATAGGCTTCTTTCACTTTTAATAGTTCTGCCTGTACATATGACGGGTTTGTTCTGATCCAACTAACTCCAGGGGGTTTCTGGAGCCCCGCTGACGTACGGCCGCAGAGGACGGTCGTGGAACAAGACCAGGGGACAAAATTAAGAGACCAGGGCGCGCCCGGGGAGGGGGCCCCGCAGGGAGCGCCTGCCTTGGACCCAGGCCGTGACCCCGGGGTCCCGGGATCGAGTCCTGCGTCGGGCTCCCTGCGTGGAGCCTGCTTCTCCCTCTGCCTGGGTGTGTGTGTGTGTGTGTGTCTCTCTCTCTCTCAGGAATAAATACATAAAATCATAAAATAAAGCGACCAACAATTTCACTGTTTGTAAGACGCGCGGGTCTCGATTTTTACACAGGAAACGGTCGGAAGAACCAAAGTCAGTCAACTTTTTATTTTGCCACACACACAGCGTTACGGTCGCAGCCGCGACTCCCTCGTCCTCACTGTCTCCGACCAGGGCCAAAGGGTCGCTCCGAGCCCACGTCGGAGGAGCCGCGTGCGCCCCGGGTCCCCGTGGTCCCGCTGCGGACTCCGTGAGCGCTCCCGCCGGCCTTCGGGGGCCGTTGACAGGCCGGCTCCGTGCCGCGCAGGGGTCCCGGGGTCGGCGCCTCCGGGACGACCGCCGCGCCTCGGCCGCGGCCACGCTCCGCTCCGGCCCCTTCTTGGCGAGCGCTCCCCACGCCAAGGGCGTCCGAGCGAGCGGAATCTAGGCTCAAGTGCTGCGGTGAGGCGGGCGGGCGGGCGGGCGGACGGCGCAGACCCGAGCGCCCCGCCGGGGGCCGCGCACCGCTGAGGGGGGCGCCCCCCGGTCCGCCCCCGGCGCTGTCAAGCCCCAAGCCGTCCGAGCCCCCGCCGGGCTGCCGCGGCCCACGGCGCTCCCACAAAGGGGCCAGGCGGGCTGAGCGGCCACCGCGCCCCGACCCCGCGGAACGGGGGGGCTCCCGCCGCCCGGCCTCAGACGTGGTGCCCACACCCAGGCGGGCGGGGGGGGCGGGGAGGGCGCCGCGTCTGTGGGGAGCCCAAGCGGCAGCCGGCGGGGCGAGGAGTGGCGGCGCGCCCCACGGCCCCCTGAGGGTCCTCGCGGCGAGAAGCGGCGTCGGAATCAAGTCCGGGAGCCTTACCTCAGCGCTCGGGTGTTTAAAAGTGTCTAAAAATAGCAGCTCCATCGCCGAGTCCACCGCCATGTTCGCGGCGGGCGGGGGCCCAGGGGGAGGACTTCCGGGGCAGCGCTCCAGCCGCGGCGACGGCGGCTCGCGAGACGCGGAGCCCGCAGCACTTCCGGTGCCCAGCGCGCCGGCGCCGCGAGCCTCGGCCTGCCCGGAAGTGCGGCGCCGCGGCGAGCCCCGCCCCCGCCTTCTGCCGCGCGGCCGGGGGCGCCCGGGAGCCCGGGGAGGGGCGGGGGGCGGACTACGGCGTCGCCGGCGGCCCACGGCCTCCACAGCCTGGCCTTCTAGCGCGTTGCCGGGCCGCGACGGCCTGGGGGGCGGGCCGAGTGCCCCGCGGGCTGCGGGGAGGGGGGCGGAGGGAGGGGAGGACGGAGAAGAGACGGGAGGAAGAGGGGGAGGGGGGAGGGAGGAGGGGCGAAGATGAGGGACAGGGGAGGAGGGGGGAGAGAGGGGAGGACAGGAAGGATGGGGAGAAGAGGGGAGGATGGAGAAGAGAAGGGAGGAGGGGGAAGAGAGGGGAAGGAGGAAGGGGAGGAGGGGGAAGATACGGGGAAAGAGGAGGGAGGGGGAGAAGAGGGGGAAGAGGGGAGGGAGGATGGGGAGAAGGGGAGGGAGGGGGAGGGGAGGACGGAGAAGAGAAGGGAGGAGGGGGAAGAGGGGGGAGAAGGGGAGGGAGGGGGAGGAGGGGGGAAGATACGGGAAAGAGGAGGGAGGAAGAGAGGAGAGGGCGAAGAGAAGGGGAGGGATGGGGAGAAGAGGGGAGGATGCAGAAGAGAGGGGGGGGAGAGGGAGGACCAAGAAGGGAGGGGGGAAGGAGGGGGAAGAGGGGAAGCCGCCCACGCTGGACACAGGGGCGGTTGGGGGGTGGGGAGGTTCACTGCTGAAGAAGCCTAAGGTTTTTTTTAAGAAAGAGAAAACCTGTTATCTCAAAGAGGAGAGTTGTTTTTTTTTTTTTCTTTTTCTCATCTGCAAATGTGAATAATGATGCCTAACCCACAGGCTTATTGTAAGAACTAGTGGAAATAAAATTGGAATTGTATAACGTGAAATGCCACGAACATAGAGGCGGAGAGTGAAGAGTTGGCCTCGTGTTGAGCAGTGGAGCAGCTGGAAGTGTTTGCAGCGCAAGGGGCACGGGGATGCCCGGGGCTCAGTGTGGAGCCTCCACCTGGGGCTCAGGGCGCGACCCGGGATCCGGGGATGGAGTCCCCGTCGGGCTCCCCGCAGGGAGCCTGCTCCTCCCCCTGCCTGTCTCTGCCTCTCTCTCTGCGTCTCTAGTGAATAAATAAAAAACGTCTTAAAAAAAAAAAGAAAGAAAGAAAGAAAACTGGTACAAGCGCTTGGGAGAGCAGTTAGGAATTATTTCATAAAATGACATGTGGCTACCCGGCTTCTACGATAATTCTCGCATATGTGCCCAAAGAAATACCTACAAGAATGTTCATGATAAAACTGGATGTTGCAAAAAATCTGTTTATTGACGTTAAGGAGTAATAAGGAAATCATGGTATATGCATGCAATATAATAACAGCAGGAAGAAAAGGATGAGCTAGTTCCGTATCCACTAATATGGGTAATCTCAAATTATGGATAAACACGGAAAAACAGGGCTAAGCAAACAGGTTGAAGAATACGTAGCGTAAAATAGCATTTATAGAGTTCAAAACATGCGCAATAATATAACTTGGGGGAATGTATATAAATTATGAAATTATAAAATGCATTGGAATGATAAACACTAAAATTTAAAGATAGTGGGAAACTGGACAAAGCTGAAATCAAGAAGCTCATAGGAGCTTAAATTCGTTAATGTTTCATTCTTTAGGTTGGTGATGGTTTCACAGGCATGCCTCACATTATTGTTTGTGCCTTCAGGTATGCCTGAAATATTTAATAATTATTTTCTCTTTCTTTTTTTTAAAGCCTGCAGCACCTGGTATTCCCAGGCGGTCTCCCATCCAAGTACTAACCAGGCCCACCCCTGCTTAGCTTCTGAGATCAGAGGAGATCGGGCGCATTCAGGGTGGTATGGCCGTAGACTATTTTTCTATTTATTTCTTAAAGCAAATCTCCATCCATACCCTTCCTTAGCCAGTTTCCTCCGTTAGCTAACAGTTCATCTTTTACTATTTGCTTTTTTTTAATGATTTTATTTATTTATTCATGAGAGACACAGACACACAGACAGAAAGAGAAGCAGGCTCCCTGCAGGGAGTCGATATGGGACTCAATCCCAGGACCCCCGGGATCACCACCTGAGCCAAAGGCAGATGCTCAACCACTGAGCCACCCAGGTGCCCACGATTTGCTTTTTCAAAGGACTGGTTCTTGCTTTCATGTTTATTATTCCCACCATTTTTCTATTTTCTTTTTTCCTTTTTTTTTTTTTTAAGATTTACTTATTTATTTTAGACAGTGGGAAGTGGCAGGAGGGGAGGGAGAGAGAATCTAAAGCAGGTTCCATACCAAGCACTGAGTCCAACATGGGGCTCAGTCCCGCAGTCCTGAGATTATGACCTGAACCAAAATCAAGAATCAGAAGCTTGATGAAGGACCGAGCCACCCAGGTGCCCCCATTAATAGACTATAGGTTGTTTTAGAGACTTAGAGTTGTTTTATTTTACGGGAAATTAAACAGCTAATACTGGAGTTCTCATATATTCCCTTTCCCTCCTATTGGAAGATTCCCTAATTGTTAATATCTTGCTTTACCGTAGTACATTCATGACAATTGATGAACCAGTATTGATACATTATTAGCTGAAGTCCATAGTTTACATTAGGGGCCACCCTTTGTTTTATGTTGAACATATATACTATATGCATATTTCAATTTTTAGATTATCTCTGAAAGAATTATGTAAGAAACTGTTGTTGCCTCCAGGGAGGGGAGCTTGATGACTAAAGTATAGAAATAGCGGTAATCTATCCCCATGTGCACATATTTCGAAAGATGAGGAGTAAAGAAACTTGAATAAATGTATCTTTCAAGAACTTTTGTTGCATAGAACAGAGAAATGAGGTGGTTGTGGTAGGGGGAACTGGGATCAGGAAAAAGTGTTTTTAAGATGGGAAATAGAACATGTAGACTGGTGGAAATGAAGCAATGGAGAGAGAGAAACTGATGATAAAGAGAATGAGGGGGTATCTGAGGTAGCAAAATATTGAGTGGGTGGGGGGCAGGTACCTGGTAGCCAAATAGAAAGTGACCTTTGCTAAAAAAGAATGCCTGCTCCCTGGTGACCAGGGGCAAGAAGGATCCATGGGTACACATGCAGATGGGAGTAATGATTTAATATGTGGAGTTGAGGAAGTTCCTTGTTGATGGTTTTCTATTGTCTCACTGAGATCATGAGCTATAATTGAGAGGACAGAGGTGTAGAAGAAATAAAGTATTAACCAGACTTCAAGGAGAGCCTAGAATCCCTGATTGTCTATCACCTCACATAGTGTATAGAGCCCCAGATTCACTTCTTGCTCACTATTCTCACCTTGTTCCTACTGTAGCATTTGATGATTCAGACATTCCCAGCTAGATACGGCTCCCTTAATACAGAGATATTTCTCAATGTTGTCCCCTAGGACTTACATGGTTTCATCTGCTTTGAATGTGACTCCCTTGTCACGGCTCTCAAAAACCTATATACAGTAACATGGGGCACCTGGGTGGCTCAGTCAGTTCGCATCTGACTCTTGATTTCAGCTCAGGTCATGATCTCAGGGTCATGAGATTGAGCCCCGTGTCCGGGGTTTACACTGGGGGTAGAGCCTGCTTAAGATTCTTGCTCTCTCTCTGACCCCCATACCCCACCCCTACTTATGTGCACTCTCTCTCTTAAAAAAAAAAAAAAAAACTACATACAGTTATAATAGCATCCAAAAGAATAAACTACTTAAAGAATAAATTTAACCAAGGTGGTGAAAGCTTTGCACACTGAAAACTATAAAATAATGCTTTAAAAAAAATTAAAAGGCAAATAAATGGAAAGACATTCCATGTTCATGGATCAGAAGACTTAAGATGACAATATTACCTGAGGTGATCTCCAGATTCAATGCAACCCGTATCAAAATGCAAATGGCCTTTTTTTTTGTTTTTTTACAAATGGAAAATCTGATTCTCAAATGCAAATGGAATTTCAAGGGGCCCCACATAACAAAAACAATCTTGAAAAAGGAGAACACATTGGGGAGGACACACACATCTTGATTTCAAAACTTACTACAAAATTAGAGAATCAGAACTATAGCAACAGCATAAGGATAAACATATACAACAATAGAATAGAATTAGAGGCCAGAAATAAACCTTCACATATATAATGAACATATATGTCAAGGGTGCCAAGGCCATTCAATGGGGAAAGAATAATCTCTTCAATAAGTGATGCTGAGATCATTGGATATCTATATGCAAAGAATGATGTTGGACCCTTACTTCATCCCATACACAAAAAATGAACTCAAAATGGGTTGAGGACTTAAGTACAAGAGCTAAAACCATTAAACTTTTAGAAGAAAACATGGGTAAATCTTCATTACCTGGTTTTGTTCACCAATACATCCTTAGTATCTGGCACATGCTAAACATTCAAAAATGGTAAAAAAAAGAAAAAAGAAAAAAAATTTAAAAAAACATTCAAAAATGGTTATTGAGTGAATTGATTTTTGTTTGCTATTTCAAATCACTTATGGAATTTTGCGTACATGTTATACATTGTATGCTTAGTCTGTACTATTCTTCCTCTTTCATTTTTATCCCCCTCCCTCATCAAATGATCAACTCCCCCAGAGCAAGGCTCTGTAAACAGCCCTTACTAGCTATTGCTGTTTGACCAGCCATAGTCTCTTTCCTTCTTTGATTGCCACCAACCTTCAGTGATAAAAAGAGCAACTTGAAGAAAATCAAAAATCGCCTCTAATGTGAAAGGCAATTTAGGTAAATCTGAATGCTTGCCAGAAGCAACTGGACAAAAAGACAAAGAAGTGGGAGAGAGCTAACCAGCCCCAGACAGCTCAATGCCGCATTTATTTGGTAACAGATGAGCTCCTTTCCGAGGTGACATGCACACAAGCACAACAGAGCAGGAGGAGGATCCAAGTGAACTGCCAAGCATTTCAGACTCTCCAGAGGCCCAGTAGATCAAGAACAACTGATTGGGGACTCTGGCACACTGCCAAGTACAAGACATCCGTCCACCAGCAGGAACACAAAGAGTCTTCGTTTTCTCCCCTCTTGGAGCACACTGATTAAAATTAACAGCTGCCACCCTTTCTCCCTGATACTTGAGCTTGATAACTCCCAAAGCCAAGGACTTGCTATGAAACTTCCACACCATTCTTCAAAATGAGGTCTGGAAGATTACCTAAAAGTTTGAGGAACCTGGATTGGACACTATTATCTACAAACTATCTCGAAATAAGCACACCGGTTAGTAGCAATTGTTCTGAAAGATTTCATGACTCCAGCTATTTCTCAGCTCTTTATGCAGCTTCATAAAGGCATAACACTCCGGGATCCTGTGTGTTTTAAGATAGGTAAACAGCCAAAACGTTGTGGTTCAGTTCTACCCTTGGGTACAGAGCCTACACTGTGTAGACGCTATGCCTTACTTAAGGCACTTTTTCTTTTTTTTACTTGCTCTACTGTATTTAGCAGATCCACAATCTCTCAAAGAGTGTTCCCTTAAGAAGCCCATGGAAAACAATTTCAGTGGGCCGCCTGGGTGGCTCAGCAGTGGAGCATCTGCTTTCGGCTCAGGGCATGACCCCGGAGTCCTGGGATCGAGTCCCACATCGGGCTCCCTATGAGGAGCCTGCTTCTCCTCTGCCTCTGTCTCTGCCTCTCTCTGTGTCTCATTGAATAAATAAATAAAAATCTTCAAAAAAATAGTTTCTGTGATCAAAAATAATTTGGGAAATCCTATATACCTTGTCTCCCTCTTAGAACTTTATTGTGCACATTATAAGCTCTAATAAGTCCACAGAGAAGAAACTACTCTTTCTAGAACTTAACTAGCACTTGCAGCTTAGTTTAAACTTGCTTTTAACAATTTCAATGATTTCTATACCATTAAAAGCTAGTGACATCAGCTTTATGGATTATTCTTTCTTTTAGCACTTTTAAATAAAAGCTAGGTAGATTTGAAGATGGCTAGTAGAATGAATGGAGTTGGCTAAAAACTTACTTTTATATAAGAACTTCATGTTAGTTGATGAGCAAACTAAGTTCCTCTCTCTCTCTCTCTCTGGATCCACTTATACCCCTGAATCAAATATTCTACCCCTATCTAAATCTCTTTCAATTTGTGCAGTAACCACAATCTGGTTTCCCCCTCAGCTAATTTGACCAAGGATGGTCACCTGGCACAAGGGAGGTTGTAGGGAGTCCTCAATTGGCAACAACCTCTAACTTACGTGGCTTGACTCAAAAAGATAAGAGATCAGAGTGAAATTACCAGCTGGTAGTGAGACAGAAGGATGCAGATGCATGGAGCAGAGCCAAGGCAAATTAATGACAAAGGATTAAACTGGAACAAGCATTGATGATCACCTGTGCTGAGGTCCCAGTGCTGAGGTAGCCCCAGCCATGCCACTGCTCTTGTTTCAAATTAATGCTTTTAACCGTAATCCCCTTGTATTTAAACCATTTGAGTGGATCTCTATTTCTTGCAAACTGTTCCTTTTTTTTTTTTAGATTTATTTATTCGAGAGACAAAAGAAAGAGAGTGCAAGCAGGAGAAAGGGCCAAGGGTGAGGGAGAGAATCGTCAAGCAGATTTCCCGCTGAGTGCAGAGACTAATGCTGGACTACATACATCTCATGACCTTGAGATCATAACCTGAGCCAAAACCAAGAGCTGGATGCTCAACAAAACGAGCTGCCCAGGAATCCCTCTTGCAAACAGTTCTACATTAAAACAACTACTTACCAAGTGTTCTTCTGAGATCAGTGGAATGTATGCAACAGAATGAAGTGTGGCAACGACCTTAATTGAACTAATGGTAGAACTAGAGAAATAAAACATCAATGTCAGACAATAACTGATCATCTAAGACTGTTTATAAAATTATGGAATATAATATAGAGAGAACACTGGACTTAGAGTAAGAAAACATGAATTTTTGAGACCTGGGACTCAGACTCAGGGAAGAGATGGCACATTCAAATGCTTAATTCAAGAATGTTTAATGATATAGGGCTCCTGTCTGGCTCAGTCAGTAGAACATATTATTCTTGATCTCAGGGTCCCCTGAGTTCAAGCACCATGTTGAACATAGAGCTTACTTAAAAAAAAAAAAAAGAATGAATGTTTAAGGACATATTTTTCAAAAGAAACAATGTTTAATGAAACTTTTGAGGTAGTGAGAATGATTATTGATCATGGTGATGTCTTCACAGTGTACGTTGTCAGAACTCAGCAAGTATACACTTTAAATACATGCAGTTCATTGAATGTCAGGCATGCTTCAATAAAGCTAAAAAAAAAAAAGAAGAAGAAGAAAAAGAACAGGATGTTTGGGGCACCTGGGTGGCACAGTCGGTTAAGCATCTGACACTTGGTTTCAGCTCAGGTCATAATCTCAGGGTCATGAGATGGAGCTCTGCATTGGGCTCCACGCTCAGCACAGAATCTGCTTAAGTATCTCTCCCCTTCTCCCTCTGCCCCCTCAAAACAAATTAATAAATATTTTTAAAAATATTTTTAAAAAGGATGTTTAATGAAGGAACTGTTTACTGAAATGTGAGTGTCGTCAAGAGGAAAGCATCTGTGGACAAGCAATCCTGAAAAGCCATTAGCACCCTGGGGCTGAAGGAGCACGGAGGAGACTTAGGAAATCATCAGAGCTCTAGCTGTGAACATGGGGCCTACAAACCATCTGTTGCCCTCTAGTAAGAGATAAGAACAGAATTTGAGAGTGAGTGTTTAGAAACTTCTATACCAATTTAACAGACTAATGTCATGTTTGTTGAATCCAATGATATAAAACCTGCGGATTTATATTTTATAAGTCTTTGGGGTTTTTAATTTCACTTTCCTCCTAATTCATTTTGTTATTTTTTTAAGGTAGCGATCAATGGTGGGGTGGTAATTTTAAAAGATCACCATGGATAGTTCGAAAAACACTAGTCTAGAGGAACTCAATCTCTAATAAAACGTGAGCTCTGCATGGGAAGAGCTAGGGAACATGCATCCTTCAGTCTCTTTCCTCTCACAATGATCTCTCTGTCTCTCCCCTGGGCTAAACCCAATAAAAAGGCAAAGGACAGAGAAACTCAGGTAACGGAGTATACAGCCTGCCGGGAACGGAGCAAGCAGGGAAGGATGGGGAATGGATCTAGAGGAACAAGCAGAGAGTAAACTGTACTGTGGACTATGACACTCATTAGATGTATGATCTTCAGAGAGTGACTTGGTCTCAGTAAACCTCAATTCACCTCACCCCCAAAGGAAGGGGGGACCCTAGACCACCCTTCACTTATTCTATCACTCTCCCTTCACTTCCTTGAGCCAGAGACTTGGCGATCATCCTTTATTCTCCTCACCAGTGTCCCATCCAGGCAGTCCTGCTGGGCAGACCTCCACAATGACATTTGCAGGTGGCTCCTCCTCTCCACCCCATGCTCTGCCTGACCTGAGTTCCTCAGCCTTTGTCCACTGAGCTGCGACAGCCTTCTGACAGGTCCTGCTCTACTCCAGTCCATCCCCCAGGGTGACACATACAGATTTGACTAACTTACTTCGTAACTTAAGTACAGGTCTTGAAAGTGAGCATTTAGAAAAACTTAAGTGTTCAGAATCCTTGAATGTTTGGGTTGGGTTTGGTTTTGGTCTTCAGATCAAGAAGTGCTTTCGTATGCTTCCATGCTTCTTTTTTTTTTTTTTAATATTTTCTTTATTTATTCATGAGAGACACACAGAGAGAGGCAGAGACAGAGGCAGAGGGAGAAGCAGGCTCCATGCAGGGAACCTGATGCAGGACTTGATCCCAGGACTCGATCCCAGGACCCCGGGGTCACACCCTGAGCCAAAGGCAGATGCTCAACCACTGAGCCACCCAGGTGTCCCTCCTTCCATGCTTCTAATCATGCTCTTTTCCTCTGTTTGAAATGCCCTTGTCCCTTTGTTGCCAGCTAACTCTATTCACCTTTCAGAACTTGGGAAAATTTCCCTGACCACCACACCAAATACAAGCAAGGAACCACTTTATGCTCTTATTGTACACTTTATTATTCACTTATTTCTGCACTGTAATTAACCTTACCTTTAGAAACTGTAAATCCCCTGAGGCACCTGGCTGGTTCAGTTGATAGAGCCTATGACTCTTGATCTCAAGGTCATGAGGTCAAGCCCCACATTGGGCGTAGAGTCTACTTTTAAAAAATGAGGGCTAAAAAATAAAAAAATAAAAAAATAAAAAAATAAAAAAAAAATGAGGGCTGCCTGGGTGCTCAGTCGGTTAAGTATCTGCCTTCGGCTCAGGTCATGATCTCAGGTCCTGGGACTGAGCTCTGCGTTGGGCTGCCTGCTCAGTGAAGAATCTGCTTCTTCCCTCTCCTGTGCTCATGCTCCCCCCCCCCTCAAGTAAATAAATAAGATTTTTTTTTTTAAATGAAACTATAAACTCCCTGATGGAAGGAACTACACCATTATCAGAGTATTTCCTTGCCTAATAGAACCTGGACACAGTAAACGCTTTCTTTGTATATTTGTTGAATGAGTGAATAAATGAGAATGGAGTGGTCAGTAGAGTCTTCGTGGAAGTGGAATTTGAACTAAATTCTCTAGGATAGACAAGAATGAGATGGCCACAGAGAGGGGAGGAAGTACGCAGTTTGTATAACAATTTGAAGTCAAATTGTTGACCAAGTCAGAATGACCAGAATGATGGTCAAATATATGTAGACGAGTTTGAACATAGGAACTAAAGATTAAAGGGAGGGCAGCCCCGGTGGCCCAGCGGTTTAATGCTGCCTGTAGCCTGGGGTGTGATCCTGGAGACCTGGGATCAAGTCCCACATCGGGCTCCCTGCAGGGAGCCTGCTTCTCCCTCTGCCTGTGTCTCTGCCTCTCTCTGTGTCTCTCATGAATAAATAAATAAAATCTTTAAAAAAAAGATTAAAGGGAAGAAGGCTTTTGAGGTTCTGTAATGAAGAGCCTTGAATTCCATGTTAGAATTTGTCTTGTAAGCAGGGAGTGAACTGAGAAATTGAGGTTGAACATTGACCTCTTTGTTCACTCGTTTGTTTCTAAGATTTTATTTATTTGAAACAGAGAGAGAACAAGTGGGGAGGAGGGGCTGAGGCAGAAGGAGAAGCAGACTCCCTGTTGAGCAGGGAGTCAGTCCAATGCCGGACTCAATCCCAGGACCCTGAGATCATGGCCTGAGCCAAAGGCAGACGCTTAACCTACTGAGTATCCCCGGCTCCCCAGAACATTGACTTCTTTGAAAGGAAAATTAAATTATAGAAAAGATGTATTAGGAAGATTACTCTTCCTGTGGTGTTTACAATTAACTGAAATAAAAGGAGAGTAGAAGCAAAAAAGTCATCCAGAAAATTATTAAAATAATTCATAGGAGGGGGGGTTAAAAGTCGAGATTCGGATTGTTGGCAGGAGATATGGAAAGGAAATAGAGTGAAAAGAGAGACATTAAAAAGAAAACAGTTATAGAAAATTTGTTAAAATAACGGTCTCTAATGATTAGCCTAAGTGCATGCAACTTAGCATTTACTGATTTGTTGACACTCTGAAATTCAGGTTGGTACCGATGACAGAAATAAAGATGACACAAGACGATGACATAATGAATTCATCTGTTCTCCTAACGTGTATTACTGTTGTTGTTTAACAAAAAGTCAGGCTGAAGATTAAAATCTCAGACAAAAGGTTTTACATTTTGGATTCCAAGGCCTCGTTGCAATATCTACTGCCACCTGCTGGCAGAGGGAGAGTGACTAGAGTCTCCTAATTGGGAAACCTATCGGTTGACATTATGTAGTCATTCAAATGCGAAGTCCCTGGAGGGTAACAGGGGTTTCTATTCTTTATTATATACTCCAATTGCTGTATCACCACCAGCTCAAGGAGTCCTGTGGATTTGCCACTGGGTGATCACGCTCGATGCCTTATTCCTTTTTCATTCTACTCTTCGGGAGTAGTTTTGGGATTTCCTTAGATTTCCTCACTTCAAAAAAAAAAAAAAAGATTACCTCACTTCTAAGATTGAAACAATGAAAGTTTGCTAGCTACTTCCACTATATTGTAAAAAAAGAATGGAGGAAAGAAAACTCATTGAAAAGTAAGGGTGTTTTTCTTTTGTTTGTTCCAGACATCTGTTTTGTTCTACAAATGGATTTTTTAAAAGATGTATTTATTTATTTGAGAGAGAGACAGAGACAGAGTGAGGAGGGGAGAGGCAGAAGGGCAGGGAGAGAGGAATGCAAGCAGACCTCGAGCTGAGCACAGAGCCCTACCTGGGGCTTGATCTCACAACTCTGAGATCGTGACCTGAGCTGAAACCAAGGGTCAGGTGGGTGTTTAATCAACTGCACATCACCCAAGTGCCCCTACAAATTGATTTTTTTTTTTTACAAATTGATTTTTTAAAAATTTTGATTCAGTACCATAAAGTTTTTATTTTTGCTGTGTTGTAATAGGCTTTAAAATATACTAGAGTGATCCTACATCTAAGTGAATATTGATAGGTTAATATTGGAAGTACTGGATCTATATGCATATCCTTAAAATATTCATGCCCTTTGATCCAATATTTTTCATTTTGGAAGTTTATCTTAAGGAAGTAATCACAAAATGGTGAGACGGCTTTTTTACAAAACATGTATCACATCATTTGTAATAACAAGAAATTGGAGATCATGTAAATGCAATAAAACAGTAACTGTAAACAATGCTAGAATCATAAAATGAAGTGTTTAATAGCCATCAAAATGATATTCATGAATTATTTAGAATTACATGGGAAGGTGCATTTTATTTTGGAAAAATGCATATAGGGGTGCCTGGGTGGCTCAGCAGTGCAGCGTCTACCTTCGGCTCATGGCCTGGTCCTGGGGTCCCGAGATCAAGTCCCGCATCGGCTCCCTGCATGGAGCCTGCTTCTCCCTCTGCCTGTGTCTCTGCCTCTCTCTGTATCTCTCATGAATAAATAAAATCTTTTTAAAAAAAATGCATATAAATATGTGATTACAACTATATAAAACTAAACAAAATCTTAACAATCCATGGATATAAAAAAAAACCTAGAAAGAAATATTTTATTTTTCTATATTCTAATCCACCGTTCTTCATGGTGAATTACTAAAATCCCATATGGTGGTAACTGGCCTCCTTAGTGTCCTAAGCAGCATATCAGTCTCATAAAATCCTATGTAGTCCCTCACAAATACTGTGTATTCAATAAATATTCATTCCTTTTTCTTACCTAAGCATTCCTGAGGGTGGAGAGAGGTTATGTGTATTGTATGTAAATTAGTTCTCACTAATTTACAGAATATTTTCATCTTTTCTCTATTTGATATTTCCAAATAAGACCATGCACTTAAAAAAAAAAAAGACTTTATTGATTTATTCGAGAAAGAGAGAGAGCATAGAGGGAGAGGAGAAGCACCCTCCCCGCTGAGCAGGGAGCCCAACATCCAACAGGAAGAAGCCAGCACAGTTCTCCCACATGCATTTCCAGGAAAATTTCCCTGTAAACTATCTCAAAATCACTTATTGTAAAATCCATCTTACTTTTGTGGTTTATATATTAGTCTTGTGGGATGCTCCTCAAAAAAAAAAAGGTCCTATGATCAAATACATTTGACAAAATATATCTACTCTCACCTCCTCTAAGAGGGTTCCCATTGTACATGAACATAGTGAAGGCTTTGAGAAATGCTTCAGCAGGAAGACTGTTGAATTTTGTTTAGTCAACTGTTCCACAACCTTCTTTGACTGAAGAAACTTGTTTCCGAGGAACACCTTTACCCAGCCATGGAACATATTTTGGAAAAGATTGTGTCAAGGCAAACATCTGACGCCTTCAGACTTGGCTGTCTTCGGTGGCTACAACTGGTCTGTACTTAGCTACCAAGTCAACAATTACAGAGCCCTGTAATGAAATATTGCGTGTCAAATATACTCAAATTTTAAGGAAAAAATATAAAAACAATGAAACAGAAAAGAAATTATAGGGCGAGAAGTGAATTTAGCAACCAAAAATTAAATGCCATTTTACAAATTTTTTGCAACATGAGGTGATTGTTTCATAATTCCACTGGCTTTATGTCTGCCAAAGATTGCCATGCCAAATCTTTTTGTATTTTGTTTTGATGCCGGGACTATAAAGAAATGAATCAACATATAATAGTTACCTCTGGGAGTGGGGAGATAGAGGATGGACATTAAGGGGAGCACGTGATGTAATGAGCACTGGGTATTATATCAGACTGATGAATCACTGACCTCTACCTCTGACCAATAATAGTATCTGTTAATTAATTGAATTTTAAAATAAATAAATAAATAAATAAATAAATAAATAAATAAATAGTTATCTCTAGGAATGGCAAACTGTTAAGGGCACCATCAGTGTAAATTTTAGACTCTAAAAAAGCACAAGAGCTTTAAAATCACAGGAAAAATGATCACCCAGACTTTCTGATATTCCCAGAAAATGTTCCCTATTAAAAATTGTCTTTACTTCATCTACCCCTATTTCATAAAATGAGTAGGTCTCATCCATATCTTTTTAAAATTAAGCTTAACATGTGTTAAAAAAACAAAACTCAACTGAGTAAATTTAAGAATTAAACTGGCTTTAGTCCTGACTCAGGCAGCATCCCATAGAGCAGAGAGAAAGAGGCTCCAAACTGTTACACAAAATGGGAGATTTCTACGGGCAGAAGGGGGCAGGGACAAGAAAAGAATGGATTCGCTCATCTTCCTTTGGAGTATGGAAGGGGTCTATCAAGTGGATTATCTCACTACTGCTGACCAATAAATTCCAGGTTGACCAGTTAAGACTATATTTCTGGGGGACGCCCAGATGGCTCAGCAGTTAAGCTCTGCTTTCAGCTCAGGGCCTGATCCTGGAGTTCAGGGTTCGAGTCCCACATCAGGCTCCCTGAGGGGAGCCTGCTTCTCCCTCTGCCTATGTCTCTGCCTCTCTCTCTCTGTGTCTATCATGAATAAATAATAAAATCTTAAAAAAATAAGATTATATTCCTGGGGGAAGTTGAAACTGCAAATTGGTTATGTATTAAGTGTCTGTTTGGTGACATGGTCTTAGCACAAGTAACTCCATTTTGGGCTTATTGTCTTTTTTTTTTTAAACATACACCATTACCATTTGCAAACTTCTTCCCAAAATATCTCATTGATTTAGAAGACATTGGAGAAAAAATCCAAAAGTAAGTAAGGTAGATAAGAAATGTGAAAACTGGGCAGCCTGGGTGGCTCAGCAGTTTAGCGCCGCCTTCAGCCCACGGCGTGATCCTAGAGACCAGGGATTGAGTCCCACGTCGGGCTCCCTGCATGGAGCCTGCTTCTCCCTCTGTGTCTCTGCTTCTCTCTCTCTCTCTCTTTCTCTCTGTGTCTCTCATGAATACATAAATAAAATCTTAAAAAAAAAAAGAAATGTGATAACTATGATTCTCCAACAAAAAGCAGAAGGAATGTGGCCACAGATGAAATTCCCTTTGAATCTCCAGTGAAGAGGTTGAAAGGTGTCAGCTTCACAGTGTGATGGTGGTTAATAACCTAAACTGCTATATCATATCAGATATCATATCTTCAGTTGTACATTCATGTAAAATGCCTAATTTCACACTAAACTCTGGCTTCAGAGACTTTTCAAAACATATCACAACAGGCCCATCAACAAGTGCCCAGCTAGATAGATGGTCTTTTACAGACAACAGCTGCTGATTTGCTTATTTCCTGCACTAAACATTGCTGAGTTGATAGGCCATCTGGCTTTAGGTTTTTTTTTTTTTTATTGCAATGGTGATTGAAACAATACTTTAAAATCTATATTCTTATTCAACCCTGTGATCCAGGAAGAGCAAAGTGTAGGAAGGATAAATATTTGTGGAACAAATTACGATCACGTTAGGCAGATTTTCCAGTTTCTTTTATTTAGCAGCATATATACCCTTGCTATATTTTGCATATTTGTGGAATTATCGTCTAGAACCCCAGTATGCATGACAGTTTCAGATACTAAAATTCTAGTTATTTAAGGCAGTTAGTATTTTAGCATGTTTCAACCATTATCATTTATATGATAAGCATAAATTTATGTCGTAACTATAATGTGCCTAGAATTTTTTTAAATCACCACTTGTTTAAAAACCCCAGGAAATTCAAAGAAAGATTAAATCTGCAAATTCAAAGAATTTTTTTAGTGACTGATCAAATTACAAAACTGGATGAAATGCATATGAAATAGGTGTTTCAAAATACATGTTAAGCATAATATGATTCAGTCTTTTTTCCTTTGAACTGCTAGTAAAACCAGAACATGACTTCCTTTTAGTTAAATTTTTACTTTTTTAAAGAATGTCTGGGGAATCCCTGCATGGCTCAGCGGTTTAGTGCCTTTGTCTCTGCCTCTCTCTCTGTGTGTGTGTCTTTCATGAATAAATAATAAAATCTTTTAAAAATAATAAATAAATAAAGAATTTCTATGCCTGTGGGGCACCTGGGTGGCTTATTCAGTTGAGCACTTGGCTCTTGGTTTCAGGTCAGATGATGATCTTAGAGTCATGGGATCAAGCCCCATGTCAGGCTCTACACTCAGGGGACAGTCTGCTTGAGATTCTTTCTCTCCCTCTCCCCCTGCACCACCCAATCCCCTCCTATCACCCTCTCTCTCAAATAAATAAATAAATAAATATTTTTTAAAAATTTATATGGATATAGCTTTATTAGGATAAATAGGCTGTTTTATGGGATGCCTGGCTGGCTCACTTGGTGGAGTATGTGACTCTTGATCTCGTGGTTGGGAATTTGAGCCCCATATTGGGTGTAGAGATTACTTAAAAATAAAATGAAATCTTTAAAAACAAAAGGATAAATAGGCTATTTTGGCCAGAAAGGATCACAGCATATTGAGTGTCTATAGAAATGATCTAAACATTAAGAGGGATATTAAGACTCAAATTGTTACTTTATCAGTATAAAAAACCCACAAGTGATAAATTTATCCCTGAATTATTGAGTGCCACTTCATACATTTGTCTTTACGTTTCACTAGACTATGATTTTGTTAAGAAAAGTAATTTTCAGGGGGCTCCTGCCTGGCTCCGTCTGTAGAACATACAACTCTTTATCCTCGGGTCATGAGTTCAAGCCCCACGTTGGGCATAGAGCTTACCTAAGAAAGAAAAGAAGCTTTTGTATTCCTTTCCTAGAATTAATACAATTAGGTGGTTAGTTGGTATTAATTAGCGTCTGTTAAATGAACAGTAAGTTTTAAGGGCACACACACACACAAGTGAAAATGAACATTGGCTGGAGACTCTCAGAGATAAAGAAAGACCTAG
This sequence comes from Nyctereutes procyonoides, assembly GCF_905146905.1. NCBI lineage: Eukaryota > Metazoa > Chordata > Mammalia > Carnivora > Canidae > Nyctereutes > Nyctereutes procyonoides. Next base: position 10,336,227 of record NW_026575137.1, read on the forward strand.
GTCAATTAAAGAAATGCCAAAGCAGCATGATAAGAATTGTGATATATTTTTCAAGGCTTATATTTAACACATTAATACTTTTTAAATATGAAATTTAGAATGCAATATAATTTTTTTAAGATTTTATTTATTTATTCATGAGAGACACACAGAGAGAGAGAGAGGCAGAGACACAGGCAGAGGGAGAAGCAGGCTCTATGCAGGGAGCCCAATGCGGGACTTGATCCCAGGACCATACCCTGAGCCGAAGGCAGACGCTCAACAGCTGAGCCCCCCAGGCATCCTCATAGAATGCAATATAATTAATTATATAAATCTGAAATTTTATATAATTTTTATATAATTATTTAAGAAGTATTCGTGGCATTCCATAGGCTGTGTGGTCTGGTAATGGGGCAGGAATTTAAAGTTACATGATGAACTTCTTTTTCCCTTGTAGCCAGAGATCACTACCACCGGGAAGGTTGAGGCCCACTGTGAATCTGTGGCCAGGACCAGGAACCTGCTGGACCTGCCTCTGAAAGAATACCTTGATACCAGCGAATCAAAAGATGGTCTTCATCATTACTATCATGACCAACAACAAAGAACACTTGAAACCATGAAATTGCAGCTGTTTGACATTTTTTGACCTGAAATATCCACATTTTCAGCCAAAAACTATCCCCGAGGAGCCAAGTTGCTGAGGACACAAGAAAGTGAAAGATACACATACAGCCCTCTAGGGGCATTGGGGTAACTGGATTAGACAAGGAAGGTTCTAGCCTAGGTTTGGCAAAGGATGGAAATTCTCAACGAGAAACAGGCAGGTGGATCTCATAGCCTCTAGTCTTGTTCACCCCACATCATTTTCCCCTGGATATCTCCAGTGCTGGCCTCCGGGGGCACTCCTTGAAAATTCTGTCCCCTTCACAGGCATCCTCCCTTCCTCTTAACTCCATAACACTTACAGGTGTTTTTTCTTTTATTCGCCAACATAGCTAAACATCTGTGCTCAAGAAATGTCAAGAATTTGGGACACCTGGCTGGCTTAGGTGGAGAAACATGTGAGTCTTGAGTTTGAGACCCACATTGGGTATAGAGATGACTAAAAAAATAAATAAACAAAAAAATACTAGCAACTAGTGAATTAGGGGCAAACAATTATGGAAAAGCAGGGAGAAGATTAGGAGATAAGAGTTGGAGTTTGTTTTGTTTTGACACCACAATAATCAAGAAATTGAATGGCATTAATGACCAGAAAAGTAATAAAGACAATAAAAAATTTTCTTTACTTAACTTTATGTATGTGTGCCTATAAATAAAAAATAATACAATACAAAAAGAAAAAGCACAACAGTTTTTAATTTGAAACATTTTATAAATACCTACCAGTCTGAACTTTGGTCCCTTGATTATACCTTAATTTAACAATATTTTGTGTAAATAATTGCCCAGTAACTAGTGAGTACATTTTAATAAAATTGAACCACCTGCAAAAGGGAGAATGAAGTGATTCGAATGCAGAAATGAAGTAATTCAAATTCTGTTTGTCTATACAATTACTACTATCTGTGAAGTATTATCACTATTTATTTAAAATCTACTGTTTAAACATAAGAATATGTAATAACACAAAGAAAGGTTGGAAACATGAACTGAGCCAGAAATGAACTCAGATGATTCTGAGCCTTTATAAACTTACTCTTAAAATGAATATATAGCTGAGTTCATGTGTGAAAGGAGTCGGTTGCACCACTGAATTCTACAAATTCACTTCCATGGGAATGACGGGTTTATTAAAAGATAACTAATATGGATGCCTGGGTGGCTCAGTGGCTGAGCATCTGCCTTCAGCTCAGGTCATGACCCTAGGGTCCAGGGATCGAGTCCCTCATTGGGCTCACCTCAGGGAACCTGCTTCTCCCTCTGCCTGTGTCTCTGCCTCTCTCTGTGTCTCTCATAAATAAATAAATAAAATCTTTAAATAAAATAAAATAAACCACCTGGCCTATGGTATTTTTGTCGTGGCAGCCTTAGCAAACGAATGTGCTGTCCCTTGTAGTGAGCCCCACCTGGGATGGGAGATGATAGCAGAGGTGGCTCTAATCAAGGGGATATCCAGTCCATGGCAAGTAAAGCAAGAAGCTCTGGGGCCTTGGAGTGGCCAGACTGGACGTGCCGTGGACTTGGTGAGCTGGACTCCACGGGCAAGAGGCCTGCATGAAACGAACTCTGTGCCTCTGTGCCAGCTTCCCTCTCACCCCAGTTGATGACCCAATCTGTGTTTATATATATGGGTGCCTGCACATGCACTTGTACCTATTTTAACATGCTTTCAAATATCTTTGGAGTCAAGACATTTTAAGTATATCTTAAAGTGAGTCCAAGAAGAATGAAAGGGGAGGCATTACAGAGAACAACTGTAGAAGCAAGCAGAGAGGGTAATAGAACAGAAAAGAAAAGGAGAGAAGGGGAAGATGGAAAGAAGTGGTGGAGGAAACACAGATTAAATAGTGCACATTCCCTGTGTTCACATCAACTGGCAACGTGAAAGGTGAATAAAGAGTAAGCAGGGCCAAGAAAATTTCAACCGATAATTTAAAAAAATTACATTGAGGAGCCCCTGACCCCCCCCCTATATTATCTATTTTTTTAAAAAAAGCTTCTAGAGTAGGGGCACCTGGTGGTCCAGTCACTTAAACGTCTGACTTGTGGTCTCAGCTCAGGTCTTCATCTTAAGGTTGTAAATTCAAGCCCCATGTTGGGCTCCATGTTAGCTGTGGAGCCTACTTTTAAAAAGTTAAAATAAAATAAGGGCACCTGGGTGGCTCAGTCGGTTAAGCATCCAACTCTTGATTTTGGCTCAGGTCACGATCTGAGGGTTGTGAGGTCCAGCCCCAGTTTGGGCTCTGTGCTGTGCATGGAGCCTGCTTGGTATTCTCTCTCTGTCCCTCCCCACTCCTCTCTTTCATCCTCTCTCACTCATTAATTAATTGGTTAAGTAATTATTAATTAAAATAAAATCTAGATTAAAAAAATTGCCCAGGGGTGCTTGGCTGGCTCAGCCAGAGGAGCATGTGACTCTTAATCTTAGAGTTGTGAGTTCAAGCCCCACATTGGGTGTAGAGATTACTTAGAAATAAAATCTTTAAAAAAAAAATCCTCCAGAGAATCAATGAGATCAATAGCATTTCTATGACTTGAAAATTGTGGTGATACCCAACACACCCCCATTTAGATTGTGAGTGTGGCAGGCACAGAATTTTGAAGAATGCCAGCAAGTTCTCATAAGGTCAGTCAGGTTCTGACTCCACTTCCAGTTGATGTCAAGAAGGGGTATACTCGCTGGAACAAATCAGTACAGTTCCCAGCCCCTGGGATACATCTGGTCATCTAGAAAATGCCATTTTTCTCCATCTCAGTATTCAAACAATACCAGAAACAATTTGCTTTCACATATCAGAGATAGCAATATAGCTTCAAACCTTTGACTTGGGCTAAATTAACTCTATTTCTGGCCACAATCTAACCTTTAGGTACTTTGACCATCTCATCATTCTACGAAATATCACACTGATTCATGACAATGCTGACCTGATGTTAACAGATCTCGAAAGTCAGGAAGTAATAAATAGCCTATTTATAAGGCACCTAAATGCCTGTGGGTAGGAAATAAATACCATGAAAACAGGACACCGTCCCCTCAGTAATTGGCCATTCTACCTCTATTTGCAATGCTGTGTTGGAGTCAGCTGGTCCCGTTTCATGAAAGTTTATTGTTAATTATTCAGGAATCTTGTGAGAATATTGTGACGATGTCGAGGGTACTAATTTCTCACATCTGCTATAACAAATTGGCATAAATGCAGTGCTTTAAAACATCTCAGATGTGGGCAGCCCCGGTCGCGCAGCGGTTTGGCGCTGCCTGCAGTCTGGGGTGTGATCCTGGAGACCTGGGATCGAGTCCCACGTCGGGCTCCCTGCATGGAGCCTGCTTCTCCCTCTGCCTATGTCTCTGCCTCTCTCTCTCTGTGTCTCTGAATAAATAAATAAAATCTTAAAAAAAAATCTCAAATATATTATCTTATAGCTCCAGAGGTAGTAAGTCTAAAATTGGCCTTAATTGCTGCATTCCTTCTGGAGACTCTAAGGGGAAATCTGTTCCATTCGTTTTTCCATTCCTTGGCTGTAGGAATTACCTTTGTTCATCTTCAAAGCCAGCATCATAGCATCTGCTCTAAGTTCTGCTTCTACCATCACATTTTCTCCCCTTATAAGAACTTTGTGGTTACATTGGGCTCACCTAGATAGCCCAGGATAATCTTTCCATTTCGAACTCCTCAGCACAATCACATCTGAAAAGCCCATTTTGCCACTTGAGGTGATATATTCACAAGTTCTGGGGATTAGGTGGTGGTGTTTTTTGAGAAGCCATTATTCAGCCTACCATAATGGTCAATCTTGCCATTCTTACTGAGTACAGACTTGGTCTCAGGATCATTTCCCACACAACCACTCCAGAGCAATAGATCTGAGTCAACATGGCAGATAAAATCTATCATCCCATCCTTAGCCAAAGCTAAATGTATCCAATCATGCAACACATATTGTGCTGGACAGATATTGATGGAAGTGGACACAGACCCTGCCCTAATACAGAGTCTATGGAGGAAGAGAGACCAGGTAAACAAACCAATACACACAATTGAAAAGGAAGAGAAGCACCAGAAAGGAAAGAAATAGGGTCCCTGATGGAGAAGAACAGATATGATGGTCAGGGAAACCCTGTGTAAGAAGTGGCAGCTAAGCTAAGCCTCGAAAGATAGGGAACCAGTGCTGTGAAGGATGGGGGAAAATGTTATGGGAGAAGGAAAACGTGTAGGAAGGTTGAACCCCGTGCATACAGCATGAGATCAGAGCGAGAATGTTCTGGCAGCCACAGATTGCTTCCTTGAAGTACAGATTCTCCAAAGAAAGCCAACTCATCTCCCCGAAGAGGACTTACCACAGTGAGACTTCATCCACCTGGGACTAGCTCCTGTCCCAACCTGGTCACAGCTCAAGCCACACTCTTTGCTTAGATGCATCAAGCAAAGAAAGCTGCTGTGAAAACCACGTTTGCCCTACGCTTGCACGCTTGAGTGTGGTCGGGGCCCTCCCACAGTCTGTTTTCTTATGCAGGAGAATCCAAGTTGAGGTGTGGACATTATTCCCACTTTTCGGATAAAATTCCTCAGCGAAAGACAAAGCCTTCAACAAGCTCTGTTCTCTCTTAGCATGAAGAATTCCGCAACAGGGACAGGGACGGCTATTTTAAGGAACTTGAACAAAAGGCAAGAGGAGGCCGAGCTGTTAATTCTGCAAATTTCCATCCTGACGGTGGTGTGGCCACCAGAGGGAGGCAAGCTGCTGAGGCTGCGTCTACCACAGCCTTCTGTGGTGTTTCTCAAGGTGTCATCTGTGCCTTGGGCTTGCTTCAGCCCAAACAGGTATCTGAGTGACAGGACCCAACGGCATAAGGCAGCCCGGTCCTGTTTTCCTCATATAATATATTGCCTGGGAGCCTTTTCTACTTATTTACTGCTCCACCGAAGTAACTAAGGTGCCAGTGTGACAACGTTAGCATTCTATTCTTTTTAATAAAGATTTTATTTATTTATTTGAGAGAGAGAACAAGCAGGGAGAGGGACAGAGGGAGAGGGAGAAGCAGACTCTCCACTGAGCAGGGAGCCGATGAGGGGGCCTCGATCCCAGGACCCCAGAATCACCACCTGAGCCCAAGGCAGATGCTTAACCCACTGAGCCACCCAGGCGCCCCCGCAAAGTGAGCATTCGAAACCCAAGTGAGTTCTTGCAGATCCAAATTTTTAATCACTACTTATATGAAGACATTGTTAAATTCAAAGAGGAGATTATAAAAGTTTATATATATAAGTATATATATATACACACACATAAAAGAGTTTATATATGTAAATCAGACAAACATAAGCTTTTTTTTTTTTTAATTTACTCATGAGAGACAGAGAGAGAGGCAGAGACACAGGCAGAGGGAGAAGCAGGCTCCACGCAGGGAGCCCGACGTGGGAGTTGATCCCAGGACCCCAGGATCACGCCCTGGGCCGAAGGCAGGCGCTCAACCACTGAGCCACCCAGGGATCCCCACATAAATTTTTTACATATCTGTACATATATACATGTACCATACATATATATAATACAGATGAAATGTGAATAACTGAAAGGACATACACCAAAATGTTGCAGCTACCTCTCTATGGATGATGGGGTTATAAGTGATTTTTATTTCCTGGTTACCTTTATTTTCTATAATAACCACGTGTTATTTTAGTAATAAAAGTAAAAGTTTGGGTTTTTAAAAATGTAATTCTCCACTATATTAACTCTAGAGAAATCCTATATGATGACCAGTTACGATGCACAACTCTGGGCTGGCTTTTCCTAAAGTCCTAAATCTTATTAAGTAGTGTTTTCTAGGGACTGCTCCATTTAATAATAGTAATTCCCACTTCAGGCGGAGGTTTAGGAAGACAGATTATATCACCTCTAGGTCCTTGAAGTGGAAACAGACACAGAGCTGGTTCGGAAAAGCCCAAAGATGACCCTAATTAAGAAAAGGTACTTTAGTGGAACCTAATCTGGGCTGGCCACAAACCATCTACATCTGTGTGTGTGTGTGTGTGTGTGTGTGTGTGTGTGTGTGTGTGTGTGTGTGTGTGTGTGAAAATAGACATAAAATTTACCACTGTAATAATTTTTTAAGAGAGCAAAGAGGGGCCAAAGGAGAGAGAGAATCTTAAGCAGGCTCCAGGAGCCTGACCTCACAACCCTGAGATCATGACCTGAGTCCCCTAGATGCCCCTACCATTGTAAAAAATTTTAAATATACAATTCAGGGACATTAAGTATCTTAACAATGTTGTACAACCATCACTATTATCCATTTCCAGAACTTTTTCCTCATCCCCAACAGAAACTCTATTCCCATTAAATGTCAACTTCTTGGTTCCTCTTCCCAGCCCTGCACATCGCTCCCCACACCCCACCCCTGGCAACCACTTTTCTACTTTTTTGTCTCCATGAGTTGATTACTCATGTAAATGGAATCATATGATATTTGTCCTTTTGTGTCTGGCTTATTTTACTTGGAATAATGTTTTTAAGGTTCATTTATCTGGTGGCATGTGTCAGAATTTCATTCCTTTTCATAGCTGAGTAATGTCCCATTGTATGCATATACCACATTTTGTTTATCTGTGCATTGGTTGAATAACATAATCAACATTTGGGTTGTTTCCACCTTTGGGCCATTGTGAATAATACTATTACAAACACTGGTGTACAAGAATCTGTTCAAGTCTCTGCTTTTAACTCTCTGCAGTATATACCTATACCTATGAGTGGAATTGCTGAGTCATGGGGTAATTCTTTGTTTAACTTTTCGAGGAACTACCAAACTATTTTCCATAGCAGCTGTTCCATTTTACATTCCCACCAGCAACACACGAAGGTTCCAATTTCTTCACACCTTTGCCAATACTTGTTGTTTTCCATGTCTGCTTTGTTTTTTTCCCTTCACTATAGTCACTCCGTTGGGTGTGAGAGCCACCCACATATTGTACTCCTGTGTACCCTTAGCAGACACACTACCGATAAACAATCATGCTTGTTTGTTAAGATTTGTCACACTAAGGAATATTTGACCCAAGTTAGTTGAAAAGCAAAGTTTGCTGTTTACTTTCCAACCCCAGGACGCCTCCTAAACACTTTGTATAGAGAAACAGACATGGAACTACACAGCCAAGGCCAAGGGAAGCGCAATAGGTGAGGAAAGAAAGAGTCCCAGGGAAACAGAACAGAGCAAATAGGGAGCGCAGAGGAAACAAGAAAGCCAAAAAGGACACAGGAGATAAAAGAAGAAAAGAGAAAGATTACAGAGTTAAGGGGGAGAAGCAAGGAGACCAAAAATTCAAAGGCGATTTTACCCAAACAGAAATATCACCAACTGTCACTCACTCGGACCAAGCCTGCCTCCAGAAAAGCCAGTTTGGCAGCTTGGAAAGAGGAGAGGGTAAAAGTCAAAGTTTCAGATTCGAGCGTTAAGAAACATATCTGGACATGACCCTTTTATAATTTGATCTTTTCTGGTTGCTTTGCTAATCCCCACACCGCTTTGAGTGATTTCTGAAATTAACCCGGGCATTACATAATCACAAAATTATTCAGCCATCTGCAATGAAACTCCTTCCACTGGTTTTCAGAAATAGATGTCTGGGTGTGTGCAATCAGGTAATTACTAAACTTGCGTGGCTCATATGCCATTCTATGCCACAAAAGCATTTTGTCCATCAATGATACACTTCACATTTTAAAAGATTTAAACATCTTTTTTCATTTCCTACTTTTTGCTGGATTGTTAGATTTTAATAAAGTTTTCTATTTTAACCATAAAGAATTAATTTCTGGGGCACCTGGCTGCCTCAGTCTGTACAGCATGTGACTCTTTTGGGGTCATGAGTTTGAGCCCTACACTGGGTGTAGAGATTACTTAAAAGAAAAAAGAGAGGGCAGCCCGGGTGGCTCAGAGGTTTAGCGCCACCTTCAGCCCGGGGCCTGATCCCGGAGACCAGGGATTGAGTCCCACGTCAGGCTCCCCGCATGGAGCCTGCTTCTCCCTCTGCCTGTGTCTCTGCCTCTCTCTGTGTCTCTCATGAATAAATAAATAAAACCTTAAAAAAAGAAAAGAAAAAAGAATTAATTTCTGAGCCTCAAATAAATTAAAAGTAAACGTAATATTCTTTATTGCAAAAATCAACTCCTATTCCTAATGACTCATTTCCTCTATTTCACACCTGAACGTGGTGGTCTCAAAAGAGATTTTTTTAAAAGATTTTATTTATAAAATCTATATTTATAATATAGGTGATTTAGTAAGATTTAGTAAGACAAAAATCTCTTCTGAGCCAACACTGGGACAATATTGTTTATACTTAAAAACATATATAAGGCATAATCTTAGGTTAAAATTTTAAGGAACCAAGGAAGCGTTATCTCATCTATTACTAAATGATATTTCACAACATATTTATTTACAACTCATTCTCTCTTAATGTCTGCTGAGGGTAATTTTAGTATCATCAACCGATTTCTCTATACCACAGAATACCCTAAGCACTGTATATTGAGCCTCTTTCATGAACATCACACTGGCAGACAGCATGAGGAATGGAAATAAGGGAAAGCATAATTTTTGGTCCTTAGAGAAGTCAAAAATATTTCATGAGAGCTATGTAGCCTCTATTTCTGTAAGCATGTTTTGCCTTCTGTTATAATTATTTACATCCTTGTCTCTCCAAATAGAATCTACATGTAAATTCCTGAGGATAGGAATAAAAACTATCCAGAAAGCAGGTTTTATTTTTCCATGAAGCCCTCACGGTACAGGAAATACTTATTGGTATACACAAACAGATGAGCCACAACTTACAATATCATGAGGTGCTATAGCTTATTAATTAGTTTTAGGGACTCAGCTCAAGATTTCCAATTGGTGGTTCACAGGGCACCTGACTGGCTCAGTCAGTAAAGCATGCAACTCTTTTTTTTAAATTTTTTTTAATTTTTATTTATGATAGTCACAGAGAGAGAGAGAGAGGCAGAGACACAGGCAGAGGGAGAAGCAGGCTCCATGCACCAGGAGCCCGATGTGGGATTCGATCCCGGGTCCCCAGGATCGCGCCCTGGGCCAAAGGCAGGTGCCAAACCGCTGCGCCACCCAGGGATCCCAGCATGCAACTCTTGATCTAGAGGTTGTGAGTCCAAGCCCCTTGTTGGTGTAAAGATTACTCAAAAATAAAATCAATCAATCAATCAATAAATAAATAAATAAATATCAAATTGGTGGCTCAATGGCCAAACTGATAAAAATGGGAGTTTAGTGGCCAAACCCACAACACTGGAAATTGAATTTTAAAACTATACAGCTCTTCCAGGACACCTGGGTGGCTCAGTGGTCAAGCATCATACTCTTGATTTTGGCTCAGGTCATGATCTCAGGGTCTGGGATTGGGCCCCGAGTGGGGTCCCCTGCTCAGCATTTAGTAGGGAGTCTGCTTAAGATTCTCTCTCCCAAAAAGAAAAAAAAAAAAAGATTCTCTCTCCCTCTACTTCTGTCCCTCTCCGTGGTATCTGTCTGTGTCTCTGTCTCAAATAAATAAATAAATAAATCTTAAAACATACACACACATACACACACACACACACACACACACAATGTAGGGCTACCTGGCTGGCTCAGTGCATATAGCCTATGACTCTTGATCTTTGGGTCATGAGTTTGAGGCCCACGTTGGGGATAGAGTTTACCAAAAATAAATAAATAAATAAATAAATAAATAAATAAATAAATAAATAAATAAACCTAAATTAAAATAATCAGATTCTTAAATAAATAAAATATACAGTGTAGGAGAGCAGAAAATGTGCCCATCTTGGTGTATCAGAAAGGATGGTTTTGCTACAAAGAGCAGGGACCAATTCTGGGGGAGCCTGGGAGTGATAGAACATAATTACTGAAGCAGTGTGAAGGAGGAACACAGAATGTACTAGAAGGGCGCAAGATGGAGAAAGGACAGGGAAAGTTTTCAAGAGGTTGTTTCATTTCATTCTAAGGCAAATCTAGAGGCCAAACACATTCCTAGGCAGACAAGAGGAGGACAGCCATCCAAGTAGAGGAGCAGCCCATGTAAAGGTGGGGAAGTAGTGGGTTATCTGAGACATCCGGTGAATGGCTGCGGTTTAGTATGGTAGGAAATAAAGTTTCAAGTATTAATTCATTGATTTATATTAATATATTTATCGAGTGCTTCCTATGTGCTAGTGTGATGAATGATTGTCTTTTTAGCTACCAGATATCCATTTGCCCTTCCTAACGTCATCTCATTCCTTCCAAGAAATTACCTCACTTCCATTGGCCGGTTATATGGGACTTATCAGGGGCCGTGCTGCCGTGGCTCGGAATGGGCATGGCTGTGGCCAGGTGTTCCTTTCATGAACTCTGCCCACACGAAGAGGCAGAAAATGGCTGAAGTTCATTCCGTTTGCTCCAGCTGAAAGAGTTTCTCTCCACTTCTGTTTCCTATCTCTCAGGAACAGCCCTGGGCCTTTCTTATTTTCAAATCTGTCTCTCCATTCTTCCCATTGAGTCTGTGAGCTGATATCCCTTCTCTAAATCCCCTTTGGTTTAAGTTGATCAGATGTCAGGCTTCCACTGTCAATAGAAGACTCTGACTAATACAGCCACTCTCCATGTTAGCAATGAGAAAGCACAACCAAAAAAGATGTGGTTCTTGAAAGAAATGAAAAATAAATAAGATGTGCTTCTTATTCTGAAGGAAGCATATTTTCCAGAATGCATACGGGGAGTAGTGAGGATTACATAAACCAATATAACTGAGTGATGTAGAAGATATAATGAGAGCATAAGGAGAGCAATCCTAAGTGTGTATGAGGAAATCAAGGTAGGCTTCAGAGAAGAGAAAGCTCTTGCTCTTTCTCCAGAAGAAGTAGAAATTAATGGATAGAGAAGTAGGGAAGGACATACCAAGAAAAGAACCACATACAAGAAGGAAAAAATCATGGCATATTTGGGCGAAGCACAAGTATATTTTAGAATGTGGGAAGACTGTATAGGATTCAGATATGTTTGGAATTTATCCTATAAACAGTGACAGTCATTCAAGAATTTTAGGCAGCAGAATAAGATGGTCTGATTTATATTTAGAAATATAACTGCAAAAAAAAAAAAAAGAAATATAACTGCAGGCGCGCCTGGGTGGTTCAGTGGTTGGGTGTCTGCCTTCAGCTCAGGGCATGACCCTGGGGTCCTGGGATCAAGTCCTGCATGAGGCTCCCCACAGGGAGTCTGCTTCTCCCTCTGCCTGTGTCTCTGCCTCTCTCTGTGTCTCTCATGAATAAATAAATAAAATCTTAAATAAAAGAAATATAACTGTAGATTACTGAGGATAGAGTGAAAGAAGGTAAGAGATGAGACAATGGAAGTGCGCAAGGAGGAGGGCAGCGATGGAGAGGAGAGAAGCATTAGACTGGAAGCAAAGGCGAGAGAAACAAAAAGCACAAACTCAAAAACTTGCAGTGGGGGATCCCTGGGTGGCGCAGCGGTTTGGCGCCTGCCTTTGGCCCAGGGCGCGATCCTGGAGACCCGGGATCGAGTCCCACGTCGGGCTCCCAGTACATGGAGCCTGCTTCTCCCTCTGCCTGTGTCTCTGCTTCTCTCTCTCTCATTCTATGTGACTATCATAAATAAATAAAAATTAAAATAAAATAAAAAAATTAAAAAAAAAAAAAACTTGCAGTGGGAAGGACTGAGTCCAGAGAGATTTCAAGAGGTAATTGATAGACTTGAAATCTGTTGGCTGGGATCCCTGGGTGGCGCAGTGGTTTAGCGCCTGCCTTTGGCCCAGGGCGCGATCCTGGAGACCCGGGATCGAATCCCACATCAGGCTCCCGGTGCATGGAGCCTGCTTCTCCCTCTGCCTATGTCTCTGCCTCTCTCTCTCTGTGTGTGTGTGTGTGATTATCATAAATAAATTAAAAAAATTAAAAAAAAAGAAATCTGTTGGCTGTAGGAAGTAAGAGAGGTGTGAGGGTGACAGTCTAAGATGAAAAATAAATCACTGGGTAATTGGTCATAACCAAGATAGGGCATGCAGGGAAGAAGCAGGTTTGGGAAAAGATGATGTGGCTCCTCCAGGAGGTAATGTCTGTATGTCAGGCCTAGAGCTCAGGAGATATGGATGTGGGAGTCATTGTGACACAGTAATTAAAGGAAAAGAAGTAGATGAAATTGCCTGGGAGAGTACGTGTAATGAGAAGAGAGCCCCAGTGGAAGCTTGATGTGATGTGTGGCAGGTCTTCCAAGATGGCCCCAAGGAATCACGCCTCCCACTCTTCATGCCTTTGTGCAGTCCTCACACTGAATCTGAATTGGCAAGGCTCCATCACTTGATTGTGGGGATGGCTACACAGCAATATACCTCTGCCAAAACTCATCAAACCGTACACCTAAAAAGGGCGAATTTCACTGTATATTAAATATACTTCAATAAACCTGACTTTAAAAGTTGAAAAGAGCAACGAGACAAATGAGAAATTATGTGATATTCTAGTTCTATTGTCTCCAGTGTCCCTGTGAAGCAGGATTTTTAGTGAGGAGAAAATAAGGTACAGATGTAGTTAGAAGGTTGTATAAAAGGAATGTGTCAAAAAAAAAAAAGGAATGTGTCATGTAGAAGAAATGTATTAGAAGTCACATAAAAAATCTTATACTTCTGAATTTGAATTGGAAGGAAGGAAGGAAGGAAGGAAGAAGGAAGGAAAGAGAGAAAGGAGAAGAAAGGAAACAATGACCAATCCAATAGCAACGAACAATTCTAAAACCCAAATATGGCCTTGACATATTTCCCACTAAAAACCCAAAACAAAACAGGGGTTCTTGGTGGGCTCAGTCAGAGGACCTTGAACCTCATGTTGGGCATAGAGAGTACTAAAAAAAATAAATAAACTAAAAAAAAAAAAAAAAAAAAAACCTTCTTGGGGAAAAGGCTGATCTAGGATGAAGGCAGAAAATGTGTGAGTCTGGAAAATCATGTTCTACTGGAGAAAGAAAAAAATCTGTCAAAAATTAATAGAGTAAAAAAGAATTGATAGAGTCATGTTAGAAGGTTTTGGGAACTAATTTGAAGAGGTTGCTGTTGGCCAACGATGGGGCAGTTTTAAGCATCAACACAGATTAAAATATGTTTAAATCCATGTATTTCATGATGACATTAAAGAGAAATGCGGTCATCTTGAAAGGATGCTTGAGGAGCAACTTGTTGCCTTGAAAACTGGTAAATAAAGAGATTTAAGGACTGATCTTACCTGGGCTGCCTGGGTGGCTCAGTTGGTTAAGTGCCTGACCCAAGTTAGGCTCACTTAAAAAAAGAAAGAAAAACTGATCTTGCCTTTCCCATGACTGTGTCACTGGGTGGCCAAATAAATGATGAGGGAAAGTTTCTCTTTATAGAAGCATTTCAACAACAAATTAAGGAGGGGTGATAGGATGTTGATAGAATATCAACATTTCACAACCCCAGATGAATTAAGCCTCAGTGCCTACTGGCAACTCAAAGAGAAAGCGACCTGGACACTATGTGCTTCAGGAGACATCACAACAAAGGAGTCTTCCTCCCTCCTCCCCCCCAAAAATCCAACCTGAGTATGATAAAACCTCCAGACTCAACTAACAATTCGCAGGCAGTACAGAGGGCAGCGGATAATGATAAATACCTACATTAGGAAGCTGCAGCCAACAAGATCCTGATTCCAGGAAATGCTACAGGACAAGTGATCTGGTTGGTTGTTTTTTAAGATTTATTCATTTATTTGAGAGAGAGAAAGAGAGAGAGAGAGAGCAGGGGAGAGGGGCAGAGGGAGAGGGAGCGAGAGAATCTTAAGCAGGCTGCACACCCAGCACAGAGCCCAACTGGGGCCTTGATATCACAACCTAAGATCCTGACCCGAGTGGAAACCAAGGCTCGGACGCTTAACCGACTCCACCACCCAAGCTCCCCGATCCATTTTTTTAAACAAGTAAACTGCAAGAGGGAAAAAGAGGTAAAGGGGAAACTTAAAGATTTAAAGATCTGAAAGACATGTTTTAAGAAAAAAACAAAAACTATTGTGTTTAAGGATGCAGAGCTGGACAATAAAACTGCAAATAAAAGAAGGTAAAAATGGGGGCACCTCGGTGGCTCAGCAATTGAGCGGCTGCCCTCGGCCCAGGGTGTGATCCTGGGGTCCTGGGATCGAGTCCCACATCGGGCTCCCTGCACGGAGCCTGCTTCTCCCTCTGCCTGTGTCTCTGCCCCCCTCTCTGTGTCTCTCATGAATAAATAAATAAAATCTTTTAAAAAAAAAAAAAAGAAGGTAACAATGAACATAAAATTCAGGGCAGTGGTTGCCCTTTGTGCTGAGGGAGGGGATTTGTGTTTAGGTCATAGGAATGGTTTCTGGAGTGACTGGCAAGGTGCTGCCGTTTTTCACAGAGGGTGATTACTGGGGTGTTTGCTTTATAATCACGTATTATATCTGCATATTGGTTTAATGCTTTTTAAAAGGATTTGTTATAATCAAAAAATATTTTAGGTTTTAGGTGGTGCCGTGAAGGTGTCTCCATTCCCATCTCCTAAAACAAGAACAGGAGGCACCTGGGTGGCTCAGCGGTTGGGCACCTGCCTTCGGCCCAGGGCGTGACCCCAGGGTCCTGGGATCAAGTCCCGCATCGGGCTCCCTGCATGGAGCCTGCTTCTCCGTCTGCCTGTGTCTCTGCCTCTTTCTCTGGGTCTCTCATGAATAAATAAATAACATCATAAACATTTTTTTAAATAAAACAAGAACAATAAGAGAAACACACCCATGTGATCTGAATTTTCCAAGCACTGATCTGTAAGGGGCCCTGAAAACATCATTGGAATAAATTTGAAACGTTGCCAGTTCAGTTGGGATTTCACCTGACTCATCACAGAACTGACTAAAAGCACACAACCCTTTTCAGAGAAATAAAAAGTCCTGCCTTGCAAAAACAGACGAATCCTGAGTGACTAATTTTGTGACCTGATTGTACCACTTGTGCTGTACAACTAAAAGATGAGCCTCCAGCCCCAAGATCTTCCGGCTGACAGTTTCCTGCAGTCTGATGGCCTCAACCAATGAACTCCTCGTACTGGGAAAGTATAGTGCAGGACTAGTCACTGCGTGTCAGTTATTTCGTTACCTAAATTTCGGAGTTTTATATGTCTCCTAAAATGTAATGTGACACCACCACCTTGGAAAACTGGCAGTTTCTAATAAACTCAAACATATGCCCTGTGACCCAGCGAATTCCAAGTAATGTCCCAAGAAAAATTAAGACATGCATCCATGAAAAATTGTACACAAATAGTAGCTTTATTCACAATAGCCTGAAAAGATCTGGAAACAGTCTGAACATCCATCAATAGGAGAATGGATAAACAAATTATGCTATATCCTTATAGTGGAATTCTGTTCAGCAATATTATATGCAGTGACGTAGATAAATCTCAAAAATATGGTGAATGAGGGGCACCTGGGTGACTCAGTCATGTAATGTCCAACTCTTGATTTTGGCTCAGGGCTGCGAGATCAATTGAGCCCCGCGTAGGCCTCTGCACTGGGCACGGAGCCTGCTTGAGATTCTCTTTCTCCCTCTCCCTCCGGCCCTCCCCACTTCCCTCTCTAAGACAAAAACAAAAACAAAAACAAATGAGCAAAAAATATGCTGAATAAGGGACCTCTGACTGGCTTAGTCAGTGGAGCCTGTGACTCTTGATCTAGGGGTTGTAGGTTCAAGCCCCGCACTGGGTGTAGAGATGACAACAATGACCAAAAAAAAAAAAAAAAAAATGCTGGATGAAAGAAGCCAGACCCCACCCTCATTCATATTGTATGACTCCATTTACCTGAAGTCCAACTACAGCCAAACCTAACCTATGGTAATAGTCAAAATCACGGTTATCTCTGGAGTATGAAAAAAAAATTATCCTTCCCGGGACGTTTTCTGGTTTAGGAAATTAGATGTTATAAATCCCTTAGTTTGTGTAACTTGCATTAATAGAAAACTAGTTTCTCTCCACCCTCACTAAATACTGCTGAACACTCACGGAAACCTGTTCATTGAAGGGTCACCACATTCCCATGTGAGCCCTGAGAGGAACTGCCATCCCTGTGGGGAAGGAGGGACGTGGAGAAGAGAAGGGAACATACCATTGAGGGAGTGATGGGGAAGGTGGACCTTGAATGCAGAAGTACCCGGAGGTCACCAGGCCCAGAGGGGCCACTTCTCCTGAGCCCTCCCTGGGTGGAGAGATTTTGGGGCAACGGGGCCCTTCGGGGAGTGGAAGCTAGGAGCTGGGGCCCGGGAGCCCTGCTTCCCACCAAAGCCAGTCTCAGCAACTAGGGGGCAGACTTGCAGCAGCCCTAGAGAATGCTTCCAGAAATGGAGAAGCTGGAGGCAAAATTAGGCATCTGGCCAATAAAAAGAGGCGAGAAGAGGTATAGGCCAGAAAAGGCACAGGAAATATGGGCTCAGCAGAGCTGATAGACAAGAATGAGGGTGTGGACAGGCCAGGAGCGTGACGCTACTGAAAACTGCTGAGATGCAGGGTGAGGAAGGCTGCCCGGCCCCCCAGAACCTGACCTTGCCTCTGACAAGAGTACCTGGGGTGCAGCTACGGCAAAGAAGAACCTGTAAGCCCCGGTGTTCAAACATTGATGAAGGTTGGGGGTGCGGGGGGTAGAATCAACTGGGGAAGAACAGATTTCTGAGGGAACCTCCCAGGAAAGTTGGAGGGGATCCAGAAGCAAGTACAGACAGAAAATGGGGGTGGCCTAATAAAAATAGAGGTATGACTTTGCAGGGGAGTGGTGAAGAAATTCTCCCCGGTCAGTGAATGGATGATCAGGATCTTACCAGCTTGCTTTTTTTCCTGATCTTAAAGCTTTGATCCCAATTAAAATGTAATGCCCAAGACAAATGAAATGCTTGGGGTACTTGCCAGTCATGTATATTACCGTGTGAATAAGTGATTTATTAGGCAAATGTTCATTGAACATCTACTTTGGTGGAGCTAGAGCTTGCATTCCAGCGGGGCCGGGCCCACGACACACAAGTAAACACGGAAATCAAAATTTCAGGTAGTGAAAGGGCAATGGGAGCAAAGGAGTCAGGAAACAACAAAGAGAAAGGCTGGGTGGGTTGAGAGTCCTCAGGAAAGTGTGTCAGGGTAAAGGAGTCCGCAGGGCAAAGGTCTGTGGGAAGAACCTTCCAAATAGAGGGGACAGCGGTACGAGGGTTCAGGACCGTGTCGTTTCGACTTTGTAAGTTCCAGAATCAGGAGTTGGATGTTACCCTATTTGCAGTGAGAGGTCAATAGAGAGGTTAAAAGAGGAGAGTTGTCTGACCTCATTTACATTCTTAAAAATGCTCAGTAGAGCATCAGCTTTAGGGAGGGAAGAGTGGAAGCAGAGAGACCAATTAGGGAGCGATTGCAATCACTTTTTTTTTTTTTAAGATTTTTTTTATTTATTCATTTGAGGGAAAGAGAGCAAGCACAAGCAGTGGGAAAGGAGAGGGAGAGGGAGAAGCAGCCTCCCAGCAGGGAGCCCAGCCTGGAGCTGACCCCAGGACCTGGAGATCACGACCTGAGCCAAAGGCCCCGCTCAACCAGCTGAGCACCCCCAGGCGCCCCAGCTGCCGTCACGTCTGATAAGAGAGAGACCATCATCTGTGATGGTGGTCATAGAAGTTGCTGAGAGATGGCCAGAAGGGGTGAGATCCCAGAGGCGGCTTTGCAGGAGGATGCGGAGGTAAGCAGAGGCACAGGTGAGTGTTGGATGATTAGCTCCCTCGGCTGCGCATGGCAGGGCTGTAACCGAAAGGAGGGAGGCTGCAGAACCAGCTGGTGGCCTTGGGACTGGAGAGGTCCATTCTGGACATGTTAAGATTGGGATGCCTAGTAGAAAAAAAATGCATTAAAAAAAAGATTTTATTTATTTATTTATTCCAGAGAGACCCAGGGAGAGAGGCGGAGACCCAGGCAGAGGGAGAAGCAGGCTCCCTGCGGGGAGCCCGATGGGGGACTCAAACCTGGGACCCTGGGGTCACGCTTTGGGCTGAGGGCAAGGCTCCACTGTTGAGGCCCCCCACCCAGGCCCCCCTGGTAGATAGTCAATGGAGTAGGCAGTTCTGGAAGCAGGGGAGATGTGACTGGTCAATGCCGTTGCATTTGGGTGATACAGGTGCTGCCAGAGGGAGCACAACATATGAAGGGCGTTGAAAGCCATCTGCCAAGTAGGATCTTGTGGAGACAGAGTGTAGACCAGGCAGGGAGCCCAGCAGGAGCCCCAAGAAAGGGAACTGGAGGGGTGAGGCATGGGAGGGGAGCCTGCCAAGGAGCCCAGGAGGGAGCCGGCCCAGCTTTGCAGAAACCAAGAGCCGAGAAAGTATTTCAAGCCAGGAGAGGGTGTGGCCCAGGCCAAAGCCGCTGAGTAAGAGGGAGAAGGGACGGTGACCTTGACAGGGGTGGGTCCAGGGAGTGCAGCTGAAAACCCACCAGGCCCGAGCTTTTGGTAAAAAGGAAAACTTGTGTGAGGTCAGACCTTCTGGGAGAGAGAAAGACCCGGAGAGGTCAGAAAAGGTCTATCAGGGACACTAGAAATAGGAGGTTCCCAACCTGGGTGAACGTCACAGTCACCTAGGAACTTAAAAAATAAACACAAGTTTCCAGTCCCCTCCCAGATTTACTGAATTCCTAGCAGTGGGAATCGGAATACCTATGGGTGTAAATTATTATTATTTGTTTTATTGTCATTAGTTTTGAATTTAGTTTTTACTAATGGAATCTACATATTTTTTTTAGATTTTGGTTTCTGTTGAGGTATCATTGACATTGGAATCTATATTCTTAAAAAGCTCCTTCAGTAATTCTGATTTAGCTCATTAGTCTAGAAGGAGAGCTGGGCAGGAATAGTCCCACCAAAACAGAAGAAATACCTTCTCCTGGTTGGGGGGCGGTGTAGGAGGGTAGGTGTTAATAGACAGAACTTTTAAGTTTTATGTTTCTCTCCCCTAAATGTCTTTGTCAGCCTCTAGAGCTTGCTGTCACTTGTCTTCTGCTGAACTTCAATAGAACGCAAAACGGATGTTAACAAAAAAACTCAGAAACGGGCTTCCAGGCTTAGACACCCGGCTCTTTTTCACCGATGGGGATCGTGGCTGTGATCAGAGGAAATTCTTTCCTGCCCCAGTGGAATTTTATTTTTTATTTCTTTTTATTTTTATTTTATTATTATTTTTTGGAATTGAGTTTTGTACTGGATAGTGGAGTTTTTTTCAGCAATTTTGACAGTGTTGGGTAAATGGCACATGGACTTTTGGGTGCTCTGCCCTGAGAACAGGTTTGGGGATGCTGGAGGGGAGGGAGCCCTGAAAGCCTTCTGCACTCCTCCGTCCCCCTCCCGGCTCACTGAACTTCTCCCCATATCCTTCCTCCTCTCTCTCTCTCTCTCTCCCCCTAGCTCCCTCCCCACCCCACCACCTCTCTCCCTCTCTGCCCTGGTTATTAATATCCTCAAGGGAGCCCAGAAAGTTAAACCCAAGTCCCCCCTGGAGTTCAGCTGGCAGGAAGAAAATCCCGAAATGGGAGTAATTTGATACGTCTGGAAGCAGGGAAAACAAAATTTAAAATAGAAGCTTCCTTCCAAGAGGCAATTATAATAATGTCTTACGGCTTTACATCACTTGGCAGGCTGTAATGCGTTGTTAGGTTCATTACTTCATTTGATCTTTATATCAGTCCTGGGAGAAACTGTGCTCTTATCAACTTCCCGTGATTAAAAACATGAAACAACAACAAAACAGAACATAAAGAAACATAACAGACAAATACATGAAGGCTTAGAAGGGTAAAGACCATTCCCAAAGGTGCTTCGGGTAGGAAAGTACAGCCTTCTAAGCGACTTGTTCACATCCACGGAGCAAAAAAGCGCATGACTTCAGCAAGGAGAGGGACCAAACGATGGCTACTTGGCCCACTCGGGATGGCCCCCCCAGGGAATGGGGGGGGGAGTCAGCCCCTAAAGTTGACATAGTCTATGATCTCATTTACATAAAATTCTTGAAATGCCGAAGTCTTCAAGACCCCATGGTCCAGCGGTTGGGTATGGAAGGAGGTAGGGCAGGAGGGGGGTGGGTGCAGCTGTGACCCAAGGCATCTTGGTGGTGCCAGAATTGCTGAATATCTGCACTGTGACAGTGGAGACAGGACACTTCACGTGTGAAAAAGCACATAGATCCAAATGCACACACACGCACAAGTACAAGCAAAACGGGAGAAATCTAGGTAGATGGACTCCATCACCATCAACATCCCGGTTGTGATATTTTACTACAGTTTTGCAAAATGTTACCATTGGGAGAAACTAGGTAAAGGGTAGACAAGCTCTCTCTGTTTAATTTCTTACAACTGCATCTGAATCTATAATTATCTCAATAAAAACTCCATTTAAAAAAGTGAATGAGTCAGGGTGTGTCTCTGTTTCTTGCCTGCGCCTCATTCATCCTCCCCACGCGTGACGGAGCGATGGGCGACCTTATTCTTGGAATCCTCAGTTTGGTTCATCGCTCCTTGAGTGAGGGACTTGGAGACCAGGCTACATCCACATTTGACCCTGGTTATTAAACCAGGCGGGGCAACAGCTTCCCCAGAACGACCAAACTCCCAGCGCGTTTCCTACATTGAGAACCAAGGGGAACTTCTGTTCCATACCAAGCACTGCGACATCTTAATGGGCCTGAGCTGCTATTCCAAGGCGCACACCCCTGAGATTTCCCTGACTTTGGGGGCTCGGCTGCTTGCTGCGGGACAGTGTGAAGGGTAGAGAGGAGGGCTGGCCACAGAGCCCTAGATCTGTGGGGTGGGGCAACAGGGGTTGATGATGGGGGTGGTGATGCTGTCTCAGTGATTCCTCAGAGGCTGAGGCTGGGCCTCTCACCTCTACCCACACCAAGCCTCAGATTTTATTTATTTGCCTTTTCCTTCTCCTATTCTCTTCCTATCACTGAATTTTAGCTGTTTCTCTCTCTCCTGTGCCACCCCTGCTGTCTTTTCTGTCTCTTTTTCTTGACTTTTTCTTTTTTTTTTTCCTGTTTGGCTATATTTTTCTACCATGACAACATTTTAATTAATACACAGATTTTTTTTTAAAGATTTTATTCATTCATTCATGAGACACACACACACACACACACACACACACACACAGAGAGAGAGAGAGAGAGAGAGAGAGAGAGAGAGGCAGAGGGAGAAGCAGGCTCCATGCGGGGAGCCTGACATAGGCCTGGATCCCTGGACTCCAGGATCACGCCCTGGACCAAAGGCAAGCGCCAAACTCCTGAGCCACCCAGGGATCCCCTCAATATTACTTTCCTTAAAGTGGGAGCAGTAATGCCCAAGTTCTAGAGTGATTGGGAGGGTCACATGTAAACGTCTTGCACATTATAAATGCTCCGTAAACGATAGCTATTAAATTCTACTAGCGTAAGCCCAGGCCGCGGCTCTCCAGCCAGGGGCGCACTGGAATCACCTGGGGAGATCTAAAAGATCCCGGGGCCTGGGCTGGCTCCACCCCCAGAGACTCCGGTTTAATAGGTGCGAGGTGCAGTCTGGGCATGGGAGCGTACAGACCCTGCAGGTAAGTGTGGTTTGCGAGATGCCACAGCATCACCTGCAGGCTGTGTTACAACAGTCTCCTGGGCCCCATCCCCACTTGAGAGCTTAAATCTTGCAGACAACCTTCAGACTTGCCGGCTGGGCTGCCGTACTGAAAATAACATTTTTATCGACTCCCTATGATGTCCTAGACATTAACACTAACTGCCTTACAGGCAGTGTGTGTCCCTTCATCCCCACAACAACCCTATTATTTTTCATTTTACAGATGAAGAGTCTGAGGCTCAGAGCGTAAGTGACTTGTTCCAGGTCCCACAGCTGCTAAGTGGATGAGCCAGTTTGGGCTCCCAAGGGCATCCTCTGAGTCAAGACTCTCCAGGGTCTCTTCTCTTCCAAAAGCAACTGTTCTCCTGTCTTACAGAGACCTCCCGGCCTCTCGGCCAACATCAATCATCCTGCCTCCGTCCTCTGTCTGCAAGCCACGTGGAGGGTGGACACCTGAGAATTTGCTTTTCTAACAAATTCCCGAGGTGATGGGGATGCAGTTGGACTGGGGACCCAGGGCTTGAGAACCACTAACCTAGAAGAGGTGGGGAGGGGATGGAAAGGTGAAGGGGTGCTTGTCGTGACATCCCACATCCAGAGATCACAGTGGTTCTCAGGTGACTCCCAAATCCTTTGCTTCCAAGAGCAGCACGGGGTTCCGAGCTTGGGTTTCACGGCCTGATAAACGTGTTGGTCGCAGTGGCTGGGAGACGTGATTAAACGGCCCAGGATCTGGGAGGTGGGAGGTGGCCTGGGGAGGGCAACTGGCAGCTCTTGCAGCACGAAGCAGAAGGGCCGCCTTTGCCTCAAGACCCACCACATGAGGACCGAGTAGTCCCACCAGGAAACACGGGGGTCTTGCAAAGTCTTGCACAATGCTAGGCGGACAGTTGTGTCCTGGTCAAGGCCCACTCAGGGTCCCCCGCCCTGGCTCTCAGGTCCGCACGGTGGACACCGTGGGTGACTCTCACTATCCCTCCTGGAACGCTTGCAACTTCAAAGACATGGATGGGGAGCGCGAAGTTTGTCGGAAAGCCCTGAGCCACCCTGGATGTGCCCTGGTGGGCTCTCCCCCTGCCCAGGCCCCGGCAACTCCAAGGCCTCCGGGGTCTGGGGATGAGCTGGGCCGGAGGGGCGACCTAGGGGCGAGGTCGCAGGGGAGCGGGTGCGCTGCCGCCAGCACAGGGCGCCTGGGCCCATGGAGCTGAGCACCCACGGGGCTGGGAACAGTGAGGCCCTGCAGAATGTGACCCAGAGAATGGGGTGACAGGGGGACTGGCCAGCTGCAGGATTCTAACTCGCAACCACGGGGAGTTTAGAGAGATGGGTGGCCTTGCGGGCACAGATCATCAGTTTAGTCTGGAACACACAGAATTTCTCTCGTGTACAGGCCATAGCCGAGTGGGGACGCCACAGAGCCCAGGTGATTGACGAAAGGTGACCGGTAACAGCGCAGTGCCTCCCAAACCCTGTGGCCCAGCTCGTGGAGAGGTCCCCTGTTCTCCGACAAGGCAAGGCGTTAGCAGGTGACACGCGGGCCTAAGGCAGGTGGTGCGGCCTGGAGCCCGGCCTGGGCCAGAGGCTGCAGCCGTGCGTGGTGTGCTTGGATGGGGAGGCCCGGCTCGGCGGCCGGTGACAGGGTGGCCTCCGAGGACCCACGAGGACCACGCAGGCTGGGGCGGCCTGTCAGAGGGCGGGAGCAAGAGCCGGGCGGGCCTTCCCGTAGAAACCAGCCAGAAGGCAGTGACAAGGGGAGACCTCAGAGGAAGGAGCGGGACAGGGCCCTGGCCTTGACCCTTCATGGGTGACCTTGGCCAGGGTGAGTTCCGGAACGTCCGGGGACCCAAAGAGCAAGATCACTGCTAGGTCGAGAGAGGCACTGGGAAAGGAGGACGGTCAAGGTAGTGGCTAGAAGAGCCGGAAAAAGCTAAGGCTGGATCTCAAGGAGCACCAGGAAAAGGCTTCCTTAATGAGAGGGAAGGTTTGAAAATACAATTTTTTTAAAAAATACAATTAAAAAAAAAAAATATATATATATAGGGCATTTGAGTGACTCAGGGCTTGAGCATCGGCCTTCAGCTCAGGTTGTGACCCCCGGAGTCGTGGGATTGAGTCCCACGTCAGGCTCCCCGCAGGGACCCTGCTTCTCCCTCTGCCTGTGTCTCTGCCTCCCTCTCTCTCTCTGTGTGTGTGTGTGTGTGTGTGTCTCTCATGAATAAATAAATAAAATCTTAAAAAAATAAATAAAATAAAAAATAATAAAAAATATATACATGTATTTTTATATTTTATATATATATAATTTTAGTCATCTAATCTTTCGTATTTTGAAATCGCTTAAGTAAGCATGTGGGAAGGGTAACAATGTAATGAATGTCAGTGCATTCACCGCCCACCTGTGTCATATCTTAACGTTTTGCCACATTTTACACACATGTATGCTTTTTGTTAAAAAAAAAAAAAAACACATCATGCTTAAAGTTTCCGGTGGTGAATACTATCACCCGCCTTCTTGGAGTCCACTGAGATAATGATCTGATTTACCCCTAAGTGCAGTGGCCCTCTGCCTCTTGTGATGCCTGCGGTACAAACCTGCTTAGACAGGGTGGGGAGGGCTTGGTTGTGTCTGTGTAACAGAGTTGGGTTACACCCTCATTCAAAAACAGGATTAACCTGTACATTTTTTCCCTTCTGCTTATCCTCCTCAAGCTTTTAGAATTAAAACCACACAAGCCTCATATTGAGCCGAGGGAACAAACTTTCAGTTATAAGATGAATAATTTATAGCATGGTGACTATAGCAATAATAGACTATATACTTCAAATTTACTAAGCGTATATCTCTAGTGTTTTCACTACACAGAGGCACACACAATGAAAACCATAGTATCATTTCACAATGAATATGCATATCAAAACGTCATGCTGTACACCTTAAATTATAGTTTTTATTTTTCAGTCATACCTCAATAGAACTGGAAAAAATAAACATATTAATCTCATAAAATAAGCAACATTGTAAAACATATCCCTGTCTTTATTTTTTTTTAAAGATTTTATTTATTTATTCATGAGAGACACAGAGAGAGAGTCAGAGACCCAGGCAGAGGGAGAAGCAGGCTCCCTGCAGGGAGCCCGATGTGGGACTTGATGCCAGGACTCCAGGATCACGCCCTAGGTGGAAGGCGTGCTAAACCTCTGAGCTACCCAGGGATCCCCCAAGTTTTTCTCTAAATACTGACTTAATAGCATCTGATATGTATATTTTAATTTTTGTTATTTAGAAAACTGATGATGGGCTGCCTGGGTGGCTTAGTCGGTTAGGCCGACTAACATTTTATTTTGGCTCAGGCCATGATCTCAGGGTTGTGGAATTGAGCCCTGTGTAGCCTGCTCAAGGTTCTCTCTCCCCTCTCTCTCTGCCACTCCCTTACCCTGCTCAGGCTCACATGTGCTTTCTCTATATATAAATTAAAACATTAAAAAAGAAAAACCTGATGATATTGTGAGCGAATTTGCTTTTTAAAAAAACTTTTAAAGATTTTATTTACTTATTTGAGAGAAAGAGAGCATGAGCAGGAGGAGGGGGAGAGAGAGAGGGAGAAGGTCAAGCAGACTCCCCACTGAGTGGGGAGCCCAATGCAGGGCTTGATCCCAAGACACTAAGATCATGCATGACTTGAGCTGAAGTCAGATGCTTAGCCAATTGAGTCACCCAGGAACCCCAAAGATTTGCTTTATTTTATTTTATTTTATTTTATTTTATTTTATTTTACTTTAATTAATTAATTAATTTATTTATTTATTTATATTTTGAGAGAGAGAGAGAATGAGCAAGAAAGAGAGATAGAGCACACACAAGTGGTGTGGGGCTGGAGGGGCAGAGGGAGAGGGAGAGAGAGAATTCCAAGCAGACTCCATGCTCAATGTGGGGCTCCACACACAGCTCCATCTCTCAACCCTGAGATCACGACCTGAACTGAAATCAAGAGTTGGCTGGTGGCTTATCCAATTGAGCCACCCAGGCACCCCTGGATGTGCTTAATGACTTAGGTTTTATTTAAGAGTATGTGTGGGTTGGCTGGCTGGCTCAGTCAGTAGAGCATGAGATTCTTGAGCTCTTGGTCATGGGATCATGAGTTTGAGCCCCATTTGGGGGATAGAGATTACATTTTTTAAAAAGGGGGTTGAGGCACCTGGGTGACTCAGCAGTTGAGCATCTGTCTGTGGCTCAGGCCATGACCCCGGGGTCCTGGGATCGAGTCCCACATTGGGCTCCTGTGGGGAGCCTAATTCTCCCTCTGCCTGTGTCTCTGCCTCTCTCTCTCTCTGTGTGTCTCTCATGGATAAACAAAATCTTAAAAAAAAAAAAAAAAAAAAACTAAAAGGGATCCCTGGGTGGCTCAGCAGTTTAGCACCTGCCTTTGGCCCAGGGTGTGATCCTGGAGTCCCAGGATTGAGTCCCACATCAGGTTCCCTGCAAAAGCCTGCTTCTCCCTCTGCCTGTGTCTCCACCAATCTCTCTCTCTCTTTCTCATGAATAAATAAATAAAATCTTAAAAAAAAAAAACTAAAAGTCTTAAAAAAAGGTTAAGAGTGTATGTGTGGTACCACACACACACATATTCATGGATTTATTTTTAAAGATATTACATTAAGAATGCATTTAAAATCTTGTGTCCTTGTCAAAGAATGCCATATATAGAAATAATATCTTGGGATCCCTGGGTGGCACAGCGGTTTGGTGCCTGCCTTTGGCCCGGGGCGCGATCCTGGAGACCCGGGATCGAGTCCCACGTCGGGCTCCCGGTGCATGGAGCCTGCTTCTCCCTCTGCCTGTGTCTCTGCCTCTCTCTCTCTCTCTCTCTCTGTGACTATCATAAATAAATAAAAAAAAAATAAAAAAAGCACAGAATTTAAAAAAAAAGAATATCTTGAGGTATTAACTCTGTGTATCTTTGTCCTGTGATACAGGATCAAATTAGCTGAATTTTACAACTACCTTGGAGCAGAGTGTGTTCCCCAAATTCTTCCAGTAAGATCTTTTCGTGGGTAAAGTCTACCATGAATTTTCTAGTTTTATTATTTCCTTAATTGTTTTGGTATTATGGGAGTGACATATCAACTTTTCAAATATACTCTGACTGTTCTGGTTCCTCCTTATCTTTCACTCTGTTATATTTCAAAATGGGTTTGGTGGCTCTGTGACTTGGCTCTTCCAGGCAGTGGGAACAATGTGTACAAAGGAAAAGAAGTGCCAGACGACACACCAGTTGGGTTCCTACAAGTGCTTTGGTACGGCTGCAGGACAGAGTAAAGAAAGCAAACATGATGGCCAGGAGAAGGCGAGGAAAAGGAAACCAAGGCTTCTGAGACCCCAGTAAGATCAAAGAATAGTCGCATTAGGGGGAAAAGGGGCTCTAGAGGGTCTTGATTGAGAGGTTGCCCTTGGGAGCCCAAACCGGCTCTATCTACTTAGCAGCTGTGGGACCTGGAGCAAGTCCCTCAACCTCTCGGAGCCTCAGATTCCCCGTATGTAAAATGAAAAATAATCACATGGTGCTTGTGAGGACTAAATGAGGTATACTACCTATGAAGCAGCACAGTGTTCAGTACCTAATAGCTGGTCAACAAAAATAGTATTTTTATTAAGAGAGCTGAAAGCAAAAAAAAAAAAAAAAAGAGAGAGAGAGAGAGAGAGCTGGAAAGCTTGGAGGTCATCAGAAAGTTTTAAGATTTCAATGTAAAAAAAAAAAAAGATTTCAATGTAGAATTATTATTATTTTTTTTAAGTAAAGTCATTGTTTCCTAACTTTTTTTTGTAAGAAAACTTCCATATCGGGGCCCCTGGGTAGCTCAGCGGCTGAGCATCTGCCCTTGGCTCAGCTCATGACCCCGAGGTCCCAGGATCGAGTCCCACGTCGGGCTCCCTGCATGGAGCCTGCTTCTCCCTCTGCCTGTGTCTCTGCCTCTCTCTATGGGTCTCACACGAATAAATAAATAAAATCTTTAAAAAAAGAAGACTTCCATGTCATTACAGCACTTGCTCAGTCTAGCATGTATTTACAGTGTATTCTGATGATTTGTTTCCCTGGCAGAGACAAGGGGCCCAGAAGCTGGGGTGGGGCCTCATTCCTGTTTCTATTCTCCGCGCACCAGGCATTTGGTGACTCCCCTAACATTTGTCGAACTGATTTTGGAAATTATTCCCCAAGAGGCCAGTAGTTGAGGTAAATAGAAAGATCTCCAGGACAGCACTTTGGGTCGGGAACCACACACTTGGCTGGGATCCGATGGCCCTTCCCACTAATTTCGCACTTCCAGGTCTTACAGAGACGCGTTTCCCCAATGTCCCCTTCTGCTCCTGGTGGCTGCCAGTTTGTAAAATCGACAATAAGCACAGTGATAGCTTATCAACAGTTTGAAAGGAGGGGCCGCCTGGCTGGCTCAGTCCGAAGAGCGAGTGGTTCTTGATCCCGGGGTCATGAGCTCGAGCCCCACATTGGGCGTAGAGATTACCTATGTGAATCAGCTTTAAAAAAAAAAAAATGTAAAAGAACAAACAGAACAGTTCTCTGCTGCCTTATTTACACACAGGATGAGTGTGTGCCTCCTAAGAAGCCAGACCTTCGGTCTCCGTAAGAGGTAACAGGGAAAGCAACCAACCAGGGGGAAGGGGCGAGTTCCCCGTGCGGCCTACTGGCCCCTGAACCTGCAGGAGTTACCTACTCACCAGGTCTCACTTGTCTCACCTGCAAAATAATATATGTCCTACCTTTTTACCTTTTCATAGATTTGAGCATCAACAGGATGTGGCCTGCGAAGCCCCTGACTGCCCTGAAGCCCTGTCAAATGTGAGATAGCCCCCCCCCCCCGCCCCACTCCCTGGAACGGGGGTGGGGGGGTGGGGGGGTGGGGAGGGCAGTGGGTTAGGAGGCTGCCCTGGGCTCAGGTCATGATCTCGGGGACCTGGGACCCCGCTCACATTGGGCTATTGGGCTCCTGCTCAGTGGGGTGTCTGCTTCTCCCTCTCCCTCTCCCCAACCCTCCCCCCCCCCACTCATACTCTCTCTCTCTCTCTCAAATAAATCTTTTATAAAAGTTGTTACCAATAGTCCAATAGAATGACTCCACCCCGGGTCGCCTGGGTGGCTCAGTTGTTAAGCATCTGCCTTCCACTCAGGTCATGATCCCAGGAGCCTGGGATGGAGCTCTGGGTCAGCTCCCTGCTGCGGGGGGGAGCCCGCTTCTCCCTCTCCCTGTGCCCTTACCCCGACTTGTGTGCGCTCTCTCTCTCTTTCAATGAATAAATAAATAAAATCTTTTAAAAAAGAAAAGAAGGGCAGCCCGGGTGTCCCAGCAGTTTAGTGCTGCCTTCGGCTCAGGGTGTGATCCTGGAGTCCTGGGATCGAGTCCCACGTCGGGCTCCCTGCATGGAGCCTGCTTCTCCCTCTGCCTGTGTCTTTGCCTCTGTGTGTGTGTGTGTGTGTGTGTGTCTCATGAATAAATAAATAAATAAGATATTAAAAAAAGAAAAGAAAAGAAAAGAAAAGAAAAGAAAAGAAAAGAAAAGAAAAGAAAAGAAAAGAAAAAAAAGAAAAGAACGCTTTGACCCAGCACTGGCTACTGTGACCCATACTGAGCACACACTTTACTTACTCACTGCCATAGGCACGCCTGGCAAAAAGTAAGCACTTGATAAATATTTGCTGGATGAAGGAATGAAAGGAGGAAGGAAGGAAGTTGGGCAGGAGGCGCAAACAGTGGGTTTGGGCTTCAGAGCTGTGAGAGCGGGGCAGAGCAGCTGCGTGAGTGAGGCCTGATGGTCACCTTGGGCTTTCAGAGCAGGACCTCCAGAGTGGGAAGAGCTGTTGGTAGCAGCCGAGGAGGAAAATGTTTTCCTCCTCTATTTCCTTCTGATCTGAGCACCCTCCCTAGCAGGCTTTGAGGAGACTAATGGGGTAGGAAAAGGCATAGGGAACAACCAGATGAGACTGAAGAATTGGCCTTTGGTTTTAAGTATTTAATCTGTTTCTATAAACTTTGTTAATAAAAATAGTAAATCAAAAAAAGAAAGAAAGAGGGGCACCTGAGGGGGCTCAGGGGTTGAGCATCTGCTTTGGGTTCAGGGCGTGATCCTGGGGTCCGGGGATAGAGTCCCGTGTCGGGCTCCCTGCATGGAGCCTGCTTCTCCCTCTGCCTGTGTCTCTGCCTCTCTCTCTCTCTCTCTCTCTCTCTCTGTGTGTGTGTGTCTCTCATGAGTAAATAAATAAAATCTTAAAAAAAAAAAGAAAGAGAAAAAGAAGAAAAGGCATAGGGGAGGGAGGTTGTATCAGCATTTTGTCTGATAATACTTTCAGTTAGCAAAACACCATCAATTAACCAAAGTATTTAATGACATTTATTTATTTTTTTATTTTTGTTTTTTTATTTTTTTTATTTAATGACATTTACAAATAGCACACGTGGGGGATCCCTGGGTGGCTCAGTGGTTTAGCGCTGCCTGCAGCCCAGGACATGACCCCGAGGTCCGGGGATCGAGTCCCACATCGGGCTCCCTGCATGGGGCCTGCTTCTCCCTCTGCCTGTGTCTCTGCCTCTCTCTGTGTGTCTCTATGAAAAAATAAATAAAATCCTTAAAAAAATAAAATAAAATAAAAAATAAAAACGGCACACGCGTAGGAGGCAGTCCCACCCTTGCCCCCGTCCCTGCGCTGCTTCCTCTCCCGGGTCTCCTAGCCAGATGGGAACTGCAGGTTGCTCAAACCTGGTGCTTTTCCTTCTCCATGCCTCTGCTCAGCCACCAATAATCTTTCATTCCAACTGCTTGTCAAAGTCTTAAACTTCTTTCAAAGATCTCAACGAATGAATTATTGGATCAACAGGTACTTATTGTGTTCACTGAGTACCTACAATATGTAAGGCTGAAGGAAGGAAGTTCATAGTCTAATTCTAGGAGGAGAAATACATGTAAACACATAATTTTAAAGCTGTATGATAGGTTCTTTTTTATATAACGGCTTTATTGACATATAATTCACACACCATAAAATTCATCCTTTCACAGTAAACAGTTCAGTGGGTTTTAGTATCACAGAGTTATAAAACCAACATTGCTATCTAAATTTCATTGCCCACAAAAGAAACTCCATATTTTTTGCTTATAGGTGTTTTTTCCTTTTAAGATTTTTGAGATTTATTTATTCATGAAAGACAGAGAGGGAGAGGCAGAGACATAGGCAGAGGGAGAAGCAGGCTCCATGCAGGGAGCCCAACACAGGACTCGATCCCGGATGCTGGACCATGCCCTGAACCAAAGGCAGATATTCAACCACTGGGCCACCCAGGAGTCCCTAGGTTATTTTTTTTTTAACTCCATGTTTTTATTTTTTTATTTTTTTAAGGTTTTATTTATTTATTCATGAGAGACACAGAGACAGGCAGAGACACAGGCACGGGGGAAGCAGGCTCCATGAGGGAGCCCAATGCGGGGCTCGAACCCCGGGACCCCGGGGTCACAATCTGGGCTAAACCGCTGAGCCACCCAGGGATCCCCAAACTCCATATTTATTAACAGAAATTACACATTCCCGTCTCCTTCACAATCCCCGGGCAACCATTAATCTACCTTGTGTCTCTATGGATTCTGGACATTTCATATAAACCGAATCATATAATATGTGGCCTTTTGTGACTGGCTTCTTTCATTTAACGTAATGCTTTCACATTTTACCTAGGTTTGGCAAGTATCAGTGCTCCACCCCTTTTTACAGCTGAATAACATTCCAGAGCATGAATATACCACATTTCCTATGGTAAGCTCTATGACCCATTTTGAGTTAATTTTTCTGTAGTGAATGAAAGAGCTTTGCCTATGGCCATCCCATTGTTCCAGCACCATTTCTGAAAAGGCCATTCTTTCCCTATGGAATGATCTTAATACCCTTGTAAAAGATAAATTCACCATAAATTTAATTTTTAAAAGTTCTCAATTCTATCACTCTAGGTCTATCCATATACCAGTACCACACTGTTTTGATGACTATAGCTTTGTAGTAGGCTCTGAAATCAGGAAGTAAGAGGACTATCTACTTCTTCAGGATTGTTTTAACTATTATGGTTTGTTGGCTTTCTGGATGAATTCTAGAATCTGCCTGTCAGTTTCTCCAAGAAAAGGTTCCTGGGATTTTGACAGGGACTGAGTCCATAAATCAAGTTGAGGAGTACTGCCATTTAAACAATAGTAAGTCTGCCAATCCATGAATATGAAATGTCTTTCCATTATTTAAGACTTCTTTAATTTCTTTCAACAATGTGTTAGTTTTCAGCATATTAATCTTACACTTCTTCTGTTAATTCCTAATTATTCTTTGTGATATGATTGTAAATTGAATTGTTTTTAAGATTTTATTTACTTAAAAAAAAGATTTTATTTACTTACTTATTTTTAGATTGGGGGGAGGGCACAAGCCGCAGAGGGAGAGGGAGAAGGAGAGAATCCTAAGCAGACATCCCACCAAGTGTGGAGCCTGATACAGAGCTCCATCTCATGACCCCAAGATCCTGACTTGAGCTGAAACCCAAGAGTCAGAAGCTTAACCAGCTAAGCCACCCAGGCACTGCAAATCCAGTTGTTTTATATATAATTTTGGATTGTTCATTACTAATCACAGAAATACAATTGACTTTTGTATATTAATCTTGTATCCTTCAACCTTGCTGATAATTTTTAGTTCCAATTTTTTTTGGTAGATGCTTTAGGATTTTCTATGTATAATATCATATCATCTGTGAATAGTTTTATTTCTTCCTTTCTTCCAGGTGCCTTTTATTTTCTTGCCTAATCTCTTGGGCTAGAACTTCCACTATAGTGTTGAATAAAAATAGCAAGAATAGACATCCCTGTTTTGTTTCCAGTCTTTCATCACTAAGTATGAGTTTAGCTGGTGAGTCTTTTATAGATACTCTTTATCAGGTTGAGAAAGTTCCTTCTATCCCCAGTTTGTTTTGTTTTCATCATAAATAAGTGTTGGACTCTGCCAAACACCTTTTCCATGTTAATTGAGATGATCACGTGGTTCCAGTCCTTTAGTGTATTAACATGGTGTATTATACTGATTTTTTAAAAATGTCCTGCATTCCTGGGATAAATTCCACTTAGTCACAGTGTTAATCTGTTTAATCTATTTCTGGATTCAATTTTTTTTCTTTTTTTCTGATTCTATTTATTTATTTGACAGAGAGAGAACATAAGCAGGGGGAACAGCAGGCAGAGGGAGAGTGAGAAATAGGCTCCCAGATGAGCAGGGAGTCCAACGTGGGGCTCGATCCCAGAACCCTGGGATCATGACCTGAGCCAAAGGCAGATGCTTA
Organism: Nyctereutes procyonoides; assembly: GCF_905146905.1. Classification (NCBI taxonomy): domain Eukaryota; kingdom Metazoa; phylum Chordata; class Mammalia; order Carnivora; family Canidae; genus Nyctereutes; species Nyctereutes procyonoides. The sequence goes on from NW_026575137.1 coordinate 10,369,958, forward strand.
ACTGAGCCACCCAAGCTCCCCAGTTTGCTTTCTTTTCTTTCTTTTTTTTTTTAAAGTAGTCTCCACTATGGGTGGGGTTCAAACTCATGACCCCAAGATCAAGGCCTGAGCTGAGGCCAAGAGTCAGACGCTAGCTAAACTGATTGAGTCACCAAGGCAGCCCAATTTGCTTCATTTTCTATATCCATAAGGGATATTGGTCTGTAGTTTTCTTGTGATGTCTTTGTTTAGTTTTGGTACTGAGAATGAGTTGGGGAAGTGTTCCTTCCTCTTCTATTTGGAAGAGTTTTGAAGGATTAGTGTCAATTCTCCATTAAATATTTGGTACAATCACTAGCGAAGCCATCTGGGCTGATAGGTTCGTTAAATACTGTACATTAGTAAGTGTTGGGCTGTTGTGGGAGGTTAAAGAACCAAGTGACCGGTCCTGCCTCGAAGGGCAAGGAAGCTGGGAAAAGAAGAAACAGTAAGGGTTTAATATCAATGACTGATGTTGGGGGGAATGGAGAATGAGAGAAAAGGCTGGGAAGACAGGCTGGAGGTAGATGAGTCAGGACTCCGAATGCCTGATCTGAACTCTCAACAGACGAAATCTGCTGCTTCCTTCACATGGTGGTTGCTGCTACTATTTTGAGAACAGGGAAGGCAGGAAGGTTAGTTGAGGGCATCATGCCAAAGAAGAATAGAGCCACTGACCAGACCCTAGGAGGAATTTTGCTAGCCAACTGGCAGTCAATAAAGATAACACTTCAGCGTGAAGAATGTAGCTGAAGCCCATGTGTCCCACAAGGAAGAGAGGAAGTACAGCAAGTTGGAGGAGGTAATAAAGTAAGGATAGCCATATCGGTGACCCAGGGGTTTAGAAAAGCATTCCTGGGGGAGCCTCCGGGTGGCTCAAGTCCCATCTTGAAAGCCTATCATACTCTCAGAGTCATGTAAGCGTCCAACTATTGATTTCGGCTCAAGTCAGGATCTCAGGGTCATGAGGTCGAGCTCCACATCACCTCCGTGCTCACCAGGGAGTTTGCTGGAGTTCTCCCTCCCCCTCCCTCTGCTCTCTCTCTTTCTCAAATAAATCAATCAATCTATCTTAAGGGAAAAGAAAGAAAAGTATTCTTGGGGCACCTGGTGGGCCTAGTTGGTGGAGCATGCAACTCTTGATCTTGGGGTCATAAGTTTGAGCCCCATGTTGGAGATACAGGTTACTTAATTAAATAAAATCTTTTAAAAAGAAAAAGAAAAAAAAAACATTCCTGTATAGACCATCTGCTGTATCATTCTAACGTTTGCTCTGGGCCAAAGACACGCTCTTACGGGGTCGACACCACACCAGTCAGCTAAGCTGTCATCACATTTCCAGCTCCTGAACAGCAGAGATCATGTCCTCTTTATCTGAATCTTCTACAGAGAGGTTTACCAACATCAAAAGAATGCCTCCATTCAAATTTCTTTGGACAGTTTTAAATTAAGAATGCCTCATCCATGGGACGCCTGGGTGGCTCCGTGGTTGAGCGTCTGCCTTGGGCTCAGGGTGTGATCCTGAGGTCCAGGGATCGAGTCCTGCATTGGGCTCCCTGTGAGGAGCCTGCTTCTCCCTCTGCCTGTGTCTCTGCCTCTGTTTCTCATGAATAAATAAATAAAATCTTTTTTTTATTTATTCATGAGAAACATCCAGAGAGAGGGAGAAACGGAGGCATAGGCAGAGGGAGAAGCAGGCTCTATGCAGGGAACCTGACGTGGGACTCGATCCCCAGGACTCCAGCATCACACTCTGAGCTGGAAGGCAGATGCTTAACCGCTGAGCCACCCAGGTGTCCCAATAAATAAAATATTAAAAAAAAAAAAAGAAAAAAAGAAAAAGAATGGCTCATCCAAATTCCACCCCCACCTGCTGCCTCCATACCAAAACTCTTCTAAATTCTCAGTGTGGTAGGCAGTAGCTATGGAATCAGACCCCGGGATAGCGAGAAGTGCACCAGCCTCAGCGGTGGACACTCAAGTCTTCTGAATTCTACCCTGTACGGTGCAGTGAGGAAGAGCTCTCGACAAAGATGTCTTTTCCCTACCAAAACCTTGACAAGAGAGGTCATTTGCACCAGAACCAACTACACAGACATCTCTGCGTCCCATCTTGAAAGCCTGTCGTACTCTCAGAGGGCACACACTTTCTGGGTAGTCATGGACACAACCGGGAAAGAGCACTGGGCCAGGAGCCAGGAGCCCTGAGCCCTGACTGCAGCCCTGCTGCTAATTAGCCAGGGCACCGTGGTTGGGCAAGTCACTTCTTCCCTTGGCCGCTTGTGAAAAGAAGGAGTTGGAGTAAAATTGACAAGAGTCGCTACCAAATATGAAAATAATAAGCTTTGATGACATTCAAAGCTTATTTTGACTACCATGTTATTTAGAACTGCTGTAGAAGGTTATAGCCATAATCGGTCTCAAGTGCACTTTATAATCCGTGGTTCTCTTGTAGGCTGAGGTATGAAATGCAGGTTGTTTGATCAAATGTAAGGTGTGACGTTACTGAAATCATTAAATCCGCTTACTCTGGCTTTGCTTTTGTGACTTGCTCTTGGTCACGTGTATGTGTTGCAACTTTCACCCGTAGATGATGGGTTTTACTCTGCGACAGTCTGTACTATTTTAGTTTATTAATCAGTAGAGTATAACCGTGGTTCATGTGAAGTAAAGCGTGCTGCCTAAATGCGGTCTCTGGAGTCAGACTCCCTAGGTATAAAGCCCAGCTCTAGACCTCCCATGCCTCCCAACGCTGTTTTCACCAGGTTATTCTTAACCTTTGGTTTCATCACTTGTAAAGCAGGGGTTAAAAAAAAAACAAAACAACAAAACAAACAGTACTTTTACCTCATTGCATTGTTGTGAAAATCATGAGATAACCCATGTAGTGTCAACTTAATAGATAAAAGCAATTGTATTGTTGTTATGTATGTTTATAAAGAGAAAGATCTCTTTTCTGTTCTCTTTCCCACCAACCCGATGGACCACTCCTTTATAGGAAGTGCTAATTTTTTTTGTGTTGCTTTTCAGAATGATGATCTGATTCAAAATATTGTTTGCAGAAATGGATGCTGGTTTATTTTATTTTTTTAATATTTTATTTATTCATGAGAGAGAGAGAGAGGCAGAGACAGAGGGAGAAGCAGGCTCCATCCAAGGAGCCCCATGTGGGACTCGATCCCGGGACTCCAGGATCACACCCTGGGCCAAAGGCGGCACTAAACCACTGAGCCACCTAGGGGTCCCTGGATGCTGGTTTAAATAGACTCTAAAGCAGGGATACAGATCTGAAGAAAGGAATGGCCTACTACTGGGAACAGTTCTCCTGTTTTGGAAATGTTATTCTTCCTCCAAGGTCAGCATAACTGATGGCTACCATCACCAAACCTCTTTCCCACGTTCTAAGCAGAAGCAAGTTCTACTGGTTGTTAAAGTTCACACAGGGGTGATTGGTTGGCTCAGTCGGAAAAGCACGTGACTCCTGATCTTGGGGTCGCAGGTTTGAGTCCCACATTGGATGAAGAGGTTACTGCAAAAAATAAACTTAAAAAACAAAGTGCATGTAAAGAGAACAGTTTAATAAATAGGAATAAAAAGCAGCCATAAAGCAACCACTAATTGAGAGTTTGAATCTTAAGAAAAGAAAGCTGTTGCCTATTTGAACTAGATAATACAGGGCAGCATTTTAAGTATAGAGGCTCTAGTGGTAATCACTGTGGACTTGACTCTGCCAAGCATCGTAGATGAATTTGAGATTTCAGCTGAAGATTATATAACTTATTCCGTACTTCCAATTCCATTTGAAAAGAGAAGCAACAACATCGAAATAGGCTTGGACCTTTCTGAGTCATTGGCCACGCAGGTCGGGGCAGCCTTAGCTGGTGGTTCTGCACTGAGATGTTTCAAAGCTTTATTAAAAATGTTTGAATCCCCATGAAGCCTCACTATACCCAAGTTTACCAGATTTGGGTAGGAATGGGCTTCATGGTTTATAAAATCAGGAGTGCTGATAAAAAAAAAAAAAAGTAAAGCTTTGAAAGTTTCGAGTCCTGTACCTGTGCAGGGTCATCTCTAACCAGCTCTGTGTGGTGTGCACACCGGATGGAAGTAAGTCTGGCTGTACATCTCAGCAAGATCTGTTGGATAGGAACATGGAGCATCGCCGGTCACTTGCAGAAGTGTCTCCTGTGTGGCATGAATAAATGTCCCTGTGAGATGCACTTTCACAAAAGAAAAAAGATTGAGGTAGGCAATGTTATTAGTAAATGCATGTTAGTTGCAAATGAGATTACAAGAGTAGAAAATAGCTGAAAGTGGGTAAGGTGCCTTTGGGAAGCAGGAGTCAGAATTCAGGGGAAAGATAGAGAACTGTCATTTTTTTATCATAAATGATGTAGAATGATTAGACTTATGACATAGTTGTGTTACTTTAAATATATATTAATTTTATTTTTATTTAAGATTTTATTTATTTATTCATGAGAGACGGGGGGTGGGGTGCAGAGACACAGGCAGAGGGAAAAGCAGGCTCCATGCAGGAAGCCCGATGTGGGACTCGATCCCGGGTCCCCAGGATCACACCCTGGGCTGAAGGCGGCACTAAACTGCTGAGCCACCCAGGCTGCCCTTAATTTTATTTTTTAAAGATTTATTTGAGGTGGAGGGAGAGAGCATGTGCACAAGTGTGAGTGGGGGAGAGGCAGAGGGAGAGGATCTCAAGCAGACTCCCTACTGAGCATGGAGCCCAATCCCGACTCATGAGATCTGACCTGAGCTGAAATCACGAGTTGGTGACCCAACTGACTGAGCCACACAGGCACTCCAATAAATATTAATTTAAAAAACACAAGGGAGTCTTAGGAAAATCAATTTGTTGATAATTTCTGGAAGGGATCAAGTCAGTGGCTTGATTTTTCTGTGTGCTTCCCTGACATGCGAGTCAGTAACGTCCTCCATAAATGTTTCAGCCTGCCTCAGCGGTGTCTTTATGGTAAGCTAACTAAGGTCAGATGGCTAGGGCCCTTGTGGTCGGCTGAAGAGACCCCCTCCCCACCAGGAGATCGCTTTTGAGTATTAAACTTCCTGGTTCTTAGGTTTGTTTTAAGGAAGACACTTCTTTATTTATTTCTTCTCCCCTTAAAGCCTCTGAAGTATACATTGTCATTATTCCCATTTTGACAGGTGAAAAACTGAATCCTTGTGAAGCTAAGGGACACATTCAAGGCCATGAGGTGGCAAATGGCAGGGCCGATTTATAAACCTATACTTTTCCCATACAGACCATCTATAATAATTGCTATAATAAAGGTTCAGACTAGTAATTTGTTTAAATATGTGATGCACAGAATAATTCACAGAAAATTATACTGTATTTAGTTATCTTGACCATCACTCCCCCTTACCTTCAGAGAGGTTGGATTTGTCCAGGAGTATGAAATGTGAACTCCTTTACAACTGCATCTAAAACAAATAACTAAAAAATATCAATGGCTAATGGTAGCCTTAGAACACGGGCTTTTATGTTGGTCTTTAAAAAACTGAGATATGATTCACATTCACCCCTCTCAAGTATATGCTTCACCTTTTCAAGTGTACAAGTCAGTGGTTTTAGTATGTTCACCACCAAACAATACCACTCTAATCAAGAACATTTGATTCATTTTTTTTTACTATTACGAAAGTTGAATCAACAAAAAAGTTCAATATGAAAATGCACATGACCTGGTTTTTAAATTGTAGTAAAACAGGTGCTACAGAGGGGTGACACGTGGAAGCAGTTGATTTCTTCCAGGGAACACACCGTTGTTTATATTTCTTCCAAGGCTTCTAACACAATACTATTTCCTGGAGTTACCACCATTCCAATATTGTTGTTGCCATGAGTTGCCATCTCCATACCTTCATCCATAACAAGTTTTTTTTTTTTAAGATTTTATTTATTTATTCATGAGAGAGAGAGAGACAGACAGACAGACAGGCAGAGGGAGAAGCAGGCTCCATGCAGGGAGCCCGATGGGGGACTGGATCCCGGGACTCCAGGATCACGCCCTGGCTCAAAGGCAGGCGCCAAACTGCTGAGCCACCCAGGGATCCCCCATCACAAGTTCTATAAAGGGATCGAACCCCCACACTATTCCTAAGACATGACTGCCACCGTTTAATTTCAATGACAATTTCTTGTCCATAAATTTTTTTCAACTCAGGAGGGTGAGCTTTGCTCATGGTGTCTATTCAGTGAGCTCAAAGATCCATACTTTGATTCACTTTTTTTTTTTAAGATTTTATTCATTTATTCATGAGAGACACCGAGAGAGGCAGAGACACAGGCAGGCTCCCTGCAGGGAGCCGGATGGGGGACTCGACCCCGGGACTCCAGGATCACACCATGAACCCGCACTTGGCGAGAAATCTGCTTCTCCTCCTATGTGTGCTCTTTCTTTCATTAATAAATAAATAAAATCTTAAAAAAAGAAACATAGAGAAACTACTGTGTCAGTGGCTAGACACATCTGAATTTTGCCCAGTTTAAGAGCTGCGCTCTAAAAGTGATAAAAGAGGGGTGCCTGAGTGGCTGTCTGTTAAGCATCTGCTCTTGGCTCAGGTCAGGATCCCAGGGTCCTGGGATGAGCTATATATTGGGTTCCCTGCTCAGTGGGGAGCCTGCTTCTCCTTTTCCCTCTGCCTCTCCCCCTATTCCTGCTCTCTCTCTCTCAAATGAATAAATTTAAAAAATTTTATTAAAAGTGATAAAAGGAAAAGGGTCCAAGGAGTGTAAGGAAAATAATTAAAGGGATGCCTGGGTGGCTCACTGGTTAAGCGGCTGGCTTCGGCTCAGGGGAGGATCCTGGGGTCCCCCAGGGAGCCTGCCCCAGGGATCCTGGGGTCCCTCCCTCTGCCTGTGTCTCTGCCTCTCTCTGTCTCTCACGAATAAATAAAACCTTTAGGGATCCCTGGGTGGCACAGTGGTTTGGCGCCTGCCTTTGGCCCAGGGCGCGATCCTGGAGACCTGGGATCGAATCCCACGTCGGGCTCCCGGTGCATGGAGCCTGCTTCTCCCTCTGCCTGTGTCTCTGCCTCTCTCTATCTGTGTGTGACTATCATAAATAAACAAAAATTAAAAAAAATAAAAATAAAAATAAAACCTTTAAAAAAAGGAAAAGAATTAAATTCAAGGGCTTGCAGTGATTTAGTCTAAGAAAGTCATTTAAAAACACCCTTAAATGACTTGGGATTGTTATACAAAAAATTCGATGACCTTTATTTCCTTTTTTCCCTAAGGAAAAGACAAAGAAAATGGATTCATTCTACAGGAAGAAGGGATTAGCTTAGCATAGAAAGTTGTCAGAAAGAGGCTTGTTAAACATCAAATGGTGGTGGCAGCAAAAAGTTCTCTAAAATTTTTTTTAAAAGGCTTTAAAAGTTTCAAGGAATAGTATAAAAAAATTCCTTCACTCAGGTTCACCAATGTTAACATTTTGCCAGATTTGCTTTATCATTTTCTGTCTCATCTAGATATACATATAAACCATATATATGGAATCATTTGAGTAAAATTATATACATTATTCCTCCTCCCTAAAGAGTGGGGATTTCCTAACACAGAAAATATTCTGCCAAACCATGGTAATATAAATATCAGGAAATTAACAGATACAATTTCATTTTATTGTACAGACCTTACTCAAAATTTTCCTGTTATTGCAATAATGTCCATTAAAGCAAAAAGAATTTTTTTTTTTTTTTTGCCCAGTCCAGGATCGCTGTGGCACATAGTTGTCATGTCTCATAAATTCCTTTCATATAGTTCTTCAGGTACCTGGGTGGCTGAGGCAGGTAAGAGTGTGCCTTCGGCTCAGGTGTGATCCTGGGGTCCTGGATGGAGTCCTGCATGGGGCTCCGGGCTCTGGGAGGGGTCTGCTTCTCTTTCTATCCCCCCCCCCCCAATGATCTCTCTCATGCTCTCTCCCCTCTAACAAGTAAATAAAAAGAACAGTTCTTGAGTCTTTGTCCTTTATAACCTTTCATGAATACAGGCAAGTTATTGTGTGGCCGGTCGCAGAATTAGGTCTCTGCTAACACACACACACACACACACACACACACACACACACACACACACACACACACAACAAATTCTCATTTGTTTGGGGAGTTTTAGGTGTGGTCTTGAGTGAAGACCACAGGTAGAATGAGGCCCCTCTTCAAGGACCCTTCTAGGCACCTCCTATTGATCACTCCCACTATATTAGAATTATTCTAGATAGACAAAAAGTTTTGTATTCAGAACTGCACCGTGTTGCACAGTTTTTCTTCCCTTGGCACTCGTGCATTTGCCGTATTTCACAGAAGTAGGTTTGTCTGTGGAAGACTTAGCACCTCCTCTTCTTAACCACCGGAGACTTGGGTTCCCTGTGGGCTCCCGCTCGCAGAGACGAACCCTGTGCCCGCGCTAGGAAGCAAGAGCCGCAAAAAATGGGTGGGTGTCGCCCACTGAGACCTTTGCACAAACATTCGTGGAGTGCCCAGCGTCTGTCCGGCTGCGTCCCGGCCCCGGGGCTGCAGGGGCGGGCCCAGGACAGCGCGAAATCCCCGTCCCCGTCTCCTCGTTGCACAAATTAGAATTTAAGTCCAACACCTCAGAACCCGGGGACCGGCTTGCTGAAGCAGGAAGGGGAGCCGGGTCGGGAGCGGGCCGCCCCAGACGCGGGTGCCGCCGCGGGAGCACCGACGGGCGCGCCCAGCAGAGCCCCGGGCCACGCCGCGCGCTGCGCCGGGATCCATCCGGGCGCCCCATGGCCCGGGGCAGGTGCCTCCCTCTCCCCCCTCCGCCCCCGCGCCCAGCCCCGCGGCCCCGCGGCCCCGCGCCCTGCATGGGGGGCAGGTGCCTCCCTCTCCCCCCCGCCCCCGCGCCCAGCCCCGCGCCCCGCATGGGGGGCAGGTGCCTCCCTCTCCCGCCCCACGCACCGCGGGGGGGGCAGGTGCCTCCCCCTCCCCCTCCGCGCACCCAGCCCGCGGGCCCGCGCACCCCGGCGGGGCAGGTGCCTCCCTCCCTCTCCGCCTCCTGCGCGCCCAGCCCCGCGCACCCCGGCGGGGGGGCCCCGGGGAACCTGCTCCTCCGGCGGCCGCGCCCGCTGCAGTGCAGGCTGGGTGGTTCCGCCAGGTCCCTCCCCGCCGCCTCCGCGCCCAGTCCCTGCCCCCGCGGCGCCGGCGGGCGGGGAGCGCGGCTCGGGGACCCGGGGCGAGGCTGCCGCCGACCCCCACCCCCCGCATCCCGAGGCTCAGGGGCGAGCGCCCCCGGCCCCCAGCCCCGCCGCCACCTGCGCCGCCGGGCCCGGCCCGCGGGGCTCCCCGGACTCCACCCCCGCCCCGCCCCGCCCCGACGGGTTCCGGGTCCGGCCCCGGCTTCGCCCCTGCGCCCGGCGCGCCCCGCTGCCCCCGGACTTCGGGCTCCCGGAGCGTGTAAAGCTCGGGCGACGTCGGCCCCGGGGCTCCCCGCGCGCGGCCCGCCACGTGGTCTCCCCCGGTCCCCGACGTGCGCGCGGGGCGGCCGCGGGGGCGCGGGGCGGGGGCGGGGGCGTCGACCGGGGGCGGACGGGCCGGGCGGAGAAGGCTCTAGTCCGCGGGCGGCACGGGCAACGGAGGGCGTCGTGGAGGGACGAGGAAGCGGGGCGCACGGTGCCCGAGGGCCCTCGCGGGGACCCCCGCGGCTCTGCGCGAACCTCGCGGGGGGGCAGCGTGGCCCGGGCCCCCGCGCGGCGTGGGGAGGTGGGGGGCGGGTCCCCGGCGTCCGCCCGCGGTGCGCTGGCCCCCGCGCCCCGCTTCACCCCTGGCCTCCTTTCTCCTCCCGGCGCCAGGCCTTCTCCCCCGACCCTGGAAGAGAGCCCCGGACTCCCCGCTGCCCCGTCCCCCTCGGCCCCCTCCAACGAGGGGCGGCCCCGGCACCCCCAGCCTCCCCGCCTGGCCCCGGCTGCCCTCTAGGCGGCCGCCGCCCGCTCCCCGCCCCTCCCCTCCCCTCCCCATTCATCCAGCCTTTGTCTCCCGCCCCCTCTCCCGGCTCCCCGGGCGGCCTCCTCCCCCACCGCTGCCACGTCGTGGTTTGAAGGAGCCAATGGGCCGGCGCCGCCAGGTGTCTCTTACCTGCACCACGTGGGGGAGGGGGAAGGGGCGGGCAGGTAGAGCCACATCCCAAAACAGAAAAGCTTTCAGCCATTGCGCGCTCCACCCGGGGTGCAGCCCTGCTCCTGGCTTTTTGCATAGACGCGCGGGCGACCGGACACAGAAAGGGCAGGCCTCCCGCGCCCTCCGTGCCACCCCTCCCTGCCGGGGCGCGGAGCGCCGGCCAGGTGTGCGCCGGGCGGCCGGTGACCGCTCCTGCACCCGCGGCCGCGCGGAGGGGGTGGGCGCTCTTTCTTTTTCTCCAAGGAGCGGGTTCGGCACCGGCCTCCCCGGCCTCCCCCCACCTCGCCGCTCCCAGCCCCCCTCTCCCCCTCCCCGCCTACCGTCATGACGGCGTCTCCGGATTACCTGGTGGTGCTTTTTGGGATCACCGCGGGGGCCACCGGGGCCAAGCTGGGCTCGGACGAGAAGGAGCTGATCCTGCTCTTGTGGAAAGTCGTGGATCTGGCCAACAAGAAGGTATTTCTCTCCAGGTTTCTGGCCCAAACGAGAGGAACGGGGCCAGAAGTTTGCCCTACAAGTTTGGGGAGTCGGTAAACAAGGGTTCTGGCTGGGCCGCCTACGAGGCCGGGCCCGAGGCCTACGGGACCCGGGCTGCAGGCGGACGTGTTGGCACACGGCTTGGGCCCCGGTTGGCCGATCCCAAATCCGGCTCGGGTGGGAGGCGGCGCGCGGAGCCGGGGGACCCCCGGGGCTCGGCCGGATCCGGGTGGGGGCAGGGCCGGGGCGCGCGGGCCTCGCCGCCCGAGCCGCCCGCGGCAGGTGAGCTCTGCTGGGGGGCGCGGGGGGCGCCCGAGCTGGGGAGCGGGCCTGAGCTCGGCCGCTCTCCCGTCTGCAGGTGGGGCAGCTGCACGAAGTACTAGTCAGACCGGATCAGTTGGAGCTGACGGAGGACTGCAGAGCCGAGACCAAGCTCGACGCGGACAGTCTGTCCTCCGCGCCGCAGCTGGACCAAGCCCTCCGCCAGGTGACAGCCCCGGGCAGGTGGCGCATCCCCCGGCAGGTGGCGGGACGCCGGGCCGCGGGGGCGCAAACCCGGCCTGCAGGCCCGGGTGGGCCCTTCGGCGTGGGGGTCGCCGCCCCCCCAGCCCCCCAGCCCCCAGGGCCGCGGCCCAAAGTCGCTGCTTTTCGGGTCATTCGCGGGGGCCCCCCGAGCCCGTCGGGTTTTACCAAATGAATGACGAGCGCACTTCGAATGCTGGCGCCCCAGGCCCTGGCTCCGGCGGCGCCTGTTCCCCGCGGGGTGGGGGTTTGGGTTTGGGTTTGGGTTTGGGTTTGGGGCCGGCACCTGTAGGGCTGCTCGTTCGGGTCACCGTGCAACGGGCGGGATCCCCTTAGTGCAGCTTTAGGGCTGCTTTGCGGTTCTGACGGGTTACTGGATCCGGGAGCAGGGCGGGGCGCTGCTCACCTGTGCACAGGTGCGTGTTCGATCTCTCCGCCCCCCCCCCCGCCCCAGCACACAAGTTGCAAATTATTAGGGGAAAGTTCTCCTTTTGGGGTTGCCAGGCTTTCCCTAATAATCACGTTTGTTTATCAGACGCTGGCATCCTTCTTAATCTCGGAACATCCAAACATAAAGTAACAGCGGGGAATGATGTAATCTGAAGGCAACCTGCTGATGAAAGAGGACCCGACTTAAAAGTCTTGAATGTGGATTTATTGCAAAAACGGAAGAGGGGACGGGCGGGCCGATATAGATACTGAATTCTCCTGTCCGGGAAATGTGGGGTGATTGAAAAGCTTTCCCAGCTAAACGGCCCTTAGACGGTTTGTGGGAAGGGAGCTGCCCCAGCCCGCCGCCCCCCTAGCGGAGCGCGGTGTTCCTCGGTTATCAACACGTGGGGCCACTTTGGAAATCCTGCATCAGTTGCGTCGCTGTGTCTCGTTTTCAGTTTAACCAGTCCGTAAGCAACGAGCTGAATATTGGGGTCGGAACCTCCTTCTGCCTCTGTACTGATGGGCAGCTTCATGTCCGGCAAATCCTGCATCCTGAGGCTTCCAAGAAGGTCAGTGTGCTGGCTTCTCAGGGAATGATTGGACTTTTGGGAGTGACCGGAGGCTTTTTCTTTTTCTTTTTTTTTTTTTTTTTAATGGTTTATCCAAGTTTCTCCATTTTAAAAAGATGCATGTTGGAAGTTACTGTTTCACGGCAGGATTTCAGCTTGAGAAGATGACAAAAGAATGGTGGTGATGGTTTGGTAACCATGTGAATGTGCTTAATGCCACCGAACTGTACACTTAGATGTCAAAATCCGGTGTTACGGATATTTTACCACAAAAATATTCATGACCCTTCAATAGAGGTTATTTGAGATGGCGGTGATTTTATAGATGCTCTGTGGTGACTTAATTAAAGCTTCTCTTGATGTTGAGTTTTGACCTAGTCTCCCTTTTCCGGAGCATATTAGCTGAATCTTGGGCATTTCATTTACTAGCAAGTAGGAGAGAACATTGACTTTTCCATTTTTAAGACCTTGTAATCTCCTCTGTGTGGAAAATGCCTTATCCTAGAAAGGAAGGAGCGAAGCAAAAAGTTCAATGAAATCTTTTTAATTGTAACTAATTCATTAAAGAGCTTTGCACTGGGTAGAGACTTAGCCATATAACTAGTGAAACATTAATTATAGCCTGCTGCACTTTGACTTAGCAAATGTTCAAAACTGATTAAATATTGTATTGAAACAGTAGGGTCAGCCTCATCTTTTACCTGGGCTGGTCTCCCTGATGTGGAAAAGAATATGGAGTGAGAAAAATACGGCCTGACTGCAGCTTTGTGATTTCTCTCCCTGGGAAGGATACCGAGGGGCTGTGAGGAAATGGAGAGCACAGAGGGCAGGCCCAGTGTAGCCAATCATTGCTAATATAGTTGATCTTATCAACGTAATTAGCTCGAGCTGTAACTTTTTATTGTGGTAGGCAAATACTGCACTTGAAAAGTGAAATATTTTTAAGGAAACTGGATGAGGCAAGTCTTCAAAGAAAGCTCTAGACTGACATTTGATGTCACAAGTATTGTGGCTAGTCAGTGCAGATTTCCCTTTTTGACCTCACTAGGGAAGAAATGAAAAGATGCATGTTAAATACATAATGACAATTTCAAAAGTCTGAAGGAGAAATTCAAGTTTCTATATCTTAAGAGTTGAGAAAACCACTCCTTTTACAGCAGTGTCAGTAATTGTTCCATTAAAAGGGGGAAGTGTGTTTCACTCATGCTAGACCAGTTGCTATGCCCTTGATCCAGAAATTGATAAGGATTTTTTTTTTCCACTCCCCCCAAACTCCTATAGAGAGGGATAAAACTTAATCCTTTCCCTGTTGGGCTGGAGGAAAACAGCTGTTTTTATTATTTTAGAGGGACTGCTTTAAATATGGGAAAACCTCCCATATTTTCCTGAGTCACTTCTATTAGGATTGTGATAAAGAAACCTAAATGTAGTATCTGGAAACAAGAAACTAGTTTAGTATCATAAAGTAATTCTATTTATTAAGAAAAAATAAGGAAAATGGTAAAATAATCTTGCCATTCAGAAAACTGTATTTTTCTCTAATATGAACATATTTGAAAATATTTTTCCAGGTTTCTGTAGAAAAGCAGAAAGCTCCTTTCTGTTTTTACAAGGAGCATTTATACTACACACACTTTTTAGCCTACTTTATAATTTAATATAACATCAGTATCTTCCTTTTTTAATATCAATATCTTTCATAAGAATTAAATGATATTTTAAGTGGTTACAGCAATTTAAACTAATCTTTTATTGTTGAACATGTGAGTTATCAACAGCTCTTAAATGAGCATTTTTGTAGGTAATTTTGAAGATTCACCATTTTCTTGGTAACTGACCATGGTAAAATATTTATTTTATTTTATTTTTTAAATATTTTTAAAGTAATCCCTACACCCAGTGTGGGGCTGGAACTCACAGCCCCAATATCAAAAGTGATACGCTTTACCAGCCGAGTGCCCTGATATCTATTTTAAATATAGCAGAAGCAGGTCTACATCTGATAGAATCCACTTCAGAAATCTGGAAGAAAGAGACATTATTGCGTAAATGTTACAGGTTGCAAACATTAAACAGTCTTTATTTCCTTGACTTTCTAATGTATAGATGGGTAGAAATTCCCAGTGAGTGAATAGAAACGATTCTGAGATTTTAAGAAAAATCTGAATTCAGTTTTAAAGAATTGATCTTTCAAAGTTATTCAGTGTGGGGTCTCCCCCTCCTACTAGGAGAAGCAAAAACATAATAGTATAATATTTGCCCAAACAGTTGAACAAGCTTAATAACCACAAGAGTGGTGCTAGTAGCTAAGCACGGCAGGTAACTATTTCTCCTTTGCACTTGAGATTTGTGGTATCTTTTAAGTCTAATTTGAGTTCTCATGTATAGCCACAATCTTGGTCGGGGAAAAATGTGGAACTGTTAACGTGGCACAAAAATCATCCTTTTTGGTTAATCAGGAATTTGCTATCTTACTCTGATTTCAGTACAGAAAATCTGTATTATACAAAACCAATATTTAAAAATACTATGTTTTGTGACTGAATCCAGTGTCTAGGTAGACACTGTAAACATAGGTGTCTTTATGAGAACTTTCAGTTCTCATATTGCTGCCTGAAAATACACAGGTGGGTATGGCTGAAAAGTGTGTAGTTCTGTCAGTCAGGAAATATGACAGCCCAAATGTATTATAGCTTGAAAAGAATTTTGAATGGAACGCGTGATGGAACACAAATGTAACCTATTACCTTAAAGTAAGATCATTTTTTTCCGTGATACTTGTATATAGGATATGATACTGTGCTAGAAAATAACGCCACTCATATTTGATTTTTAAAAACTTAGTTGTGGTAAAATATACTTCCATTTAATTCTTAGGTTTCTAATTATTAAAGATCCGTTGAACTAAATTCATCTCGTTAACAGTGTCTACCTTGTCCTTCCTCAGAATGTATTATTGCCTGAATGCTTCTATTCCTTTTTTGACCTCCGAAAAGAATTCAAGAAGTGTTGCCCTGGCTCACCTGACATTGATAAACTGGATGTTGCAGCAATGACAGAGTGTATCCTTTAAGTGATAACCCAAGAATCATTTGAAAAGGTAGCTCCAGATAAAATGGCCATACAAGAGATTTAAAATGTTTTTTAAAAGATTGATTTGAGAGTGTGTGTGCATGGGACGGGAGTGTGTGCAAGTGGAGAGAGGGGCAGAGGGAAAGGATCTTAAAACAGACTCCCCCACTGAGCTGGGGACCTAGGCAGGGCTTGATCCTATGACCCGTGAGATCATGACCTGAACCTAAACCAGGAGTCGGAGGCTCAACCAAATGAGCCATCTGGGGGCCCCTAAAATTTAAAAAAAAATTATTTATTTTACAGAGAGAGTGTAGGAGGGCGGTGGGCAGAGAAAGAGGGAGAGAGAGAATCTCCAGGAGAGACTCCTCACTGAGTACAGAGCCAGACTTAGGGCTCTTTCTCATGACCCTGAGATCCTGACCTGAGCCAAGGTCAAGAGTCAGTTGCTTAACTGATTGAGCCACCCAGCTGCCCCACCTCTAAAATATATATATATTTTTTACTTTGTGAGTGTATGAATGAAATACCCTGTCCAAAATTTATCTGTCGTATTAGGAAGAACTAATAGTACAATTACAGGCATTTTTCAAAGTAGTAATTTACTGAATTTGAATACTGTTTTAGTTAGATGGATTTAGAGTTGGATTTTTGTGAGTTGAATGCATTTAAACAGAATTGAAGTTTGTATTATGGGAGTGTTTGATTTTTGTTGTTGTTGATGGAGAATGTGGAGACCACCTTCTCTGATACTGATTCTAAGGCCGCTTGTTCTTGACTCTCCTGGTTTTAGGGCTTACTTTGACATCTTTTGAATGGATATGAATTTTTTTTTAAGTAGTGGGTATTTGCTGTTTACAAATATTTTCATGGGTACCCCTTTTAACCTTCCTTGGGTTTCTTAAATACACATGAGATTGTGGTGACTATAATGAGTCATCTTTTGAGATGGTAAAATGAGGTTGATGCTTTTACCCCCAAATTCTTTCATTACCAGGACAGTATATTTGATGCACTGTGTATTGTAATAGTAAATTTTATAATCACTAATCTCGTAGTCATGACTGACGCATCATCTTTCATCCAGTAAGTCTTTAAAGTGCTAACTAATAAGCAGTCATGTGCCAACATCAGATGTGAAATTGAGTAATAGAAGAGTTGGGCAACTCACCCAAAGCCACTATGAGAACGAACTTGAAGTCGGATTTAAGTTACTTTCAGGAACTTGTGGGTTATAGATGTTTATTCTTAAACTTACTCATTCTTTTCAGGAGCTGAAGCCTGATTCTTGTTTTATTTCAAAATTTCTTTTTCTGATTGGAAAATACTGTTTGTACGTTTTTTTCCCAACCCTTTGTAAGCCGGTCAAATCCATTGTGTCTGACTTCTTTCTTGAAGTAGTTAGCTGGAAATTTGCTTTAGCATCATTAGTGCTGGGGGGAGGAGGTGTGTATTAAGCTCATTTTGAGGGGTTCGTGTAAGAATTAAAAGGTTGAGACAGCAAAAAAGTTCTTACTAATTGGTTTGTTGGTTCAAATGCTATAGTAGTCGGCTAGGGCTACCATAAAGATTCTATTAGACTGTGGCTTAAACAAATATTATTTGCTCACAGATTTACAGACTTACAGGGAAGTCTAAGGTAGATGAAACAGAGAACCAAAAAAACCTAGAAAAAAAATAGGTGGAAGGAAAATCGAATTAAGTTATCTAATTTAGAAAAAGACGACTTGAGTAGAAAAAGCAGTGTATCAAGAATTGTTTCTTCTTGACTATTCGGTAGCCTCTTTTTGGCAAAGACCATCTTCCCTTAGTGATTATAGGTCACATGCTGGTAAAAATTTCCATAGCTACAAGCAAGAGGTTCTTACATTAGGGTTTTTTCAGTTTTCTCAATGTGTTGACAGTTCAGGGAAAACTTAATATAAGTTCATCTGGTTTTTTTTTAATTTGTTTTTGTTGGTTTTTTCTCCTCAGTTTCTTTTTAAGACCTTCACATGAATAGAATTTGGGGTAGTAAACATTTTCAGTGTGGTAAACGACTTTTTTACTTGCTCTGTGCTTTATTATCTACACACCAGCATATAGTACTTTTTAAATAAAAAAATTGAACTATCTGACATTTAAGTGAATAGATGTGATGTTTTGCTGATTTGTTTGTTTTTGTCATTCATTTTAATTCTAGCTCTACAATTATTTGTTGGTAGGTGGTTTTTTCTTTTCTTTTTTTTTTTTTTTTTAAGATCTTTAATTACTTATTCATGAGAGACACAGAGAGAGAGGCAGAGACACAGGCAGAGGGAGAAGCAGGCTCCATGCAGGGAGCCCGACGTGGGACTCGATCTCGGGTCTCCAGGATCATGCCCTGGCCCCAAGGCAGGTGCTCAACCACTGAACCACCCAGGGATCCCCGGTAGTTCTTTTTTCAAGTGCCATGAAGATGAAAATCAGAAATACTTGCCTAGAGTAAACAAATGAATTGTGAATAAAGCTAACTTGGTCTCCATTTCAGGCACATGACACTTGAACTATGGAGGAAGGAGCTCATCGCCACTTAGTAATGCATTCACTGGAAAAAAATAGGGCATTTTCTATTTCTTAAATTTCTTAATTATATCCTACTTTCTTTGGGCTTACATTGGAAGAGTCTTGGATTTACAGTGTTATTACCACCCCGAAAATAGAATTTTAATCTTAACTTTTTATTAGTGTTTTATCTGCATATTTATTTCCCATTTAATAGGTAAGGATTCTTAAGCTTTCCTGTCAGTGTTTACCCCCCCCCACACACACACACACATTGCAGCTGTGATCAATTATTTTATGACTCATGTTGAGAGGAAACATTATTTCCTTGACGGGGCCACCAAAGTCCCCAGGTCAAAAACAATCCTACCCAATTTGACTATGCACTTGCCCTTCTCTATGCTGAGCATTTCTACAGTGTCTGAAGAGTCGTGTTCTTCCAAATCACTAAATATTTCCCTTTCTGATGGGGAAACGACACTGAATTTGGAAACGCTGAGGTGGACATTACACATCCTCAGTGGTTTTGCCAAGTAGATGGGGAGTCATTTGCTCCTGAGGGATTACCTGTTCAACCAGGTAAACCGGGAGAGGGAGAGGCTCTTGGGAAGGAAAGTAACTTGCCTTTTCCAAGCCTCACTTTTAGCTCCAGTACTCCCCAAAACTCCCAGAACCAAAACTCCCAAAAGGAAAGCTTTGTAAACCACCAGCAGCTATGTAAATGAAAAAGTAGGGCTCCTTTGATGAAATAAAGGGTTTAGGAATTTCTTGAATGCGGTTCTGGTCCTTAGTTTTAGCACTTATTTCCCTCTTTTGTCCTTGTGTTGGTTCTGAGACCACTTAGGAGTTCTTCAAGTTGCCGTTTTGTTACCTGCCTTTTAAAGTATGTGGTCGCAGGAGAGAAGACCTCTGTTAGCAGGTGAACTGTGGGTAGCGTTTTGTAAGCCTTTTATTTAATCAGGTGAGATGCTAAGGGTGTGAAATAGGAATTAGGATCTCTGATTTTTTTTTTTTCTTAGATTTTATTTGACAGTGAGTATACACAGAGGGAGAAGCAGACTCCTGAAAAGCGGGGAGCCCGACGTGGGGCTCCATCCCAGGACCCTGGGATCATGGCCTGAGTGAGCCCAAGGCAGATGCCACTAACCATCTAAGCCACTCAGGTGCCCCTGGTTTTTTGGGGGTGTGGGGGGAGGGAGGGAGGAGTTCTCTTTGATTTTTTTGCAGGGAATTTATGCTGGTTTTCTTCTGTGAAAAAGACATTTCAAATATGGGACTGTTTGTATGAATGACTTCTTTTATCCATTTTAAAAGAAGAGCAATCCTATTCCCCCGCATGGTAGATGGAATTACTTCCTCCAGCTTTCTTAACCCATGTTTTCTTTTTTTTTTTCCCTTGTTTTCTTGGCTTTGTGATTCACAAACTAACTTATTCTCACTAATCAATACCTTTTCCATGGTGTTTACTTTGTCAAGCTTAATAAGAACTTTTTAATAAAGTCTTGGCCATGTAAGGAGAGCAGGTAAAAGAAAACGAGGGAGTTAGGTGCTCACCCTGTATGCCACCAGCAGCCTCCTCACAACCGGTAGAGGAACGTCCTCTCCTTTTTACAGCTGGGGAAACAGAGACTTAGAGGTTTTAAGTGGAATCACCAGCATTTGAGCCAGAAATCATTCTGATGTAAAAACCGTGCCCCTTGACCAGGGGATAATATTCTAGAATCTATAAAGTTCATTTGAGGGTGGGGCTGGGTCTTAACACAGAGGACATCCCTTGTAAGTTCATGTTGTGTTTCCTGAGCACATACTGACCCAAGGAGTGTTCGGCAAGAAAGGGGAATTGATTTTGTAAAATTTCTATCCAGTTGCATGTGTGTGTGTGTGTGTGTGTGTGTGTGTGTGTGTGTGTTTGTGTTTGTGTTTGTGTATGTATCATTAGCAAAGGCCGTTTGACTAGTGCAGTTTTCCACTGTCAGGATAAAAAGAAAAAAAAATCCCTAAACTACTCTTGTCTGCCCGTCTGAGGGTCAGTAGGTGTGTGTGTGTGGGGGGCTGTTGGGCCACTTCTGATGGGGGTGAAGGATGCGTGTGCACCCACGTGCCGACGCCATGACACTGGCCTATTTTTCCCATGCGTTAAAGATAAAGCTGGAAACCTTAATAGCAGAGCGGTGAAGAACACGGGCACTGGAGTCCGACGCGTTGGGGGTGAACTTAGCGTACCCCGCATGTCTTTCCCTGTCTCACCATGGGCAGGACCCACGCGGCCACGCAGCCACTTTCCCACGTGGACTGTGATCCCTGGAGCCTCACTGGGTTGCTAGGGGGTCTCGGATGAAGAAAAGCAGCTTCCGAGGACTGAAAGGACGTCCTTCCTGGTTTAAGACCTTATTTAAACCGTCTTACACTTAACATTGAACTGTGAGTGAGGTGGGATACGGACCTTTAAACCCTCAGCCCGGGTGGCCGCGGCTGATCTCTCGCAGGTTGATTTTGCTTCCCCCCTCGCAAGGCCGGGGGTGGCTCACTCTGCCTGTTCTGACCCACGGAACCGGAACCGGGTCTTTACAATTGCATGAACCCCCTGCCCCGCCTGAGGAGGGGAGGGAAGTGCTGAAGCCTCCTTGGGACCTTTTTGCGTATGAAAGGGACTTTAAATATCGCCCAGTGTACAGTTAAGCTCACTTAGTAGTCGACCTTGTTAGCTGCAGGGGGAGGAATTATCTTTGGCATCACGTTGGCGTGATAGCAGCCAAATCCACAGATACTCTGGCTTGTGGTCTGTCGTAAGTGACCGGAGAGACTCTGTATTCTTGGCCAGCACTCACAGTTTTGTTAATTTTGTGTGGTTTGTTTTTATTATAAGACAATATTCTTTTAAAATAGGAGTTTGGGAATTTCAGGATAATTTTTTGGTTTGATTTAGAAGGCACTAGAACACTTGCTCTCTTAGTTTCTCTCTTTCCCTCCTAATTTGTTTATCCCACAGAAGTGGTTTTTTTAACTAAAGTAAAAATGGTCACTCTTTTGTTGCATTAGCCCCTACTTCTCTTTTTTCTTTCTTTGAGGTACAGTCGAGTTGTCAGTTCTGTGTTTTGTTACACTAATACCTCCTGAAGTAGTGTTTGTTACGACGGGTCTTACTGTTTTTACTCTTGGAAAGAGTAAGCTTCTGAGGAATAGAGTCGAAACTATGGTTTTGGGTTTTTTTTTCCCCCAGAGTTTTATTACTGGTATGAAAAAACTTTTGTTGCCATGACTCCTAGTTATATTCTTGATTTGCTTCTTTGAGAGCTCACTTTAAAACCTAGAAGGTTATTTATAGGACCTATTTTTAATTAATTAATTAATATATTTTTTAAAGATTTTATTTATTCATGAGAGATACAGAAAGAGGCAGAGGGTGGGCCCGGTGTGGGACTCCCTCCCGGTCCCGGGATCACGCCCTGAGCTGAAGGCAGATGCTCAACCACTGAGCCCCCCAGGCGCCCCAGAACCTATTTTTTAAAATTATGTGACTCATTTAAGTGTAATTTATCACTTCTTTCCTTTACACACTTGTAGGAAATTCGGTTCTTCTTTGGGGTACTAATTCCATCTTCCCGAATCCTGTTAGCTAGCCCTTTGTTCATTAGCATAGGCATTTTAGCGCTCCATGCCTGGCAGGGAAGCCATTGTGTTTTAAATAAGAGTAAGGGGAGGAAACAGACTGGTCTTCCGAAGGGTCTGTGGCAAGGTAAAAAAGGGCTTGGGGTTAGAATTTTTAATTGGGATGCAGTCAGGACATTTTAGCTTAAACTTGATCATCCCCCCAATGTGCTTGTTTTTTTTATACATGTGATTCTGAGTATAGACTAAAAATTTAGTTTCGAAACAGAGATTACTTACAAATGAAAATTTATGACCACATGTGTCCATCTGTAAGCAGTCAGAAAAGGTGACTCTTGAGTGGATCGACTCATCGTGGCAAGCCTTTAAGAGGTGGTTTTTGCTTTTGTTTTCTTGAGATGGTTGAGCTTATATTGATGGACTCTGTAAAATCTTGCTTTCTGAATTCCACCTTCAGCCAATAGAAGTTTGACCTGAATCCTGAAATCCAAGTCACTTGAAGGCGGCGCTAGGGAAAAACGTCCCTTGCATTCAAATAAAGGCAGAGCCTGGATTTCTGCGTGAAGCTCCGTGTCTGTGTCGCACTTTGCTCCATTGTAGCCTGAGATGTTTGTGGTGTTCCCACCACGTCTGGTTTTAGCCTTCCGCATTTCCTCCTGGCATCTCTCATTTGTAAAGCTGGCTAAGCCTGTTCGTGCTGTTGTGGTGCCTCCGGGGCAGAATGAGTAAGTTGCATGATGAGCCATAAATCGGGAGGGCATAAGACTCATCTTTCCTTCTCTCAAGATCAGACGTGCAGCAAGTAATTCAATATATAATTATAAATTGATAGGGCAAAGAGCTGGTACTGAAACTTTTTTTTTTACTCTGTTATTCATGTTAAATTCTGGTAAGGATTAGAAATCGAACAAGCCTTCTGAAGAGGGTGTGTGTGTGTGTGTGTGTGTGTAAATGTGTGTAAGTTTGGGTTTGGGCATGCAGGAGGTTGGGTGACTTTTAAAAGTTGTCAGGAGCTTAGGGCTGCTGATCCCCGGTGTGTGATGTCTTGAAGGGAAACATGTTGGGACGTGTCGTGTGGAACCAAGTTAGCCAAGTGTCTAGAACATAACCCTCCTTGAAAAGTGGAGTTCAGTAAATAATTCTTCGTCTACTAATCTATGTCTACGCAGACAGGATGCTTTATATTTTTACTTTCGTTCTTTTTCTTATCCATTCATTTATTTATTTAGTTAGTTTTTTTTTTAATTTTTATTTATTTATGATAGTCACACAGAGAGAGAGAGAGAGAGGCAGAGACATAGGCTGAGGGAGAAGCAGGCTCCATGCACCGGGAGCCCGACGTGGGACTCGATCCCGGGTCTCCAGGATCACGCCCTGGGCCAAAGGCAGGCGCCAAACCGCTGCGCCACCCAGGGATCCCTATTTATTTAGTTTTTTAAAAAATTATTATTCATGGGAGAGAGGCAGAGACCCAGGCAGAGGGAGATGCAGGCTCCAAGCAGGGAGCCCGACACGGGATTCGATCCCAGGACCCCAGGATCACATCCCTGGCCGAAGGTGGTGCTAAACCCCTGAGCCACCGGGGCTGCCCTCATTCTTTTTCCCTTGACTTTTATACACACCTTGAGAAGCACCGCTGCTTATCTTAGTGTAGGGACCTCCGTGCCCGTCGTCTTGTCAGAGCTGAACTGTGACCCCGGCTCTCTCCCCCACCAGCCAAGAGACTGGGCGAGTTCCGGAGCTTCTCTCAATCCTAGTGTCTTCATCCTTTTGGTTTTACCAGTGTTTACCTGGTAGGGCTATTGGGAAAATCAGAGGAAACAGCCGGTGTTTGGCATGAAATGGTGTTTAATGCCATCCGTTTAGGTCCATAAACTCTGAGACCTGCTAGATGCTGTGGTTGTTGATAGAGATCCGAGGAAGATGGGACCTGCACTTCGGAGACGTGTAGCCCTGTTGAGGAGACAGTAGGATTTTATAGGAATAGTAATATCTAATCAGCTCTTAAATGGATGGTTGCGGCCCAGCGCAGTTAGAGAAAGTATCGGTGCTGGGTGGCAGTTACCTAAGGACCCCATTGGTTAGGGGATTAGGAAGATGTGGGGGCTTCGTGGAGGGATCACCTGAGCAAAGGTGAGGAAGGCGAGATACCTCTTATTTATAGAGAAGAGGAACCAGTGGTTGGAGTGAGATATCCTCTCCCACCCCTATTCCCTCAAAGCTTAATTTCTGTTTGGGGACAAAATGTTGTGATGCAGTAAACATTCCTGTTGCATTCTCTGGTTTGGGCCAGCTGCAAGCAATTCCTTTGGTCTGAGGTCAGCAAACTTTCAGTAAAGGTCTAGGTGGTCAAGAGTTTCGATTTTTGTAGACCACATATGGTCTCTGCTCATAGTCTTTCTTTTTTTCTATCCTTTAGCCATGTAAAATCCACTCTTTTCTGGGCTTCACAAAAAAACAGGCTGAGCACCACGGGTTGACTTCTGTGTTTTTTCTTTCATTTCCAAAGGTAGAGAGGGTGTGTGTGTGTGTGTGTGTGTGCGCGCGCGCGCACACGCGCGTGTGCCTGTACTGACAGGGGCTTTGAGAAAGCACTTCACTGGGTTTGTAGGTGGTGTTTCTTTGGCAAATTTTCTTGAAAATCTGTTCAGTAATGGTCTCATATATAAGAGCTTTCTCTGATCAGTGGATAGTAAGGGGTGAAGATGGAACAACTGGGAACTGTTTGCCTCTACTAATGATTTTCAACCTGGGGTGATTTTTGCCCATTCGGAGACATTTGGCTATGCCTGGAGATCCTTTTAGTCAGAACTGGGGTGGATAGAGACCAGCATGCTAGTAAAAATCCTATAATACACAAGACCCACCCCCACCCCCGCCCACACATACCCCAACAAAGAATTATCTGGTCTGTGTGGCAGTAGCGCCAAGGTTGAAACAAATAGTCATTTATTCAATGGGATTGGTCTCCGTTTTTTGGATATTTTTCTCTTGACTCCGTTGTGTAGCCCCTGACAAGGCTAAAGGCATTATTAGAATCACAGCGTTCCCAAGGACTGTTTGGTGGCAGTGTTTGTGTGATAAACTATGGTTACTCACAGCTAATCCTTCCTAGTTCCATACAGACTCTTTTTTTTTTTTTTAAGGATTTTATTTATTTATTCACGATAGAGAGAGGCAGAGACACAGGCAGAGGAAGAAGCAGGCTCCATGCAGGGGAGCCCGACGCGGAGCCCGATCCCGGGACTCCAGGATTGCGCCCTGGGCCAAAGGCAGGCGCTAAACCGCTGAGCCACCCAGGGATCCCCTCCATAAAGACTTTTTTTTTCCCCCCCCCTAAAGACTCTTAAAGACCTCCCACCCCCACACCTGCCTCCCCAGAACATTTAGGGCAGTTGTCTCCCCAAAATATCTTTATCATTTGGCTCTTGTTTCTCTGTCCTGTCATCATATTCCTTGAAAACAGCACTGGATTAATACTTTATTGTATACCTTCTGTGGATAATCATTTCATCCTTTTTTTTTTTTAATTTTTAAGATTCTTATTTTTAAGTAATCTCTATGCCCACTGTGGGAGTTGAACGTACAACCCTGAGCTCAGGAGTCACAATGCTCTACCAAATGGGCCAGCAATGCCCCCACCCCCACCCCGCCCCGTAATCATTTTAATGACCCAACCCATGCTCCTTGCTCTGTTGCTTGAGCATCTCTTGGGGTGGTTTTTCTAATCCCTTAGCGGGCAGCGAATTTATTTTATCACTGGATGATGTAAAGGGTGGGATTTCGGGGGGTGGGGAAATGCAGAAATTATCTACCAAGTCGGCTTGATTGTTATCCTGTGAGTATACAAATAAGACATCTGGTGAATGACCCCTCAAAGTATGATTGTCATGGGTTATGAAAGTTGGCCTCCCAAGGGTTCTAGGAAGAGGGGGAGGACATCACTTTTTATAATGCCTGCTTTGTGCCCTGGGCTTGTTTTATCTCATGTAATCTTCACAAGAATGCCCAGGGAGGTAAAGATTATCACAGCTTTGGCCTCTCGGATAAGCTGAAGTTTAGTGGGGTTCAGCAATTTGCCAAGGAACTTATGGCTGTATTTCTACCTGTGGCGTGTTGAACTGCAGAGAAGTGTAGCTGGATGAGGGACAACCCAAAGTGAATTTGCCCAGCGCAGTGGGAAAACAATGTCTCCTTAGTGAAGCAAGAGGCGGGGTGAAGGGTGTGTAGGGATGAAATGGAAAGGGATATTGCTCACTGAGTTAACTCTTCAGATGTTGGCTATAATGCTTGGTGGAAGGGAGCTCTCTGAACTGTCTTAACCTTGTGTCCTCTTTGATTGCAGGGAAGTAGTACTTTGATGTCTGTCTTCATTTTTTACCCTTATAAAACATCAGTTAGAAACTAAAATAAAGGCAAACATTCTAATAACCACCTCCCCAGGTAACTCTTCCTTTTAAACTTGAGGAAAAAAAAATAAAGAAAAAAAAAGGAAAAAAAAAAAACCTCGAGAAAAGACAACGTCCCAGAGTGTTACCTGTTGTATGCATTGTACTACGTCACAAAATTTATGCAAATTTACACACAGTGCAGAGTGTGACTATAGTATCAAAACTTAAAAATAAGAAAATTAAACATTTAAATAACCGTTAGCTTCTTCATAAAAATACATGCTTATTTTAGAGAGATTGTAAGTTAATAAAGCTTGCTGGAAATCGCTTCTGGTCTCACTTCAGCTTCTTAAAAGCCTGTTTTCTGGCTTCCCCAAAACATGTATTCACTTGATCAAATCCCACGTTGGCCATTGTTAGCTCTGAGTGTTTAAATTGTTTCTACGAATTTGCCATCTAAGAGGACTACCCTATACGGCTCTAAAATTCTTCCAGTAGGGAAGTTCTCAGTAAGAGTGGCATTCCAGAAATGGTGTCATCAGTAATCTGAAGTGTCTTTTTTTCAAACAGCCTAAAAAAGCCATTTGATACCTCATGGTCTTGACTATATAACCATGTCTTTAAGTCCACGTGTTCATTGCTTTGCATATGCTATAAAGATAACAGGGGCATGGAATTTACTGCTCTGGTGTATGCTTCATGGTTCGACACTAAATGAAAGTGCTTAGTATTTCATGCATTTGCTACTACTCAATTATAGAAATTTTATTTATTCTTAAAGATTTTATTTATTCACGAGAGACACAGAGAAGCAGAGGGAGAAGCAGGCTCCAGCAGGCACTCGATCCCAGGACCCTGGGATTGTGACCTGAGCCAAAGGCAGATGCTCAACCACTGAGCCAGGACCCAGGTGCCCCTCAATAAACAAATTTTACTACTGGAGGTGCCTCAGGACAGGATTGTTTTGGCCATTTTACTCTATATTTACCCAGGACAGTTATTGGAGACTCTAGCAAGTGTGGGTGAGGTTCAGACTGACACGAAGCTGCTCTTCTGTGATTTCAAATAATGCTCTGTCTTCGAGGCATTTTACTTGGCTTCTTGGCTCTGTGTGAGCTAACCCTTGGGTTAGAAGCACTTCACTTTACTTCCTCGAGATGTTTCCTTAACTTGATATCCCAGGTTTAAATTTTGAGAAGAATAGTTTGGTCTCCCGGTATGGAGCCTCCCAAGTTGAAGATATGGGGAATATAATTTTAGCAATGATTTCAGAGCCTTACAGTAAGTATTGCTATTGTAACAGCTGCAAACCCAGAATCCCCTCCTGCCATCTTTTCCTTGTTGTATACCCTTGAAAGTCCTCCCACAGCTCTGTCTCCCTAGTAAGTAGCTAAAACGAGGACTTCTGTGTTCTCATTTTTAGATCACAGGTTTTCAGATCCGGAGAGAGTAAATTACAAATTTGAAAGTGGCACTTGGTAAGTACTAGAGCGGTAATCCATTTGAGCTTTTTGTTTTGTTCATGTTCATGTTCATCACGATATTTAGCTCCCTTTGTATTTCAGTAACTTCACTAAACCTTTCGGCTATCCGTTTTTTAAATATCAGGTTATTTTTATAAAAGAAGGTTGTATCTTAAAGTGAGCTTGGATGTTAGGATTAAACTTAAAAATATCTGCATCCTTAGTCGCCATGACCCTTAGGTATCCTGTCGGTGCTTCGTATTTCAGCCTCTGAACTATTCATCCTCTCACAGGAAAACCTACAGAGGGAAAACCATAGGCTTTAAAAGTTCACGAGATTTTTACTGAGATAATTTAAAGTATGTTCTATCAGCCTGTACTTTAAAGCAAAGGAAATAACTGGCAAGAAGTATGAAACGGTGGTATCTCTTCGTGATCACAGGTAGACCTGTTTGCTTGTGAATCACTACAGTGAATTCCTGAGATTGCCTGGTGCCCGAAGTGAACAA
Source organism: Nyctereutes procyonoides (assembly GCF_905146905.1). Taxonomy (NCBI): domain Eukaryota; kingdom Metazoa; phylum Chordata; class Mammalia; order Carnivora; family Canidae; genus Nyctereutes; species Nyctereutes procyonoides. The sequence goes on from NW_026575137.1 coordinate 10,397,725, forward strand.
AAACTTCTGACGTCACTGCCCATAGCGAGACATTGGGGTCTATTTAGTTGGGGAGAAAGTGACTGATTTGGAAAGTGTCGTGGGATTACTGGAGATAGGAATATGGGAGGAACAGAGCCCCAGAAGGTGTCAAAATGTAGACAAGGTAATTTGCAAACTGCTCACGGGTGTGGGAACTGGAACTCCGTGCGCTTCCCTAACCGCCCTGCTTGATAGGGGAGATGGTTCAGTGGCAGAGCTCTGACTGCATGCGCGGGTCCCTCATGCGGGTTAATTGCCAACTTTATGCAGATCTTAGGTTTTGCTGTCAAACTGGATTGAAACCCCCACCTGGTGTACTGGCTAGATCTGAGAATCGATTTAAACCTATCCTTGGTTCTAGGAACCTCCTGGCTATCGGAGTTTTGGGAGAACTCTGCTTCCTATCCGTTGAGCCTGGGTCCTTTTGAGTTTATGGCAAGCAAGCAAGCGGCAACTCAGCCAGTGATTTGTTAAGTGGGCTAGTTGTGTTAGACCTGCATAGGCAGTTGGCTTTCCTTCTTTCTTTCTTTCTTTTTTTTTTTTTTTAAAGATTTTATCTATTTATTCATGAGAGACACAGACACATAGGCAGAAGGAGAAGCAGGCTCCATGCAGGGAGCCCCATGTGGGATTCAGTCCCAGGACCCTGGGGTCACGACCTGAGCCGAAGGCAGATGCTTAACCACTGAGCCCCCTAGGTGTCCCAGCAGTTGGCTTTCTTTCTTTCCAAAGAATACTTTGAACTGTGCCCACATAATTTTGAGGTTATCAAATAAATCAGGCAGTCTTACAAGTCTGTCTGAATACCAAATAATACCTTCTGCATAACTAGGAAAATGGTAGCAGGGAATAGGTCAGAATCTCTAGCGCTGATTAGGCAACCTGAAGTTCTGCTTTACACACAGCAGCAAGATGGAACTTATTGATGACAACACCATAGTCCGGGCGCGAGGTCTACCGTGGCAGTCTTCAGATCAAGATATTGCAAGATTCTTCAAAGGACTCAATATTGCCAAGTTGGTTTTCTTTAATCTCTACGTTACTTAGTAATCCCAAAGGGATAACGGGTGTCCTATCATTTTTCCCTCACTGTACTTCCCACCCCCCACCCCCACTCTCTGTCCTTTTCAAAGGGGAGGTGCAGCACTTTGTCTGAATGCCCAGGGTCGAAGGAACGGAGAAGCTCTGGTGAGGTTTGTAAGCGAGGAACACAGGGACCTAGCATTACAGAGGCACAAACATCACATGGGGACCCGGTACATTGAGGTATGTCCTTACAACTTGAGATCCTTGACATGTTGAGTATTCATGTTGGAAGGCTCAGAAACTGTATTTAATTTCCCTTTCTTTTCTTAGGTTTACAAAGCAACAGGTGAAGATTTTCTTAAAATTGCTGGTGGTGAGTGCTTTTTATATAATGTGGATATGAGAAGAATCTGAAATTTATTTCTATACCAGAGTAGATAAATAGGGTCATGAATAGTTTTTATCCCCTAAAGAAACCTAGGAATTGAGGTTTGTTTTTTTTTTTTTTTAAGTTGGAAGAAATGGCACGTAGTATCAGTGAGTACAATGTATACACTTGCCCTAAGGCTTCAGTCAGCCAACCATAGTTAACTGGCCATTAAAAATGGTACCATTCAGGGATGCCTAGCTGGCTCAGTCAGTCGGTTGAGTGTACAACTCTTCCTCTGGGTTGAGGGTTCGATCCCCAGGTTGGGTATAGAGATTACTTCAAAAAAAGAATAGGACCCTTCACGTGTGCCTGGCTGGCTCAGTCAGTGGAGCATCTGTTTGACCCTCTTGATCTCTAGAGTTTGAGTTTGAGCCCGAGCCCCACACTGGGTGTAGAGATTACTTAAAATCTTAAAGGGAGAGAGTAGTTTTTGAAAGAAATTAAATAGTCTGAAACCTACTTTTATTTATTTATTTTTAAAGATTTTATTTATTTATTCATGAGAGACATAGGCAGAGACACGGACAGAGGGAGAAGCAGGCTCCCTGCAGGGAGCCCGATGTGGGACTTGATCCCAGGACCCGGGACCATGCCCTGAGCCGAAGGCAGATGCTCAACCACTGAGTCCCCCCAGGCGGCCCTGAAAACTACTTTTAAACAGCCATACTAGAGTACCTGGAATTGTTGGATATGTGCTTGTAGGATTTTTTTTCCTCCAGCTTCCAGAACTCCTCAATGGCCAGAACACAGTAGTTTTCTGGCTCTGATATATTTGTGAGTACATAGTGTTTGCAATAACGACATCAGAAAAGAAATGGAACAGATACTATCTTCATCTCATTAAGTGATTTGTTACTTTAAAATCTGTAACGGATGCATAAAAAATGTTGATATGGTTTGACAGATTTTCTTTCTATACATAAAACTATCTTGTAAGTTTCTAGTTCTCTGTTTATATAGCTTTATAACTTTCTCCTTTTGGTATATTATGAATATTTTCCCACATAACTAAATTTTCTTAAGTGTTAATATACAGTATTATGTACCATACTTTTTAAAAATACCCTGGTGGACATTTATAGCTTGTTTCCAATTTTTCCCCATAAAGATGTTGCAGTGAATATTTTTGTATCTCTTTATATGCCACTCATTAGGATAATTCTCTAACCTTAGGATAGCTAAATCCAAGAATGTAGGTAGACCTTTTAAGAGGCTTTTGAAAATATAATATTGCCAAATATATACTAGAGTGACTTTCACTTAAATATGGAGAATGTGTGTATCTCAGGGATATATAGCCCTGGTTAAAATCCTTGGAACTGTGAATTCATAGCAAAAATCTCATTTGCACAATCTGGTTTATTTCTGTTCTGACAATTCTTTAGATCTACAAAGACTTCCAAATTCAGGGCTTCAGGTTTGATAGTGTTTCCAAAACCCCAAAGTGATGTTTGATACAGGTTGGGGATGAAATATATTGGGAGTTGCATGAGGTTCCATGATAGACAGCAAAGTTAACTCCTACCTTAATACCTGAGAGTTCATGGTATGTGGGTAGTATGAGAGTCTGCTCTTTTTATTTTTTAAAGATTTTATCCATTTGAGAGAGAGAGCACGCACATGGAAACAAATGGGGACAGGGAGGCAAGCTGAGAGAGAGAAACAGACTCACCAAGGAGACAGATGTGGGGCTTGATCCCAGGACCCCATGATCACGACGCTTAGCTGACTGAACCATCCAGGGGCCCAGAGACTTTCCTCTTAAAGGAAAATGTTAATAGGACATCTGGATGGCTCAGTAGGTAGAGCATGCAACTCTTGATCTAGGGGTGATGAGTTCAAGCCCCACGTTAGTGGTGGAGCCTACTTTAAAAAAAAAAAAGGAAAATGTTATGTGTAAACGAGCTTGAAGGATGTGCCTCTGAATATTTGCTACCAGGCACTACTGTACAAGATGCTTTATGAGAGGCAGGATGTTGATAAATCTTGAAACTGGCTGCTGTGCATGTTCATCATACTCCCTTTTACTTGAGTAGGTTTGAACTTTTCTTAATAAAAAGTGATCAGGAAAATAATAACAAAATCACCAAAGTGCTTTATGTGTAGTAACTTATTTAATTATCATAATCTATGAGGTAGATGATTTTACCCCCATTTTACAGATGAGGACACTAAAACATAGAGGTTAAACTAAAGTCCTAGCCTAGTACATAGCAAAGTCAAGATTGGGCCTGGGCTCCTTGACCTGTGCTCTTACCTAGCATGATGACTTCCTCTCCATGAGAAGAATACAGTGGTTTTCCATGATTTAATTGTCTGGCCACTTTCCTTTTTTTTTTTTTAATTTTTATTTGTTTATGATAGTCACAGAGAGAGAGAGAGGCAGAGACACAGGCAGAGGGAGAAGCAGGCTCCATGCACCGGAAGCCCGATGTGGGACTCGATCCCGGGTCTCCAGGATTGCGCCCTGGGCCAAAGGCAGGCGCCAAACCGCTGCGCCACCCAGGGATCCCCGTCTGGCCACCTTCCTAAGTTAAGAAGTGCTTTATGAAAATGGTAGGGGAATAGTTTCAAATTGTTGAGGAGAGAATTTGGATTCCTGGGATGTTGTCATGAATTCACTGGGAGTGGGAGTTTTAATTGTAAACTACTCAAGACACTGCCAAGAATCTTACCATTTTAAGTTTGGTAAAGTTGATGTCTTAACCATTTCTCCCCATGCTTCCTGGTATTTGTGTTTCCTAGGTACATCTAATGAGGTAGCCCAGTTTCTCTCCAAGGAAAACCAAGTCATTGTCCGCATGCGGGGGCTCCCGTTCACGGCCACGGCAGATGAAGTGGTGGCCTTCTTCGGACAGCATTGCCCCATCACCGGGGGGAAGGAAGGCATCCTCTTTGTTACCTATCCAGACGGTAGGCCAACAGGGGATGCCTTTGTCCTCTTTGCCTGTGAAGAATATGCACAGAATGCATTGAGGAAGCATAAGGACTTGTTGGGTAAAAGATACATTGAACTCTTCAGGAGCACAGCAGCTGAAGTCCAGCAGGTTGGTTTTTAAGAGCATTTTGGTGACTTTGTGTGATTATTCTATTTATTTCCAAGAACAATCCAACATTATTGTGTTAAAACTTGAAAAATACAGAAAGTACAGGTGCATTTTTTATTTTATTTTTTTAGGTGCATTTTTTAAAAAGAATTTCATTCTGTAATTAAAGGATAACCACTGTAATTTTCTATACACACAGAAAAAAATGCATGTTCTTATATAATTAGAATATTGCTCTAATACACTTTATATTCTTTTTAAAAACTACATATCTTGCAAGTTTACCCATGGCTAAAAAAATTTCATTTTTAATGTTATGTACATAATTTATTTAGAAATTCTGTTGTACATTTACGTTGGCTTCTTTTTCCCCCATCTATAAGAAATTTCTAGATACATATGCTCATAAAACTCTCAATTTCTGATTCCTTAGAACTGGATAGGATGAGCTCTTTTTTTTTTTTTTTAAGATGTTTATTTATTTATTATGAGAGACACAGAGAGAGGCAGAGACATAGGCAGAGGGAGAAGCAGGCTCCATGCAGGGAGCCTGATGTGGGACTCGATCCTGGGACTCCAGGATCACGCTCTGAGCCAGAAGGCAGACACTTAACTGCTGAGCCACCCAGGCGTCCCTAGATGAGCTCTAAAGGGTTTTTTTTTTTTTTTTGTGTGTGTGTGTGTGTGTGTGTGTGTGTGTGTGTGTGTGTGTGTGTATGTGTCTTAAGATTTTATTTATTTATAAGAGACGGAGGCAGAGAACTAGGCAGAGTAGCAAGCAGGCTCCCTGCAGGGACCCCGATGTGTGACTCAATCCCAGGATCACGACCTGGGCCAAATGCAGATGTTCAACTGCTGAGCCACCCAGGAGTCTCAGGGTCTTTAATATTGTACCGAATTTATTTCCCAGAGGCTTGATTAGTTCCATACTGCCAATGACGGTATGAAGCACTCTTTTGTCCTATTATTACCTTTCAGAATTTAGAAATGTTTTTGAGGCACAGATGGGATAGTCAGTTGCCCAAAATGATCCAGGAAGGAAGCTACCTGTGGAGCTTCAAGCTTTTTGGCTATTCTTCTTGACTTCCCAACTGAAGGGGCTTTAAGGGTCTTCGTTTTTCTTGTGTTATCTGAGATTACGCAGACTGTTCCGTGTGTGGCTCTTCCAACTTAGTCCACTTGGGTCCCCTAATAGAACAGAGCAACTTTAGTGATACGTTTCATCTTTTATTTTTACAAGCAGTTAGGATACTGACTCTACTATTATTTCTTTGAGTTCATAGAATGACTTTGTCTATGTCTAGCTTCTTTCTGCAAAGCCCATCGTGTATTGTGACTTGAAATAATTGCCCAGAGTTGAATAGAACTTCCCACCTGCTAGGATACCGACATGATCTTTATACCTGTAACAAACGCAGGTGACATTTTAAGCTAGTTCTGCATCCTCAGGTACTCGTGTTCTTGAGCCCTAAACTGTGAGCATACTTAAAATTTAAACAACTCTGTTCTTTGTTGAAAATAAGTATCATAAATTCTGAATTTCTGGGCAGCTCGGTGGCTCGGCGGTTTGGCCCTGCCTTCAGCTCAGGACCTGATCCTGGAGACCCAGGATCGAGTCCCACGTTGGGCTTCCTGCATGGAGCCTGCTTCTCCCTCTGCCTGTGTCTCTGCCTCTCTGTCTCTCATGAGCAAATGAATAAAATCTTAAAAAAAAATTCTGAATTTCTAAAATATGCTAAATATGATCGAGGTTTATAACACTAGACACATCAGTGCCAAACTAGTGGAGGGGAAAATGGGATTTTAAATCTTTAATTGGGGGATCCCTGGGTGGCTCAGCAGTTTGGCGCCTGCCTTCGGCCCAGGGCGTGATCCTGGAATCCCAGGATTGAGTCCGATGTCGGGCTCCCTGCATGGAGCCTGCTTCTCCCTTTGCCTGTGTCTCTGCCTCTATCTCTCTCTGGGTCTCTCATGAATAAATAACTAAAATCTTAAAAAAAAAAAAATTTTAATTGGAAGCATAGTTTTATGGAAATCTTGGCCTAGAATAGACTCCTCCAGGGTCTTGGCCACTGTATATTGTATTGGTTGGGTGTAGAGTATGCTGCCAGAATATGACTTTACGATAATGCAGTTTGGGTGATAGATGAGCTTTGTCTCCAGCCCCCATCCTACTGATTTATGTAAGGAATGCTGAAGTCATCATATGCTCTGCACTGTCATCATTTCATTACTAATAATCATTTCGTTCAAGAACTACTTGCTCACCTCCTATTTGGCAGGTATCAGAAGGTGCTTGACCATTTCATGTGCTGAGTTTGTCTACAACCACATGTATTTTCTATTCGTGCTTATCCTATAACATTTGTGCTGGGTCTGGATTATTTGTATAGTTTTTAAAAATTCTTGCTGTCTCTGAAGTTTCTTTGGCTGTGGTGTATTTGTCCTTTGATTTCTGTCACCTCTTAACTTTGATAGCAACTGGACAGGGTGGGAGTGGGGAATTTGGGGGGAGGGTTTTGAGTCTACATTTTCACTTTACGGGATGATTAAGGCTATAGTAGTAAGTTCGAGAAACCTAGTGATGTCACACACACTGTTTGCACAAGTATCTCCTACTATTATAAACTAGTAGGCATGTTCCAAACTAAGGCAGAAGGAGACCAGAACCCTATAACAGAGTGTTGCTTGGGGAATAATCCTTTCTCCTAAATGTAGCAAACCTCTCATTCATTTTCAAGATAGCCAAATTCCATGACTTAGAAGATAGTCAAGATGTTTTGTCTTGCACTGTCTCAAATTCACATCAAAAGTGGTTATTTTTGAATTTTTTTCATTTTATATTACCAGCCATTGTCTTGAATTTGTTTTATACGACGTATATATTCATACACGTAAATACTTGTTTATATGTATAAACCCTTGCTTGGGTTTGGAGGTGGGATGTGATAACAATATTAAGGGGAAGGCTGTGCTTAGTGAAACGAAATCTAAGAGATGGCTACAGGAGTCCACATTTAACAGTATGTTCAGGTTTTTATAAAAGCAGCATACTTTTTAGGATATTTGTCCCAAGACAGTGATGTCCTTGTCCAGTAGACAAGCCCTTAATCTAAGCACATTGTATTGCATATGGCATGTGCCTCAGCATGCATTTGACGAAAGCATGGGTATCCTGCTTCCCCAGCTAAAAAGTATGAAGCTCTTTCTCCATAAGTGCTTCTCAAACTTTAATATGCCTACAAATTACCTGGGGATCCCGTTAAAATGCAGGTTCACATTCACTAGGTCTGGAGTAGAGCTGAGATGATGCGTTTCTCGCGAGCCCCACAGTGCTGCTGTGGTTTGCAGACCACACTGGAGGAGCAAGGCTCTAAATCCCCTGTCTTTTGCTTTGAGTACAGGTGCTGAACCGATTCTCTTCGGCCCCTCTTATTCCACTTCCAACCCCCCCCATTATTCCAGTACTACCTCAGCAATTTGTGCCCCCTACGAATGTTAGAGACTGTATACGCCTTCGCGGTCTTCCCTATGCGGCCACCATTGAAGACATCCTGGACTTCCTGGGGGAGTTTTCTACGGATATTCGAACGCATGGGGTGCACATGGTATTGAATCACCAGGTAAGAAGTAACTTAATGGAAAGCCCATTTGCTTATTCTTAGGATCAGGCTCTCTTTCAGTTCAAAAAGAGAAACGTACAGGCATTCATCAGCTGTCTAGTGAGTCTTTAAGGAGAGCTTTAAGTGTAGATGCAGGAGGTCTTTAAGATAAAGTCCAGAAAGGATGCTGTCATTGGTATGGTGATTTAAATTCAGCTCTGATTCCATCATTTATATCCATCAAATTATTAGTAGTCTCAGGAAGGATGCAAATAATATTATCTGTCTAATATAACATTTTACTGTTGCAGCTACTAAGCTTTGTTTGCTGTTGTAGCATGAAAGTGATTGTTAGGCTGTGTATAAATCAATGAGCATGTCTGTGTTCCAGAGTATTTTATCTATAGACTGTTTAGAAATTGTTTATTAAAAAACATTATTTTCTATATATGACATCAAATGACATTGAGTAGAGTGCGAAGTTAGTAAGGATTTGTTGGAATGGGATGTGATCATAACAGGCGCTCAAATGTGTTAATGAATTGTTGAAAAGCCTCCATCGAAGGATAACCAGATTCTTATAGTATGCGAGTATCTATTCGAAGCGTATTAAAAGTAGTTCCTGCCTTGGTGTCCCTTGATTTTTGGTTAAATAAAATTAATCCCATTAGTTGCTGAATAGTTTACCAGCATTGTGTGCTATCATAAGCAGGACAGAATTTTTTAAAAACCTGTAAACCAGGTGATTCTAACTAAAATTTTGAAAATCTTAAAAGCAAGGTTGCATTACTTTTTAAAAATGTTTTCTGAGCACTCTGGGTTGAATATTGGTTTGTATTGGAAATACCAACGCTTTTTAAATTGATAGTCTGAGTATGAGGAAACAGAAAACCTTCTGAGCCCCTGGCTTGGTTTCCCACACCGGCACATGCTCATTCTAACTCTTATGTCAATATTAAGCTATGCAACTTGTAATCTATATACCCTCTCAGCATGCTTCACTGGTGGGAGTCCTTTTGAATAAAACTTCCCTACAATTCAGCATCGCCAGGAAATTGTTTGGTTTCTCTTTGAGCACCATTTCTAATAACCTAGGGGCTATTATTGTTCTTTGATTAACCACAGTGGACATATTTGCCTCTTATTGACCCACGTGACCTATTGTGATTGCATTTGGGAGAAATGCTTCTTTAATGGTGAGCTTTTAGCTGCCTTGAAGATGTTAGGTTTCCATCTTGGACTGGGTCTCCCTGGTATCCCTAATTTCCCTGGTATGGTAACTCTTATGGTAACTTGCATGGTTATAATTTGCACTAAATAGTCCTTTAGAGACTTTTAAAGAAATCCATAGAAAAAAGAAAATCTTAAAAGCTGATCCTGTCTTTTTCTCCCCCATAAAATTTCCATGTTAAAGAAAAACCAAGGTGTTGTGGTTCTGTGAAACAGAAATCGACCAGCTTGGTTTTAAATAGGCTTTTTAGCAAGCTATTAGTAATCGAGGAAATATCTATAAACACCTGTCCAAGGTTTAAGGTGGAGGTGAGAGAAGGACTCCTAAGCAAGGCGATGATACAGCTTTCCCCCACCCTCAATGTGCCTTTAGTTCCCATTTCCTTATCCCCACATCCCAACCTATGGGAGATGTTGCAGGGCAGCGACGGACAACTGAGAGCCAAAACAGAACACTGGCTTATTCGGCTTCACGTAGGAGCATACACAAAGCTCTTATACTGGTTCTGTTCCTAGCTTTTCTCTGTCACATAAGATTTAACAGGGTTTTCCAGAAAAGTGCAAAACCCAATATACGAGCCTAGACTTCGAAGCCTCAGTTATAAGGAGACCCTTTCAAAAAGCCCTGTACATCTGATACTAATTAGCAGAAGCGAGAAAGGATCATTTTCGACTATGAGCTCTCAAAACTTTGTCCAAGGTTTTGTGGGCCATTCTGCTGATCAGGTGATAAAAATGCAAGTTAGATTTCAGTAGACAACACTTGTCACCCAGATTTTGTGGCTAAGATGTCTGTACTATGGGTGATTGTCACTTTGCATGTTTTATAAGCAACCATTTCCTTGTTGAAGGAGACAGTCTCCTTTTGTTTTTATTCTTCCCCCACACGCTCAGGGCCGCCCATCAGGAGATGCCTTTATCCAGATGAAGTCTGCGGACAGAGCATTTATGGCTGCACAGAAGTGTCATAAAAAAACCATGAAGGACAGATATGTTGAAGTCTTTCAGTGTTCAGCTGAGGAGATGAACTTTGTGTTAATGGGGGGCACTTTAAATCGAAATGGCTTATCCCCACCGCCATGTAAGTTACCATGTAAGTTTTTCTTGGGTCTTGGCGCTATTCTACGCTATATGCTGGTAGGTGCTTAAGCTGCTTTCATAACTTTCTGTGCCCCTGGTTCTTTCTAAGGCAGGTGAAGTGGTTACATAAGGCTTTCCCATCTGAAATCGGTAGTATCTGGTAATCATTTAAGACCTTGGTTGTGGACACCCATAATTAGAGATGCTATGGAAACCTCCTTTCAAATTATATTCTTGCTTTTCCAGTGATAAGCACTTGATTTCTGAAGCTTAGTGTGCTCAAGATAAGCACTGACTCTGGGAGGCAACCTGGCTATGTAGATATTTTAATACGCATTTAAGGGTAAAATAAGTATGGCTGGATCCTCGTTCTTGTCTCTTTTTATTTTTTTTTAAACTTTATATTTTGATTTTTGAAGGGTGATTTGATGCCCATTTTACATGTTCCATTTTTTGAGCATTAAGTATTTCTTTGGAAAGGACAATCTGGGGAGCACTTCTCTTGGTCTCCAGGATATCTGGAATAAAAATGCAAATACAAATGCGTAAATAAATTAGCCAAAGTTTCCATTGGATCGCAGGATCAGTGCTTAATTTCAAGGCATGCTCTTGCTCATTGGCATCTGGGTGCAAGCCATCTGAAATCCTGTTTGAGAGGAATAAGCCCTTTAGTCTGGTGACTATGTTATGTGGTTAGTGACTAAGGAATATTTGGGGATCTGACGTTAAAATTTGAATCTTTCTGACACAGTTTTCACTTTTGAATAAGACATACCTTGTTAGGAGCCATGCTGGGTATGTTTAAAGAATGTAGCACTTGGAATATAGTCCAAAGATAATGGAGAAAGCCAACTGGATTATGTACTTGATCCCAATAAAATGGAGTGTGTTAGGACATTACTTTCTATACAGAGGGATCTATACCAATAAAACTATTTGATAAATTATTTTTCGTAGAACATTTGGTGGGGCTTAATCCTTTTTTTTCCCCTCGGACTTCCTAAATGCTAATACTCCATTCATCTGCTGCTTGCTGTTGGTGAATATCTCAGAGTTGATAACTGATGAACGTCAAGTTCCAAAAACTTATGATTGGGTTTAAGCGGTGTCTTAAAGTAATCTCAGTCCTATGTATTCTGTCCATAAAGCACTGATAATATCAGTAACTTTTATGATTTCCTTTAGTGATAATCTTATCAAACATTGTGAGATAAGGGAATTTCTTCATGCTGTGTAGTAACCCAAATTATTCTGCTATGGTATCCTTTTACTTCTCTCTCTTCCTGGTTGAAAACTGGTCATTACAGACTTTCTTCCTAAGACTTTTCATTCTATTCCTCTTTCCCTTTCCTAAAGCCCTAAAGTAACAGGAAAAAAATTAACATGCCTTTTTCCATATAAAAATAGATTTTGATGTATTTTAATTTTTTTTATTTTTATTTTATTTATTTATGATAGGCACACAGTGAGAGAGAGAGAGGCAGAGACATAGGCAGAGGGAGAAGCAGGCTCCATGCACCAGGAGCCTGATGTGGGATTCGATCCCGGGTCTCCAGGATCGCGCCCTGGGCCAAAGGCAGGCGCTAAACCGCTGCGCCACCCAGGGATCCCCTTGATGTATTTTAATAATCTCCAAAAATGTTAACCAAAATTGACTACTTGCTATTTTAGTGAAAGAGTTTACTCATAAAAAAAAAAAAAAAAAAAGTTGGAATTCCGACTGATACATGCTAATATCATGCCTGTTCTACTGGACTTTTTTTTCCTGCCATCTCCCTTAAGGTGATTTCCTATTTTTACAGCAACCAAAAAACTTAGAGAAATTTCATATGCTTTTTTAATCTACTCAAAACAACTAAAGAATTTAAAATAGTGATTGGTTAATCTGCACGAAGGAATTTCTTATTAAATCTGGGAAAGAAAACAGAAAAATCTGGGAAAGAAATGCTATTAAGGTTTTTTTAACTTTAATTTGTTTATTGACATTTTAACTTTTTCAAAAAGTTGACATTAGAAGGTAAACTCCACTTTTCTAATCGATGATTATACACATCTGATTCTCTTTTAGGAGTGTCATAGCTGTCCTTCCACTTGAGGAATATCCAAATCTGGGCAGCCTAATCTATTATCAAAAATTTCAACCTTTCTTTATATTGTCATAACAAATTGCATAGTTTTGAAAGTGAGAGAGGGGCATAGGCTTATAATTTTCTATATGACTTAGGTGCCCCCATTTGTTTGCCCTTTTGTGGAGTTTTTAAGGTCAGGAATTACCATTTTAAATCTTTTTTACGTTAAGTATCGAGCATGCAGCACAGTTTTTAGTGAATTATGAAGGAGATACCTAAAGGTTGAATATGAGATCAATATGTTGGTCTTTGGTTTATGTACCCCGTACCGCAGACTCTTTTGGTCCTCTCCATACACATGTAGAAACTCATAAGAAATGAAAAAGATGGGCAGCCCAGGTGGCTCAGCGGTTGAGCGCCTGCCTTCAGTCCAGGGTGTGATCCTGGAGACCCGGGATCGAGTCCCGCGTCAGGCTCCCTGCTTCTCCCTCTGCCTGGGTCTTTGCCTCTCTCTCTCTCTCTCTCTCTCTCTCTCTATCTATCTATCTATCTATCTATCTAATCTGTCTGTCTCTCATGAATAAATAAATAAAATCTTAAAAAATGAAAAAGACAATAGAGATTTTTCTGTGAAAAGTTATTCCTTGAGCCTCTGCTATTTGCAAAATGTATTAGATGGTTATAGGTTTAAAAGTTAAAGACAAGAATTCCAAATTCAAGCAACCATTCAATTCTCTCTCCTGTTGAATGCAGATGGCCTGGATAGTTGTGTTCCTTTCACATGTTAAAGCTACTAAGCGGTGACTAGTATCACTTAAAAGAGTTATGTGGCCTGGAAGATGTTGAATAATTGGAAGATAATAGAATTTCATCCTTTCTGTTTTCTATTTAACCTGAGTCCACTTTTTATCAGCCGACCCTTGGCTTTGATTTCCTTCCAAATCGGGAAGATTTGGGTGTGTATTTTTTTAGTTATTTTTCAGGTTGGGTACTATTTTTTTTTTTTAAACCAGTCCAAAGATGTAGATTAGCTTCAAAGCCCATCTTCTGGGATTCATTTAGATGGAAATAATAATGCAGAGTTAATCTACTTTTAGGTCCGTTCACTATGGCACCATCTATGCTTTGGCATAATGCATGGAATTCGTGAAATCATTTTTATCCTAACTTTTTCATCTTACACTGTACTACAGAATAGATAACAGGACGAAGGAGAAGCATAGCTCTCAAAAAAGCAACAACAGCAGCCCAGCTTTTAGTTTGAAGTTACTCTACGTGTCACTCCTATGTTTTTTTCCTCAAAGGGTTAGACTGTGGTAACTGGCACTCAGGAGTAGGGAAAAAAAATCACATGTCATGAAATGGTTGAAAAGACTTTAAAATCCACTTGATAATCGTGTTTTCCCAATTTCTAGGTCTATATAGGTTTTGAGATTATCTTTAGGTGTTAACTATACAATCAAGGAAGTTGCGTGGATGTTTTAATCACATTTTGTGTGGAAGATTAGGATTCAGTGATTGAGTTGAAGACTAACCAAAAAATGACCAAACATTAAAAAACTTTTTCAGGGTTCCTGGGCGTCTCAGGGTGTGACCCCAGGGTACTGGGATCGAGTCCCACATCATGCTCCCCGCAGGGAGCCTGCTTCTCCCTCTGCCTGTGTTTCTTCTCTCTCTGTGTCGCTCACGAATAAATAAGTAAAATCTTTAAGAAAAAATTTAATTCCATACTTTTAGAAATTTGAGAATTCACATGGTTCTAACAATTTCAAAAAGGATTAAATATATACAAATTTTAAAAGTTGCTTGGGCTGACAAAGAACCTGTTAAAATGTTCACGTGAGAAATAAAAGGTTGGTACCTATGGACCAGTGAGCTTCTGGATTTTTTTTTTTTTTTTTAAGATTTATTTATTTTTCATGAGAGACCCAGAGAGAGGTGGAGGGAGAAGCAGGCTCCCTGGGGGAGCCGAATGCAGGACTCGATCCCAGGACCCCAGGATCATGCCCTCAGTCGAAGGCAGCTGCCCAACCCCTGAGCCGCCCGGGCCTCCCAAGCTTCTGGCTTTAATGCTAGCACGTGTGTCCGTTGTGACAAACATGACTCAAAGTGTCTCTCTTTGCTTATCTAGGCCTGTCTCCTCCCTCCTACACATTTCCAGCCCCTGCAGCAGTCATTCCCACGGAAGCTGCCCTTTACCAGCCCTCCGTGCTTCTGAACCCTCGGGCGCTGCAGCCCTCCACGGCGTACTACCCGGCGGGCACCCAGCTCTTCATGAACTACACTGCCTACTATCCCAGGTAAGGCCCCAGGGGAGTGGGCGTGAGGGACCGAGACAAAGGGCCCCTTTGAGCGCAGCGCCCGAGCTCACAAAAGAATACTGTCTGCCGCTGAAGGTGAGGATGGCAGGCGGCAGCTCTGTCCCAGCTCTCTGACCGACAGGGCTGTTTCGAGACCCAAGAAGTTCATTTTTTAACCGTATATTGAGCAGGATCTTTCAGGTCACCTGCGACGTTCCTCTTTTCCTCCTCCCATCTCACTAGTGGCACTGTCAGCATTGCAACACGTGGCAGTCTCCTGTGAATGGATTATAAACCCAGAAAATCCTTCAGAGCAGTTTTCTGTTTTTAAGTAGCATCAATTCAGATGTCAACCCGTAATAAAAACTGTTGTAAATTTTATAGGACTCCTATTAGTCCCCCCCTAGATTAGTACGGACCCGTCCGAGATGTGATTCTTCTGTACTTTCTTAGAATCAACAGATTTTTAATCTGATTCATTCTTCTTGTGCTCAATTTCTGGAAGGCAGCAGGTATGATGGAGAGAAAGCCATTGGTCTGGAAGTTGAGAGGCCGGAGATTAGTCTCAGCTCTTATTCTTTTTTTGTTTTTTTAAGATTTTTAATTTATTCATGAGAGACAATGAGAGAGGCAGAGACACAGGCAGCGAGAGGAGCAGGCTCTCAGCTCTTACTCTAACTGGGGCAAGTCACTTAACCTTTGTGGTTCGTATAAAATGATGCGATTGGCCAAGTTTTTTAGAAGTCCCTTCCGGGTCTGCTTGCTTGTGATTCTAACTTGGATGTATAATGATCTCTTGTTCTCAAATTTTCTTTTCAAAAATATCTGTTAAAAAAAAAATCTGTTGAGCCAGTAACTGATTCATTATGAAAGTAAACTTTTATTTCATTTTATTAAAATTAAAAATTTATTAAGATAGTTTTTATTTAAATAAAATTTTACACCTGCTCGAGTGATATTGCTCAGAATTTTAAAAATTTGGCCACCCCTTATTTTTCCTTCCCCAGCTGTTTTGACATGTTTTGAGTACAGCCATAAATATATAAGCAAGATTTTTTGATAAGCCATCTGGAGGGAACCTATCTGATCCCCTAGTTGCTATGTCACAATGTAGTTTTCTTCGCTTTCCATCTAGTTTTCTGGAAGGGAACAGAAACTGTAGACTCTCAGCAGTGAAGCTTGTAGCCTCTGTTTGTTACTTTGTTGGGTATTTTCATTTTTTTTTATTTTATTATTTTTTTAAAGATTTTATTTATTCATGAGAGACACAGAGAGCGAGAGAGAGAGAGAGAGAGAGAGAGAGAGAGAGAGAGAGGCAGAGGGAGAAGCAGGCTCCATGCAGGGAGCGCGACGTGGGACTCAATCCCGGGTCTCCAGGATCAGGCCCTGGGCTCAAGGCGGCACTAAACTACTGAGCCACCCGGGCTGCCCTGTTGGGTATTTTTAAAACATTCATAAAGGCTATTACACATATTCTTTATTCCGTTGGGGAAGAATGACGAGAAGGCCATAATGATTGTCAGTTGGCAGCCTTGAAGGTTTGAAAAGGCTCAGAAGCATGAATGATTCCTCCTGGTTGCATGCTGTGTGAGGCTCCTAGGCCAGGCCCAACCTGTCACCTTCTGTGGTCCTGTGACAATCACTTGCTAGTTAGTGGACTCTGGTTATGAGAAAGATCTTTGTCTACCTTTCTTGCACCCTCAGAACGTCAGGAGTCAAATGCATTGTTTCTTTGGGTGCCTGTGGCTGCTTTTCCACTCTAGGATACATTTGTAGGGTATCCAATTCCATCATTGCCTTGAAATCTGGACCCTATGAGAAGAAGGAGTCCCTTAGAAATAGCTGGCGTTCGTGGCAAGATGGGAACTTGAGTCTTGAATGGCAGCCCCAAAGGCAAGAGGAACTGATGTTTCTGGTGTAATAGCTCCTGTAATTTTGGGTTCGTGCCTATAGGTTGATTTTTTTTCTTTCCCCTAGTAGTTTTTTTTTTTGTTTTTAAGATTTTATTTATTTATTCATGATAGTTACACAGAGAGAGAGAGAGGCAGAGGGAGAAGCAGGCCCCATGCAGGGAGCCCGACGTGGGACTCGATCCCAGGTTTCCAGGATCCCCTCCCCTAGTAGTTTTAAAGTTTGTAAGGTCCTCTTGGTTAATTGGAAGAGTATAGAAGTATAGTGAGTGAAAGTAGACTCCCATTGTATACAGCTCTAAGTCTAGAAGCAGTCCTGGTTTGGTTTCATTACTGATTTGGTGATATATGGACACACGTGTGTACTTCTAAATAATGTGCGATACAATACTTACCATGTACTGCTTATGTGTCCCTTTTTTCTTTCTTTCTTTTTTTTTTTTAACTTGCCACTATGTCCTTGACATCTTCCGTAAGGAATATTTATATTTTTACCTCATTCTTATAACTTCCACATGATGTCACGAGGGTGAAAATACATCAGAATTTAACAATTCCTTTATTTTTAGATATCTAATTTAAAAAAAAATCCCCTATTAAAGAAAGCTCATATTGATCTTCAAATACTTTCATTTCTGTAAAATGAAAATTTTACAGAAATTAAGGGGAGGGAAAAGAGGGAGAGAGAGAAAGAAGCAAACTCACCACTGAGTGAGGAGCCTAGTGTGGCACTCAGCCTCACAACCCTGAGATCATAACCTTGAGCCTAAATCAACAGTCGGATACTTAACCAATTGAGCCACCCAAGGGCCCCAGAAATGAAATTTTTAATTGAAAGTCGTGTGTATTAAATTTAAGTTTTTGGGGATCCCTGGGTGGCGCAGCAGTTTGGCGCCTGCCTTTGGCCCAGGGCGCGATCCTGGAGACCCAGGATCGAATCCCACGTCGGGCTCCCGGTGCATGGAGCCTGCTTCTCCCTCTGCCTGTGTCTCTGCCTCTCTCTCTCTCTCTCTCTCTCTCTCTGTGTGTAACTATCATAAATTAAAAAAAAAATTTTTTTTTTAAATTTAAGTTTTTGTTTTTTTTATTTTAAAGATTTTATCTATTCATGAGAGACAGAGAGAGAGAGAGAGAGAGAGAGAGAGAGAGAGAGAGAGGCAGAGACCCAGGCAGAGGGAGAAGGGCTCCATACAGCCCAATGTGGGACTCGATCTTGCGACTCTGGGGTCATGCCCTGAGCCAAAGGCAGGTGCAGGGATCCCTAACTTAAATACTTTCACATAACTCCTATATATTTCATTATTTTAATTGATGTTTCCCTAATTGTAGTGAAATTACCCACCCAAAGTGTTTAAGTGTGGGAATGTTCTCTTATTCTGCAAAATCTAGAATAATTTAAAAAACAAAATCCAGAAAACTCTAAGAATAATTCATGGTTTCGTCAGAATTCCACTAATTTCTAACCTGTCACGACTAAAAGGCACTTGAGGCTATCAAAAAAAAAAAAAAAAAAAAAAGCTGTGTAAGTTTTCAAGTATATTTTGACCATATTCCCTCATGTGGGGAAGGTTTAAAAGCGTATCTGTGAGACTAAAAAAGTATATTAATCAGACTAGAATTTTTGTCTCTTTTTCAATTAAAGTTTTTAAAATTTCCTCCTTTTTTATGAAATATGTCCGTTTGACTTGAGATTCATTCAGCGTGTTCGTTGCTTTAAGAGGCTAATGTATTTTGCAGATTTTTAAAAAAGATTTTCCTTGAGGGACGCCTGGGTGGCTCAGATGGTTGAGCGTCTGCCTTCACCTCGGGGTGTGATCCTGGGGTCCTGGGATCAAGCCCCGCATCGGGCTCCCTGCTTACAAGGGAGCCTGCTTTTCCCTCGCCGCTCTCCCCTTGTTTGAGCTCTGTCTCCTTTGTGTCAAATAAATAAAATCTTAAAACTGGATTAGTTTTATTATGTTCCAGTTGTAAGATTTCTTTACATATTCTAGATGAGAGACCTTATGAGATATGATTTACAAATACCTTTTCCCAGTCTGTGGGTTATCTTCATTTTCTTGAAGGCGTTCTTTAAAGCACAAAAGTTTTAAATTTTGAGGACAACCAGTTCATCGATGTCTTTTTTTCTCACTTACAGTTTTGTTGTAATATATAACCCGAGGTTGTGGAGATTCACTACATATTCTTGTAAGAGTTTTGTAATTTTAGCTTCTATATTTAGGTATCTTATTCAGCTTGGATTAATTTTTTATATAGTTTGAGGTAGAAGTCTAAATTCATTATTTTGTGAGTGGATATTACATTATTCTAGCACCATTTACTGGAAAGACAACAGGCATACCTTGTTTTATTGTGCTTTTATTGCACTTTGCAGATACTCGGAGTTTTGTTTGTTTTTTTGTTTTTAGCAAATTGAAGGTTTTTGGCGACCCCGTATCCAGTCTGTCAGCACCATCGTTTTCACAGCATTTGCTTACTTTCTCTGTCACATTTCAACAGGTTTTGAAATACTTCATGGTTTATTATTTTGTTATGATCGTCTGTGATCAGTAATTATATCTAGTGGAAAATTCAGGTGCTACTTGGCAGTTTTTAGCAGTAAAGTATTTTTAAGGTACATACACTGTGCTTTTTAGACCTAATGCTACTGCACACTTCATAAATTACAATACAGTTTAAAAATATGTATGTTCCCTGGGAAACCAAAAGCTTCATTGGATTCACTTGTTTTGCAGTGGTCTGGAACCAAACTCATGACATCTCCAAGGTTTGCTTTCGTATTCTTTCCTCATCAAATTGTCTTAAAACCCTTGGCAAAACTCAAATGAACCACACATGACACACGTAAGGGTTTATTTCTGGCTACTCAATTCCTTCTCATTGACCATTGCCTACCTTTATGGAAAGACCACTCCGTCTTGATTACTGTAGCTCTACAGTAACTTTTGAATTTAGCAAATGTAATTCCGGCGTTGTTCTTTTCCAAAAGAGTGTAGCTCTCCTGAGTCCTTTGCATTTCCTTGTATGTCTTAGGTTCAGTTTTTTTGCTTCGTGTAAAAAACCACTTGGAATTTTGATAGCTATTAAATTGAATCTGTAGGTGATTTCAGACCATGTCATTTTAACAACATTAAGCCTCCTGTTTATGAACACGGATTGTCTTTCCTTGTATTTAGATTCTTATTTTAAGCAATGTCTTTTGGTTTTCAGTGTACAAGTCTAGCCATTCCTGAGTTATTTTTTCCTTTTTTTTTTAATGCTATTGTGAATAGAATTGCCTTTTTTTTTTGAAGATTTTATTTATTCATGAGAGGCAGAGACACAGGCAGAGGAAGAAGCAGGCCCCATGTAGAGAGCCTGATGTGGGACTCCATCCCCGGACTCCAGGATCACACCCTGGGTTGAAGGCAGGCACCAAACCACTGAGCCACCCAGGGATCCCCTGGAATTGCTTGCTTGCTTTTTTTGAAATTGCTTTCTTAATGTCATATTTGTGTTTTCACTGTAGTGTGTAAAAATGAAATTGATCTAGTTTATTGATTTTTGTATCTTCTAACCTTACTGAATTGGTTTTTTGGGTTTAGCTTTTTTTTTTTTTTTTTAAATTCTTGATTTTCTACATAGGAGCTCACTCTATGTCTTATCCCCCCTTTATTTAAAAGATTTTATTTGAGAGAAAGAGTGAGTAAAAGAGAGGGCATGAGCAGGGGCAGATGAAGATGCGAAGCAGATTACCCACTGAGCTGGGAACTTGATGCAAGGCTGGGTCCCAGAACCCGGAGATCATGACCTGAGTGGAAGTCAGACACTTCACCGACTGAGCTACCCAAGTGCCCTTATATCTTGTCATTTTTATTTTATAAATTATTTTTGTTGATTCTTATTTCAATAATCTGAAATACTTTGGCATTTAGGTTGTTAGAAAATTCTTATTCTCGTGTCCTGTCAGGTAGATACACAATTATTTAATTTTCTTAAGATGCCTCGTGTCTAGCAGGAATCCTAGTGCAATAAACAAGGATGTGATTCCAAGGTTAGGGTTCATGAGAATGGGTGCTACCTTAGAGATGCTGAACATAACTGTCACTTAAAACCTTACATTTCCAGTTGGGTAACTTTTATTTTTCTATTTTGTCCTGTTTGTATTTTGAAAGTACTAGGCAACTAGACTTAATTTATAGGAGATCTTTAGCCAGAGGACTAGAATGTGCCAGGACGGAGTCACAGAAGTAAGTTGTAACCATCTGAGTCTCCTAGTCCGTGTGAAAAACCTAATAACTCTATTGAATACACAGAGAAGGCTTGGTAGTCTTTGAAAATTAGTGTCTATCATGCATTTGACATGAGCAGAATATGGTCTTTGAGTGAATGGTGGTTGAAGAATCTGGGTGGCTCTTCTGGTTTGGTGAAGAGCTAACTGGTTGTGTGACCTTTGGGAAATTACTTAACTCTTAGTTTCTGTTTCTGCCTCTGTAAAAATGAAGAGGTGTGCCTGAGTGATGGCTGAATTTCTACTCCGGTGTAAAGTTCAGCATTCCCTGTCTGTGCTCTCCTAGTTTGCAGGTAGTCTCTAAATAGGCTCTCCTCATAAAGAGTTGTAAACATCTCGCAAGTAATTGTTATGCAAACAAGTTGAGGCTCACTGCTTTATAGATTTAAAAGGTTAAGGGCAGCTTGATGTCACAGAATATTTTCAGGCTTTGATATTTTTTTAAAAGTGATGAAATGGAATGATGGTTATGGAAATAATAACAAGAATAGGTAACAAATTACTTCTTCATTTTAATGATTTATGGAATAATTTTGATATATCAATAAATCTGAAGAACAATTCTGTGAAACTAGGCAAGTGCTGTTATCCCCATTTTGCAAATGATGAAATCGAATTTCAGAGAAATTAAGTGACTTGCTTAAAGTTCCTATGCTAGTATAAAGAAATGGAGTCTGGAACTATATGCACATCTTGCAACATTCCTATTAACCCCTCAGTTTGGATTATGTGGGATAGATAATCTCAAAGATTTTTAGTCCCTTCCATTATGTGTTTACTGGTCTTTAAAATTGGATAATTACCTACTTAGATTTATGAGATTTAATAATCTGAAGCTGTGGGTCTTTATTGCTCTTTAAGCTAATAAGGTCTTTAAAAAAAATTTCCCTATATATTTTCAATTATGGGTATCTGGCCACTAATTGTGATGGAAAACAGATTGGTGGGGGGATAGGATGAAACTCATTTCATAATATGGTAATCACTAGAGTTGCCACATAAGGAATAATTATGTATTCACTTGGCTTGTTCTCCTTGGAGATAATTGCTGCAGATACATTAGCAGACGCAAGCATCAATTTTCCCCTCGTGTTAATGGTGATTGATTTAATTTGTTATGCGTCCCTTCCAATTTACCCACTTTACTATCCTTTTTTTTTTTCCAGTCAGGTTGGAAGAACTAACTCACGAGTGCTATAGTACTTTGTGTTTTGTGCTGTACAATTGCTTGTATATATGGGTAGAGCTGTCTATTCTTTGGAGCAAAAACTTTGGATACTTTTGGTCACTGTGGCTGTGGTTCTTAGAAGTCCTTTGGATTCATGCCTTTCCATGCCTTACTCTTCTGGTAACAAGCCAGTTAATCATCAATGAGCTGGGCTTTGGAAGTGGTGCTTTGTGGTTGAGTGACTGTGAAGGCTTAATTCTCTCCTTCCTGGCCCTTTAGGAATCTCAGAACCGGATCTCTGGGCACGCTTTGCACTTAACTCTGTATTAACTGTTCTACTTTTCAACTTTTGGCTTTTGTGGAAATGTGGGACAGATGAGCTACGGTGTTCTTTCCTGTCCTGGGAGAGAGATCTAAAAATTCTAAGAAAGAGCACCTTGAGAAAGTCTGTTTCCTTAAGTAACTGATGTTTTTAGAGTAAATATTGGACATTGTCTATTCCTGTTGGTTCACTGTGCTTTCTCTCCCTTTAGCTCCCCAGGTTCGCCCACTAGTCTTGGCTACTTCCCTACAGCTGCTAGTCTTAGCGGCGTCCCTCCACAGCCTGGCACGGTGGTCAGAATGCAGGGCCTGGCCTACAATACTGGAGTTAAGGAAATTCTTAACTTCTTCCAAGGTTACCAGGTCAGTAGCTTGAAGAAGAAAAATACACAGTGCCCTTATTACTTAAGTTGGTTTGCCTAAAAAGAATGCAGCCAGGAAAGAAGCACATTCTCCGAACCTTGTGTGTACCTGGGCTAACAGATTTGCGTACAGAGGCAAAAAGAACCAGAGTCAAAGTCAGGGGGACTAGCTGGTTGTCTGAGTGCTGACTTCAGACTCACCCCTTTGACAAGATGAGGGCTTCTCCGTGCTCAACGTGATCCGTTGGTGCTCTTCTCTGAAAATTGGGCTACTTTGGGAAAGCTCTTTAGAGCACACAGTAGTGTGGATCGTTTCATCTAGAATAGGATTGGCTGAGAAGGAGTTTTCCTCAAGGTCAAATTCTTAACTAAACAACACCAAAAGGTACTTAAACATGAAGTTGGAGTATTTAAAAAGTGGTTAGAAGCCTCTCTGCCTAACCTGGAAAAAACCAAAGGAGACTCTGAATTTTTAGATGCTAACTTACTAAAATGAGCTGTAGGATAATTAGCCTTTTATGAAATGATCTGCCCTAATTCTTGTGAAATGAATTTTTCTACCACTGCCCATGTCCATCAGTTGTCCATCAGTTGTTTTCTGACTCAAGCTAAAAAAAAAAAAAATGAGGTGTTTCTTGATAAGAGCTCTAGTAAGAATTTCCTCAATGCCATCTCATTTGAGCACTCGCCATTCCTTCCTCAAATCATGGAATTATCTAGAACCCGAATTCCTTTCCTACGATGTCTAAAAATCAGTATCCTGAAGCTTTTTATATTGCATTCATAGCAAAAATTATCTTTCTTCTTGGAGCTGAACTTTGCTTGAGTCTCTAGAGCTGAGAAGTGTTTACAGACATAATCGCCAAATCCTAAAATAGGCCTTGAGCTTTGGCAGTACAGCGTTGTACGGGTTGTGCCTACAAAGGCTGTTTCGCTATTCGAATGGGTCTACAGACTTGGCATCCGTGAATCATGGAGGATTGTCGAGTTCAGCTAAAATGATCTCAGTGGAGATGCTGCAAAGCCACCAAGTTACTATGATGGTCTTATGGGCTTTTAACATAGAAAGTATTTTCTGGCAAACGAAGAAAATCTAAGGAATCTAAGGAAGGTTGGACAAAGGTTTTTTTTTTTTTTTTTTTTTTTTGTACTGTGTGGCTTAACACATTCTTACTAGAAGTAAGATTTTTTCAGAAATCAGTGGGTCTTTCTCCCATTATCTGGGAGAAATCTTCTAAGACACCCGCCCCCCCCCCACCTCAGTGGATGCCTGAAATTGGAGATAGTATCAAACCCTACATATGCTTCTTACTCTTGCATGCCTATGTTGTTTATGTGAGGTCCAGTGAGAGATTAATAATAATGAAGTACTGTAATGAGAGAGATGTGAATGTGGTCATTCCCTCAAACTATCTTACTGTAGTGTCCTCACCCTTGTTATGATAAGATGGTATGGGAAGATAAAATGCCTGTGTGGCGAGAGGAAATGAGGTGGGTGACGTAGCATGGTGATGTAGTGTTAGGATCCTCTGCTTCCTTTGGAGGGTAACTGAAATCGCTGATAAGGGGGACTATTGGAGATACTTTACTTCTTCCCTAAACCATTATGCTGCCTGTCGGGAGCTCTTGCAGGACTAAACAAAGTGACTTTCTAACCTTCATATGAGATTCATGAGATTATGAAAGGAGCATATTACTGAAGGCTACTGAAGAGACTGCTTAATGTGACCAAGATTAACATTGGAGTTTATATTTTCTCCCAATGTTTTCCAATTCTAGAAAGTTACAGGCAGTTTTAGGTTTTAGGAGTCAGCTGAAGTAATTTTCTTTTTTGTTTTGACTGGCCAACTTTTACCTCCACACTGAATAGAACTAAGTGGTCGTATGCATAAATTAATCATGACATTAAATAAAATTGCTGTCATGAGGAATTCGGTGACTGGCTTTTGTGGGTATTTATTTTACTAGAAACAAAGCAATTTCTAGATTTATTGCTAAAAGATTGACATGCTTCAGAGTTGAGATCAGATAACTTAAGTTTGTAGCAGTTTATCTTCTAGTAGCTTCTTGGGAATCATTGAAGGTTAGAGTTATCTGGTATAATCAGAACTAAGAAGATTGTGCAAAATTATTTCATCCCAAGGCACTTGGCCTTCATTGCTCAAGTGCTTAGAGTTTATGAACTGGATCAACAAATTAGGATTACGTAGGAGCCTGTGGTGCTTGGCTAGCTCAGTCAGTGGACCAAGCAACTCTTGTTCTCAGGGTTGTGAGTTCAAGCACCATGTTGGCCATAAAGCCTACTTTAAAAAAGGAAAAAAAAGATTACATAGGAACCTCACCCAATTAAGTATATCAAATTATTCAGTGTCTTCAGTAATTTGAGCTTTAAGGCACTTCCAGGGCATGCAACCAAAATCTTTTGTATCTTTCTTAGGTAAAGGCTCTTATTTTCTGTCTTTGGGAGTCTGTGTTGTCTTTTTTTTTTTTTTTTTTTTTTAAGTACTCCGCTATTTTGGAAATAGCCACTAGCTATAGGATTTCAGATTGTTCAGGTGTAGCTTTACCATAAGACCGAATCAGTGAAGGATGACTTAAACAAAACTGTTCTCTTAAGTGTATTCTGTGTTTGTCTTTATTTACAAGCATTTTTCTTGATTTTTTTTGTTTGTTTAATAAGTTTCCGTTTGATTTCTGGTTATTTATGATTATATGGTTATGTAATATATTCAAACAATTAAGCAAATATGTGGTAATAATTGGTTGCATGAATGAAATCTCTTGATAGTTTGATTCTGCCTTTAAAAATATCTTGAGGTAATAATGGCATATGTCATTTTCTATAAACCTTATATTTAAATACAATTTTTGGATGTATGTTTCTCCTACCCTTAGCAAAATTCCTTGTATTTCAATTATTTTTTTCTATACTTCATACTTGGGGAGGGGATATAAAGCCAGAACAGGCAAGGACTTACCAAAGGGAAGAATTCTGACGGCCAAAACAAAATGAAGGAAGTGGGTTCTGCTTTCAAATCTAATTTTGTAGGGGCACCTGGTTGGCTCAGTTGGAAGACCATATGACTCTTGATCTCAGGGTGGTGAGTTTGAGCCCCACATTGAGTATGGAAATTATTATTTTTAAAATATATATATATAAGAAAAATTCTGTAATTTTGTAAAGTTAAAGTGCCCAGGTTGGGCCCATTTTGATAAATGAGATTTATAGAATGAGGACTGAATATAAGAAGACAAGCTACTGTGAAGATATCTGGTCAGAATGTCATTCTGGTCATGAAAATAAACTTGTATCTATAGGCCTCTTAGCCTAGACTCTCCAAATCCTTACATAATTCCTTTAACTCTATTTGCTGTTTGCTTTACCCTTTACTGTTAATGGTTTTGCATTTTCAGTAGTGGTAGTTTTTGTTTCTTTTCAAAATACTGACTTCAATCAGTAACCCTTTGGGCCTTTCACTGCTGATATTTTTGCTTACTGTCCTTCTGAGACAATTAGGCTGATATTACAAGTAGCATCTAATATTTAAAGTTCACAGAGTTGTTTGCAGATGCTAGCCTTATTGAGCAATACCTTGCAAATCGTTGGTACTCAGCTATTTTCTATCTAGTCACCCCTGTGGTATCCTGGAAACTGTACTGTTAGCAAGATCTGAAAGTTTTTGTGTTTATTGTGTTACGTTATTCTTTTCTTATCCCTGTGTTCAATCTAACTCCTTTCTTAAAAGGAAGTTTTATGGTATTTAGACATGTTAAGTTGGACATGGCGACTTGGGATGAGTGGTTACGTATGTGGCTCATACCAGAGTTTTAACCTGTTTCCTATAGTCTAAGTAGAGTATGATACTGTTGGTAGATCTATTCAGTTGAAATACTAATTATCATCCATAGTGGCAGTTTGTCCATCTTTTGATCCTGTTTGTTCTAACTTGCATTTTAGTATGCAGCCGATGATGGACTTGTACACACAAATGACCAGGCCAGGACTCTACCCAAAGAATGGGTTTGTATTTAAGGGCCCCAGCAGTTAGACCATCCTCAGAAAAGAAGGTAAGGCACTATGATGTGAAAGCTAAATCAAAAAGGGCCAAATAGAAATCACGAATCTGAATTTTTTTTTTTAATAAATTGGGTGAGAAGTTTCCCTTTTTATCAGGTATGATGTAGGAGTGTCAGAAATCCTGGAAGAAATGGGAGACTGGAATTTAGCGTGTCATCCAAGGATAGAGTATCAAAGCAACATTTATGAATATTAATTATACGCTATTTTGAGCTAAGGGAAAACTTTTCCATTTGGAAATTTATTTGCTGTTTTTCATGTGGAATGCAGACTGGGTATGCCTTTTTTTTTTTTTTAAACTGTGATAAAAATCACGTAACATAAAATCCATAATTTTAAGTCTACAATTCCTGCCATTTAGTGTATTCACAACATGTGCAACCACCATCTCTATATAGTTCCAAAATATCTTCATCTCCCCAAAAGGAGACCCCTCGCCCATAATGTAGTATCTCCCTATTTTCCTTCCCCGTGGACACTGGCAACCAATGTGCTTCCTGTCTGCATGGATTTGCCTGTACTCTATATTTCATATAAGTGGAATCCTATGATATTGACTCTTTTGTGTCTGGCTGTTTTTCACTTGACACATTTTTGAGGTTGATCCTTGTTATGGCATGTAATAGTATTTCATTCCTTTTTGTGGCTGAATAATATTCCATTGTATGGCTAATACCGCATTTTGTTCATTTCTCTACTGATATATGTTTGAGTTTGTGTCTACTTTCTTGCTGTTATAATAGCAAGTGCTGATATGAATACTTACGTACAAATATTTGAGTACCTGTTTTTAATTATCTTGGGTATGCATCTAGGGGTGGAGTCACTGTGTCCTACGGTAATTCTATTGAGTTGGGTGTACTTTTTCCCTTTTTTCTTTTTTTAAGTAAGTATACATAGCATATAATTAACCATTTTTCAGTGTATAGTTCAGTGGCATTGAGTGCATTCACATTATCATGTAACCATTACCACCAGTTAGCTCCATCTTCTCAACCTGAATCTCATTTCCCTCTTCCCTCAGCCCTTGGCAACTACCTTTCTACTTCCTGTTTCTATGTATTTGACTATTCTTAGTACCTCGTAAATGAAATAACATACTATTTGTCTTTTCATGATTAGCTTATTTCCCTTAGCATAATATTTTTAAGGTTCATTGTCTAAATCTAGAAGAAAGGGATCCCTGATTGTTTTTGAAAATAGTGTTTTCTGGCCGCCCCAGTGGCACAGCGGTTTAGCGCCTCCTACAGCCTGGGGTGTGATCCTGGAGACCAGGGATCGAGTCCTGCGTCGGGCTTCCTGCATGGAGCCTGCTTCTCCCTCTGCCTGTGTCTCCACCTTTCTCTCTCTCTCTCTGAATAAATAAATAAATTAAAAAAAAAAAAAGAAAAATAAAAGAAAATACTTTTTTCATTGATAACCTTTTCTTAAAGGATATTGGCTTTCTGTGTGAGACTGCTTGAGAGAAGGTATTAGAGGGACATGTTCAGGAATTGGTATGGCTTATTAATTTCTTTATTTTTTATGATTGGGCTTGCTGAAATTGGTTTCCTGGCATACCATTTTTAATGTTATCATTTTCATGGCTGAGGATCCTATGGACCTTAACTATATGGATTCTAAATTGGAAAATGTGGTTCCCAGTAGTATAATGTTGTTCTTGAGAAATGACAATTGAGATCTTAGACTCTCCTTTAGAAGTTTTAGAAACCCCAGTTCTGGAATGGAGGTGATGATTCTCTGTGATTTTCTGTGAGGTTTCAAGATCTCTTGGGTACCAGAGAACATCATGCCCACATACTTTGCAGTGGGCGGAGGACTATTTTCTAGGTTAGCTCACAATGATGGGAGCACATTATTTTGGCCTTTTGTTTTAAGATTTTATTTATTCAAGAGAAAACAAGAGGGGGGGAGTGCAGAGGGAGAAGCAGACTCCCCGCTGAGCAGGGAGCCAGATGTGGAGCTCGATCCCAGGACCCTGAGATTATGATCTGAGCTGAAGGCAGCTGCTTAACTGACTGAGCCACCCAGGCATCCCTATTCCAGTCTTTTTGATACTCTTTTTGGTACATACTTTGTCATTTAAAATGTTTTTTGGTTTTCTGTTTTGTTTATTAGAGAGAGAGGCAGAGACACAGGCAGAGGTAGAAGCAGGCTCCATGCAGGGAGCCTGATGTGGGACTCCATCCCCAGACCCAGGATCACACCCTGAGCCAACGGCAGTCGCCCAACTGCTGAGCCACCCAGGCGTCCCTACCATGAAATGTTCTTTATTTAACTCTTAATGCTGTTTAATGGATTTGATAAGCATACTACCTACGTAGTAAAATGAATATATTGAATAAGAAATGGCTAGAAGTGAAACTTTTTGCTATTACATTAGAAATATCTGGGATGCCTAGGTGGCTCCATTGGTTAAGAATCTGCCTTCAGCTCAGGTCATGATTTGGGGGTCCTGTGATCAGGCCCCATCCCACCTCCCAGAAGGGAGCCTGCTTTTCACTTTTCTCTCTGCTATTCCCCCTGCTTGTACTCTCGCTCTCTGTCAAATAAATAAAATCTTTATAATTAAAAAAAAAGAATATCCTAAATTGACTATAACTATTACTCACCTTTGATTCTATCTTGCTTGGGGTTATGATAGAATAGCAAATCAGATGCCCTGTTAAAATCCAGATTTTTGCATTTTATTCTAATTTTAATCTGCTTTTATGTTGAGAATTTTAAAAAATTCACATGAATTACTATGTGAAACACTTGGCATAAGTAATAAGTTACCTCATTTAATGATCTCAGTAACCCTGGGAGGTAAGGATCACAAAAGTATTGCATGCTCATTTTTAAAAATTTGGAACATATAGACAGATACCAAGAAGTCTCTAAAAATTCCGCCCTCCAGATATAACCACAACGAATATTTCTTTCAGCCTCTTTTTTTTGTATGCCCTCATGCAGTTTGGACCTAGTTTCTCTCCCCTTAACCTTATAGTGTGACTATGTATTAATAATCAGATGTGTCATCACCAGTCATCTGTTATACCAATAGAGTGCCCTGTGCTCTCTAAGCAGTTTTATGCGTCCAGTGCTCCTTGGGCCTCATCATAGCACTGTGAGGCATCGGGGCAAGTACCCCATGCTCCATCTGACAGATGAGGACGTGAAACCCAGGAGGCTGGATAACGTTCAGAGTCACGTAGCTTATGACCAAGTGGACCGAAAGATCCATCACTTCTCATTTCAGACTTGGTACTCTTTTTTTTTTTTTTTAATTGAGCAAATAAGAACATGCAGAGTCAGTACTTGTAGTGGACTGAATGGTGGTCCCAAATAATGTGTGTGTGTGTGTTTTTAAGATATTTATTCATGAAAGACACAGAAGCAGAGAACACAGAGGGAGAAGCAGGCTTCTTGTGGGGAGCCCGATGGGGGACTCAATCCCGGGACCCCAGGATCACGACCTGAGCCAAAGGCAGATGCTCAACCGCTGAGCCACTCAAATATCCCCCAAATAGATGTCTCAATCCCTGGAACCTGTGACTATTATCCGGCCCAAAATGTAAATTAAGGATCTTGGGAGGAGGGGTTTGTCCTGGATTCTCTGGGTGGGCCCTTAGTGCATAGAAGCAGAAGGAGAACAGGCAAATAGAGAAGAGGAGACAGTGCATCTCTGGAGGCAGAGATTGGAATGATGCAAAGGAAAGTCAGGGGGCACCTGAAGCCCTCAGAAGCTGAAAGAGGCGATGAATTTTCCCCAAGAGCCTCTGGAGGGTGTGCAGCCTGGCTGACGCCTTGATTTCTGACTTCTGGCTGCCAGAATTGTTTCAAGCCACCCAATTGCAGTAATTTTTTTAAAAGACTTATTTATTGGGGCGCCTGGGGGGCTCAGTGGCTGAGCATCTGCCTTTGGCCCAGGGCATGACCCCAGGGTCCTGGGATCAAGTCCTGCATCGGGCTTCCCACAGGGAGCCTGCTTCTCCCTCTGCCTGTGTCTCTGTGTCTCTCATGAATAAGTAAATAAAGTCTTTATTAAAAAAAAAAAAGATTTACTTATTTTAGAGAGAGTGAGAAAGCGCACTTGTGGTTGCAAGTTGAGGCGGGGAGGGAGAGGATCTAAGGCAGACTCCGTGCTGAGCAGGGAGCCTGTGCGGGGCTCAGTCTCCCACCCCTGGGATCGTTACCTGAGCCGCGATCCCTAGTCAGAGGCTCAACCGCAGCATGAGCCACCGGGGCGCCGCGAAATTGCCGTCATTTGTTACAGCAGCCACAGGAACCTGGTAACAATAAAAATGTCTTGAAAGAACAGGAATCCCTGGGTGGCTCAGAGGTTTAGCACCTGCCTTCGGCCTGGGGCCTGATCCTGGAGTCCCGGGATCGAATCCCACATCAGGCTCCCTGGGTGGAGTCTGCTTCTCCCTGTGCCTGTGTCTCTGCCTCTCTCTCTCTCTCTCATGAATAAATAAAATCTTTAAAAAAAAAAAAAAAAAAAGAACAACGTGGTTGCTGTCACAGCGTCGGGAACAGTGGTGAAGCCCACGAGCAGCTCAGGTGGAGAAGTTCCACTGCTCCACCTTCCCGCGTAGCTTTGTCCGATCTTTGCTGCCGACCCCAAGAACTACTGGGCTGTGTCTTTTTTGTCCTGAAAGGCCCCCAAGGGCGGCTCACTGGCTCCTGGAGAAGCCCCTGGGGAAGGAGGGTTGGGGGTTGGCTGGGGGGGAGCGGCTCCTCCAGAGGCCACACTTGTGGGTGCCCCGGCGCCCCCCACCCCCGCCCTGGTCTCCAAGCTGACACTCCCAGTGTGTCCGGGGGCCAGGGCCAGCTCACAAATTTAAATTTGTCAGCAGATGCTTGCGTATGACCATATTTTGCTTACATGGGAGATGAGCGTTTAGAGGCGCTGCTTCCCTGCTCTGTAAGATGCACGTGAGCATCACTTCTTCGCATGTGACCCAACCTTGCTAGGGGGTAAGAATCCGGTGGATTAATGTGTAAACAAGTCTGGCAAACTGTAAAGTCCTATAGGTAGACAGATAACTATTTTGTTGCTGTGATCACCATCATCATTACAGGAGCAGTGCTTGTGACTGTGAAGTTCCAGACATTATTCAGATTTCTACCAATTTTTCCATTAATGTCCTTTTTCTGTTCCCTGTTGCAGCTACCTGGCCTGTCTCCGTAGCGTTCTCTAGTCTGAGTTAGTTTCTTGGTTAGTTGTTTGTCATGACCTTGACAATGTTGAGGTATTCCGCTCTCGAGGTATTTTGTGGGTGCTCCTTCAGTTTGGATTTGTTTGATATTTTTCTTGTGGCTATACCAGGGTCATGGGGTAAGAATAATAGAAAATAATAGAATAATATTTATGTAACAAATATATAATTCATGTACTATAATAAAAGAATAATTACGAAAGGCTAATACCATAGAGGTGATGGTATCCCAAATATCCCCTCACGTGGTATTTGGGTTATTACACCCACGTGACATTACTGGCGGTAATCTTAATCTTGATAATTTGCTGAGTGAATATCTTGGTCCATTTGGGCTGCCTTCACAAATTCCATGGATTGGATGGAACCACAACCTTCAAGTTCTCACAGTCCTGGAGGCTGGGAAGTCCAAGATGAAGTGCTGACAGTTTCCTTTGCTTTTTTGTGAAAACTTTTGTCTGTACTAGGTATTTTTGGAGGCTCTTACAATCTGTTAAGCCTGGTTATTTCCACAACAGTTGGGTTTTGTGGAAAGACAAAACAAGACCCAACAAACAAAAACTATGTCGCTCTTGTTTGGAGGGAGGGTATCTTCCATACCTGGCCTCTTCAGTGTATCGTTTAGATGGCTTTGTGGATGAAAATGATCTGTCTTTTGTAATATATAATTTTTTTTTGGGGGGCGGGGATCAGTATAGTGACTCATTTTAGTTTCTGGCCAAAATATCCAATGTATCTTTTGGATAAAGAAGCTTTCAAAAGTAGACAGGATTTTTCTCTTTCTCTTCCAACTAGTATTTATAATATTGGGCAACAATAGCTAAGTGAATGCTTATTGTTGATTTAAGTAACAAAAAGGCTATCAAACAAATTTTCTTTAAGGAATCTGAGTTATGGGTTTTATTTTATCTTACATATGAGGAAGAAGAAACTATTCCTTTGTCCTAACAAAGAAATCTCACAAAAGACTTAAATTTTTCAGAAAAGAGATTTCAGAATTACTATAAGGAAATAAAATATTAGAACTAATCAGAACTGTAGGCTTTTTGTGAGGGGTTAGCTTCATGCCACAGGGCTTAACACCAATTCGTGAAATCTGGGTGTTTTTTTTTTTTTTAAGATTTATTTATTTTTAGAGAGCATGGGGGGGGGGGGCAAATGGAGAAGCAGACTCTCATGCTGAGATCATGACCTGAGCCAAAATCAAGAGTTGAACATGTAGCTGACCGAGCCACCCAGGTACCCCAAAACCCAAATATCTTAAAAGATTTCTTTGGGGACGCCTGGATGGCTCAGTGGTTGAGCGCCTGCCTTTGGCCCAGGGGGTGATCCTGGGGTCCTGGGATTGAGTCCCGCATAGGGATCCCCGCAGGGAGCCTGCTTTTCCCTCTGCCTGTGCCTCTGCCTGTGTGTGTGTGTGTGTGTGTGTGTGTGTGTGATAAATAAATAAAATCTTTATTAAAGATTTTTTTGTACATGGTACTTTCGATGACAGTATGCAAAATAAAACATTTTTAAAAACAGATTTCACTGGAAAGGAAAGACAGATTTGTGAACATTTGCAGTTGTAACTCAAAATTGTCTTTGCATAATAGTTTCCTGTTTTACTGTCCACTTTTCTGCGCCTAAAGGAGAATAGGAAACTTTAGTTTTTTTGTTTGTTTTGGAGGTTTTTGTTGTTGAGGGGGGCAGTTGGGGATTTTGTCTTTTGCTAGCAGCTTAGAGTCTACAGTTTCATTGCTAAATACTAAAATTGCATTAGATACTACTGGGATTGAAAAGCAGGCTTGAGAAGGTTAGACTTCTAGTTTCTTTTCAGACTTTTCTACATTTTCACAATATGAAGGTATAATTTTCAGCAAGTAAGTTGGTTTCTTACTAGAATAACAATAATATGAGCTGGGAATGAGGAAGTTTTAATTTATTAACTGATGACAGACCCAGGGTTGACGGACTTGCCTGAATCCAAGGGCTTACTCTTGGCCAACCTCTATCCATGACGTACTCCCAGCAACACTTGGATTCCTGGGAGTCCAATTTAAGTCCAGATGCAAGCCAGGAACTGAGCTTCACTGGCCTGGCCTTAAGTCCATTTCAGAAAACACCATTGCCAGAGACATACAGCGCTCTGATTGGTCGTGTGTGTCATTGTTGGGCTCCGTTGTAAAGTTGCCGTGTTATGGGCTTGAGGATGGATGATGGGACACATGTCATTTAAGGAAAATCCAAGTGTTCTTGCCAAAAGTAGGATACAGTAGATCTTAGACAGTTGTATTGCTAGGCCATTGATAGAAATTTTATTTGTATTTGGTATCCAAGGAGAAGCTTTCGATGTATCGTGTTTTACACTGAGCACTAAAATATCACTTTGTAAACCACATTTTAAAAAATATATTTATTTATTAGAGACAGAGAGAGAGACAGAGACACAGGCAGAGGGATAAACAGGCTCCTCACAGGGAGCCCAATGTGGAACTTGATCCTAGGACCCTGGGGTCATGCCCTGAGCCAAAGGTAGACACTCAACCACTGAGCCACTCAAGCATCCCTGTAAACCACATTTTAAGGATGAATTCTAACAAATATTTCTGTTTTTTTAAATACCTGATTCTAAATTTGTATCAATTTTTGAATTTCTTATTAAAGGAAATCTAACCTTGGCTACAATATCAAACTGGCCATACGAACAGGTCTGAACTCTGAAGAACTGTTCTCGTTTCTATCTGCAGTCCTGTTTCCCATCGATGTGTGAAAGTATGCACGATATACCCAGTTAAAGTTTTCACTTTAAAGAAGTTTTTGTGTGGTGTGTAAGTGAAATAGCATAATAGAGCCAATCTGCATTCACATCCTGGACCTGCTGATTAGTGATTTAATCGCTCTGGGCCTCCATTTCCCCATCTGTATAATGGGGATAACATGGTAATCCAATAGGGTAGTTGTGCGGATAAATGAATTAATCCACAGGAAGGTTGTTAACTAGCTAGTCACTGACATACAGAGTTCTTGTTTCCTATAACGCCATGCCCCGGGGCTTCTTATTCAAATATTTTTGTTTCACATTATTTGAAATTTTTTCTACTAGAATGTAGTTTTTAAATTTTTTTTTAATTTTTATTTATTTATGATAGGCACACAGTGAGAGAGAGAGAGGCAGAGACACAGGCAGAGGGAGAAGCAGGCTCCATGCACCGGGAGCCCGACGTGGGATTTGATCCCGGGTCTCCAGGATCGCGCCCTGGGCCAAAGGCAGGCGCTAAACCGCTGCACCACCCAGGGATCCCTAGAATGTAGTTTTTAAAAATGGTCTTAATGGTTTTAATAATGGTATCGAGCCTCTGCTGTCGAAAGAATGCTGTGGTAACGTGGGGACCCAGACCGAGGAATGTCTGTGTATGAATAGACGTAAAATGGTCTCTGCACAGAGGAGCTGAGTGAAGGTGAAAACATCCACGTTATCACACGTGGAAATACGAAGGATGGGGAATTGTGGAAATGCCAGCTATGTCCGTGTAAAATAAAAATTTGGACCACCTTAAGGCTTTTTAGACCTTTTGTAATTCAAAATCATTTTTTTATAGCTGCCAATAATTGAAAAATTTAGAGACTAATATTTCCATTTGTTTTTTGGTTTTTTTTGTTTTTTTTTCCCCAGTGTTTGAAAGATGTGTGGTGATCCCGAAACCGTCAGATGCGACAACTTCTAGCAACGTCAGGGGAAGTTTGTCTACACTCAGGCTGCAGTATTTTCAGCAAACATGATTGGACAGTGGGCTTTTGCCCTATCTTTGGGTAGAGTAAAAAATTTGAGCCAGTGAAGCCAAATCCTTGTAGCAAGCAGCATGCCTGGCTCCTTGCTGGTTGCAAATAGGCATTTAAAATGTGAATTTGAAATCGGGTGACGCCATTACTTCCAGCTAACGTGGCATCATGAGTGTTTCCTAAGTTTTAAGTCTTGGACAAAAAAAAATATTAGCGTCTACCATCTCCATGAGGAACTCTGTCGTGGAAGCTTCCTTCGTGTGTTTCCATTGTTCATCCTCCATCTCCCGGTCTTCTGCACAAGCGTGCCCTCTTCCTAAGTCATTCAAGAATAAGGTCTTGGGATCTTTAAGTCACAAACTTAAGAAAAGAAATAAAACGATTATTTTCCCACTGCCTTGGCCCTCATGATGTCTTGCAGTTAAGCCAATGAAACTTGACTTTTAACACATCTTGGGATAAATCAGAAGATGTTGCGCACCCACCACCAAACATTCATAGCTTAAAAGTCGCATCTTTTTCTTCAGCACGTACCAGTTTGTAAATAAGAACGAACTAGGGGCCAAAATGCGAAACCAAAAATGAAGCAGCTATGTGTAGTTAGTCATTTCTAGTTTAAACCGTAACGGAACATTGTGGCTTCGTATGTGTTATTTTATATTGTACTTTTCCCATTACTGATGGTTTGGACTTTAAGAGAAATCCCATAGTTTTTAATATCGTAAAATGAGACTATTTGAACAGTGTATTCTAGAAAGCAATATACTAACTGAAGTGAATGCTTGTATATATTAAGATAGAGCCTTAAACCTTTCTCTCTAATGCCTTAACTGTCAAATAATTAAAACTTTTAAAAGCATAGGATTATAGTCAGCATGCTGGACTGAGAGGTAAACACTGAAGCGGTTAGAGCAGCTATTGATGCTGTCAGTGTTTAGCACTATGTGTTTAGCTACAAAAGTGCAATATTAGACACTAGCTAGCTAGTACTGCTGCCTCGCGTAACTCCAAAGAGGAAAATAGGATCTGATTAAGTGTACATGCGTTTCTTAAGTTCCTCCTGTTGTCCTTAGCGTTTGGATGCAATGCCCTGCAGATTTATGTGGCTGCTATTTTTATTTACTTTGCATTACTTTGATTAACATCTTGAATGGAGAGCCAAGCGTTCCCTCTTCACCTGACCAGCAATGGCCCTTTAACTGCAGCAGGAAAAAAAAAAAAATAGAAAACCATTTTGTGTGAAGATTGGTGACAACTGGCACTTAAGATCGGAAAAAGAGTTGTTTATACCGGATGCTTTAAGATGCTGTCTGCCCAAACCTCTGAAGGACTTTAAGATAGGAAGTAATACCTAACCACAATACCATTGAGTTTTTGTAGAATTGTTACATTTGATAATAAAAACCTGCCTGTTTAATCTCAAAATGTGTGTTCGTGCTTATTACTGCAAGAGTTAGGGTCATGGAGGAAGGGTAGGGGTAAGCCGTCTTTTTCCAAGGTGGTAAGCTTTTGTTTTGTTTTTTTTCCCGTTTGCCATAAGGATTTGTAAAAGCCATCAAGGATAAATGCACTCCACATACAGTTCTTTTTCTTAAGATTTTATTTATTCGTGAGAGAGGCAGAGACCTAGGCAGAGGAGCCCGACGCGGGACTCGATCCCAGGACCCTGGGATCATGGCCTGAGCCGAAGGCAGACGCTCAACCACCGAGTCCCCCGGGCGCCCCCCAGATACAGTTCTAACAAGCACCTTTAAAGCATAAATCATTGAAACTTTGATCTTGAAATGTTTAGCTGTTACAGAAACTATTTTGCCCTTGCAGTGTATCACTGGTGCCCCGTTTGACCACGTAAAAACCCGCATAAGCCCCGTAAAGCTAGCAAGACCTAGCGCCTTGCCTCCGAGTTCCACCCGGGGCTCCCGGGGCTCCCCGTGCTCCTTGCGGGCTCTGAGTCCTGCAATCTTCTCAAATCCGAATTCTCGCCGGTCTTCAGGGCCCCGGTTAGGTCTTGCCCGAGCTCTGCTGCTTGGGAGCCGGTGTGTTGGCATAACCCGGCCCGCACCAGCTTGTTGCAGGCCCGAGTGCATCACTCCCACTCGAGACCATGACCCCCCGGCGGGAAGTAAGCCTGCATTTCCGTCTGTCCGGCCCCTTTCTGGCCCCTTGCGGGATGCGAAGTGGCGGCCACCCGGGAAGGGTGCTCAGCCCTGCCTCGCCCATGCCCCTGGCCCCTGACCTCACTGCGTCTCTGCCATCCTCCACAAGGGTGCAGCTCTGACCACCTTCCTCGTCTCTGCAGGCATTTAACATCGTCCAGTCCCCCCCCCCTTTTTTAAAAGATTTTATTTATTCATGGGAGACCCAGGCAGAGGAAGAAGCAGGCTCCCTGCAGGATCACGACCTGGGCCGGAGGCAGACGCCAACCCCTGAGCCACCCAGGCGCCCCTATTCCCATCCCTGTACCAAAGAGTTGTCTGTGCTAAGCTCATTGTTCCATTTACCTCCCTTACAAAGCACACGTGTACACATTTTTTTTTTACAAGCTTTAATTCACTTTTATTTTTCTTGTATAAAACTATGTAGTAGCCACAGCTGGAGCCTGGGTCCTCTGCACGGAGACTCTGGTGTGGGTCTTTACAAGATGGTCAGTGAATTCCTGATAGGGAGACTTGGTGAACACAGTCTCTTTACAGAGATCAGGGGTGAGATAGCTGTAGGTCTTGGAGATGGCATCAAAAGTAGCCTTGGCCAAGTTCCCCAGGGTGGCAGTGCAGCCCCTGGCCCAAGTGTAGCAGTCGTCCATACCAGCCATCATTGTAGCTTCTTGGGCACAGGGGCGGAGACAATGCTAGTGCCTCTGGGGGCAGGGATGAGACGCACCAGCACAGAACCACAGCGACCAGTCACCTTGCATGGGACAGTGTGGGGCTTGTCGATCTTGTTCCCCCAGTAGCCTCGTTGCACGGGGACGATGGAAAGCTTGGCCAGGATGATGGCCCCACGGATGGCAGTGGCTACCTCCTTGGAGCACTTGACGCCCAGACCCACGTGTCCGTTGTAATCTCCGATGGCAACAAATGCCTTGAACCTGGTCCGCTGGTTCCGCCCATCTTGCCTCACGTCCCTTTCCATTTTCCCCGTTGTGTTATTTTGGAACAAATCCTTTGGGTCAAGTTTAAAATGGGGCGCCTGGCGGCTGCAGGCCAGTACTCAGTTGGAAGCACATGGGACTCTCGATCTCAGGGTCGTGAGTTCAAGCCTCACGTTGGGTGTAGAGATTAAGGAATAAACAATCTCCAAGTTAAAAATTGGGCTACCCTAGTAGTAGAAGAACCGAACTGAACTGGTGGGGCCCCTGGGTGGCACAGTTGGTTAAGTGTCTCGCTTAGGTTCAGGTTGTGATCTTGGTCCTTAGGGGTCCTGGGGTCCTTGGAGCCCCGGGTCAGGCTGTGCGCTCAGCAGGGCAGTCTGCTTCCCCTTCCCCCCTGCTCCCTCTGCCCTGGCTCATGCTCTCTCTCAAATAGATAAAATCTTAAAAATCACTGAACCGAAAAAAAAATTAAAAAAAAAAAAAAACAACTGAACCGCTGGAAATCATCTGTTTTTGGGTGTCTTCGGTTCAAGGCTGAATCTGATCTGTTCGTGCTATAGTCTCTGTGCTGATCCAGGGGGACCAAGACTAGACAGGAGATGACCTAAACTCTCAAGACCGGAAGGCAATCAGGATGAACCTCGAGAGCAAGAGCACTAAGTGGGTGCCTTGGGGAGAGAACTGGTTTTCTACCTTGGTCCTGCTTCCTTGGTGTGGAGAGACACCGTGAGAGCCAAGATCCCAAAGCGTGGGCCTAGTGGGAAGGAAAGGTTCAGAAGCAAACTGCTTGACTGGCCCCGAGTTTAGACCTAACTTTTGTCCTTCTTTCAGTGTAGTTCAGCATGTTTCCATTTGGTGGAATGTGGAGGGATATTTAGAGCCAAAAACCAAGCTGGGAGTCATTGCGTTGGAACAGTAAGGTTTGGAGACAGTTGATGTGGTTACACTCCCACTTGTTCCTCCTCCTAGGACAGCACACACGGTGTCGCAGGGCAGGGCTTCACGGTGCTCCTTTGGCCTTTCTACTTTATCGCCAGCCTGCCACTAAGTCACCACCTGAATGATTCAGTAGCTGCACGTTGTTGCTGTTCGAGGAGTGAATGCAGGTAAATGGGTAACAAAACTTCTGGTTACACACTTGAATCTGAGCCAGTGTCTTATTTTTTTTAGATTTTTAAAAGATTTTATTTATTTATTCATGAGAGACACAGAGAGAGGGAGATTGAGAGAGGCAGAGGGAGAAGCAGGCTCCATGCAGGGAGCCCAATGTGGGACTTGATCCGGGTCATCAGGATCACGCCCTGAGCTGAAGACAGCGCTAAACGGATGAGCCACCCGGGCTGCCCTGAGCCGGTGTTTTATAACCTAAACCTGGATGGTAGTAGAATTCAACAGCAAAAAGGACATTTAAACAATTAACATAGGGCCTCCTGGCTGGCTCAGTCGGTGGAGTGTGCAACTCTTGATCTTAGGGTCGTGAGTTTGAGCCCCGCATTGGGTGCAGAGATAAGTCAAATAAAAAAAAAACTTGAAATGCGTATCGCTTCTCAGCCTTTTGGCTAAGATCAAGTGTCGTATGTGTTCCATCAGTTTAATATCTGATACGTCTTCTCTCCAAGGACAATATATTAAATGGGTTTTTGGAGCAGGGAGATGGAATAGGAGTTTGCTGTGTCCACTCCGGGCACCGTCCTGCTCTTACAGGTATCCAGGAACAGCGCACCTCCTCCGGGACAACAGTGGGAAAAAGAAAAAAATGTGAAATTCTCAGCTTGTTCTTGTAGCCTCCCTTGTGATTCGCTCTTCCCTTCCTTTTTTAAATTTTTAATTTTTTTAATTTAAAGATTTATTTATTTATTCACGAGAGACAAAGAGAGAGGCAGAGACCCAGGCAGAGGAAGAAGCAGGCTCCACGCAGGGAGCCCGACATGGGACTCGATCCCGGGACACTGGGGTCACGCCCTGGGCCCAAGGCAGATGCTTAACCACACTGAGCCCCCCAGGCGGCCCTGAATGAACAAGTTTATGTTCATTCCCAAAGGTGAAAACAAATGGGATTCTAAAAAATAATAATAATAAAAAAGGTAATTCTATACAGCTTTAAGAACATTTATAAATTTCCTCAAATTAAAAAAAAGTGTTTATAAATTTAAATGTTACTAAATAGCAAAACCTGTTTTTCTTTAGCATCATTTAAAATGTTAAAATATATCAATCCGGTTATTTGTGAGATGCTTTTTATATTGAAGTCCACATCCAAAGAGAGACAGTTTGGTATAAAA
This sequence comes from Nyctereutes procyonoides, assembly GCF_905146905.1. NCBI lineage: Eukaryota > Metazoa > Chordata > Mammalia > Carnivora > Canidae > Nyctereutes > Nyctereutes procyonoides. The sequence continues at coordinate 10,438,978 of NW_026575137.1, forward strand.
TGCACCTAAACTTGATGATTTTGGCTGCTTCTGCCGCCTGCTGGACATGCAGTGCTACTGGCTCCTCGGGGTCCTATTCTCAGCCCCAGGGTTTATCTAAGATTCCAGAAAGATTTTTAAAATTTATCTCTAAACTCCTGGGTGGTTCAGTGTCTGCCTTAGGCTCAAGTCATGACCCCAGTGTCCTGGGGTGGAGCCCACGTCGGCTCCCAGCTCAGCGGGGATTCTTTCTCCCTCTCCCCCTCCACCTACTTGTGCTCTCTCAACTAAATAAAATATATATATTTTAAAGATGTTATTTATTTATTCCTGAGAGGAATTGATTTATTCCTGGGCCAAAGGCAGATGCTCAACCACTGAGCCACCCAGTAGTCCCTCAACTAAATAAAATCTTAAAGAAAACATTATATTTAAATCATGTCATAATTGATGGACTTTTTATGGTATTTAAAAAAATAAATGTTATTCCAATTCGCCTATTACACATAAACTGTTATGTTGCTGAGTCATGATTTTGGTGGAAAACAATTTCCCTCCCCAAATCATTATGCTCTTTTGGTTTTAAGATACCTATAATTTGGAAGTGTGATTAGTTCTCAACAAGGGCAGGTCTAGATATGCCTGCTACGTCATCTGCCCCGGCGGAGCAGTAATGCAGCGTTAGCTCCAGGAGTGCTCAAGGCCAAGCCAGGTCCGGCCTGAGCGCTTCACAGCCTGCTGAAACAGCAGAAACAGCTTGATATGCTGGGGCTCTAGAAATGACAGATTCTTCTTCCGAGTTAGTGCAGTTGAGGTGTTCCAAGAGCACCTGGTATCTCACTACCTTCCCTCTAGCATATGAAAGAATTTAATCTGTTAATGACATGTTCCCAGAAAGCCTGAAGGTGGGACACCTGGGTGACTCAGGGGTGGAGCATCTGCCTTCAGTTCAGGTTGTGACCACAGGGTCCTGGGATCGAGTCCCACATCGGGCTCCCCGCAGGGAGCCTGCTTCTCCCTCTGCCTGTGTCTCTGCCTCTCTCTGTGTCTCTCATGAATAAATAAATAAAATCTTAAAAAAAAAAAAAAAGAACCCTGAAGGCAATCAATGCTAGGTGGCTTTCAGGGGGCAGTCTCCATCCATATAAATAGAGCTGCCACAGTTAGCAAAAACAAAACACCAGGCCAAACTGAAGAAAAAAGCTAAATGCTCAATTAAATGGGAATTTCAGACAAATAACATAATTTTTAGTATTAAATATGGCCCAATATTACATGGGACATAGTTATACTAAAGCGTTCCGTATTTTATCTGGCAACTCTAATATAATTCAAATCAATTCAATTTCACAACTATTTTGAGGGCTTACTATCTGAAAGAAGGGAGGAAAGAATCTTGGTACAAAGTCAGCAAACTATGTCTACTAAAATAGAAGCTTTGCTGAGAAATTTTCAATAAGAGACCACTAAGTACCAAAAAGTTTCACTTTTATTTATTTTTTATTTTTTTGTTTCACTTTTATTTATTTATTATTTATTTTTTTTTAAGATTTTATTTATTTATTCATGAGAGACACAGAGAGAGAGAGGCAGAGAGGCAGAGACCCAGGCAGAGGGAGAAGCAGGCTCCATGCAGGGAGCCTGATGTGGGACTCGATCCCGGACTCCAGGACCACACCCTGGGCCGAAGGCAGGCACTAAACCGCTGAGCTATCCAGGGATCCCCCTGTTTCACTTTTATTAATGAGTATTGCTTCATATGACCAGTTTGGTCAAAAATCTCTTCCTAGAGGAGTTTTAACTCTAGAAAAACCTCAACGCCTATGTCCTAAGATACCTAATATGTCCAATTAAAGCATATAAATAGAACACACATTTTTAAAAAAGATTTTATTTGGGGTTCCTGGGTCACTCAGCGGCTGAGCATCAGCCTTCAGCTCAGGGCATGATCCTGGGGTCCTGGGGATCCCCTGCAGGGAGTCTGCTTCTCCCTCTGCCTGTGTCTCTGCCTCTCTCTGTGTCTCTCATGAATAAACAAAATCTTTTAAAAAGAAATAAAAAAGATTTTATTTGAGAGAGAGAAGGAGCACAAGCAGGGGAAGGGCAGAGGGACAGGAGAGGGAGAAGCAGACTCCCCACTGAGCAGAGAGCCCAAGGGACACAGGGCTCGATCCCAGGACCCCGGATCGTGACCTGAGCCAAAGGCAGGTGCTTAACCCACTGAGCCACCCAGGCGCCCCTACGGAGAACACACATTATTATATATAATTGGGAGGATTATACATTTCATAGTTCGACTCTGCTTATATGCCTGTCAGTGGAAAAGGACAGCACATCCTTGTGAGGAGTGACCACAGGGAGAAGGTATTCAGGAGGCTGGGAAGCACAGCTTCAAACAAGGAGGACGAAGTGAGGCGTGAGGCGCTTGAGAAACAACCGCAGGAGCAACTGACAGTATCACCCTTCATCCCCTTTCTAAAGACAAGGTACAGGGAAGAAAAACCCTCATTTATCTAAAATCACAATCAGAACTAGTGAACAGAATAGCTTCAAACCAAGGGGTAGTTCTCATCGATAGTGCCGAATACACAATTTATGTTGGTCTTCTAAGTCACACCTACATCATCATCAACTTTTAAGTCAATCTCCAAAATATTTGTCTACAATGTGTTTTCAGAGAGTTGAAAGTATGGGGATCAAACATGACCACAACACAAGCCTGAATATAACGGTGGTGAGGGTGTTACATGTTTTCAAATCTGAATTGATCACATTTGGTTCAGACTTCACAAAGGAGATGGTGTTTGAGAATAATGTAAATATGCTGCTAACCAGTAGATCATTAAGGCTTTATTACATAATAACGATAAAACAAATTCCATATCTTTAATAGAAGAAAAACTGAACTGATGCAAGGATTTACTAATTCTGTTCTGTTACTACTAATAAGATGAAGCATTTGGTTTTTCTTTTGATTTTTTGAATTAATTTTATTTTTTATTTTTTTAAAAGATTTATTTATTTATTTATGATAGACATAGAGAGAGGCAGAGACACAGGCAGAGGGAGAAGCAGGCTCCACGCCGGGAGCCGGACGTGGGACTCATCCCGGGACTCCAGGATCGCGCCCTGGGCCAATGGCAGGAGCTAAACCGCTGAGCCACCCAGGGATCCCCATATTTTTTTTAATTAATTTTAAAGATTTTATTTATTCGAGAGAGAGAAAGAGAGAGAGAGAGGAAGCAGGAGCACAGGGGAGGGGGAGAGGGAGAAGGAGAAGCTGACTCCCTGATGAGCAGGGAGCCGGATGCGGGGCTCCATCCTGGGACTCTGGGATCAAGACCTGAGTCAAAGGCAGACGCTTAACCATCTGAGCCACCCAGGTGCCCCAAGTTGAAGCATTTGATAAAAGAATGTTTTTGAAATAGACTTTGCCTGCATTTTGTTGGTTTCAAGCAGGTAAGTCCCCAGGGGTTTCTATTTTATGTTCTTCTCACATCTTGGCAGCACACTATACTTGGCATATAAAAACTACATGATTAATTTCAAAATAGAAACCTCAGGAATCATCTTCAACTCATCACGTATCACGTCCAATTTGTCATCAGGTGCTGTAGATTTTATCTCCGGCATTCTCTGAGTCCATTCTCTTTGAACATTTTTATTTCCATGACCTTATTCCGAGTCTTTGTTCCTTACCCAGTGTACTGCAATAACCTCCTAAGCTCCATTTCCATGATTTAACTTCTTAAAACAAAGAGCATTTTATATCACTCCCTAAAAATATCCATTGCGTACAGAAGGGATCCTGAAACTTCCAAAGTTGGCAGAAAATCATACTGTTCTTCGAGAGCATATTGCAAATAAAAGACCACTTGAGACAGCGATAGGCCTTTAGGATTGGTCAAGGTGAGGCAAAAGGCAATGAAATGACCCTTCAGACTTTGGACTGGAAACTAGCAGGGCATGATTGCAAAGGTAAGAAGATAATCAAGTTATCACCAGAAGTGATCTTTGGGCCATGCGTCCCCTGCCTGTGCCCACTGCCATCTGGAAGCAGCTGGTATTAGAGAATCATGGATTGAGCTGCTGAAAACTCAGGTATGATGTCTGCTGCAAGGCAACATCTTGAGCACTTAGGGTTCTATCTTTTCAGATTACATGTATATTTTGGGGGGAAAAAGCCTATTTCTCTCAGAGCAAAATGAGAGATTGGGGGGAAATAGAACATTCCATTGTCAGTTTCCTTATGTGGAAGTCTCACAGTTCAGGGAAGAACAATGGGGAACGCAGTCAGGATTCCACTGATTCCTTTTTTTTTTTTTTTTTTTTTAAAGATTGCATTTATTCATTCATGAGAGACACAGACAGAGAGAGGCAGAGACACAGGCAGAGGGAGGAGCAGACTCCATGCAGGGAGTCCAATTGGGGATTCGATCCCAGGACTTCAGGACCAGGCCCTGGGCCGAAGGCAGTGCTAAACCGCTGCCCCCCCCCCCCAACGTCGGGCTGCCCAGGATTCCACTGATTCCTAACTCAAGACTGAATAATGATCTTTCTTCTTTCATGATTCCATTTCTGTTTAAGAGGCTGTTTTCCCTCTGTGCCCGCTGCTGTTCAGAGCAGGCACATTTGCAGGTAAGTCCGTCACCTGCAGGGGATCATGAGGGAACTGTAGGAGGAATGGCCATCACCCCAAGACTCTTGGAAAACAACGGGCCTCCGTGGCCACGTGCTGTTCTCCAGGGAGGTGTAGCTGTCGCAGGAAGGGTCATCTGATAAGGCGGACACTCTGGTATCTCTTGCCCATGACCATGCCCTCCCCCACCCTGTGGTTTCAAGTCCACACGTTCTGTTCTCTCTGCTTTGATCCCTGTCTTTTCGGGTCTATGGGCAGCCTCTGCCGTGATTCTAAATCCTGGTCCAGTGTTGCTTCCGGGCAAGACATATATACAGGCAACCAGAGGCATGGAAAGCGTTCCTGGAACGGTTTTTTGCACAGCACTGACATGTAATGCACACACATCCTCATTGATTTTTCTTTTCAGACTCTCAATGTTTTGCAAACCTGCTGGGTAGAAGTGTGATGTGCGTAAGTTGTTTTAACTTGCACTTCTGTGATTCGCGTTCTTACACTTCAACCAGGTTCCTATGCACTGAGTTGCCTGTTGTCTTTCACGTCTTAATTTGTAGTTATTTATATATTTTAGAATATTTGTACATTGTATATGTGTCAAATGTGCTTTCACATCCTTGATTTTAAATATTTTTAAGGATGTCTTTTATGCCACCAAACATGCTAATAAAACTGCTTTTGAATGTAGTAAGCATTCTTTTCCTTCATGGTATGTACATTCCATCGTTCCTTTGAAAAATCAGTCCTGCTGAAATAATAAAGCATTCTCCACCGAGTTTCTAACTCCTGGTCCAGTGCTGTGTCCGGGCAAGGCCTATTTACAGGCAACCCAATGCATAAAAAGAGTCCCTGAAACTGTTTTTTGCCCGACTCTGAAAAGCCATAGCTTCTCTCAAACTATCCTAACTCGACAAGGGCGCTATGAGGGGAATCCTGCCGCCTGCTCCGAATGGGACGTCCATAATTACCCCAGGACTTCAATGAGTCCTAGTGCTTTTTTTCCCCCCATGCTCTAAAACGAGCATTTTGTCACTTCCTAAGTCTACTTCTGAATATTGTTGGGGAAAAGTTCCTGGTGTTTGTTGGAGAATGCCCAGATGCAATACGAGCCAGGGCATATAACAAGCTAAAACTATGCTCCCCCCGCTGTGAGTATCTAAATGCATCCTGTTCCCCCCCACCCCCGCATCGACCCTAGTATTAATGGTTCTCTTTTTTTCTTTTTTAAAGATTTTATCTATTTATTCATGAGACACACAGAGAGAGGCAGAGACCCAGGCGGAGGGAGAAGCAGGCCCGACGCGGGACTCGAACCCAGGACCCCGGGGTCACGGCCTGGGCCGAGGGCAGCCGCTCCTCCGCTGAGCCCCCCGGGCGGCCCTGTTTCTTTAAAGACTATCACGAAATGCAAGTGTATTTAAGCTCTGCGGGGCGTTAAAAGCCCTCGATTCCACCTAGAAGCTTCTCTCCTGTAAGGACCAAGTGGCTCGGAACCCGGGCGCCTGGCTGAGCTCAGCCTGCGGTGCAAGGGCGCGCGGGCGGGGTCGGACCTGGGGCAGGAATCCGACGGGTTCTCCGCCTGGCGGGAGCCACACAAGCCGCGAGGGCCGCGGGGATCCCACCTTCCCCTTCCCGGGCCGGGGCGTCGGGCGGGGCGCCGGGAGGCCAGGGGGCGGGGCGTCGGGCGGGGCGCCGGGAGGCCAGGGGGCGGGGCGTCGGGCGGGGCGCCGGGAGGCCAGGGGGCGGGACCCTGGGGGCGGGGCGTCGGGAGGCCAGGGGGCGGGTCGCAAGGCGGGAGGCCAGGGGGCGTGGCGGGGGCGTGGCGTCGGGAAGCCAGGAGGGCGGGGCTTAAGGCGGGAGGCCAGGGGGCGGGGCATCGTGAGGCCAGGAGGGCGGGGCTTAAGGCGGGAGGTCCGGAGGGAGGGGCGGGGCGGGGCTCCGGGCGCGTCGGCCGTGGGCGGTGCCAGCGCGCGTCGGGCCGTCTTCCTGCGCGCGCAGGCCTGGGTGCGCCCGCAATACGCTCCGGGCGTCCTCCGCTCCCGGCTCCCTGGTTCCCGGGCCCGCGGCGGGACGCGGTTGGCGGCGACACCGGGGGGGCGGGTCAGGAAGTGTGGGCGCGGCGGCCGGAGCGGTCCTGGGGCCGCGGAGGGGTTCGGCGGCGCGGGACCCGGAGGGGCAGCCCGGGCCTCCGCGGAGACGATGGCGGAGGAAGAAGGTGACGGCCCCGGGGTCCCCGCGCCAACCATCGTCGCCCGAAGTCTCGGGGAGGAGGGGCGGGGGGGCCGGGGGGCGGGCTGCGGGCGGGCGGGGGGGCGAGGGGGCGGGGAGGCGACGTGCGGGAGCCCAGCCGGTGCCCCGAGTTTCGTCCGCCTGCGCGGGAAGCAGAGGTGGAGCTTAAAGTTGGGAAGCGGGTCGGAAGAGCGAAAGCTGGGGGGCGGGGAGGGGGGGGGAGGGGGATGGAGGGGGATGGAGAGGGATGGGGGAGGGAGTGCGGCGGGGAGGAGGTTGGAGAGGAAGAGGGGTGCAGGGGGAGGGGTGCAGGGGGAGGGGGCCTAGCCGGGGTGAGAGGAGCGGCTGCGGGCCGTGCTGGCGCGGGACCCAGGCCCCTCCCGCGGGCGCCCTGCGCAGGTGCGTGCAGGAGCGGGTGGGGCCCCCGTCCGCCCCCGGGGCTGTGGGGGTCGCGGTCGGCGTCGGGGTCGGGGCTCGGGCGGGCAGCAGGGAGGCGGGTTCCCGGGGGGCCGCGGGCCGACGGGTGGGGGGCATGGGAGGGGTTGGGCGCAGCGGGGGCTGCAGGAGCTGGCCGGGACCCCCAGGGCCGCCGCTAACAAAGTGGATCCCCTCCGTCATTACTGTTTTTCAAAGGAAAATGATGCGTACGAGAGAGAAACGGGGAGCCCGAGGGTCGCACCTGCCCGGGGCCGGTGTTGCAGGGAGCGTCCGGGGCGAGGTACCGTCCCGCCCGCGCCAGCCTCGGGGGCGGGTGCACGTGGCGGCTGCGCGGCCCTTTGCGTCCTGGGGCCCGGGGCTGGGCGGTGGGGCGGCCGCCTCGGCCCAGGGTGAGCCCCGGTCCCGGGATCGAGTCCCGCGTCGGGCTCCCCGCGGGGCCTGCTCCTCCCTCTGCCTGGGTCTGCCTCTCTCTGGGTCTCAGGAATAAATAGATAAAGTCTTTTAAAAAGAAATTTGTGTCCTGGGGGGAAACCTACCGTGCACCTTCTGGAGTGCACCTGTGCAGGCGACCTCCGTGAGGATGAAGCTATAACCTGAACCGGGAGTGCGAGGACCGAATGGCAAGAATCCAGCGGGAAACAATTTTTAAGAAATTGTTCTCTGTTCTTCGGCTCGCCGCCCTGTCCCGCTGCTCACACTGGCTTCGTATCCACCGCCTCTTTCTTGAATTACCAGAGTACTAGCGCTGTTCTAAATTTAGGGCTCTCTACCTAAAAACAACTTCGAAATCAAGGCTATTTGTATTTTGTAAGGACGAATGTAATTCCATTTGTTATCATTGGTTCCGGTAGGTGTTTGTTTGTTTGTTTATTCATTTTTTAAAAGATTTTATTTATACCTGAGAGAGGCAGAGACACAGGCAGAGGGAGAAACAGGCTCCAGGCAGGGGCCCCCACGCAGGACTCGATCCCAGGACCCCGGGGTCACGCCCTGGGCTGAAGGCAGATGCTCAACCGCTGAGCCACCCAGGTCCCCCCATTCAACAATTTTTTAGTTCCATAAACATTTGAGTGCCTACTGTGTTAGGTGCTGGGGATACAGCAGTCAACAATAAATGAGTATTTGTATTTTATTTATCATAATAATTCTTGTAATATTTATGGCAAATATGTCTACGTGTTAGGCATTCTGAGTGCTTTACATTTATTTGGCACTCTACAAATTGTTTTCAAGATACGTATTGTATTAAAATTAGAGTAAATGGGGACCTCCTGGGTGGCTCCGTCAGTTGAGTGCCTTCAGCTCAGGTCATGATCTCTGGGTCCTGGGATCAAGCCCTGCACCATGCTCCCGGCTGAACGGGAGCCCACTTCTCTCTCTCCCTTTGCCCCTCCCCATCATCCATATTCTCTCTCTCCCCCTCAGATAAATAAAAAAATCTTTTTAAAAATGAAACTCTGTGGTCTGCTTTACTTGTATCTAGATGTTCCCTATATCTTTTTTGCTTATCTTCACATTCACTTGGATGTATTTCGTTGTCCCACTATTAACTCCGGGTGAATGATTTTTTAAGAATCTCCTCTGGCAAAAAAATGTCTTCCTTGATGCGGTAGAGGGTCAGGTTGTTCACATTGGTATTTCCTGAAAGAAATGTTAGAGCAAAGAAAGAAGTGGCAGCTTTGAGTACAGCAGTATTAACACTTCATTTAGAAATTGCTGTTACGTAGTCTGGATGGACATTTGCAGGCCTATTTGTAGCTCTGCTAACTATCTCATGTGGAGACCACTAGACCAGAGCCTGAAATAGTGGGTTATTTTTGTGTCTGTGTTATCATTTTCATTTAGTTTGACTTTTTCTTAACAATGCTAAAGATGTAAGAGGAAGAAGAAACTTAAATTCTATCCTAGAGCGTTCCCTATCAGAGTTAATCTAAATCATTCATTGCTTTGGCCTTTGCTGCTTTTCCACCGAGAGATTCCTGGTTTTGCATTTCAATTATGAAGTTATGAGATCAGTATAAAGAAAATTAGGTGAAATCTGGATCTAGTTAGTTTTGTTTCTCGGTGACAGGTAAAGAAAAAAAATTATTATCTATTTATTTATTTATTTAAAACTATCTATCTATTTATTTATTTATTTAAAACTAGACTCCATGGCCAGCATGTGCCATCCACGTCATTGCAAATGGCAAGATTTCATCCTTTCTGAGATGATTTCATCATCTTTCATTATAGTTGAATAATACTCTATTGTATATATACGCCACGTCGTCTTTATCCATTCATCTGTCAATAGACATCTGGCCTCTTTCTATATTTTGGTTATTTTGGACATTGCTGCTATAATCATTGAGGTGCATGTGCCCCTAAATCCTCATTTTTGTTGGGTGCTTTTAAATTTTGCTTTATCTCACAGCAGAGGAAAATTTAAAAGCCATCATGAAAAAGAAATACAGTAATATGTATCAATTGACCCAGATTTGTGTGCAAAAATACTGAAAATCTGGGGCCTTTAGGTGGCACAGTCAGTTGAGCGTCCAGTTCTTGGTTTTGTTTTGTGTTGTGATCTCAGGGTCATGGGATAGAGCCCAGTGTTGGGCTCCATGCTAGGTGCAGAAGCCTACTTAAAAAAGAAAAAGATACCTCTAGGAAGAAAAGTAGTTAGGTTGAATATAGTAAATTTTTGTTTCGTTTAGAATTTAGTTTACTGGTTTGGAGATACTTTCTGCTTTACTTTTTTTTTTTTTTTTTTAAGATTTTATGTATTTATTTGAGAGAGAGTGTGCATGAGAAGGAGTGAGGGACAGACAGGAAGAAGCAGACTCCCTACTGAGTGGGGAGCCTGATGCGGGACTCTGCCCAGGATCCCGGGATCATGACCCCAGCCAAAGGTAGATGCTTAACTGACTGAGCACACAGGCACTCCTGGGTTCCATTTTTTATCAGACATAAAAGGGTAGCCTAATACTGGGAAATTTTCTGACGGCTTCCCACATACAGGGATATGCCATTTCTAATACCTAAACTGTGCAATGGTAATATCACAGCACTGTGAAATTCTGCAGAACTGCAAGATTATTTTAAAAATGAAATAGTCGGGATCCCTGGGTGGCGCAGCAGTTTGGCGCCTGCCTTTGGCCCAGGGCGCGATCCTGGAGACCCGGGATCGAATCCCACATCGGGCTTCCGGTGCATGGAGCCTGCTTCTCCCTCTGCCTGTGTCTCTGCCTCTCTCTCTGACTATCATAAATAAATAAAAATTAAAAAAAAATGAAATAGTCTTATGATCAATGTATTGTATTATATTTTGAATGATAAAAAAATTGTTAACCCTTGAATGATGAGTGTGATACTCTCAGGAAACTAGAATAATATGCTAATATATTAAATAACACCTTGCTCCCCAGTTATTCTGGAAAGGAGTTTACTTATTTTGGAATATTTTGAAAATAACATTATCTCAGGAGAAGAGCTTATTGATTTATCAGTAGAACTCTGAAAGCACAGCTAGAAGACATAGTCTAAATTTGTAGGAAAAACAGGTTTTGTAGGAAAAACAGTTTTTTCTGTCTAAATGAATGATTTATTCAATTGTGAAAAGTTATCTTTTGTACTAAAAGGTCTCCAACTGACTTCTGCCTTAGTATAACAAAAGTGGATTCATTTGGGTTATAGATTAGAAGAACAACTTGATACACATGTTGCAATAACATCTTAAATATTTTAAGGACCAACAGTAGAACTGCGCCAAAGAAAAAAGCTGAAGTCTTCAGAAAATAAGGAATCTGCCAAAGAAGAGAAGATCAGTGACACTCCAATTCCTGAAAAAGCCCCGAAACGTAAGTTAGATAAATTTGGAGTTTTTGTGCTATTACAAGAATGGCTTTTTGTATACTAGGTATTATATATTAATATATTTTTTTAATTTAAAAATTCATTTGATCGTTCCAATTTTAGTATATGTGCTGCCGAAGCGAGCACTAAAAATTCATTTGAGAGAGAGACAGAGTACCAGCAGGGGGAGAGGCAGAGGGAGAGGGAGAAGCAGGACTCTCCCTGACATGGGCTAGTTCCCAGGACCCTGAGATCATGACCTGAGCTGAAAGCAGACATGTAACCATCTGAGCCACCCAGGCACCCTTGTTTTATATTAATATTTTAAATGTGTATAACTACTTTGAGATTAATTATATTGTGTTATCAGTCAACTTTCATTGTTTTTGTTGTAGTACAACTCAATCTCACGGTTTTACAAAAAACACTTATTTCTGACTAATGTTCCATGTTGTGGCTTCAGGTTGGTTGGTGTAGCTTCATGTGTCATGAAGGAACGCCCCTTACTTGGGATGTTTTCTTGGGCCCGATGAAAAGAGCAGGAGAAGAGGCAGCACTGTCCTGAAATTTTCTGCTGAACTGGCACTCTGTCACTTGTACTCACATTCTGTTGACCCAAAGTCCTATAATCAATCCAGAGTGAGATGGAGAAGTACACTCTGACTACAGGGAAGCATTGCAAGCCACATGGTAGTGGGCAGAGATGATTAATCCTTTTATAGGAAAGGACAAAATAAGTGGGAATAATAATATAATAGTCTACCACATTCTTTCCTATTGGTCATAAATATTTACTTTTCTTCCTCAAACAAAATATACTCACTACCTCTCTGACCCCAAGGAAGATACTCAGTCTTACCCAGTCCTGGCAGCAGTCTGGAGGCCCAAGGTCTTCTTATCTCTGTCAGGGCCAGTTGAGATTCATTCTAGTCCAGAGACCAGTGAATTAAAAAGTTAAGTTACGTGCTTTATGTTAGGGGTCCCCAAGACCACTCTCATATTTCATGATTAACTGGAAGGACTTGCAGGTCTCAGAAATTTACAGCAATGATTTATTACAGTGAACAATACAAAACAAAATCAGCAAAGGGAAAAGGCCAGTGGGCTAAAGTCTGTAAGGAAATAGGCATAAGCTTTCCTGATTCTTTTTTTTTTTTTTTTTTAATATTTTATTTAATCATGAGAGAGAGACAGGTAAAGACACAGGCGAATGGAGAAGCAGGCCCCATACAGGGAGCCTGATGTGGGACTCAGTCCCAGGACTCTAAGATCATGCCCTGGGCCAAAGGCAGGCACCAACCGCTGAGCCACCCAGGAGTCCCACTTTCCTGATTCTTTTCCTAATGGAGTCACACAGGATGCGCTTAACTCCTTCAGCATCAAATTGTAACATTTGTAAAGTTTTGTGTACCAGGGAAACTCAGTAATGACTGCACACAATTGGTTTATTTTTTTTTCCCTTAAGATTTTATTTATTTATTGAGAGAGAGAGAGGAGAGCATGAGCAAGCACACACAAGCCAGGAGGAGGGGTAGGGGGAGAGGGAGACTCCACGCTGAGCAAGGTGTGTGACGCGGGGCTCAATCTCAGGATCCTGGGATCATGACCTGAGCTGACTGAGCCACCCAGGTGCCCCTGCAGTTTTTATTGGCGGCTGGTCATGTCCCCTCTACCTACCACATACCAAAACTAGATTCCCAGAAGGAAAGCAGCGAACATGAACCACATGGTTTGTACATACAGGTCAGGCACAGTAAACTAACTGATGAGAGAATGGTGGGAACCCTCCTGAAATCCAAGTTCCCAGATTCCAACAAAGAGCTTACCTTGCAGGCAGGCTTTTCTCCACAAAGCAGTTGCAGGGCTGCTGTGTTAACTTTTCTGCACAGGCCCCCTCTCCCAGTATACATTGTTGGACAGGGACAGGATAAGCAAAACAAATGCTTCCATTCAGAAAGAGGAAGAGTGAAAGGCATATCAGCCATTGATCCATAACAGTTTTAAAATCCTACCAGATGGATATGAGGGCTTCTTACTCTGGGGTAGGGATGTTTCTTGATTAAGCCCCAGTTGTTTCCTTGGGAGTAGCTTCCCAGCTGATTGTACTCTGTGGTTCCTGGTTCCACCCTCTGGAGGTCCTTCCTTTTCTATTATCCTCCTGAACTATATATGAGCATGGCTTTGTAGAATGTGCCATCCAGATAGTGCAGCGTCCCCTTCTTACACCCTCCTTCCGCCCACACACACAGTTTTCCCTATTACTAACATTTTGTATTAGGATGGTATTTTTGTTATAGATAATGAACCAATATTAATACAATATTTTTAAATAAGACCCAGACTTTATTCGGATTTGCCTAGCTGCTACCTAATGTTCCTTTTCTATTCCAGGATCCCAATTACATTTAGTTAGCATGTCTCCTCACACTCCTTTTGGGGCTTTCCTTGTTTTCAGTGACCTTGACAGTTCTGAGGAATCCTGGTTAGGTATATTTAGGATGCCCTTCTATTGGAATATGTTTGCTGTTTTTCTCATTAGACTGGGGTTATAGGTTTTGGGGAGGAAGAATGCAGAGTTAGAATGCCATTTTCCTCACATCATATCAATGGTACATACTACCTTTTGATTACTTTTTAAAAATAGAAGTGCATAAATATAAATATCATCTACATCTGATTACTTTTAATATGCTTTTTCAGATGTATTATTTCAGCGCTTTGCAAAGATTTTCATTGGCTGTCTTGCAGCAGTTACTAGTGGTATGATGTATGCTCTCTATTTATCAGCATACCATGAACGGAAATTCTGGTTTTCCAACAGGCAGGTAAGAAGAAAGAATTTTTGAGCATATGGAAGTTGTTTTAGTATTTAATTTTAATCTAAGTAATGTGTTTTTCAGGGAGCCAAAATATATATTTGTGATAAGTATGACAAGTGCTTTCTTATTTACAGGCATTAGAAAAAATGTTGTAGGAACTATTTTGAGAACACAGTCATAGCATCAACCTTAAAAAATTTAGTACAGTGTATTTCCGGGCTATGTAAGAGAAGCTATGAGGATGCTTTCCTTCATGCGACTCCTTTACGTGGGGCTTTTGATGACAGTGAAATGTTACGGAGTTTAGTCACACTTTCAGTAGTTTTGGTTGTTTCTGTTTACATTTCCAAAACAATCTGTAGAAGTTTTGGTAGTAAATAATAATTTTTAGATCATGGGATTAGAATGTTTTGGGGACTTGGAAATTATTAACATGCATGACAGTATTTATTAAGATGTCTCTTCATATTAGTATGTTTAATGTCTGGTTTTAAATCATGTGTATTCCACAGACCCTTAGTCACTCTGGCTACTTATCTAATTCATAATTTAACTTTTGAGTAAATTTGTTCTCTTTTACAATCAGATACATATCTTTCATGCATTGACAAAGTCCACAGTGTTACAGGTTGACTCTAAGAGCTTTTTCTTTTTTAGTCCAAACTGTTTGTTTGTTTGTTTGTTTGTTTTAAGATCTTATTTATTTTATTCATGAGAGACACAGAGAGAAAGGCAGAGACAGGCAGAGGGAGAAGCAGGCTCCCTGCGGGGAACCCGAGATGGGACTCAATCCCGGGACTCGGGATCACGCCCTGAGCCAAAGGCAGATGCTCAACCACTGAGCCACCCATGTGTTCCTCTTGTTCTTATTTTTGAGCAATAGTCAAGCTGACTGGATGTTTTTAAGCTATCGATTGACCTAATCCTCCCAAAACACCAAAACATTTAGGTGATTAATCACCTTTATTGATCTGACAGAAGCTATTACTATAGCATATCCTATTTCCTTGAAAATGTTATACATATTAACTATTAGTAGTTTTCAATACAGGATGTACAGTAGGATTATCTGATGAGCTTTTAAAAAATAACCTCCCTCTCAGATTTTTACGTGGGATGGGGGTGGAGGGGTAATCTAGGATCAGCATTTCAAAAGATGTCTAAGCAAATCTGTTGTGTAGGCAGAATCGAGAACAACCAAGAGTTTGAAAACATCGAAGTCATTTTTACTTATTTATTTATTTATTTTTTATTTTTTAAATTTTTTATTTTATTTTATGATAGTCACACACACACACACACACACACACAGAGAGAGAGAGAGAGAGAGAGGCAGAGACACAGGCAGAGGGAGAAGCAGGCTCCATGCACCGGGAGCCCGACGTGGGATTCGATCCGGGGTCTCCAGAATCCCGCCCTGGGCCAAAGGCAGGCGCCAAACCGCTGCGCCACCCAGGGATCCCTCGAAGTCATTTTTAAAACACTGTGTATTAGTCAGGAACATTGACTTTACCTGGGAACTTTCTGAGAATTGCAGATTCTCAGGCCCCACTTTAGAAGCAGAATCTAATCAGAGATCTTTTAATAAGATCTCTAGGACTTTCATAAAAACATTAAATTTGAGAAGCATTGATTAACAATTTACATATTTGAAATCTTAGAAAGAAATCTGTTTCCATTCATAAAGAATCACTTAAAGGAAATTTATCAGATTTTTTTGTTAAGGAAATTTATTTAGATTAATAAGCTCTGAAGGAGGAAAAAAAATTCAACAATCAAGTAGATCTGGGAAAGATTTCCTCTTGGAGATTCACAATATATAAGTTATACTGAAACTCTGAAAAGTCTTGCAATAAAGAAACCCATTAATTTTTTCTTTTTTTTTTTTTAAGATTTTACTTATTTATTCATGAGAGACACACAGAGAGGGAGAGAGGCAGAGACACAGGCAGAGGGAGAAGCAGGCTCCCTGCAGGAAGCCTGTTGTGGGACTTGATCCCAGGACCCCGGGGTCACGCCCTGAGCTGAAGGCAGGCGCCTAACCACTGAGCTACCCAGGCGTCCCCATTAATTTTCTTTAATGCTGCCTTTGCATAACTTACTTAACCATAGAACTCTTTAGGTAACACCTATTTATATCTTAGGAAATTCTGTTTATCAAACTTAGGAAAAAATGCTCTGATATCTTTTATATTAATTGATAAATATGCATGAAAATAAAGGAGTTTTGTTTTCAGAGACTATAGATTTATGAAAGCATGGTTTGTCATACAATGCACAAAACTTTTCAGTGTTTTTGGATTACTTATATTCTTGGTTCTGTATAGCCCAATATTTTACGATAATGTTTTTAAAGATTTATTTATTTTGATATAGAGACTGTGTGTGCGCGCACACACACGTATACACTTGTGGGGGAGGGGCTGAGGGAGAGAATCTCAAGCTGACTCCTCACTCAGCATGGAGCCCAGTGCAGGGCTCAGTTTCACCACCCTGAGATCATGATTTGAGCTGAAATGAAGAATCGATTACCTGACTAAGCAATGCAGACACCTGTATAGCCCAGTTTTAGGAACTTAAGATTTACTTATATTTCTGGAAGTTCTTTTGAAAAACACTGATTACGTATCTGCTACTCTTGAAAAGAGTTAAGGGTTTACAGTTCTGGATATATAGGGAAATAGAAAAAGCAATAGGAAATACTAATTTCTCCTTTAACTTCTCTTTTTATTATGGACTTTAATACCTCAACCATCATTTTTTATTACTTACCTTACTATTCTTGCTGTCCTTAGGGCATTTTTTCTGGTTTTCCTTCTAGATTTTCCTTATACATAATAGGTAAATGACTTATGAGCTGCAATCCATTTTATTTTATTTATTTTTATTTTTATTTTATTATTTTTTTATGAGAGACATAGAGAGGCAGAGACACAGGCAGGGGGAGAAGCAGTCTCCATCCAGGGAGCCTGATGCGGGACTCATCTCAGGATCCCAGGGTCATGCCCTGAGTTGAAGGCATTCACTCAACCACTGAGCCACCCAGGCATCCCTAGAATCCATTTTAAACCCTTATGTTTTTTTTTTTCTTTTTAAGATTTATTTATTTGAGAGAGAAGCATGTAAGCAGGAGGAGGGGCGGGGGGGGGAGAGAGAGAGAGAGAGAGAGAGAGAGAGAGAGAGAGAGAGAGAGAGAAGAACGAACAAGAGGATTTCAAGCTGACTCTGCTGAGCACAGAGCCCTATGCAGGGCTCAGTCTCATGACCCTGAGATCATGACCCAAGCCAAAATTGAGGTGGATGCTAACTGACTGAGCCACCCAGATGCCCCAAACCTTAGGTGTTTCATTAAAATGACTGCCAGATTATTGAAAATTTAACCTCTGTAATGTGGCCACTAATGACCAAAGGAAAATTCAAACATTTCTTTGAATAAAGGATAAATAAATAGCATTAATTTAGAAGAGGAGAGAGAAAGATTGCAGTTGCAATTTAGGATATTTAATGATTTAAATAATCATTTCATTTTCTTGTAGGAGCTTGAACGAGAAATCACATTTCAAGGTGACAGTGCCATTTATTACTCTTATTATAAAGATATGTTAAAAGCACCCTCATTTGAAAGAGGTATGATAACCACATTTGTATTTTTTTCTTAATTAAACTCTACCCCCAACTTGGGGCTCAAACTCAGGACCCTGAGATCAAGAGTCATATGTTCTACCGATTGAGCCAGCTAGGTACCTCCCATGTTTGTATTTTTAATAACAACATTTTCCTAAAATACATTGTGCTATATGGGAGCCCTTGAATGTGGAGATTTGTCTTAGAATATAAGCATTATTCTTTCTTATACTTAATAAAAACATTGGAAAAATGCACAGTGTGTTATATTTTGAGATTTTTCTTAGTAATAATTTAAAATATTTAATGAGCTCTGAATGATATATTTAATATTGTAAAAGCAGAATAATCTGGAGAAAAATTTTTCTGTCTCTAGGTGTTTATGAATTGACACACAATAACAAAACTGTATCTCTGAAGACAATAAATGCAGTGCAGCAAATGTCTCTATATCCAGAACTTATCGCCAGTGTTTTATATCAAGCAACTGGTAGCAATGTATGTTTCTTTTGACTTTAATATTTATTTTTTACATATTTACAAATAACTAAAATTATTCAATGTTGTCCTATTATCTTCTCTCTTTTTTTTCCAATTAGGAGATTATTGAGCCAGTATATTTCTATATTGGCATTGTTTTTGGATTGCAAGGAATATATGTTACTGCTTTATTTGTTACAAGTTGGCTTATGAGTGGAACATGGCTAGCAGGGATGCTTACTGTTGCGTGGTTCATTATTAACAGGTAAGAAATGTTTAAGTGAAGTTTTACAGTGTTTTTTTTTTTTTTAAAGATTTTATTTATTTATTTATTCATGAGAGACAGAAACACAGGGAGAGGGAGAAGCAGGCTCCACGCAAAGAGCCCACCCAATGTGGGACTCGATCCCGGGTCTCCAGGATCATGCGCTGAGCTGAAGGCAGCGCTAAGCCGCTGAGCCACCAGGCCTGCCCAGTTTTACAGTTTTCTTATGGCTGTGGTATTTGGTTCTAAAAATGCCACCCCCCCAAAAAAAATAAAATAAAATAAAAATGCTACCTCCCAAGTATTCCACACCCTAATTCCCACCTGTGAATATGATGAGGAATCATTCCTGTGATTGTTTCCTTAAATGGCACAATTGACCTTCAGGTAGGAAGATTACCTGGTGGACCTGATCTAATTAACCAGATGAGTCATTAAAGGTAGAGCTCTTTCTCCGCCGGGTGCAGAAGGGGAGGTCAGAGATATTAGAAGCAGGAGATGGATTGCTGCTCTGTTGCTGGTGTGAAGTGAGGAGGAAATGAATTTTGCCAGTAAGCCTGTATGAGAGGACCGCAAGCCCTGATGAGAACGGCAGGCCTGGCTGATGTTTTGCTTTTAGCTTAGGGAGGCCCTGAGCAGAGTATTCAGACATACTGGGGTAGGTTTGTGAGCTAATAAATGTATGTTGTTTTAAACCTATACATTTGTGGTCCTTTGTCATGCAACAACTGAAGGATAGCCCATCTACCTCATATCTCTTTTTTATCAGACATAGTAACATTGGCATACATGGATATGCCTTTTCTTTACTCTTTAATTTAAATTTTAAAAAAGATTTATTTATTTATTTACTTATGAGAGAGAGAGAGAGAGAGAGAGAGAGAGAGAGAGAGAGAGAGAGGCGCGCAGAGACACAGGAGGAGGGAGAAGCAGGCTCCATGCCGGGAGCCCGATGTGGGATTCGATCCCTGGACTCCAGGATCGTGCCCTGGGTCAAAGGCAGGCGCCAAACCACTGCGCCACCCAGGGATCCCCTACTCTTTTATTTAAAACTGATGACACAATTTCATGAAAAGAAGGAAGAGGCATCAGATACATTACTATCACCACAGATAAGGATTCTGTAATGATCTATCACAGAGTACTTGGAATTAATAAACTCATCACTTTTGGTAACCAGAGCAGCCTCCGTTCTTTAATTGTGAGTAAAAAAGAGAGTAGGCAATGAGGGCTTCTTTGAAATGGAAGGCTGGTATGAGAGATAAATATTTTCTTGGCATTGGTCATTGTCAAAAGTTTATTTTTGAAGGATGAATATTCTTTCTTTCCTTAATACTTTTCTCCCCTAAAACTTACCATTACCAAATTTTTTTAAATGAAACATTTCTTCTGTTCTAACATTAACCTTTGGGGATCCCTGGGTGGCTCGGCGGTTTGGCGCCTGCCGTCGGCCCAGGGCGTGATCCTGGAGTCCCAGGATCGAGTCCCACGTCGGGCTCCCTGCATGGAGCCTGCTTCTCCCTCTGCCTGTGTCTCTGCCTCTCTCTGTGTCTCTCATGAATAAATAAATAAAATCTTTAAAAGAAAAAAAAAAAAAACATTGACCTTTGGCAATTGCCAAATAAAAAATATGATACTTTCAAGTTACTGAGACTCAGCATTAAGGTCTGTGTCTCTTCCTGGGATTTGTCTATACTTAGTCACATGGTGCCAATCATTTGATAAAAGGATTTTTAAAAAATCTTTCTTAGGGGCTCCTGGGTGGCTGAGTCAGTTAAGTCTCTGACTCTTGATTTCAGCTCAAGTCATGATCTCAGGGTCATAAGATTGAATCCTGCTTTGGCCTCCATTCTGGGTGTGGAGCCTGCCTAGGATTCTCTCTCCTCCCCTCTCCCCACTCTGGTTGGATACTCTTGCACACTCACTCTCTCTAAAAAAAAAAACATCTTACTTAGAAGTTTTCAAGTATAGCTGTTCAGCTTTATGGATAAAGCATATCCTTATTCTTTTAAAAAATTTATTTTGGGAAGGCACCTGGGTGGCTCAGTGGTTGAGCATCTGCCTTCGGCTCAAGTCGTGATCCTGAATCGAGTCCCACATCAGGCTCCCCACGGGGAGCCTGCTTCTCCCTCTGCCTGTGTCTCTGCCTCACTCTGTGTCTCTCATGAATAAATAAAATCTTTTAAAAAATTATTATTGTTATTTAAAAAGTTTTTAAGATTTATCTATTTGAGAGGGGGAGAGAGAGCATGAGTGGGGGCAGGAGGAACAGATGGAAAGGGAGAAGCAAATTACCGGCTGAGCAGGGAGTCTGACACTACTGGGGCTTGATTCTAGGATCCTGGGATCATGACCCAAGCTAAGGCAGAGGCTTAATGGACTGAGCCACCCAGGCACCCCTGGTTTTAAGCTCTCTCTCTCTCTTTTTTTTTTTTTTAAGATTTTTTATTTATTTACTCGTGAGAGACACAGAGAGAGAGGCAGAGACACAGGCAGAGGGAGAAGCAGGCTCCACGGAGGGAGCCCGATGTGGGACTCAATCCCGGGTCCCCAGGATCACGCCCTGAGCCAAAGGCAGATGCCCAACCACTGAGCCACCCAGGTGTCCCTTAAGCTCTCTTTTTAAAGCATATTTCTATACTTTGGGATTTTCATTGATTCATTAGGGCTAGTAATCAAAAATGATTACTATCATTTTTGTTGCTCAAATTGTCACAACTCTGATTAATACAAGTCCTTTCAGGCTGACTGTTGAGTTCTTTTAACACATCTTCATTAATCTTTGAAAGTTTTCTTATTTTCTGACTCAACAAGATGAATGGGCTCACCTTATACATTCCCTGCAAGAGATTTGGAATTAACCACTAATTAGTTCCTTAGAGAATTGATATGGATGCCAGGGGGATAAGATGATTTGTTTAAGTTCCCGTGTACTTTTCTAAAATTCTATTAGGATTCATTGAGTGAATCTTATTGGCTACTATAGATTTAGTAGCCCACTCAAAGTATTTCAGAATTCATAGACTAGAAAGTTTTGCTTTTTTAGAATGAAATATATTTAGTACAAAACTAGCATTGTTTACAATAATGAAAGGATTACCTTCTTAATTATGTGATGTATTATTGCTGCATACCAAGTCACCCTAAAATTTAACAGTTTAAAACAATAAACATTATGTCATAGTTCTGATGGTCAGGAATCCGCAGTGGCCTAACTGGGTCATTCTGGTTCAGCGCCTGTTATTGAGGGTGCAGTCAAGAGTTGCTTAGGGCTGTAATCATCTGAAGGCTTGACTGGCCTGAACCACCTACTGCAATCTCATTCATGTGACTTTTACAAGAAGCCTCATCACTGTTTGTCATCACATGAGCCTAGCCATAGAGCTGCACACAACTTGACTGCTGGCTTTCTCTACAATGAGTGATCCAAGGGAGTGTGGAGTGAGTGTGCTATAGTGGAGGCCAGATCTCTTTTATTTATTTTTAAGATTTTATTTAAGAGAGAGAAGGAGCAGGGAGAGGGCAGAGGGAGAGGAAAAAGCAGACTCCTCACTGACTAGGGAGCCAGATGTGAGGCTTGATCCCAGAACTCCGGGATCCCAGCCTGAGCCTAAGGCAGACACCCAAACGACCAAGCCACCCCAGTGCCGGAAGCCAGATCTCTTTTATAACCTAATCCGAGAAACGATACGATGTTATTCTGCTATATTCTCTTGATCCTGCAGACTAACTCTGGTATGTTGTAGGAAGTAACTACATAGTATCAATACCTTCCAGACCATCTTGGAGACTGGCTACTATAGACATTGAACTTTGTTTTTTTAAGTGGGTTTCATGCCCTCCACATGGGGCTCAAACTCACGACCCTGAGATCAGGACTCACATGCTTGCTTGGGACTTCGGTTATAAAAAGAATTATAGGTATTTTATATGGCAAAAAAAGAAAAACGTTGATTACCTTGTTCCAAGTATGGGGGTAATTTTTTTAAAAGTGGAAGAGGAGTGAATCATAATAGTGGTAGGGGAGGTTAAGGGTCTCCTGGGAAGTTCCGTGGTTGAGCATCTGCTTTGGGCTCACGGCGTGATCCTGGGGTCCTGGGATAGAGTTCCCCCATCGGGCTCCCCACAGGGAGCCTGATTCTCTCGCTGCCTCTGTCTCTGCCTCTCTGTGTGTGTCTCTCATGAAGAGAGATTTTTTAAAGATTTTTAAAAAGATTTTATTTATTTATTCATGAGAGACACAGGGAGAGAGAGACAGGCAGAGACACAGGCAGAGGGAGAAGCAGGCTCCGAGCAGGGAGCCCAATGTGGGACTCATCCTGGGTCTCCAGGATCACACCCCAAGCTGAAGGTGGCGCTAAACCGCTGAGCCACTGGAGCTGCCCAATAAATAAAACCTTTTAAAAAATAGAAGTTACATTTAAGAATGACTATAAAACTGAATCAGGGGATCCCTGGGTGGCGCAGCTGTTTGGCACCTGCCTTTGGCCCAGGGTGCGATCCTGGAGACCCGGGATCGAATCCCATGTCGGGCTCCCGGTGCGTGGAGCCTGCTTCTCCCTCTGCCTGTGTCTCTGCCTCTCTCTCTCTCTGTGTGACTATCATAAATAAATAAAAATTAAAAAAAAAACCTGAATCATAATTGTAGAGAAATATTTTGTTTTCCTGTTAGCTATTTGTAATTTTTAAATAAGATCAATATTTAATAGAATTGCATTTTAGTTACTCATTTTAAAAATAAATAAATTATCTCATTATTTAAAAAAAAAAAGTCTAGGATCCCTGGGTGGCTCAGCGGTTTAGTGCTGCCTTCGGCCCAGGGCATGATCCTGAAGACCCAGGATCGAGTCCACGTCAGGCTTCCTGCATGGAGCCTGCTTCTCCCTCTGCCTGTGTCTCTGCCCACCCCAAATCCCCATGTGTCTTTCATGAATAAATAGATAAAATCTTAAAAAAAAAAGTCTTTGGCCCCCAAAAAGTAATTGGACATTGATAATAATAAAGAGGTAAAATGCACATGTCCTAGAGGTACAGCTAACAGAAAATGTAATGGTGACACACCATCCTGGTTCTGTTATGAACCTGGAATACTCATGGAGGTATAAGCTTTTTCAATTTTAGGTGATAGTTTTTCCCAGGAATTCCAGTTTATTGCAAGGCAGTAATCCAGAAAAGGAAGACAATAATACAAAAAAATTAGAAAACCATTTAAATATTAGAGAACAGTTAGGTAAATTGTACTACATCAGTGCAAGGCAATACGCTGCCATTAGAAGTTGTACTGATACTGTGTGTTTTTCAGCTTTCACATGTTATACATTGATATGCCAACTGTTTTATGTTATCCAGCTCAGTGTTACTTAAACTTCAGCTCTTTATATTTAAAACTTAATTCTCATGGGTTCCATGTGTTGACTTAAATATTTTGAATTATACTGCTGTGTTTACATATAAAATAAAACTAAGTTATGCTCTGAATGCTTAAAAGCACTTAGGCTACTATAAAACAAACCAATTTACTAATGAAGGGATCCCTGGGTGGCGCAGCGGTTTAGCGCCTGCCTTTGGCCCAGGGCGCGATCCTGGAGACCCCGGATCGAATCCCACATCGGGCTCCCAGTGCATGGAGCCTGCTCCTCCCTCTGCCTGTGTCTGTGTCTCTGCCTCTCTCTCTCTCTCTCTCTGTGTGACTATCATTTAAAAAAAAAAATTTACTAATGAAATAATCAAGGGACGCCTGGGTGGCTCAGCGGTTTAGTGCCTACCATCAGCCTGGGGTGTGATCCTGGGGTTCCAGGATCGAATCCCACATCAGGCTCCCTGCATGGAGCCTGCTTCTCCCTCTGCCTATATCTCTGCCTCTCTCTCTCTCTGTGTCTCTCATGAATAAATAAAATCTTTAAAAAAAAAAAAAGAACCAACAAAATAGTTACTGAAAAGATGAATTTAATGTGAAAAATGATATTTTGCTAAAACCAGATTTCTATTATTAGCGTAAGTAAGGTACCGTGCCAGCAGGTGTCCCTCAGCAGGTTCTTTTGAGTGTGGCAAACCCACACAGGTGGGTACTGTGAAATGACTCACTTTTCATCATGTTGCTTTCTTCAGTCCACTGTGAAATCTTTTTTTTTATTACAGTGATCAGGATATCATTTTGTTTTTATTTGGCAGTACATCATTTGGTCTTATCTCTATTTTTTCCGATTAACTCAAGCCGATTGAAGTAGTCCTATGTTGCCAATTAGATTGTTTCTTTTTTTAAAATTTATTTATTTGAGAGAGAGAAAGATAGAGAGCACATGCAGGGAGAGGGGTAGAGGGAGACGGAGAAGCAGACTTCCTGCAAACATGGAGCCTGACCCCAGGACCATGAACTGAGCCAAAGGCAGATGCTTAACTAACTGAGCCACCCAGGTGCCCACCAACTAGATTTTTTTTTTTAAGATTTTAATTATTCATGACAGAGAGGCAGAGACACAGGCAGAGGGAGGAGCAGGCTCCACGCAAGGAGCCCAATGCGGGACTCAATCCCAGGACTCGGGGATCATGCCCTGCGCCAAAGGCAGGTACTCAACTGCTGAGCCACCTGGGCTTCCCACCAACTAGATTGGAAGTGAGCACTGAAATCTTTGGCAGTAGTGGATTGCAAGATGGTCACCTAGATGATCCATTATGCTTATACTCATAACCCAGTTATGCTTATACTATGATGTGTCTAAAATGAAAACTCTGGGGGTTCCTTGTTGGCTCGGTTGGTAGAGGCTGTGGCTCTTGATCCTTGAGATAATGAGTTCAGGCCCCACATTGGGTGTAGAGATTACTTTGAAAAAAAAAAAAGGAAAACTCAAAATCAAACTCAGAGCTTGCTAATCTCTGTGAATATATCTATGGGCCTATGAACCCTAGGTGATTTAAATAGTTATTTTGAACTGCTCGGGGCAGCCCAGGTGGCTCAGTGGTTTAGCACCGCCTTCAGCCTGGGGTGTGATCCTGGAGACCTGAGATCGAGTCCCACGTCAGGCTCCCTGCATGGAGCCTGCTTCTCTCTCTGTCTCTCATGAATGAATAAGTAAATAAAATCTTTAAAAAAAAATGAACTGCTGGTTTGTGTTACTGATAGACTCTGCCATTGGGAAGAAAAAATAGGTCTCATTTGATTTTGTCACTTCCTACTGTTAGCCTTCTGTTCTTCACAACCACCAAGCATGGTGAAGGCAAACGAGAGTAGCTCAGGTGTTCAAGAAGGTAACAATGGGGTGGCCTGTCCAGGTGAAGAGAATAACTGGCGGAGATCTTACTCAGTTTGTGTTGCAATGACTTCCTTCTGCAGTGCATTTTTTTGTTTTTTTGTTTTTTTAAAGATTTTACTTATTTATTCATGAGAAACACACAGAGAGAGAGAGACAGAGAGAGAGAGAGGCAGAGACACAGGCAGAGGGAGAAGCAGGCTCCATGCAGGGAGCCTGACGTGGGACTCGATCCTGGGTCTCCAGGATCGTGCCCTGGGCCCAAGGCAGGCGCTAAACCGCTGAGCCACCCGGGCTGCCCTGCAGTGCAGTTTTAAAGATTCATTGCCCTAATCTGTGACTTGGGCAAGGATAGTGAGTGAACCTTCAGAAAGGTGAGTGCTGGGTCCAGCTTCCAATTCTGGGCTGATGGAGTAGCTGGTAGAGTCCTGAATGGAGTATAGATATCTTCTCCTTCCTCCCACATTTCCTGCCTTATGACCCATGACTTTCTCATTTGTCTTTGGAGAGTTAACTTTTATAATTTTTCAGGGATAATATTATATGAAAATAGATGGTCTTTAGAATATATGATGTTCAATTAATGGTATTGGAACAATCATCTGGAAAAGAAATCTTATTGCACAGATAACTAAAATTCCAAATGGATTAGTATTAAAAGTAAATAATGAAACAAATGATTACTATACAGAAACATTGGTTCAAGTTTGTTGTTTTTGGTGCAAAAGGCATTTTTTATTAAAGCAGGGTACTTGACCTATGGGCAGAAATAGCTGTCAACATTGGTTCATGTTTAAAAAATCTTTGTAAAAGATAATATCAAACAATGTAAGTATATAACAATAGAAATTGGTTAGATTATGATAAATCTATATAATGATGTGTCATGACCATTAAATACTCTTGAAGTATATTTATTGATACATATGTTATGGAAAAATGCTCATAATATATTGTTAGGTGAAAAGTACTTCATTATGGTATTATATGTATATAAGAACCAAGATCTAATATTTACTAGGTTGTAGACCTACACACTGCTAAGTTCTTTACAGCTTTTATTTGATGTTCATGTACAATCCTTTTTCATATATATGTATTCAAACATATACATTCATAGAAGGTAAGTTTTCTTGTAATACTTTTTAAGTTTTAATTGAGGTATGACTGACATAATTTATATATTTAAAATGCACAATTTGATCAATTCAGGCATTTAGATAAAACTCATGAAACCATCAACAAAATCAATGTAATAAACATATCTATCACCCCCAAAAGTTTCTTTGCGCCCCCCTGGTAATGCTTCCTTCTTTCCTCTTCTTACCCCATACCTCTACCAACTATTGCACTGTACCCAGAAAACCAGTGATCTACTTTCTGTAATTATAAATTAGTTTGCATTTTCTGGTATTTTATATAATGGAATCATACGGCACATACTTTTTTGTTTTGTTTTTCTTTTTCACTCAGCATAATTATTTTGAGGTTCTTGTATGTTGGGCATATCAATAGTTCATTCCTTTTCATTGCTAAGTAGTATCCTATACCATAATTAGATTGAACTAAGTTACATGTAAATATATTAATCACCATTATTTAGGAGAGTTATACAGCAATTTTCATAATTTTTTTTAAAAAGATTCTATTCACTTATTCATGAGGGACACAATGAGAGAGGCAGAGACACAGGCAGAGGGAGAAGCAGGCTCCCCACAGGGAGCCCAATGTGGGACTCAATCCCAGGACTCTAGGATCACAACCTGAGCCAAAGGCAGACAGTCAACTACTGAGCCACCCAGGTGCCCAATTTTCATAAAATTTTTAAAGCAACAGCACCTTTGTTTCTGCATGGAAAAAAGTCATGGAGTGTATGAGTTTCAAATTTAACGATTATTGGAAAGATAGTCTTCTTGAGGTGTGAGAATATGTGTAGGAGACAAGTTTCTGTCTGTGCAAATTGAGAAACTTAGGAAGAACCTGGAAAGACATTCTGTATTTGTGATTGTGGGAATTTTTTAAGGTTTCTGGATATATCACATGAAGGACTATAGTAATGGTAATTCCAGGTAACCTGTGGATATATTTTTAAAGATTTTATTTATTTATTCATGAAAGACACAGAGAGAGAGGCAGAGACACAGGCAGAGGGAGAAGCAGGCTCCTTGCAGGAAGCCCGATGCAGGACTCGATCCCAGGACCCTGGGATCACACCCCTGAGCTGAAGGCAGGTGCTAAACCACTGAGCCACCCAGGCGTCCCTAATCTGCTGATTGAAAAGATTATTAAACTAGATATTAGAACATAGGCATTTAATCCCAGTTGCTCTATGACCTTGTTTAAGTCACATCACCTCTCTGAGCTTCATATTTTTTAAGGGAGGATAAGAACCCTGGGTCTGTCAGGCCTGCTAACTATCTAATGCAGATTGTCCTCTAGAGAAGGGTAGCCATCTCTTTAAGGGAAGTGAGAATGGGACCTGAACCCCATGTCCTCTGCAACAAGCTGTGTCCTTTAATATGAGGTGTCTTCTGCTCAGAGTAGGCATACGTTTTTCTAGTTTTCACAGAGGCCCATCTATTCACCAAGGAGTACGTAGCAGCACTAAGCCTTCCTGGAAGGGAGGTAAGGGGAGCTGGATGAGATGCTTAATTTGCTCCAAGATGCTGTATAGACAGTAGTGGTTCCATCTATGCCTACCTCACAGGATTGGTAGAGAAAACAATGAGATGTATGTGCAAGTGCTTTGAAAAGTATAGTGTTACACAAATGTAAAGTCTTGCTATTTTGCTGTTCATTTGTGGTTTACTTTAGGGTAGATACAACAAGAATTGAATACTCCATTCCTTTAAGAGAAAACTGGGCACTACCATATTTCGCATGCCAAATTGCTGCACTTACAGGCTATTTAAAAAGCAACTTAAATACTTATGGAGAGGTAAGATACAAATTTAATTGTCACAGTTAATATTGATATATTGCAAATGTGGTGTAAAGTTTTAAACTTAATCATATTAACAGTTATATTCAGTGAAGCCTAATTACTACATAATAAAAGATGTATTTAGGTAGTCTGTTATATAACACTTAGTCTAGTCTGATGGTAAATTATTTTTAGGAGAAAGGAGATGTTGTGATATTTCAGTGCAGGCACTTGATAAATATTTAAGAACATATTATTATTTTTAAAAAACATATTATTTTGATAATCTCTCATTTTACCATTTCTTTCCTGTACTAGCTTTTAGTCATTGCAAGTTAAGGAAATACTAGTGAAGCTACAGAGTGACTACAAATGACATCAGTGTTAACTTTCATGGTAGCACTGCATATTTTCTGTTTTCTGGCAACCACTGCTCTGTTCTCTATCACTGTGATTTTGTAATTTTGAAAGGTTATACAAGTGGAATTATATAGTATGTTATCCTTTATGACGGACTTGTCATTTAGCCTAATACCCTTGACATCCATCTAAGTCGTTGCCTTGTATCAATAGTTTGCTCATTTCATTGCTGAGTAGTATTATAGCAATATGTATATTTTAATTACATATTTAGATCTTATAGTACCAGTCACATCAGGATTATCGAAGCTCAGATCTTTTGTGCAAATATCTGAAGCCATCTAGAGACATCTGTGGTTGATTACTGAAATGCATTTAATGTGTCAAGTAATATGTATAAAATAGTTCACAATAAAGGCATAGTTGAACATGAAATATGCAAGGTGAGGGGGTAGATAAGAGTGCACAGAATTTTGAAAATGTTCAGAGAAAGGAAAAACATAGCTAATTGTCCAGATTATGTTTAATATATATTTCTGTCTCATTTCACTGCATGTTCTTTAGAGTAGTTTGAGAATAAACCCTTGGAATTAGCAATTTGCTTCATTATATTATAGCTTTTTCCTAGTATCCTTGAAGTAATTAATATCCACGTGTCCAGTAGATTAAATAGGCTGGATCTAAATCTGAGTTTCATTGATTTCTGGAACTGGTTTCTCTGGGGATGATGGTTTCAGGCCTTGTTATTACAGTTCTGGTTGTTCCACGTTAGAAGTTGCCAGAACACTTTTTCTTATAGCTGTGGTGATAAGAAGAGCAGAAGCTTCTATGTTCTATCAGTGCTGAGCTCTTCTGGGCCTTGCAGCTGGTATTCTTCTCTTATATTCTCTTATTCAGGGTGCTGGAAAATCCCTGTATCTGCTGATGGCCTGAGGGAGGTGTTTCTGACTCTGAAATTTATCATTCAGTATAGTCAGCTGAGTCTGAGAAATTAAGTTTTGGAGAGCACACTTGTTATCTTAGGTTTCTTGACTAGACCCTTATTGCATTTCTCCTTTGCTGTTATCAGAGTAAAGTCACTTGAAATCATGGCTGGTGGAGAAATTGGGAACAAAAATGTACTCCCTGGAGGAAGTAGAGGTTGTTCGAAATATGCTAAAGAGCAGTGGATTTGTCAGATTTGGCCTCTTACTAAGGGATCACTTGAGAGCTGACATTTGGAAAGACGGAAATGATTTTAGCCAGGTATTTTTCAGGCAAGGGCAAAAATCCTTGTGTTTAATACCCTAGCAAGGAAAAGAGAGTTTTATATGGTTGACAGTATACGCACTGGGGAAAGATAAGGGCACACTTTTGCTGAGAAGCAATAAAAAAAAGCAATGGACTTTTTTCTCCATCGACTCCGTAATAGGCTGAGACATAAACAGACTATTTAGATGGAAATTCTTAGAGAAATATGGAGCAACACAGAAATGAAAATATTTTCTAGGGTGAATGGAGTTACTTTCACAATAACAAAAGCCAGTCAGCCAAGTCTAGCAAAAGCTACCATTTTCTTATATTTATTACTTCACCTGAGATGAAAGGAAAGTGTACTAAATTTTTTCCCTTTGTCATCGTGAAATTCTCAATATGATGTCAAACTTTGAAGGACAAGTGGTTGATTTCTGTCTGTGTGCTTTATTTAAGATCTTACTGTTTATGTAAGGATTTCATAATTATTTGACTTAAAAACAAAGTTTCTAGAATTATATAGCTTAAAGAAGAACCAGTAACAGAGCTGTAACTTTGAGGTAACAACCTCCTAGATTCTTACATTAATAAAGCTACTGATACTTAGTTTCTTTCTATTGTTTTCCCCAGAGGTTTTGCTACTTGTTGATGAGTGCTTCAACTTACACGTTTATGATGATGTGGGAGTACAGCCACTATCTCTTATTTCTTCAAGCAATATCTCTGTTCTTGCTAGATAGTTTTTCACTGGAGCAGAGCGACAAGGTATTTTGAATTTTGAAATTGTTATTTTTAAATTCAGAGAATAAATGCCCTTACAGTGTTGTATCTTAAGATCATTTAGCTTTTAAGCTTTATTTTGAAATGTTTTAGTAGGCTTTGACTTCTATTTCTATTCAAAAGATTGCTAAACTCATTCTCCCTGCCCTTTTATTTATTTTTTCCCAGCCCTTTTAGAAGCACTTTGAAATTCCTTTTAAAGATCTACTTAAAAAAAAAAAAAAAAAAAGATCTACTTATAAATAAATAAATAAATAAATAAATAAATAAATAACTGCTTAGCCAGAGTCATCTGTGCTTCTGCTCCATTTCTAGCCATTGCTCCTTCCCGATTTCTTTTTTTTTTTTAATATTTTATTTTTTTATTCATGAGAGACACACAGAAAGAGGCAGAGACACAGGCAGAGAGAGAAGCAGGCTCCATGCAGGGAGCCCGATGTGGGACTCGATCCCAGGACCCCGGGATCATGCTCTGGGCTGAAGGCAGGCACTAAACTGCTGAGCCACCCAGGCGTCCCCCTTTCTATTTCTTTAAAAAAGAAAAGTGAAATACACAACATGCACAAAAGAGTATATTTATTATACATATATTCTGTAGGATAAAATATGAGTATTTGACCATCCAGGCCAAGAAATGGAACATTGGAATACCCAGAAGTCCCTCTGATATGCTTTTGAGATTCATCCATGATGATGTACAGAGCTATATTTTATTCATTTTTATTTATTTATACATTTTGTTAATGGACATTTCATTTTTTCCAGTTTATTGTCCATTTGACAAGTGCTGCTGTAAACATCTTTACTGGCACATAACTGCATGATTTCTCTAGAGTATATACCTCATAGTGGAATTACAAGTCAAAGGTTATGTGCATATTTACCCTAAGTACCAAGACTTTGTCCAGAATGGTTATAGCAGTTTATATACCTGCTAGCAATAGTCAAAGATTCCCATCCAGCATTGGTTCCTTTCTTTATCTTTTTCTTTTTTGCCCCTCTTTTATCTTTCTTTTACTTATAAACATTTATTAAGTGTTTGATATATTGCCCAAGCCAAAAATTTGGGAATCTTCTTGCTCTTTCTCTTCTTAATCCTGTATATTTAGATACTCCAGAATCCTGATGAATACAAACATTTAGGTTAATTGAGTAGAGAGAATTTAACATAAAGAATCATTTATCAAATATAATGCCCTTATCTTGTAAGCAAAGTGAAATGAAGTCAGAGCCTCGGAAGAAATCAGTTTGTTTTAGTCTGGCCTTAGATGTCTGTGGGTTTAAAGCTTTTCACTTCATTTATGAGAATTATTTCTAAGTAATACATTCATTATACGCCATAATATTAAAGATACAGATTGAACATTTGTAGGATACTGTCCTAAATTATAATAGAGCATTTATTTTATAATTGGAGTCAAATCTATTCTAAACAAAACTAATGAAAAAATGTACAATAAAATTAATTTTATTCGCATTCATCTTTTGTCCCTACAGGTTCATGAAGTTTATAAAATCTATATATTTTCTCTGTTTCTGGGATATTTACTGCAGTTTGAGAATTCAGCTTTATTGGTGTCTCCTTTATTAAGTTTAGTAGTAGCCTTAATGCTTGCTAAGTGCCTTCAGGTAATGAGAATTACCTTTTTATCATTCTTGAGATAAATTTTTTAATTGTTAATTTATCATACCTCACTTCTTTGTTCATGATTTTTTTTCCCCACAGCTGAATGTGAAGAAAGGAACTTTTATAGCTAAAATAATGAAAGTGATTAACTTTTACTTGGTGTGTTTTCTGACAGTGACACTGAATATTATAATGAAGGTAAATAACTCGGCGTGTGAGATTCATGTAGTAAAGCAAGTTGAATAATGAAATAACTGGGCTAGGGGCACCGGGTGGCTCAGATGGTTAAGTATCTACCTTCAGCTCAGTTCATGATCTCTAAGTTGTGAGATTGAGCTTCACGTCAGACTCCTCCTCACCGGGGAGCCTGCTTCTCCCTTTGCCTTTGCTTCTTCCCCTGCTCATGCTCTCTCTCTCTATCTCAAATTAATAAATAGAAAATCTTAAAAAAGAAATATATTGGGCTAAATTTCAATGAGACTAATGAGATAATAGAGTTTGTACAGTAAAATTTTGAGTTGATCACTATCATATTCACAGGAGAAATTAGGATTCTAATTCTTTTCTAGATATACTTAGAAGATACATTTTATTTTCCATTTAATTGAAAATGTCATTGTTACCCATTTAACTAACATTAAGTAATATAATAAATTGAGATGAGTAAAAGTTTTGAAAAGAGTAGGTAAGTTATTTAAGTCGTAAGATAAGTGGAAATCTTACTACCCTGTTAGGATTTATGATTAACTATAAAGTAATATTACTGACTTAGGTCAGAAAGTCTCCGTGTTTCATAGTTACACCATGTATTATCTAATTCATTTTTAATTTATATTTTTTATTTTATAGTCTTGCTGTGTTTTCTATTTCTAGACAGAAACATATTGCTGTGAGCACAGCTAATAGTTCTTTGTTGTAACTAGTGTTTTTTCTTACAGATGTTCGTCCCACACAAAGAAAATGGGCACATGCTGAAATTCCTTGAAGTAAAATTTGGACTAAATATGACTAAGTAAGTTTTAGATTATATAAAATTTTACCTAACTCTGTATCACTTAGGACATAAAGAGCAGAAATAATCCAAGGAGTAGTAGACACCTAATTAACACTTAGAAAATAAATAATTTGGAATAGTGTAATATCTAGAAGAAATAGAACAATATTTTTTCTCATTAAAAAAATCTCATTTAGATGTTTTATAAATTAGATGTACTTCAGCCTTAATAACATCACAGTGTTTGGTGGCCATTTTCTCCTTTGATGTGGAACAGTGATATAATCTAAAGTCAGAATAAATTAAAGATTTAAAATGAATAAAAAAAAATGTAATTTTAACTACTACATCAGCAAAATGCTTGCATTTAAAAGGGGTAGGCAGGGCAGCCCAGGTGGCTTAGCGGTTTAAGCGATGCCTTTAGCCCAGGGCCTGATCCTGAAGACCTAGGATCGAGTCCCACATCGGGCTCCCTGCATGGAGCCTGCTTCTCCCTCTGCCTTTGTCTCTGCCTCTCTCTCTCTTTCTCTATCTCCCTCATGAATAAATAAATAAAAATCTTTAAAAAATGAAAAAAGGTAGGCAGTCACATACTTATTTCATAGCAAAGACTCTGAACGTGGGATCATAATAGTGGATTAGATCATAATAGTGGATTAGATCAGTGACTTTAAATTCAAGAGTAATGGTGTGCCTTTTGTTAGTTAAATGCATTTTTTAAATCTAAAGTGAAATAAATGATTTATGTACTAATAATGTCCACTTGCATAACAAAATATGTATTTAAGTTATTGTGATGTATCATAATTAACAAGTGTTAAACACTGGAGAAATCTTCTAAAGTGTAAGTCATATATGGATATCTGCTAAGGTTAAAGGATCCCTTAAGAAGTCACATGCTCCATAAGGGCAGGGACCATGTCTTTTTCAGGTGTATATATAGGCCTGTATATACAGGCAAGGAAAAATTGGTTATTGATCTCCATAATTGACAGGCCTTTCCCCTGACTTTATCTTTAACCCCAGAAGACTCTAGAATGCACATAGAATAAAGGGCTGTTTTTGTCTAACATTTCTTAGTTTATGTTATGTAGGGCCCCTTTGCTCAACACATCAGGTATTAGATTTACCTGACAGAGTAATACACTAGGTGTTTTAAGAGTAAGACATGATGTCTGTCCTTGAGAATATTGACATCTCATTATATGGTTTTTATATAGATAATGACATGAGTGGTGTAAATAGTAAATACCTTATGCTCAAATGTGCCAACTAGATATTAGGATTTGTAGTTCATCAGAATTTCAGGGAACATTTCTGTTGAGACAAACTCTCAAGAACCACTAAAGAAATGTTAATTAGTTTTTATTGGATGTTCAAAATACTGGGCCAGGTATTGTGAGAGATAAAAAAATGACTATAATCTTAAACTAGCAAATTGTATTAAGCAGTAGAAGAGAAAAGTAAAGTGCCATGGGGATATAGGGAAAGAAAGATTTGAGACTGAGATATGGAGAAGAATATTCATTAAATTGAGATTTGAAACGGGTCTTTTGGAATGCCTGGGTGGCTCAGCAATTGAACGTCTGCCTTGGACTCAGGGCATGATCCCAGGGTCTGGGATCGAGTCCCACATCAGGTTCCTTGCGGGGAGCCTGCTTCTGCCTGTGTATCTCTCTCTCTCTCTCTCTCTCTCGTGAATAAATAAAAACCTTTTAAAATTAAAAAAAAATGAAATGGATTTTTTTTTTAAAGATTTTATTTATTCATTCATGAGAGAGAGAGGCAGACTCGGCCCAGGACCCCGGGATCACAACCTGAGCCAAAGGCAAACTCTAGGCACCATCCAGGCACCCCAGATTTGAAATGGATTTTATAGCATTAGTAACTTTAATAGGTAGACAAAGATATGATTCATCATATGATCATACATACAAAACATTTTGATGGCAGCCTCTTTGATACAGCTGTATTACTGCTTGACACATTGTAAAACTTTCACCCAGTGATTTGGAAAGCAGGCATTCTTAGTCCACCCAAGAGCTCTCCTGAAGATCACTCCGTCTCTTACATTCATTTCCAGGGCTAGGGATTGAGGATAAGATGAAGGTTACAGATGGATCAGGTGTGAGAATGCAGATAAAACTGCATATAAGTCAGAGTCTTGTTGATCATATTTAGCTTTGGGTCAAAAAAAGTGTATCCAGGGCAGCCCCGGTGGCTCAGCGGTTTAGCGCCGCCTACAGCTCAGGGTGTGATCCTGGAGACCCGGGATCGAGTTCCACGTCGGGCTCCCTGCATGGAGCCTGCTTCTCCCTCTGCCTGTGTCTCTGCCTCTCTCTCTCTCTCCTCTCTGTGTATTCTCATGAATAAATAAATAAAATCTTTAAAAAAAGTGTATCCATATTCTTATAGCTCAAAATGTTTGTTTCAAATTTTATGATTTCTGTCTTAATAATTAGACTATTCTTTTTAAAATGTGTCCTAGTTGAATTACTTTTATCCATATAAAACAGTACTATCCAGTAATAATATGAGTCCCATATGCAATTTTCTAGTAGCCACTTTTTAAAAAGCCACATTCTTTTTTTTAAAAAAAGAAAGAAACAAGGGAATTTAATTTTAATAATAATACATTTTATTAATCTATTAAAATTTTTAAAAAATATTTTATTTGTTTATTCATGAGAGACATGGAGAAAGAGGCAGAGAAAAAAAAAAAAAGAAAGAAAGAGGCAGAGAGACAGGCAGATGGAGAAGCAGGCTCCCTGTGGGGAGCCTGATGCAGGACTCAATCCCAGGACTCCATGATCACAACCTGAGCTGAAGGCAGACACTCAACCACTGAGCCACCCATGCATCCCTGATTATTAAAATCTTATTTTAGGGGATCCCTGGGTGGCTCAGCGGATTAGCGCCTGCCTTTGGCCCGGGGCGCAGTCCTGGAGTCCCGGGATCGAGTCCCGCATCGGGCTCCCGGCATGGAGCCTGCTTCTACCTCTGCCTGTGTCTCTGCCTCTCTCTCTCTCTGTGTGTCTATCATGAATGAATAAATAAATCTTAAAAAATAAATAAATAAATGAATAAAATCTTATTTTAAAATGTAAACAGTATAGGGATCCCTGGGTGGCGCAGCGGTTTGGCGCCTGCCTTTGGCCCAGGGCGTGATTCTGGAGACCCGGGATCAAATCCCACGTCGGGCTCCCGGTGCATGGAGCCTGCTTCTCCCTTTGCCTATGTCTCTGCCTCTCTCTCTGTGTGTGTGACTATCATAAATAAAATAAAAATTAAAAAAAATGTAAACAGTATAAAAATTATTAGTGAGCTATTTTGTGTTCTGTAGTCCTTTTCATTCCTTTTTATGTTTGAAATCAAGAGTGTATTTTATATTTAAAGTATATCTTGGGGGATCCCTGGGTGGCGCAGTGGTTTGGCGCCTGCCTTTGGCCCAGGGCACGATCCTGGAGACCCGGGATCGAATCCCACGTCAGGCTCCCCGTGCATGGAGCCTGCTTCTCCCTCTGCCTATGTCTCTGTCTCTCTCTCTCTCTCTCTCTCTCTCTCTGTATGACTATCATTAAAAAAAAAAAAAAAAAAAAGTATATCTTGGGCAGCCCTGGTGGCCCAGCAGTTTAGCGTTGCCTTCAGCCCAGGGCATGATCCTGGGGTCCCGGGATTGAGTCCCACATCAGGCTTCCTGCACTGAGCCTGCTTTTCCCTCTGCCTGTGTCTCTGCCTCTCTCTCTCTCTGTGTCTCTCATGAATAAATAAATAAAAATCTTTTTAAAAAAATAAAGTATATCTCCATTTGCTTTGGTTATATTTTAAGAGCTAATAGCCACATTGTAGCTAGTAGCTACCATAATGGATACTGCAGATATGGAGGTTGGATGACTGAATTTTTTTTGTCTTCCAGATAAAAATAGAAAGTAATATTTCCTTGAAACCATACTGGGTTCTAGAGATGGTCACATTATTGGATAATAAAAAAGCAGATGTTTTACATTTATTAGGGCAATTTATATTATCTTTATAAAAGGTAGGGCCTTGCTGTTACAAGTGAATAGATTTAGAAATGTGTTGTTTTGGCTTAGTTTTCATTGATATAAAAAATACTCTTACATAGTAGGTTATATCATCTATGATTTCAATTTCCTGTTTTTTGTTTTCTGTAGGAATTTTACAATGAATTGGCTCCTATGTCAAGAATCCCTGCAGGCACCATCTCAAGATTTTTTTTTGCGATTGACACAGTCTTCTTTATTACCTTTTTATATTTTAGTGTTAATTATTTGTTTTCTTTCTATGATGCAAGTTATTTTTAGGAGAATTAAGTAAGTACCTATGAGAATCAATCACATTGCTAATTTATACATTATGAAAATAAACTATTTTTAATATCTTTCCAATATTTGTATATTTGGTTTAGAGTTTCTAGATCCATTCTCTTATTATCGACATGTAAAATATTCAATTTTGTTAAAATTGGTAAAATTCAAATTTGTTTTTACATCTAAATATATAATGTCCAAATTTAATGTAGGTGTAATAGTTAAATTGCCTACCAATTTAATCATTTTTACCTACTGTAAGGATATTTTTTTTCTATTTAGCTTAAATGAAGCTAGTAGTATAAGTGATTTTAAATTATAAAGAATTCCAGAAAATTGTCATGTTTAAAAAAATAGGTTGTGTATAGTATTTTAATCTTGAGAACTGGGATCCCTGGGTGGCGCAGCGGTTTGGCGCCTGCCTTTGGCCCAGGGCGCGATCCTGGAGACCCGGGATCGAATCCCACGTCGGGCTCCCGGTGCATGGAGCCTGCTTCTCCCTCTGCCTGTGTCTCTGCGCCTCTCTCTCTCTCTCTCTCTCTCTCTCTGTGACTATCATAAATAAATAAATAAATTAAAAAAAAAAATCTTGAGAACTTAGCTATTCAAATTATGATTTAACTATATATTTTTTTTTTTTTAAATTTATTTATTTATGATAGTCACAGAGAGAGAGGCAGAGACACAGGCAGAGGGAGAACCAGGCTCCATGCACCGGGAGCCCGACGTGGGATTCGATCCCGGGTCCCCAGGATCGCGCCCTGGGCCAAAGGCAGGCGCCAAACCGCTGCGCCACCGAGGGATCCCAGATTTAACTATATTGATGAAGTAATCACTAGTTGAGTGATAACTGATTTTGAAAAAGGAACCTAAAAATCTTTTTTTTTTTTTTTTTTTTTTTTTTTAAGATTTGTTAGAGAACCTGGGTGATAGTAGGGGGAGGGGCAGAGGGAGAGAGAATCCTAAAGCAAACTCCTTGCTGAGTATGGAGCCCCACTTGGGGCTCGATCTCAAGACCCTGAGATCATGACCTGAGCTGAAACCAAATTGGCTTCTTAATCAACTGAGCCACTCAGGCGTCCCCTAAAATCTTTTTTGTCGTATTTCCTGAACTTTCCTGTTTAGTCTTCACTGAGTTCATTGTCTTCAGGTTCTAAAAACCCTGAAAAAAATAGATCTGTAAGTTAGGTATTTGACTAACAATATACTTTAAAATTTCAAGGACCTACCTATATTTTTTTTTATGAAGAAACTTAAGATCTTTGATTTTTCAAATACATATTTTCAAAATAGTAAAATACATATTTCCTTTGTGTAGTGGCAAGTCCTTGAAAGAAACCATTACTCTTGAAGATGGACGAATTGGAGGAAGGCCAGAAATAATTTATCATGTGATTCACACTATTTTATTGGGCTCTCTTGCAATGGTTATAGAAGGGTAAGTGGACTTTATTGGATCTGTTTTTACAAAGAATTATCCTTTTTAGTAGTAATAAGTGGATACTTTCAAGAATATATTTATAAAACTATAAAAACTCAAAATCTACAAACTTTCTTAACCTAACTGGGGTTTACAGAGATTGTTATAGTATAATGAACTGACATTTACTTGTTCACTCATTTGCTCAAAAATTATTGAATGTCTTCTAAGGGCCAGGCATTGTACTAAGTGCTGGAGGTACAGTGGTGAACAAAAGTGGATACACAATTTCTAACCTTACGTGACTTATGGCCTAATAAAGGTAACAAACATTAATCACACAAAAGTAAAATTACAACTTTGTTGAGTGAAACAGAATAAATACGCTGTGAGGCTAAGAGTTCAATGATACCCTTTTCCTTGAAGTTTAGACTCATGTAAAATAAGACATAGGAGTATAAATGATTTTGATCATTTGATTTCAATTTGAGGAGGAGCTTTCCCCACACCAATAATAAGCCGTTGTTCAGGCACCAGCTGAGTGTCCTACAATTTGACTTAATTCTGGCACTATCCACCTGGAGATAGCATCCGATTCCACAGTTAAGGGTTCAGTCCTGTAAGATTCCACCCTACCCCCACTCAGGTGTCAGTTGCAAACCTAGGTTACCTGTGCTTCTAACCAGTTGGCTATAAATCAGAGGTTCCCAGGACCCTCTCCTTGGGTTCAGTTAATTTGCTAGAGTGGCCCATAGAACCTAGAGAAACATTTTATTTACTAGAGCACCAAGTTTATTAGAAAAGGATAGAACTCAGGAACAGTGTGGAACAGATGGAAGATATGCATAGGGCAGAGTTTGTAGGAAGGGGTATGGAGCTCCCCTTACCTCTCTAGGCATGCCACTCTTCTCAAGTATCTGTGTGGCTACCAACCTGGAAGCTCTCCAAACCCTCGTTTTGCGTTTTTATGGAGGCCTCATTACATAGGCATGGTTGATTAAATCATTGACCATTGGTGATTGAATTCAAACTCCAAATCCTCTTCCCTCCCCACAGGTTTGAGGCAGGACTGAGAGTTACAACCCCCTAATCACATGGTTGGCTCCACTGGCAACCAGCCCCATCCTTGGGTACCTTCCAAAAGTTACCATTAACACAACCAGAGCCACCTTTCCAATTTCATCAGTTAGGAAATTCCAAGAGTTTTGGGAGCTGAGAAATATATTTGGTCATCTGAATAATTCTGATCCTGATAAATGTTGCATTGGAGAACACCTCATGTGTGACAAAAGGTCTCTACTGTTTTCCACCCCAAATTGAGCTTGGTCCTCAAACTTCAGGCCATCCCTTTCGAAAGAGCAGAGCCTTGGGAAGTTTATGCACCTATCTATACCCTTCTTGCAAAAGGAAGATACAAAATGTGGAGGCCTAGAAATGTTTGGGATGGATACACTCAGTCTTTTTCTCTTGCCCACAAATCAGATAAATGACTCCCATGAGGAGGAGCCATTAAGGTTCTGAGGTGAAGGAATAGGAGGGGAAGTAGGGAGAGATGAAGAGTATTGATCCTAGTATAAGATTTCTCAAATTAAATTTCTTTTTTTTTTTTAAAGATTTTATTTATTCATGAGAGACACACAGAGAGAGGCAGAGACACAGGCAGAGGGAGAAGCAGGCTCCATGCGGGGAGCCCGATGCAGGACTTGATCCCAAGATCCCAGGGTCATGCTGTGAGCCGAAGGCAGATGCTCAACCACTGAGCCAGGCATCCCTCAAGTTAAATTTCCATTAATTATGAATATAGATACTGAATCACATTCGTTTGTAGCAGTACGTGTGGTGTTTTCCCCAACAGATAGCATAGCTATTTTCTTATTAACTTTTTATTTTGAAGTACTGTTTTTACACTTCACAACTTCAAAGTTCCAGTTATTAGATCTCCATTTAATGTATTAAGTACAAATACTGCTGTATAGGAATTTATTTTTAATATTTGATATCAGTATGTCAATATAATTGATTTCCTTTGTAGGCCTATGTATTTTATACATTTAAAACATTTTCTTTTAAGGCATCCATGCATTCATAGACTTTATCAGACTGCCCAAGCCATGATTACTAGGACTCTCTTATTTTTTTATTTAATTTTTTTATTTTTAAAGATTTTATATATTCATGAGAGACACACAGAGAGAGGCAGAGACACAGAGGGAGAAGCAGGCTCCCTGTAGGGAGTCTGATGCAAGACTCCATTCCAGGACCCCAGGATCAAGACCTGAGCCAAAGGCAGATGCCCAACCGCTAAGCCACCCAGGCTCCCCGGGAAGCTCTTTATTGAAACATGAAGCAAGAATGATGGTTCACTCTAATAGTTAGCATTTCATAATGCCTAATAAGTGAATGAAGAAATGTATTAAACCATGAATATTTTAAGTGCATGTTTTGATTCTCATTTCACTGCTTGGTAATACTAGAATTTTGATGCATGGTTTGCCTTTTTTTCCCCTTTGTATTCTCAGTTTTATTTCTTTCTGCAGAAGAACTTTTTGTTGCCACCATTATTGTAACCATTCATCCTTGCATCTTTGATTTGCTCAGTAGGCCTATAATACTGTGATCACTTGTTCATGCAAATAAAATACATAGTCGCTCAGAAATTCCAGGCACTCTACTAAGTAGATAGTAGGGATTAAAGAAATATAAAATCTACTCTTTCTTTTCAAAGAGTTCCTATCCTAGGTAAGTAAACCAAGAGTTAGAGCAAAGTAAAGTACTATGAAAAAGGCATACACAAAGGATGCTTTGGTCACTCAGAGGATAGGTCCTCAGTTGTAGAGAGTGGGTAGAGGAAGTCAGTTTAAGGAAGATTTCCTAACTGGGGTGACAGCCTTCAGAGATAAATAGAGGTTGACCAGGCTGTCTGTTTTCTTATGTGCCTGTGTGTGTGTGTGTGTGTGTGTGTGTGTGTGTGTGTAATAATCTAGACAGAATAAATATTCTTTGGGAACTAATAGTATAAGATGAATGTGAAGTTAGTATGAGAAATATGTCTGGGGGCCCCCAGGTGGCTCAGTTGATTAAGCATCTACCTTCAGCACTGGTCATGATCTTAGGGTCCTGGGATTGAGCCTCATGTCAGGCTCCCTGCTCAGCAGGAAGTCTGCTGCTCCTTCTCGCTCTGCTCCTCCCCCCACCCATACTTAGGCTCCCTCGCTCTCTCAAATAAATAAAATCTTTAAAAAAAGAAAAAAAGGAAATATGTCTGGAAAAATAAGCAGGGACCAGATGAAGTGTTTAGAAATTTGATATCAGATTTGCTTTTTGGTCAGATCTGTCTGTCTGACAGCGATGATTGAGAAAAGCAAGATTAAAGGAAAATAAGCCAGTTGAGAATTGTAATAGAATCTAGAAGTGAGTACCAATGAAGATGGAGGAGCCAAAACTAAAATATTTGGGAATTGGAAACTGAATAAGTAGTAGTAGGGACTGTGGTGGAGGGACTCTAGGAAGAGTTGCAACTCAGAAGCTACAAGAGTTTTTAAAGGAATACATGATCAGGAAGTAGAAGGCAGAGCGTTAAGTGTGGACTTCAAAGAGTCTCGCTATAAAGGGAATCAGAGTCTAAGGTAGCACTAGACGGGTATGCTTGTGTCAGGAGGGAGAAACTTATGTACATTATGGGACAGACACACTGAGATTGTTCTACAAACCCTGTTAGAACACTAATCATATTTAGGAAAGTTACAGGAGAAAAACTGAAAAGGTGAATCAAGACCATACTTTTTTTTGTAAAGATTTTATTTATTTATTCATGAGACAGAGAGAGAGAGAGGCAGAGATGCAGGTAGAGGGAGAAGTAGGGTCCCTGCAAAGAGCCCGATGTGGGACTTGAACCCCGGAATCTGGGATCACGCCCTGAGCCAAAGGCAGGTGCTCAACTGCTGAGCCAAGACCATGTTTCTTGAGGGCCCTAAAAACCATTTGATGAGTTTTCATTTATTTCAGTAGATTCTGGGGAACCACTAATGATTTTTTTTTCTAAAGATTTATTTATTTATGATAGACACACACACACACACAGAGGCAGAGACACAGGCAGAGGGAGAAGCAGGCTCCATGCCGGGAGCCCGATGCGGGACTAGATTCGGGGACTCCAGGATCGCGCCCTGGGCCAAAGGCAGGTGCCAAACTGCTGAGCCACCCAGGGATCCCCCCCACTAATGATTTTTTAACAGAAAATGTAATTAATTATATTTGCAGATGATTAATCTAGCATTTGGTTGGAGGAGAGTCTAAGGGTAGAGATGTTAGGGCGCCTGGTTGGATCAATCAGAAGAACATTTGACTCTTGATCTCAGGGTCATAAGTTCAAGCCTCACATTGAGAGATTACTAAAAATAAATAAACTTAAAATGTAGAAATGTTCATTAGCAACTATTATAATGAAATGGTAAGGAAGAGATGAATATAGAGAAATCAGTGGATTGGACATAATGGTCTAACCTCTAGAACAGGAAGTTGGTGTTTCAGGGAATGTTATGTATGTATAATTCAACCTGAATGGTTTCTCCTGGAATTACAAACCAGACTCTCATTTGATTCTGGCTGACTTGAAGAATAGTAGGAATGAGGAAGTTAGGAGGAGATACTAGTTGACCAGAGAAAACTAATGCAGTTCCTTTGTCTTAGCAACACGTATTCTGTATACATTGACTACTTCTCTTAAAGTCCAAGTCAGTATTCATTTTTTATAGAGATTTATTCTTTTAGTTTAAACAATTTTTTAAAATATTTATTTGAGAGAGGGAATGCACAAGCGGAAAGGGCAGAGGGAGAGAGAATCTCAAGCAGGCTCCACACTGAGCACAGGACTCAATCTCAAGACCCTGAGACCATGACCTGAGCTGAAACCAAGAGTTGGACACTTAACCAGATGCTTAACCAACTGTGCTGCCCAAGCACCCATAAAGTTTGATTTTTTAGTAATCTCTGCACCCAACATGGGGCTCCATCTTAAAACCCTGAGATCAAGAGCCCCACACTCCAACTGACCAAACCAGCAAGGTACTCCTACATTTTTTTTTTAAATAACCAAAAAATAGGATAACAGTAAACGGTACCTGAAATTTGGCATTTTGCTTTGTTGTCATATATAATTATTAATACCTACTGAAGGACAGCCAGGTTTCTAATTTTTTTGCTACTAAAACAACATATTGTAGTTAAAACTTTTGTATTTAGGGCAGCCCTGGTGGCTCAGTCGTTTAGTGCCTCCTTTGGCCTGGGGTGTGATCCTGGAGACCCGGGATCGAGTCCCACATCAGGCTCCCTGCATGGAACCTGCTTCTCCCTCTGCCTTTGTCTCTGCCTCTCTCTCTCTCTCTCTCTCTGTCTCTGTCTCTGTCTCTGTCTCTCATGAATAAATAAAAAAAATCTTTAAAAAAAAACTTTTGTATTTATATCTTTATACACTTATGCTATATATCTATAGGCTAGCTTGCGAGAAATGGGACTGTCTTGGGTTTTCAAGGTTTTTTAAAGGTTCTGCAAAATCACTTTCTGTAAAAATATACCAGTTTTAATCTCTCC
This sequence comes from Nyctereutes procyonoides, assembly GCF_905146905.1. Lineage (NCBI taxonomy): Eukaryota > Metazoa > Chordata > Mammalia > Carnivora > Canidae > Nyctereutes > Nyctereutes procyonoides. The sequence continues at coordinate 10,483,786 of NW_026575137.1, forward strand.
AAGAGTACAATTTTATTTATTTATTGATTTTTAAAGCTTTTATTTATTCATGAGAGACACAGAGCGAGAGGCAGAGACACAGGCAGAGGGAGAAGCAGGCTCCCTGTGGGGAGCCCGATGCAGGACTCGATCCCAGGACCCCGGGGTCATGCCCTGGGCCGAAGGCAGACCCTCGACTTCTGAGCCACCCAGGCGTCCCCCAAGAGTACAATTTTACTACAACCTCATCTATATCAGTGCTCTTATTTCATCCTCACTTTAGTAACACATGTGTCGTCTTGATTATTTAAGAAATGAATAACAATTTGATGCTGAAAATTAGAGCTAAGATTTTTATTTACTCTTAACAGTGGTATTTTCACGAGTAGTAGGAAAGAACTCAGAGAAATCGGGGCACCTGGCTGGCTCAATCAGTGGAATATGAGGCTCTTGATCTTGGGGGTTGTTAAGTTCAAGCCCCATGTTAAGTGTAGACATTACCTAAAAAAATAGAATCTAAAAAAAGAGAAATGAGATAGTAATAATGTTCGTAGGATATCTCATATGTGACTCCTTTTGTCTTTTCTAGCTTGAAATACCTCTGGACTCCTTATGTATGCATGTTAGCAGCATTTGGTGTGTGTTCTCCTGAACTTTGGATGACACTTTTCAAGTGGCTTCGATTACGGACTGTACACCCAGTATTGTTGGTGAGTCATTGGTATTTTGGGTTAAGTTCTTGTTTCTCTTTCAATTATATAAATGGAAACCACATGGAATACAATTAAAATAGCATGAGTAAATCATATTTTGACTTGCAGGTGAAAGAGAGATCCTGTGAAAAACTCTTTTTTATATAATCTCTGATATAAAAGTAATGCATTGGGATGCCTGGGGGGCTCAGCAGATGAGCGTCTGCCTTCAGCCCAGGGCGTGATCCTGGAGTCCCGGGTTCTAGTCCCACATTGGGCTCCCTGCCTGGAGCCTGCTTCTCCCTCTGCCTGGGTCTCTGTCTCTCTCTTTCTCTGTGTACATCATAAAGAAATAAACTAACTTTTAAAAAGGTAATGTATTTAAATGCAGATGGATAGGGACACCTGGGTGGCTCAGCGGTTGGGCATCTGCCCTTGGCTCAGGTCATGATCCCCAGGTGTGGGGATGGAGTCCCACATCAGGCTCCCTGCCAGGAGCCTGCTTCTCCCTCTGCCTGTGTCTCTGCCTCTCTCTCCCTGCGTCTCTCATGAATAAATAAATAAAATCTTTTTAAAATGTTTATAATTAATAATTAATAATTTAATAGTATTCTTGGTTTGATTTAGAACTATTTTATGTTTTCAATGCAAATAGAACATTTTCACTGTGCCTGCCATGTACAATGTGCTTATAATGCAAATTAATTTCATCAGGTCGATTACAGTCTCCCATTCATAAAAATGAACAATAAGAAGTATCGATAGGGTGCTGTTGGAACACAGAGAGGGGCTACTTAATTCAATTTTGTTAGGGACTCAAAGACTTTTCAATCTGAGATTTGAAAGATGATGACTGGGGACGCCTGGGTGGCTCAGTGGTGGAGCGGCTGCCTTCGGCCCAGGGCCGGACCCCAGAGTCCCAGGCTCTAGTCCCACTTGAGGCTCCCTGTGTGGACCCTGCTTCTCCCTCTGCCTGTGTCTCTGCCTCTCTCTCTGTGTCTCTCATGAATAGATAAATAAAATCTTTTTTTAAAAAAAGATGATAACTTAAATGAAAGGTAAAGAAAGGGTTTTCATGGTAGAAGGAATAAAAACAGGCAAAGAGCATGTTGTCATCAAAGGAAATGAAAGCAAAGGCAAAGAAAAGGCATGATATATTTAATTTCTTTGGCACATAAAATGTGAGATGGAGTGGTCAAGAAATGATACTGAAGCCCAAGAGGGTAAGTCATGGAAGCCTTTGAGTATTATGCTGTGGTGCTTAGTTTTATCCTGGAGGCAGCAGAAATGCATTGAAATGTTTAGGCAGGGGCGTGAGAGAGTCAGACTTACATTGTCTCTTAGTTCATGCTTACCATTCTTTGAAGAATAGACTTAACGGTGACCATCTCAGTCCAAGAAGGAAGCTGTTGCCCAGGTACTGGCCATGGTAGATGGAAGTGATAAAAGCTTCAATATATTGAGTGTTCACCACATGTCAGGTACTGTTTATAAAACATTTCATGGGGGATCCCTGGGTGGCTCAGCGGTTTGGCGCCTGCCTTTGGCCCAGGGCGCGATCCTGGAGTCCCGGGATTGAGTCCCATGTTGGGCTCCCGGCATGGAGCCTGCTTCTCCCTCCTCCTGTGTCTCTGCCTCTCTGCCTCTCTCTCTCTCTCTCTCTCTCTCTCTCTCTCTCTCTCTCTGTCTATCGTGAATAAATAAATAAAATCTTTAAAAAATAATAATAAAATAAAATATTTTATGTGTCGATGCTTACAAAGACCCTAATAGCTAAGTTCTATCATCCGTAGGTTGTAGACAAAGAAACTGAGACTTAAACTGGTTAAGTAACTTGCCTGAGATCACATAGCTTATAAATGTGGAAACCATGATTCACACCCAGGTTTTTTGGACTCCAGAGCCCATTTACTTAATACTGTGCTATATTGGGGTGAGAAAAATAATAAGAAGGTTAATAAGACTTGGTGGCTTTATTAAATTAAGTATGGCGAGTAAGGAAGAGGGAGAAATCATAGATACTTCCTAGGTCTCTTGTTTGTGTGACTGTGGGTTGTGTGGTCACCAGTAGACATGGGACAGGAGGAAAAAGAACAGGTTCTGGCAGAGAGGTGATGAGTAAATATCTTTAGTAATAGTCCTGTTGTGTTTTGCCAGTCTTTCCAGAGGAATTTGTATGTTACTTTAGCATACTTGTGCATTGTTACGTATTGGCTATTTTTCCTGTCTTCTTCTTGTTAGTTTTGTAAGTGGCCCAGTTTAGTGTCCTTTGTAAGCTCTTTATAACTTAAATTCCTGGCAGAATTGTCAAATACTGATTTGTTACATGAAATATTACTGTTACCTTTTTTATGTTTTGTCTTTAATTTATATAGTAAATGCTTATATAGTAGTGTATAACTATTATAATACATATAGTAGTATGTTTCGCTTTATCTCCAGCTTAATGTATCTTAAATGCCTTAGTCTTCACTCATCTCACTCTGTGAATTAGGTTCCACACTAACTTCAGTTTCCCTGACTGAAATTTTTATGACTGTAAGAATCTGTGATTGGTCATGGAGTTAATGTCTAATACTTCTAGTACCTTCATAGATGTATTTATCCATAATCATTTTGTTTCAATGTTTTAGGCTCTTATTCTGAGCATGGCTGTTCCCACTATAATAGGTCTCAGCTTATGGAAAGAGGTAAGAAAATCAGATTTTTATATTGTTAAGATGTACTTTACCTACAACTTAGTGATAAATTTATGCATGTGTAACATATTTATATTGAGACACTATTCTAACAACATAAAGTATGATATTCTTAGTATGCTTAATTTTTTATCAGGAACATAGATTATATTAATTCTAGTAATAGAGCTAAAACATTTTTAGAACATCATGTGATGCACGTAGTCTAATGCTATTACTAATTCAATTTATAATTGTCAAAGGAAATTACTGAATAATAGGTGATAATATTAAAAAGTATTTTGGCATGAAAAACTGACAGCCAACATCATACTCAATGGTGAAAAACTGAGATTGTCCTCTAAGGTCAGGAACGAGACAAGGATTCCCACTCTCTCCACTTTTATTCGACATAGCCCTGGAAGTTAGAAGTCTTAGCCATAGCAGTCAGACAAGAGAAAGGAATAAAAAGCATCCAGATTGGCAAGGAAGAAGTAAAATTGTCACTGTGTGCAGATGACATGATACTATATATAGAAAACTCCACAAAGACTCCACCAAAAAAACTACTAGAACTGGGGTGCCTGTGTGGCTCAGTTGGTTAAGCATCTGTCTTCAGCTCAAGTCATGATTCCAAGGTCCTGGAATTGAGCCCGGCATCAGGCTCCCTGCTCAGCAAGGAGTCTGCTTCCCCTTCCACTCCCCTCTTGCCTCCCCCTGCTCGTGCTTTCTCTCTCTCTCTCTCTCAAAGAAGTAAAATCTTAAAAAAAACTACTAGAACTGATAAATGAATTGAGTAAGATTGCAGGATACAAAATCACTGTATAGAAATCCATAGCATTTCTATACACCAGTAATGAATGAAGCAGCAGAAAGAAAAATTAAGAAAACAATCCCATGTACAATTATACCAAAAATAATAAGATACCTAGGAATGAACCTAACCAAAGAGGTGAAAAACCTGTACTCTGGAAACTATAAAAGAACAATGGAAAAAAAATTGAAGATGACACAAAGAAATGGAAAGACAGTCCATGCTCATGGATTAGAAGAACAAATATAATTAAAATGTTACTACCCAAAACAATCTACACATTAATGCAATCTCTATCAAAATACCAACAGTATTTTTTGAAAATGCCAATAGAATTAGAACAAAAAAATCCTAAAATTTGTATGGAACCAGAAAAGACCTCAAGTAGCCAAAGCAAGTGTTGAAAAACAAAACTGGAATTACTGCATTTCCACACTTCAGGTTATATTTACAAAGGTGTAGTAATCAAAACGATATGGTACTGGCACAAAAATAGGCACATAGATCAATTGAACAGAATAGAAAGCCCAGAAATAAATCCACAATTCTAAATTATATAGACAATTAATCTTCAACAAAGGAGATAAGAATATGCAATGGGAAAAAGTTTCTTCAACAAACGATGTTGGGAAAACTGGACAGCTAAAAATGAATGTGGAGCGCTTTCTGACACTACACAAAAATAAACACAAAATGTATTAAGGACTTAAATGTGAGACCTGAAACCATAGAAGTCCTAGAAGAGAACACAGGCAGTAATTTTTCTGACATGGATCATAGCAACATTTTTCTAGATGTGTCTCCTGAGACAAGGGAAACAAAAGCAAAAATAAACTATTGGGATTATATCAAAATAAAAAACTTCTGAACAGCAAAATGTATAGCCAACAAAACAAAAAGACAACCTACTGAATGAGAGAAGATTTTGCAAATGATATATCTGGTAAGAGGTTAGTATCCAAAATATATAAAGAACTGGGACACCTGGGTGGCTCATTTCGTTAAGTGTCTGACTCTTGATTGCAGCTCAGATCATGATTGTGGGGTCCTAGGATTGAATCTGTGTCAGGCTCCGAACTCAGTGGGGAGTCTGCTCCATATTCTCTCTCTCTTTCTGCCCCTCCTCACCCACCATCCTCTCTCACTTGCTCTCTAAAAAAATAAATCTTTAAAAAAAATGGCAAAAGACAGAATTCTCCAAAGAAGACATAGATGGCCAAGAAACACAGGAAAGATGCTCAGCAGCACTCATCATCAGGGAAATGGAAATCGAAACCATAATGAGGTAACACCTCACACCTCTCAGAAGAGCTAAACTAAAAAACACAAGAAACAAGTACTGGCAAGGATGTGGAGAAATAGAAACCCTTGTGCACTGTTGGTAAGAATGCAAATTGGTGCAGCCACTCTGGAAGACAGTATGGAGGTTCCTCAAAAAATTGAAAATAGAACTACCTTATGAGGGGCACATCAGGCTCCTTGCTCAGCAGGGAGGCTGCATCTCCTTTCTCCCACTGCCTGCTGCTCCCCCTGCTTATGCTCTATCAAAAAAATAAATACAATCTTAAAAAAAAAAAAAAAAGAACTAACTTTAGATCCAGCAATTGCACTACTAGGTATTTACCCAAAGAATACAAAAACACTAATTCAAAGGGATACCTGCACTCCTATGTTTATTGCAGCATTATTTACAACAGCCAAATTATGGAAACAGCCCAAGTGTCCATTGATAGATGAATGGATAAAGAAAAAGTGTTCTACACACACACACACACACACACACACACACAATGGAATAATAATCAGCCATAAAGGGACGCCTGGGTGGCTAAGTGGTTGAGCAGCTGTCTTTGGCTCAGGGCATGATCCTGGAGTCCCAGGATCGAGTCCTGCATCGGGCTCCTTGCCTGGAGCTTGCTTCTCCTCTCTCTGCCTCTCTGTGTCTCTCATGAATAAATAAAATTTAAAAAATAATAACCAACCATAAAAAAGAATCATGCCATTTTCAGCAACATGGATGGATCTAGAGAGTATGCTGAGTGAAGTAAGTCCATCAATGAAAGACAACTACCATGTGATTTCATTCATGTGTAGAATTTAAGAAATAAAACACAGGAGAAAAGAGAAACCAAAAACCAGGCTCTTTAGAGAACAAACAAATGGTTACAGGAGGAGAGGGGGTTGGGGAAATGGTTGAAGTAGGTGATGGGGATTAAGAGCACACTTTACTTGATGAGCACTGAGTAATATATGAAATTGTTGAATCACTATATTGTACACCTGAAATGAATATAACAGTATGTTAACTACACTAGAATTGTTGAAAAAGTATTTTGATAACTCCAAAATTTAAATATTTATAAAATAATATAAGTCCTTTAGTTTATTGTAATGTAAAACTAATTGCTAATAAACCTGTGAATTATTTGACCTGAAATTAATTAATTGTGTGTTGAAAGATACAACTGATGATGAGTTATTTGGTAATGATAAAATTATTTATTGAGTCTACGCAATAAATTAACCATTTAAATAGATTTAATTATTTATTTTTAAGGATTTATTTATTTATTAGAGTGTGTGTGCACAAGTGGGCTTAGGAGCAGAGGAGAGAGAGAGGGAGCCGCAGACTCCCCACTAAGCAGGGAGTGCAATGTGGGCCTTGATCCCAGGACCCTGAGATCATAACCTGAAATGAAGGCAAACGCTTAACTGATTGAGTCACCTAGGCACCCCTAAAATAGATTATTTGGGTTATTTGGACTGAGAAGGATGAGCAGCACTGAAAGAAAGTAGAAAGATCCATGAAATTTTCCTATGAGCACAATGTTACAATATTGTCTTATGTTAGTCTCTTAGTCTTTTGAAATACTCTGTAGCAGTTTTAAACTTTCTGGATACTTATGCATACTTCTTGGAAATTTTGTTTTGCATTTTAGTTTTTTCCAAGATTAATGACAGAATTAATGGAACTACAAGAATTTTATGACCCAGATACAGTGGAACTTATGACCTGGATAAAGTAAGAATTGAACTGCTTTTAAGACTAATAATTGATTATTGCATGCTATCTGATTTCAGAGGAAATAATAAATTAATCCTTTTCCAAATTCTTCTCATAAAATTCAGAATTTTATTCCCATGCTTTTAGGGCTATTTAGTTTTCGATTGACAATTCTAATTTTCTAATTGAACTCTCCACTGAAAATATAGCATTGAGGGGCACCTGGCTGACACAGTCAGAATAGCATGTGACTCTTGATTATTTGGTTGTGAGTTCAGCCCCACGTGGTTGTAGAGATTACTTAAATAAATAAAAAACTTAAAAAAGAAGAAAATACAGCATTGATAAATTTGAGACTCTTGGCATCAAATACCTAGAAATGTGGAATATAAAGGAACAAATATTCCTTTAGATAATCAAGAGGATGCTTCTTTTGCCGTGGGTTGGAAATGGATGAGTGGTGGATTGCTAGTCTTGGTAACCAAGTATACCAAAATTTAAATTTTTAATTTTGATACCAATGCCTGTTTTAATGCCCACACAATACAGAAGATGTGGTTTTGGGCCAGTGGATGGTGGGGACTATAGTTAAGATACCTTTTTCCCTTTCCCAACACAGGCATATAACCAGGGGACCCTCAGAAGGCTACAGTATCAATGATAGACTAACAAATTACCCATAGAGTGCTAGAAGAAGATGATAAGAAAGTATGTCTTTCTTGGCCTCAGCTCTTGGTCAAAAAAAAGTCTCTCTGAATTTGTATCAGTGGATCTGAATTCACATGTGTTTGCAGGTTGAAATTAGGCTTGCTTAATCCAGAAAACCCCCAGGCAAGAAATTATCATAAAAAGTGGCCCTGGGTTGGTTTGGAGGGCCTGATAGTTTTCAACCCAGGCTATACAGGTTTCCACAAATAAAACTTCATGAAAATGAGCTCTAAAATTACAAAACACATGAAGAAATAGTCTAACACAGCAAGAATCAACTGTTGTTTGTAATAAACAGCAGAATTAGACCTCTAGCTACTTTTAAATTTATTTATCTATTTATTTACTTAAGTAATCTCTATGCCCAGTGTGACCCTGAGATCAAGAGGTGCATGCTCTTCTGACTCTACCAGCCAGATGCCCCAGACCTCTAGCAATTTCTAATAATAAAATTTGTTTATGTCAGTTTTTGCTGCATAATAGACTGCCACAAAACTTAGTGGCCACAAATGATAAATCTTTTTTATTTGTAGCATTTTGACAGTCAGCTGAATGGGGGCAGTGGGGAGGATTCTTCTGGTCTGGGGCAGCTGATCTGGGCCTGGGTAGTCTGGAATGGCCTCTCTCACCTGTCTAAAGGTATCAGCTGAGAGGATGGAATTGACTTGGCCCTGGGCCTCTCATCATCCATCCATGTAGCCTGGGCTCATTCACAGGGTAGTGGTCATAGAGTTCACGAGAGCATCAAGAGAGCACAAATGTCGTTGTCAAGCATTTTTAAAGTCTCTGCTCACTTTGTTGTTCTATTGGCCAAAGCAGGTCACTGAGCAAGACCAGCATTTGCTCCCAGAGCACAGGTATGGGAGGAGAATCTTTGCAGCCATTTTGCAGCTAGTCTACCCCATGGAAAGACACTATGAAATAACTACATTGAAAATTATTTTAAGACATAGAAGAAGAAATTAAAACATGAAAAAGAAATGAAACACTATCAAAAATAGCCAGGAAAATATGGAGGGGAAAGTAAAAATGTTTCTAGAATGAGGAATAAGTTTATAGAAGTGAGAATTGGTCTTATTACAAGGTCTTGTTACTGTAAATACACTCTTCATATTTCTAAGAATTGTTGTCTTTTGATCTCCCTTAACTGCTGCCCTTTAATATTTTTTTGTGAATTGTATTTACATTGTGGAAGACTGACTATATAGCTTTGTGTTATCAATTAACAAAAGAGGAAGTTAAGTCTGGGTGTGTGATTAACACAGTATTTTAAAAACCAGCACGGAGGCCTGAACATTGGACATTGTACACCAGGCAATAGGACATATATATTATGGTGGTATAATTATCCTGTTTCATGTTTGTTTCCCCATTACTGGGTGCACCCTGAGGACAGTAGCTGTGTGTCTTCTTTTATTTCCAGAGCTTGGCATTGTCCCTAGCATGTAGTAGGTGAATATTGAATACTGAAAGTGATTGAACAAGTAAAGACATTGGAGCAATCCTTTGGGATCTGCTTTTAGATTTCCTAGTTTTGTAAGTGGCATCTGTTTGGGACTTTGGATCATGGTTCAAAGAGAAGTTCTAGGGACCCCTGGGTGGCTCAGCAGTTGAGTGTTGGCCTTGGCTTGGGGCGTGATCCTGGGGTCCCGGGATTGAGTCCCACGTCGGGCTCCCTGCGTGGAGCCTGCTTCTCCCTCTGCCTGTGTCTCTGCCTCTCTCTCTCTCTCTCTCTCTCTCTCTCTGTCTCTCATGAATACATAAATCTTTAAAAAAAAACACACAACAAAGAGAAGTCAAGTCCTATATGTGTTATCTGTAGGCAGGTACATGGTAAAGGTAGGGAAAAAGCAGGAGACGAATGGATTGGGAAGGAGTGGGGTTGTGGTGGGGGATAAATTTGACAATTCACACTATCACCATTGAATTGACCACTCTGTATATAAGGTAGTAAATTCTTGTCACTATATATACCCTGCATTATTTTTTAATAGTATGTTTACCATCTGGTCTATATGTTTATTGTCCTTTTTCCAATCTCTCTCAAAAACAGAGACCTTGTCTCCACCCCACTTTAAAAAAAAAGTCTATATTTTCAGCATTCAAAATACTCCTGGCACATAATAAGTATTCAGATTTTTTTTAACGAATTCATAAATGAAATAAAACCTGACATTGAAACTCAAGTATACAATCATTGTTGAGTTGCCTGCTATTTCAGAGTTGGTATAAATCAGTGATCTAAATAGTAGTACCTTTTCAGTGTGTAAATCTGTGTGCTTCTTTGCAGAAGGCAAGCTCCGGTTGCAGCTGTGTTTGCAGGAAGTCCACAGTTAATGGGTGCAATTAAATTATGCACTGGATGGATGGTGACCAGCTTGCCTCTTTACAATGATGATGATCTTCTCAAGAGAAATGAAAATGTAAGACATCTTAGATCACACATTTGGATCTTTTTAACATTGCGCCTTATTTTAGTATCGTTCTGTAATGATGTATATGTTCCTGGTTAGCTAGGAAAATCCAAACAATTTTAGAGTCAATTAGCTTTAGTTTTTAAAAAGCTGTGTAATATGTTTAAGCAGGAGGAGAGCCAAAATTAAAATACTAAGTTCCTTATTTCATGAATAGTAAAATGATATGTTTCTAGGAGAAACATTTAATTTTCCACGAAGTTTCAAAGGAACTGCTATGTCCTATTTGGAAAATAACTTTGTTCTCAATTACATTATTGAAGAAAGGCTGTCAGTTAATATCTTTTTTTTTTAAGTTTTTTTTTTTTATTTATTCATGAGAGACAGAGAGAGAGAGAGAGAGAGAGAGGCAGAGACACAGGCAGAGGGAGAAGCAGGCTCCATACAGGGAGCCTGATGCGGGACTCGATCCTGGGTCTCCAGGATCACACCCTGGGCTGAAAGGCAGGCACTCAATGGCTGAGCCACTCAGGCATCCCTGTCAGTTAATATCTTGATACACTTTGTATTTCCAAGCTAAAATTGTATCTCATTTTGGTTTATTTTTCAGTATGGGCTGTTACTAATAACTTAGTGTAACGTTAGAATGATAATCTAATTACTATTCAGAGAATATATTATTTTGAATGTTTGGTCTGGATATAAAAGGTAACTTCATCTGAAAGCAGTAACTAACTGAACCTGAATTCCAAATACTCTCTTTTTCAGTTTGAAAGAATTTCATAAGGTTTTTAAGTATGCTCTAAGATGAGGTGGTATAGCAATATAGAATTTAGACACGAAGAATGCAGATTCTGGAATTAGAACACCTAGACTCAAATGCTCCTTCTGCCGTGTCCTAGCTCTGTGACCTTGAACAAGTTTCTTTTCTCTTTTTAAGATATTTTTTAAATTTTTATTTATTTTTTATTGGAGTTCAATTTGCCTCTTTTTAAGATTTAAAAACTTTTTTTAAAAAAATATGTTTTTAAGATTTTATTTATTTATTCATGAAAGAGAGAGAGAAAGAGGCAGAGACACAGGCAGAAGGAGAAGCAGGCTTCATGCAGGGAGCCTGATGTGGGACTCGATCCTGGGTCTTCAGGATCAGGCCCTGGGCTGAAGGCGGCGCTAAACCGCTGAGCCACCTGGGCTGCCCCTTAAATATATTTTTTAAAGATTTTATTCATTTATTTGACAGAGAGAGATTACACAAGCAGGGGGAGCAGCAGGGAGAGGGAGAAGCAGGCTCCCTGCTGAGAAGAGAGCCCAACTTGGGGCTCGATCCCAGGACCTTAGGATTATAACCTGAGCCGAAGGCAGATGCTTAACCAACTGAGCTATTCAGGTGCCCCTTTTTTTGTTTAACTTTCAGTTAACATACAGTATAATATTAGTTTCAGTTGTACAATATAGTGATTCAACACTTCTAATCTCTGCACCCAATGTGGGGCTCAAACTTACAACCCCGAGATCAAGAGTTACATGCTCTGCTGACTGAGCCAGCCATGAACCCTCTTTTCTTTTTCTATTTTTTTTTTGCATTTCCACAATGGCTTTTTTAAAAAAAATGGAAGTATAATTGACATGTAACATTATATTAGTTTCATGTGTGCAATGTAATGATTTGGTATTTATATATATTGCAAAATGATTACCACAATAAGTCTAGTTAATGTCTGTCACCATGATAGCTATAAATGTTTTTTCTTGTGCTGAGAACTTTTAAGATATACTCCCTTAGCAATTTTTGAATGTGCAATACAGTGTTACTGCTGTATAGCACACTCAAAATACTGTAAACATAGCAATACACTATGCTCTACACTTACTCTATAACTTTATGTTTGTGCCTTTTGACTCCCTCTACCCATTTTTACTGACCTCCCATCCCTTACCTCTGGCAACCACCATTCTTTTTTCTGTCTCTGTGAGGTTGGTTGTTTTGTTCTTAGATTCCACATGAAAGTGAGATCATACAGTATTTGTCTTTGTCTGACTTATTTCACTTAGCATAATATCCTCAAGGTCCATCCATATTGTTGCAAATGGCAAGATTTTATTCTTTTTTGTATATTCTTTTTTGATTTTATTTTTTTAAATAGTTTTCTATTTATAAGTACACATACACATATATACTATGTTTTCTTTATCTGTTCATTCATTGGTGAACATTTAGGTTGTTTCCATATCTTGGCTGTTATAAATAATGCTGCTGCAAACATGGGTTGTATATATCTTTTTGAATCAGTATTTTCATTTCCTTTGGATAAATACCCAGAAGTGGAATTGTTAGATGATGTGGCAGTTCTATTTTTGAATTTTTTTTAACGATTTTATTTGTTTATTTGAGAGAGAGGGAGAAAGCATGAGCAAGGGGTGGAGCAGAAGGAAGGATAAGCAGGCTCCCCACTGAATGGGGAGCCCCATACGGGGCTTGATCCCAGGACCACGGGATCATGACCTGAGCTGAAGGCAGATGCTGAACCAACTAAGCTACCCAGGTGCCCCTATTTTTAATTTGTTTGAGGCAACTTCATACTGTTTTCCTTAGTGGCTGTACCACTTTACCTTCCCATCCACAGTGCAAGTGTTCCGTTTTCTCCACAACCTCGGTAGTACTTCTTATTTTTTGCCTTCTTGATCCTAGCCATTCTAACAGTTGTGAGATAATATCTCATTGTGGTTTTGATTTGCATCCTCTGATGATAAATGATGTCAAGCACCTTTTCATGTACCTGTTTGCCATCCATTTTTCTTCTTTGGAAGAATGTCTATTTAGATCTTCTGCCCATTTTTTTTTCTGCCCATTTTTTAATCAGATTTTTTTAAAATTGAGCTGTATGAGTTTTCTATATATTTTGGATATTAACCTCTGATCAGTTATGTGATTTGTGAATATTTTCTCCTATTCATTAGGTTGCCTTTCATTTTGTTGATGGTTTTCTTTGCAATGCAGAAGCTTTTTAGTTTGATGTAGTCCCACTTGTTTATTTTTGCTTTTGTTGCCTTCATGTTTGCTGTCAAATCCAAAAAAATAATTGCCAAGACCAATGTCAGAGACTCACCACCTGGGGTACCCGGGTGGCTCAGTTGGTTGAGCGTCTGGCTCTTGGTTTCAGCTGGGGTCATGATCTCAGCTCAGGGTCCTGGCATCGAGCCCCAGATCGGGCACTATGCTCAGCAGGGAATATGTTTGAGGATTCTCTCTCTCTCCTTCTCTCTCAGCCCCGCCCCCTATTCTCTTCCTTTATTTTACAAATAAATAAATTTTGTTTTAAAAAAAAAGAACTTACAAAAATAAAAAAATAAAAAAATAATAAAAAAAATAACTTACCAATTATGTTTGCTTCTAGATATTTTATAGTTTCAGGTCTTACATTCAAATTTCTAACCCATTTGGGTTAATTTTTGTGTATTGTGTACAATAGCAGTTCAATTTCATTCTTTTGCATGTTGCTTTGCAGTTTTCCTAGCTTCATTTATTGAAAAGATTGTCCTTTTCCCATTGTATTTTTTTTACTCCTCTGTTGTAAATTAATTGACCATGTGTGCGTGGGTTTATTTCTGGACTCTCTGTTTTGTTCCATTGATCTACGTATCTGTTTATCCTGGTTTGGATTATTGCAGCTTTGTAATATAGTTTGCAGTTAGGGAGCCTGATTCCTCCAGCTTTGTTCTTTCTCAAGCTTTCTCTGACTCTTCAGGATCTTTTTTGGTTCCATACAAAATTAGGATTGTTTGTTCTATTTCTGTGAAAAATGCAATTGGAATTTTGATGGGGATTGCATTGAATCTGTAGATTGCTTTAGGTAGGTAATATGGTCATTTTAACAGTATTAATTCTTCCAATCGATGAAACTAGAATATCTTTCATTTGTGTCTTCTTCAGTGTCTTTAATTTTGAGAAGTTTCTGAATCTGGAAATAATAATAGTTCTTAAGTCCTAGTTGTGAAAATTAAATGAGAGAATGCATTATGCCTGAAACATAGTAAACCTTAAATATTAGTTATTATTATGTTCTTATTTACTATTAAATTATACATGCACACACACAGAATCATTGAAAGTATGAAGAGGAGCTCAAAAGCAGGAATAATCAGTTCTGCCTTCAAAAACCCAAGTCTTCATTAATGGCATTCCATTGATCTGGGCTTTGAAGAACTCTTAGAAACTTGTTTGGAAAAAGAATGCATATGATTCCAAGTTGAAAAAGTAACATGAGCTATGAAATTTGTATAGCCATAGCCATGAAACTAAAAAATAAAATTAGGCCAAATTCTGAAGGACCTGGACTGTCATGCTGAAGAATTCAGACTTAACCCTTGAGGCATTTGGGAGTTATCAAAGACCTTTAATAAGCCTGGGAATGGAATGCTTAGATCTGTTTTTGAGAGTTAATTATGGTCAGAGTAGAAAGAACGATTGAAGCAGGGAGAGGTCAGAGATGAAGAGATCTACCTGGGAGTGATTTGTGTGAAAGACAACAGCTGCCTTTGACTAGTATTTGCTGTACTTTGAAAGGGTAGAGTCTCTTAGAATGTATAGAGCATATTTCTGAACTTTATTTTTTGTGGATTTCTTTGTTGTCTTATGAATTAGTCTTTTCCTAATATAGAATTTCATAATCACTTATAATTAGGTCAGACTTCTAATTAGGTTTTAATAAAATTTAAACATTCATTTTAGAGTTTAATGTTTTGTGTAACTTGACTATGAGAATAGGAACGATTTTCTTTTCCAAAACTTTGTCTTTCTCTATAGTGTCTAGTACGTAGCAAGTACTGAATACATTTATTGTTAAACTAAAATTCATGGGATCCCTGGGTGGCGCAGCGGTTTGGCGCCTGCCTTTGGCCCAGGGCGCGATCCTGGGGACCCGGGATCGAATCCCACGTCGGGCTCCCGGTGCATGGAGCCTGCTTCTCCCTCTGCCTGTGTCTCTGCCTCTCTCTCTGTGTGTGTGACTATCGTAAATAAAAAAAAAAAAAAAAAAAAAATTAAAAAAAAAAAAACTAAAATTCAAATCAAACTCCATAAATGAGACCATATAATTTGAATTAGGTACTATCTATAATTCATGACATTTAACTAATCTTTGTATAATCTCCTAGGCCAGTGATTCTCAAATCTGGGACTGTTAGGCCCCTGGGGGCATTTGGCAATGAGTAGAGACATTTTGACTGTTCTAACTATAGAAGAATTCTACAGATATCTAGTGGGTAGGGACCAGGAATACTGCTGAATATCCAACAGTACACATAACAGTCTTCTTCTGTCCTAACAAAGAATTATGTAGCTCAAAATGTCAATAGTGCTGAGATTGAGAAACCCTATCTATCAGTTCTGTTATTGACATTGCAAAGAAGTGGGCTTTTTTAAATGCCCCATGAATATGTTACAGTTTCTCAAAATTTAAGAATATATGTGAAAAACAATAAATAGAAATAGACTGGAAAGAACTATTTCCATTGAAATGTATTTAAGGGAACCCTGGGTGGCACAGCGGTTTGGCACCTGCCTTTGGCCCAGGGCGTGATCCTGGAGACCCGGGATCGAATCCCACGTCGGGCTCCCGGTGCATGGAGCCCGCTTCTCCCTCTGCCTATGTCTCTGCCTCTCTCTCTCTCTCTCTCTGTGACTATCATAAAAATTAAAAAAATAAATAAATAAATAAAATTTATTTAAAAGTAAAATGAGGGGCACCTGGATGGCTCTGTGGTTGAGTGTCTACCTTTGGCTCAGGTCATGATCCTGGGGTTGTGGGACCAAGTCCCGCATCATGTTCCCTATAGGGAGCCTGGTTCTCCCTCTGCCTATGTCTCTGCCTCTCTCTTGTGTCTCTCATGAATAAATAAATAAAATTGTTAAAAAAAAAAAAAAGTAAAGTGACTGAGAAATTTCCTCTTGGTTTATTAGCATTCTGTATACCAGAATATTCAGGTGAGTATCTCTATCATTGGTGGACGTCCATTGGACCTGATGGCGCTGGATAGACAACAGTCATAACATGTAGTAGGTGGCTGCTGAGTATCAAATAGTTTAGGATCTTGTCCAATCTAGATTTCAAATCAGTATTTTTAGGACATATAGTATATGGTGCTTTTGGTTTAACATTTTTTATTTTATTTTTTTCTAAAGGGTAGCAAGAGTTAGTCCAATGTTAGCATTTCAGAAAACCTGAATAACTTTATTATCTAATAAGATCCAGAACTTACTATGTGATAGGATCAGCAAAATTGTAATTAAAAATACCACAGAATCAAGACAAGTTTTAAGCATTTTTGCTCATTGATTATTTTGTGACAGTGGTCAAATTATATTTAATCTTGCTGATTTTATCTCATGTATAAATGAGTATAAAATACTCTGTACATGGGGGGGAATCCCTGGGTAGCTCAGTGGTTTGGCGCCTGCCTTCAGCCCAGGGTGTGATCCTGGAGTCCCGGGATCGAGTCCCACGTCGGGCTCCCTGCGTGGAGCCTGCTTCTCCCTCTGCCTGTGTCTCTGCCTCTCTCTCTCTCTCTGTGTCTCTCATGAATAAATAAATAAAATCTTAAAAAAAAAATACTCTGTACATGCTAAGAAAGTAGGAACCATTCTAACTCAATAATAAAAAGACAAGGGGATCCCTGGGTGGCGCAGCGGTTTAGCGCCTGCCTTTGGCCCAGGGCGCGATCCTGGAGACCCGGGATCGAATCCCACGTCGGGCTCCCGGTGCATGGAGCCTGCTTCTCCCTCTGCCTGTGTCTCTGCCTCTCTCTCTCTCTCTTTCTCTCTGTGACTATCATAAATAAATAAAAATTAAAAAAAACACAAAAAATAAAAAGACAAGCCAATTAGGAAATGGGCAAAGCCCATTTGCAGCAATGTGGATGAATCTTGAAGGCATTATGCTAAGTGAAAGAAGTCAGATAAAGACAAATAACTGTATGATAGCCCTTAAATATGGAATCTAAAAAAGCCAAATTCATAGAAACAGTAGTATGGTGGTTACCAGGGGCTGGAAGGTAAGGGCATGGGGACATGTTGGTCAAAGTGTACCAACTTCCAGTTATGAGATGAGTAAGTTCGGGGGATCTAATATACAGTATGGTGATTATGGTTAATAGTACTCTATTTTTTTAAAAAAAATACTGTATTTACATACTTGAAAGTTTCTAAGAGAGTAAATCTTAAATGTTCTCATCAGAAAAAAGAAATGGTAATTATTTGACATGATGGAGGTGCCAGCTAATGTTATGGTGGTAATAACTGTGCAGTATTTAAGTGTGTCAAATCAATATGTGGTATACCTTAAACTTGCAAACTGTTATGTGTCGATCATATCTTAGTAAAGCTGGGGGGAAAATGGCCAAAGGATTGAATGAACATTTCTCCAAAGAAGACATACAGTGGACAGTGAGTGAATTGTGTGAATGTAAGCTTCTTGAGGGCAGGAATCAAGTCTTAGTAAATAGCTTTATTTTCCATAGATAGTGCTTAATACTAAGTCTTAGTAGATGTTTCAAATAACACATTTTAAATGTTTTTGAATTACTGTTTTAATTCTATTCTTTCAGATCTATCAGATCTATTCAAAGCGATCTGCTGAGGATATTTATAAAATACTGACATCCTACAAGGCTAATTACCTAATTGTAGAGGATGCTATCTGCAATGAGGTCGGAACCATGAGAGGCTGTAGGGTGAAAGATTTATTAGACATTGCAAATGGCCACGTAAGTAACCACTTGAGAGGTTAAATCTCTTTGAGAAAAAGACATTTTAACTTTTACTCTTCAAACTTATTTTTGGGACTTAACTAAGAATATAATTAAAAGTGATATAGCAGCGCGGGGGGGGGGGGAGCATTAAAAGTAGTTTGAGGGATCCCTGGGTGGCACAGCGGTTTGGCGCCTGCCTTTGGCCCAGGGCGCGATCCTGGAGACCCGGGATCGAATCCCACGTCGGGCTCCCGGTGCATGGAGCCTGCTTCTCCCTCTGCCTGTGTCTCTGCCTCTCTCTCTTTCTCTCTCTGTGACTATCATAAATAAATAAAAATTAAAAAAAAAATAAAAGTAGTTTGAAGTATTTTTTTCAATGTACAAAAGAAAATTTGGGCATTTTTGCAGAAAAAAATTTTACCAATACCTGGATTCCTTATTCATTGCCTATACTTTGTATCTCACATTTATGTACAAAAGATGGCATAATTTGATTTGAACAATGATTTTATTTTAGCTTATTATAATCTAAAGAGCAGCTGGTTGCATTGTTACATTATGTTGAGAATTTTCTGATAATTTGATTTATAGCTAGAAAAATTGCTTACTAAATCATCACAGTCCCTATTATCCACAAAAGTTAGTATATTCAGAGCTCCTTTGGTTTTTAGGATTTAGCTATATTTTAACTTTTCATTGACTTCAGCTATTTGACCAAACCTTTTTACTTCTCAGCCTGTAATGCATATATTATATATCTGGCAACTAAAAAGAGGAGTTTATATATCTGGTAATTAGTGTTGTCTGGAATGGGTGCCTTTACTCCTGGGAAGTTGCGGTTGGACGACCTTAGAATTTCAGTTGGCCATTTTGAGTTGATATGCATGTTCTATTCAGGTAGCAACCAAGATTTTTTTTCTGTCTCTTCCTAAATAATAAGCTCTTTCTCTTATTGTCCCAGACCAGTTTGGAGGTGAGAAATTAGTTTTTATGATTTCCATCTTTGTCTTTCCTCATGACTCCTTAATTCTGGAAAATAAGTGTATTCTGTTTTCTGCTTCATGTATTTTGAATTTCCTCTTTTTGGTACTTGATATCTGTGATCTTTGGCCTAATGGGTGACACCATGGAATTTTATTAAACATCAGGTATTCAGTAATTACTGGTGTGTTGCTGCCTGCTGTCTGGAGCCTTTTAATTCTGATCTTGGCTATCTTTCTGTTCCATTTTAAAGATCAAATTACTTCTTTCATATAATACCAGGGACGGACTTAAAGCTACTTCATTTTTTTATTCTAAAAGATGGTTCTCTGACATTTTTCCTCAGCATTAGGAGAATGTTTAACATTTTAGTATAGAAAACCCTTCAAACTAGTTAGGCTGTCTTAGTGAACATCATTAAAGTGAGAATATAAAGATTTTCACTGGGTAAGTCACAAAAACTTGATTACTAGATAATTGTGAGTCATTTCTACATTAGAAGAGTTTGAATATATATTAAGAATGTGTCCATTTCTTAGTCTTAGTAGGCTCCATGATAAGTTAGAGGAGTGATAATGAACTAGGGAGACAGTCTTCTATATTTAAGGATTTTTATATCTTTTTGAAAATTGGAAACACTTTTTACTGATTTCTCAATTTCAGTGGGAAGCTGAAGAGTTTAATGGAAATGATGACTCTGTTAATAAAGTGGGTTCTAGGGTTGCTTAACAATGTAAGATCATCTTAGTCCATGTATAGCAATAATATATTTTTTATATCAATAAGTCACTTGTACATTGTATTTCTCTTATAAACTTAATAGCTTTTTTAATATTGTGTTTCATATCTTTCGATAGGTGGTTTGTGAAGAAGGTGACAAGTTAACCTACTCAAAATATGGGCGATTTTGTCATGAGGTCAAAATTAACTATTCTCCATATGTGAATTATTTCACTAGAGTGTACTGGAACAGATCCTACTTTGTATATAAAATCAACACTGTGATATCCTTTCAGTCTTGAAAGATAGCAGAGCCTTCATTTCAAAGACTTATATCACTTGAAGTAAAATGTGATTTTCTTCTTACCTACATGGTGTATTTTAGAAATCAGAGTATGGACGTTTGAAATGTTGCTGCTGCTTTTTCCCTCTTTGCTATTAACTGGATCCAGAGTTCTGTGGGGTATAGAACATCAGGCATTACTGTCCTTTGGTAAAATGTCCCATCTACCACTCTGTAATATTCTGGTCAGATGTTTTCCTTATCGTTACATGGTCTTTAAAGACTTTATCTTCTCATTATCTTCTCAACTATTATAAAATTGTCCTTATAAATCTTCATTCTGTCATAACATAGGTCTTGAATTTGAATATGTTCAATGTCAGAGTATATTTCTCAAACATAACATTTAATAAATATGTCATTTAATGTCATATAATTATAGACTAGAAGGAAGGACCTCTTCTTACCCTCAAGGCAGTTCTGAAGGTATTTCATGGTTTATAATAGAATTGAATGTTAAAATAAAAACCAATTTAAATGTTAGCTGAAACTATGTGACATTTAAATTAAAATTTATAAATTGTGTAAAGGAATGTGATTTGATGGATATACACATAAAGATATATCCAGATTTTCCATGATACTGCTCATCATCTGCTCATCATCTGCATTATATAACCATGCACTTTCTTAGTAAAATATAGTACATGATCTTGCATTTTATTATTTTACAACTATTAAGTGGTTAGCTTTTTTCACTTATGCTCATAAATTTAATATCAATTTAATCATGATAAAACAGTAGCTCTTGTTACCTAAATATTTTTAAAACAGACATTTAAAAGAATGTTCAGGTTTTTGAAAGATATGGAATGGGATATACAGCCTATTCACATTTTCTACTGAAGTATTAAGTGAAAAATTAAATCTTCACAAGAATAAGAATATTCTGACATTAGTGACTAAAATGACAAACTAAAATGAACAATTTCTGGGAAGAAATGGGCTGATGCTATTAAACATATTTCTGCATACAGATCTGTTTATTATAAAACACAAATGCTATTATTTAAGAAACAGTGGTACAGTCTTCAACATTAAGAACAAAATGACAATTTTAATAACATTCACAACAGTTTCACAACCTAAACGCAACATTCCTTTAGGTTAAACGTTTTCATATTTTTAATCATTTATTAATAGAAATTATTAAATGATTAGTTGGGCTGTATAAAGAGATTCAGGATAGATGTATCATTTTAATAAGATGGGATGCATGTTTAGTTTTACCTTATACATATGTTTAGTGAACAGATTTTTAAAATTTTCACTTTTTAGAGTGCTGTAAAATTGCATTTTAAGTACTCTGAATTAACTGCATTAGAAGGGAGCATCTTTTCATTATCTTTATTTTTTTGTTATATATATATCTTTGTTGTTTTGTTTTTAAGTAAAAAAGCACAAGCATTCTTAAGCTCTAGGATGCTTTGCTTTTTTGGATCCTCATAATTGTTTGATGGCAGTGTCATATATCTAATGCACTAGTTTTATTTGTTCTCATTTCATGCTTTATATAATTTGTAACAGTTATATTAACATAGTTGAAGGTAGGGCATATCAGGTTATCTATACATTTTAATAGTGAGTCACCAGTATTTAGCTTCAAGCCTTATGAAAATATTACTGTGGTTACCTGAGTACACAGTGAATAGTTACCTGGTGGTCCTTGTGATCAGAGCATGTAAAACAATGCAATTTCAAAGTCAGCTTGCATATTTTGAAAGGGAAATAGAATAACATAAATAGCATGAAATATTTAATTGAATTTTTATTGATTTATATTATCAATTATGCTGAGTTACTTTGTGTGTTTTTTGTTTTTGGCTTTTGACATATACATACTAATAAGTTTCTTTTCCTTCTGTCAACTTTTTAAAATAGATTTGGAGAAACTTACTTTTTTAAATGATAAATTTTTTAGTCAGCATCAGTTGAAAAGGAAAATGTAAGGTTTATTATAGAAGTAACTACTGGATATAAGAAATTAGCTTACTTGCTTCTATTTTAACTGTAGTTAAAACAGTAGCAGTAGAAAACTTTGAGTGAGGAGCATTTAATTTCTTTGCCTATTTGTAGGGTAATAAATGATTTAAAGTTTTGCAAGTAATTCCATTTGGGTAACTTTCAGTTGTTGATTTGACAATAAAAATCTATGAAAGGAAACAAAGTGTATGGTTTTAGGATGGAAGCAGTTTCTCAAAGAAATACAAAACATACTTTGCCCTTGATGTTGCAAAAGCATTGAAATAAGTGCCTTAACTTTTGTTTACTTCTTATTGTTCAAAAATTACTATTGACTTTTTTCTTTTCTGTAAGAAGATTTTGATATCTTTTTCCTCATCATTAAGCACAGAGAAAGACTCCTCACTATGATATTTTCAGTATTAACTTTATTTCATTAATAAGCAAATCTTTGGTAAGGGTCCCAAGGGGATTTCTAGCCTGCTAAATTAATTTATTTAGCTTCCCAAATGCCAGTCTAACAAATAAAAATTGATAAGCTGTATGGTATTGACTCTGTGCTGGTTTATATTTTTTTCCAACTTTGAGATCTGTAACTTGGTGCTTTTTGTTAGACTATCCCGGTATCACAGCCTCGGGAGTATGCATTGTACTTCAGGACTAACTTTTTTTCCTTTTTTTAACTTTTTTTCTTCATTGCTTTTTGAGTACATAGATGGCATGTTTCTTCAGGACATTAACCCAGACCACCAGTAGCCTCACTGTTGTGGCGCTCTTACATGTACTCCAGGTTGATTCGAGGAAGAGCAGAAATGGAGGTCAAAGTGTGTTACATGTTGGGGCTGGAAAATATGCTTTAAAACAGTAGGTTATTAATTTCTTGAAGGGCACAGTGAACAGCCATCTTACTCAACTGTTTTGTTTTTGGAAAACCACTTGTTTTTTGACCCTTTCTATTTTTGAACTGTTAAAACATTTTATTGCCTTTAGTGTGTAGACAAAAGTAGTGCCTCTCTTTATAAAATTGATGGGATTTCTAAAAGTTGTATGTAAGTCGATCTTTTTGGTAAATTTATTTTAAGTGCATGAATATTTAAAAATCATGTGTTACAAATTATTCTGTATATTTAAGAACCTTTTGTAAAGCAAGTAACTACTTCATAATTTACATCCCAATATATGCTCTCATTTGTCCACTTTTAAAAATATATAGTCTCTATTGTTGCTATTTGTTAATAGTCTTAGATCTCGACATGTATTAAAATCACAACTTTAAAAAGTTGTAAGTGAAATTGAGCAATTTCTTCTTAAAATAATAGCTCATTATTAACCTTTTGAATGTTTAGAGTTTAATATTTTAAAATTAGATTTGAAAATCGCAAAGAATATATTTTATTCAACTATTTTCCATCCATTAAGTTTTCTATACATTATACCTACTTGTTTTCTGTAATAAAAAAGGGTTATTTAAACACCAGATTTGGCAAATTTAGCAAAGAGTCCTCTTTCAATCATTTGCTTATGTCCCGTAGAATTTGTAACATTTTACTCTTGGCTTATGAAATTCTAAGTGCAGTTCTATGAGAGATACAGTGAACATCTGACCACTATATTTAGTGGAATAATGGTATCAGATAGAAAAATGCATTCCAAACTTCTAGTTTGAGATATCTCATAAACAACTTTTTAATATTTTAAGTTGGTAGCTTTGTACAGCTATTTAGCAAAGATGAATACAGCTGCTATTATGTATGTTGACTTCTGAATCATATCGCTAATAATGTATAACAGATTAAATGTGTTCCTCCTGTACTAAAGTTACATCTTTCCAAAAGAATAAAAGTTAATTTCAATAAATATAAATCCTTTTAAAGAGTTGGGTTATAAAGTAGTTTACTTCAGATTTTGTAACATTAAATGTACTTTTATCAAGAATGAAATTATTTATTTCATGCTTAATTACACTCCTTGTTTTGTTTCTATAATAAAACTTTTTAGAATTTTAAGTTGTCTTTCATTTATGTGTATCTTTGTTTAGCTTTAATGAGACATAACTTATATACTATTTAATTCACTCATTTAAAATGTATAGTTCAACAGTTTTTAGTATATTGAGTTGTGCAGTTATCACCACAATTAACTTTAGAACATTTTTAGCATCCCAGAAAGAAACCCTATACCTTTTGGCTGTCACCCTAAACCACTCTATCCTTAGTCAACTCTTACTAATGTACTCTCTGTCTCTGTATTTGCCTATTCTGGACATTCCACGTAGATGGACTGGACATTCCAATAGATGGAATCATGATATATGGTCTTTTGTGACTGGCTTCTTTATTTAGCATAAGGTTTTCAAAATCCATTCATGTTGTTGTAAGTATCCCTTTATTGCCAAATAACATTCCACTGTATGGATGTACCACATTTTGTTTATCTGTTCACCAATTGGTGGATGTTTGGGTTTCCACTTTCTGGCTATTACAAACAATCCTTACTATGAACACTTGTGTACAAATTTTGGGGTGGTATGGGTTTTCCTTTTTCTTGAGTATATATCTAGGAGTAGAATGATAAACTGCTTACATCCACTAGGATGGCTGTTCTCAAGGAGCAAGGTAATGAGCAAGTGTTGGCAAGGAGAGGGAGAAGTTGGAAAGCTCATACATTGCTGCAGGGATTGTTAAAGTGGTACAGCCGTTTTGAGAACCAGTCTGGCAGTTCCCCAGTTACCACGGTTATCATAGAACCCAGAAATTCTACTCGAGTTGGATGCTCAACCGACTGAGCTACCCACATGTCCCGATGGAGCATTTTTACTATGTGTTTGAAGTAGATCTTACATGTATCCTACTTGTAGTTTGTTGAGCTTCTCGGTTACATACATTAAGAATTTTCTTTAAATCAAATTTGCAACTTCTCATATTCCTGTTGTACTTATGGTGGTGTGTTTAATGGTGACCCACATTTCCCTGAGGCTCTGTTCACTTTTCATTTTTTTCCTCTTTGTCCTTTGAATTGCATAACCTCTATCAATCTGTCTTCAAGTTTGCTAATTTTGTCGGTTCGAATCTACTTCTGAGACTCTCTGAATTTCCATTTGGGTGTGTGTGTGTGTGTGTGTGTGTGTGTGTGTGTGTGTGTGTGCGCGCGCACGTCTGTACCGTTATTCTCTCTATTGATGTTCTCTATTTATAGTAACTGTGGGTACCCCCTGGAGCTTGTTATTATAGTTGGCTTATTTGCTGAGCTTCGGCTGAACTATTTTAGTGATGTCTGTTTCCTCCACACTCTGGAGCCTCTGATGTTGGTCCTCAGACACCACCACCCTGAGCAGGTACACGGTCACCCCGGGGTGACTGTGGTTTTAGCAGGGCTTGGACCGTCCCTTTCTTTGGTCTTATGCAGCTGTGAAACTCTACTAGTCGTATCTCCAGCTTGTTGTATTGTTTTGTCTTTTTTTAAGGTTTTATTTATTCATGAGAAACACAGAGGAGAGAGAGGCAGAGACACAGGCAGAGGGAGAAGCAGGCTCCGTGCAGGGAGCCCGATGCGGGACTCGATCCTGGGTCTCCAGGATCATGCCCTGGGCTGAAGGCAGCGCTAAACTGCTGAGCCACCAGGGCTGCCCCGTTGTATTGATCTTCTGAGGCATAAATTGCTCCACAACCTGATCCAATTAAATCCTGTCTCCTTTGAAGGGGTAGTTTGGTGGTAGTTGGGGGAAGGGGGAGCAAATGACTATGGTTTGTCCTAATGCCAAGAGGGCTCTTTGCTGTCTCTTTCCTTGCTTCTTCTTAATTGCTTTCCACCAAAATCTTTGTTGTTTGGAATACCCTTAAGCTTGAACTTCCCTGCACTCTTTCAAACAAAGACGGTTCTTCTGGAGATAGCTCTGGAGCTCTCTGTTGTACGTCCTGGTTTTCTCTGGGCAAAAATCACTGAGCCACAGTGCTGTTGCTGGCACTGGGGGCAGTTGTGTGTCTACACGGCATTCCTACTTGAGGAGCAGGCAGGCTTCTGGGTGGAGATGATAGCCTCTGTGGTCTTGAAACGACTCTCCCAATCCGGAACCTTCACCCTCTGAGTCGGCTGGGGTGACAATGACCAGTGTGCCATGCCTAAGAGTCTCTACTCTTTAAAAAAAAATTAATTTTTAAAGATATTATTTATTCATTCATAAAAGACGGAAAGGGAGGCCATGGGAGAGGTAGGCTTGTCCCAGAGCAGGGAGTGGGATCCCAGGACCCTGGGATCCTGACGTGAGCCGGAGGCAGGCCCGAAATGGAATGAGCCGCCCAGGTGCCCAGAGTCTCTACTCCTAACCTGGGGGCTGGTTGTGATGAGAGAAAAACTCTTTTAAAATCCCAGTGTACAAGGGAAATCACTTTTGAGGTCTTTTTAAGTCAACGTGATTGTATATAAATTGTGTTGGAACCGAAAGCCTGACTTGTGGCCCAGCATGTATGCGTGGCACATCTGCTTCCAGAATGAGTAGCGGAAAGGAAAAGCATTGCCCCTGAGATGGCTGTGCCTTCGTGTCCCCAGGCCCTGCATTCCTTTACCATAGAACCTGAGTCCTGCCTGTCCGCTAATCTTCAATCCATGAGCTTTTTACAAGATGCGAAAAGGTACCTCACCCTGTGAAAACCCTTCATTTCCCAGAACACTTTTTTTTTTAAAGATTTTAAGTAATTTCTAGCATGGGGCTCGAACCCACAACCCCGAGATCAAGTCACAAGCTGCCCTGAGCCCGCCAGGCCCCCGCAGAGCACTTTGTGCCCCGTGAAGAGTGTTTCCTGGGCCGCTGTCCGGCGTGGGCTGGAATAACCCTCCTTTTTTCCCTTTTAGAGCTCGCAGGAGGTTTGTTCGAGCTGTGCTGACAGGTGGGGAAGGGAACCCTCACCTTGGCCTCCCCTGGGGGCCGCGGCGTTGGGCGCCGCCTCCCGAGACCCCGGGGCCCTCAGCAGCCTGCGCCCCAGGAGCCGCCCCCACCCCAGGCCGCGCCAGGCCTCCCCCAGCTTGGCGGAGCTCGCGGAATAAAGAGGTTTCGGGTCGCCTGTGCCCTTCGGTCAGTTCCCAGGGACTGTCAAGGGTTGTTCTTTGAGAAGATGATGGTCAGCAGGGGGTGTGCCCTGGGCCCTGGGCCCGAGAGGTCAAGGCCGCCTCCAGAGGTCAAGGCTGCCTCCAGACGACTGAGCACGTTGTGTTTTAAAAGATGTTGTCTGTTTATTCATGAGGGAGCCAGAGAGAGGCAGAGACCCAGGCGGAGGGAGAAGCAGGCTCCACGCAGGGACCCCAACGGGGGACTCATCCTGGGACCAAGGGTCACGGCCTGGGCCCAAGGCAGGCGCCAAACCGCTGAGCCCCCCGGCGGCCCTTTAGCCATCCTGTCAGTAGTTCCCAGTTGGCTTTCTATTTGGTCGTATTATTGGTAAGAAGTCGAATTCATGAACAGTTATTACTTACGTAGGAACTCTGACCAGGGCCATTGAAATGAGGGGCTGGCTCCTTGTCAGTCTGATAAAATGTCAAGGCAATGAGGACTGTGCTCGGGGAACCGCTGCAAATATGCCATTATGATCCTATTGGTGGTTTTTATGATCACAGTGACAAAATACAGTGACATCAGGCTAATGTTTACCTCCTGCCTCTCGTCCTCTCTCTGTCTCTCTCTCTCTGTCTCAAAAAAAAAAATCTTTATTTTTAGAAAAATTTTAAATGATTTTATTTGTTTGACACACAGAGAGAGAGAGAGAGAGAGAGAGAGCACGCAGAGGGAGGGGCCGAAGGAGAGGGAGAAGCAGACTCCTCCCTGAGGTGGGGGGGCCTGATGTGTGGCTGCATCCCAGGACCCCGGGATCATGATCGGAGTTGAAGGCAGATGCTTAACCAACTGAGCCCCCCAGGTGCTCCTAAATAAGCTCTTAAAAAAAAAATAAAATCTTTGAATATTACATTAGAAATTAATTCTGCAAAAGTCAACCCTAAGGGTGGGCGTGTTAAATGAAATCTAAGTATAAGGGATGAAGCAACTAGCAACACCAGTGAATCCATCAGAGACAGGCTCCACATTGGTTACAGGGTTTCTGATCTCTAGTATTTCTCTCCTTTTTTTCCTTAGGGTTTCTATCTCTCTGCTTACACTGCTCACCTGTTCTTGCAGGCTGTCTGTCCATTAGAGCCCTTAGCATATAAATCATAGTTGGGGTTTTTCTTTTAAAAATTTTATTTATTTATTCATGAGAGACACAGAGAGAGAGGGGGCAGAGACACAGGCAGGGGGAGAAGCAGGCTCCCTGCGGGGAGCCCAATGCGGGACTCCATCCCGGGACGCCGGGGTCACGCCCTGGGCGGAAGGGAGGCCTAAACGCCCGACCCACCCAGGCACCCAGGGCAGGATTCTTTTTATAATTGTGAGTAGCAGTCCTTCACCAAATATATCTTTTGCAAATATTTTTTCGCAGTCTGTGGCTTCTCATTTTCTTGACATTGCCTTTCACAGAACAAAAGGTTTTAATTTCAGTGAAGTTCAGCTGATAAGCTATTACTTTCATGGGTTGTGCCTTTGGTATTTAATCTAAAAAGTCATCACCATATCCAAGGTCATCTAGATATTTTCTTTTTTTTATAATGAGCTCTTTTTTTAAAGATTTTATTTATTTATTCATAGACACACACACACACACTCACACAGAGGCAGAGACACAGGCAGAGGGAGAAGCAGACTCCATGCAGGGAGCCCAACGTGGGACTCGATCCCGGGACCCCGGGGTCACGCCCTGGACTGAAGGCAGCACTAAAACCTCTGAGCCACCAGGGTTGCCCTAGATATTTTCTTATGTTATCTTCTCCTATGTTGTATAATCTCCTATGTTTTGTGATTTTGTGCTTTACACTTAGGCCTGTGATCCATTTCAAGTTAATTTTTGTGAAGTATGTAAGGTGTGTGTCTAGATTTGGTTCTTTGGTTTGTTTGTTGCATGTGGATGTTCCAGCACCATTTGTTGAAAAGACTATTTTTGCTCTATTGAATTCTTTGCTCCTTAGAGATTAGTTGACTGTGTATATGTGGGTCTCTATTCTGTCCCACTGATTTGTCTATTCTTTCACCAATATCCCCCCTGTCTTAACTCTTTAGCTTTATAGCCCTAAGGGGCTTTCGGGGAGACTGAGAAGACAGCTAGGAAAAAGAAGAATCACACAGTGGAACTATTCTAGAACAAACCTCACTGCCTCTGTTTGGACCTCAGGTCACATGCAGAGTTCTAGATGGGAATTGGAGAATGCAGACTTTAGCTTGCCTACAGAAAAGAAGCCAACGGTAGGTCGCTGGGATGAGTGATGTTGGGCCAGCTTATTATATATGCCAGAAGGATGATCCAATTTTTAAAAATTTTGCATACAATTGAATAGAAAAAAGATGGGAAGGATACGTAGGCTTCCCTTGCTTTGACATGCCTGTAGCCAGCAACCACAGTAAACACCAGCCCTCCAGCAACACGGCTCGAATTTTAGTTACCGTGGGATAGTGACTGCAATGACATAAGTACGAGTCTCACTGTCCGCTTTTCATGTCCATAACAGATACATGTCATGATCACTTCTTTCCAAATCTGTGATTGGTAACTCCGCACCTGTCTTCCACTTCACACACAGCAAAGCATGTGCTGACATCGCCTCTTTGTCTCCCAGTGGGTGGTGAACCCAAGTGACATTTTACAAAAATGGGCATTGAAGGAGGGCCCTGGCCAAAGAAAGTACACCAAAGAAACAAAAAGTGATAAGGTTTGAATGAAATTGGAACCAAATATAAATAAAATCCTAGAACACCTGCCTGACCTTAGATACATCCACCGTGCCGCTGTTCAGAGATGCTAGCTAGGCCGCCAAAGGAGCTTTGTGAATGTATCGATACGAAAAGAGAAAAGATGAAGATGTCCCAGAGGAAGTCACACTAGCAAAAAAAAATCTTAGCATTAAAGGAGTTCTCAAACATGTTTTGAAACATTGGAAACACAAAAGATAAAATTATGAAAGCTTATGTGCACTTAGAAAGGGGTGTGACAATTGGCCAAAACAGAACATAGTCTCGCTCCGCAGCATGAGTTAAATGATGAGAAGAAGGCAAGCCCCGTTGAAACGACCTTTGGTAAGTTTTTTAGGGAGAAATAAAATACTTTAATTCTCAGAGTTTTTATTTTATTTTTATTTTAAGATTGTATTTGTTTATTCATGAGAGAGACACACACACACACACAGAGAGAGAGAGAGAGAGACGCAGAGACACAGGCAGAGGGAGAAGCAGGCTCCGTGCAGGGAGCCCGACGTGGGACTCGATTTCGGGTCTCCAGGATCAGGCCCTGAGCCGAAGGCAGGCACCAAACCTCTGAGCCACCCACGGATCCCCAATTCTCAGAGTTTTTAATGTTTAAATTATAATGTACTAAATAAATATTACTTTTTCCATCCTTTTACTTCCCTGTTCATGTATCACCACCAATTAGAGAGTTTTTTTTAATGTTCTGGCAAAATTTTTCCAAGTTTTAAAATTTAGGGGAGCCCGGGTGGCTCAGTTAAGCTTCCAATTCTTGGTTTTGGCTCAGGTGATGATCTCACGGGTTGGGAGACGGAGCTCCATGTCGGGATCTATGCTCAGCAGAGAGTCTGCTTAAAGATTCCGTCCCTTTGCCCCTCCCCTACTTGTGCTTGGACGCTCTCTCTCTCTCTCTCTCTCAAATAAATAAATCTTTTTTTAAAAGTTGGGGGTTTTTTTTAAAGATTTTATTTATTTATTTATTTATTTATTTATTTATTTATTTATTTATTTATTTATTTATGAGAGACAGAGAGAGAGAGAGGCAGAGACACAGGCAGAGGGAGAAGCAGGCTCCATGCACAGAGCCCAATGCAGGACTCGATCCCGTGGCTCCAGGATCAGGCCCTGGGCTGAAGGCGGCGCTAAACCACCGACAGGCGCTAATCCTCCCCCAGGATCCCTTTTTTACACTTTTTAAATTTGAATTCAATTTGCCAACACACAGCATCACCCCCAGTGCTCATCCCATCATTTGCCTTCCTCAGTGCCCGTCACCCAGCGACCCCATCCCCCTGCCCTATGTGTGTGCTTTAGTTTGCAGCCCAGCCCAAGGTATGGGTCTGCTGTTCAGAACAGGTTGGCAGCTCACACTACGTGCTGAACTCCCCAGCCACGCTCCCCGGCACCCAGACTCTTCTAGAAGATGCAGCCACATCCGGACCAGGGCCGACTGCTATAAGCCCTGCTCAGCACACACTGTCAAGGGCAGGGCTTGGCTCCATACAGGCCAGCAACAAGCAGGTAGGGGCGCGACCCCGGTCTGCGCAGCACACTTTAAACACCTCTGTTCTCTGACTGTGTGTGTGCACGTGTGTGTGGCCCGAAAGCAGGCGATTCAGAGCAATCACATTTGCTTCTGGGTTAAACCTAGCACGCTCTGCTCACGCACAGCGCTGAGTGAAGCCAGGGGCTTATCAAGGGCGGAGTGTCGGCCTCGTGGCTCAGGGTTCTTCAACCACACGAGGAAACAGTTCAGGATGGACTTTGGGGCCCTGGCTGGTGTGTTAAGGGGACAGTGTTGTCCTGGCTACTGAGAACGTCAGTACGGTTCTAGGTCCAGTTGTAAAAGTGGGGCTTGAAGTGTTGCCTCATCTGCATGCAGATGGATTTTAATGTCTTAAAGCCCCAGGTAAGGAGGAGGACAGTAGCTGGAAGTAAGCCAACAAGAGACCAACATGAAAGCTCCCGTGGCTTCTTGTCCTGGCCACCAGCCCGGCGGGAGGGCTGTGCCCCCCTCGTGGGGCCTCAGATGCTGGAAGGGAGGCAGCTGCCGGCCCAGGCCCCGAGCAGAGTGGTCTGTCGCCGTCGGCAGGGTGGTAGAGGGGGGCGGTGTGCAGGTGGCCAGGTGAAGGCGGGAAGCCCCTGGGACGCAGCTCCAGCACCCACCCACGCCCTCCCGAGGGAGATGGGGTCTCCTTGCACCCCGCGCTCGGCTAGAAACCACGTAGGAGTGAAACAAAGACAAGTGCACGGCGTGAACGCTGCCTTAGCAGAGCTCTGGGTTCACTGCTGCTTGTAAAACCTACAGCAGCAGAGAATCATGTTTTAAGAGCAATTTAGTCAAGGTGTAGGTCAGATGAAGGAGAGATACGGAAAGGCTTGAATCCCCATCTGGGTGCATGTGGAACGTAGGTACTATTTGCTCAACACAACAACTCACTTAGTTAGCAAGTGTTTATGGGGCACCTCTCATGCACCGAGGACTGTACTAGGTACGCAGTGCAACCCTACCCTGCTCCTCGCCACCACACCCCTAAGAGCCTAGAGTCTGGCAGGGAAGTTAGGCTCCTAACTGATTGCAAGGAGGGGAGTTGAGGGCCAGGATGCTGATGCTCAGTGCTACAGGAGCATGTAACAGGGCGCCTACCTGGTCAAGGAGTCCAGGGAAAGCCCGAGAGAAGTAAAATATAAGCGTAAGGAAATCATTTTTTTTTTAAGTTTGGAAGTATTTATTCTTATTTTTTTTTAAGTCAGCTCTACACCCAACATGGGGCTCGAACTCATGACCCTGAGTTCCGAGCTGCTGCATGGTCTACAGGCTGAGCCAGCCAGGCGCCCAGGAAGTCATGTTTCATGGCTGTAGGACTCATTATCTTTATTGAAAGATCTGCTTCTGGGAGTCCCTAGGAAGATGTGATTCAGTAGATGTAGCCAGATAGCTCAGGTAAGGGGTAGGTAACAGCCGATGACAAGCCTCATGCTATCTTCCTTCTTCCACACTGGAAAGTATCGGGCAAAGGTCATCCAGCACACCTGGTAGATATGGACCCTCCCCAAAGGCCACAAGATGGCAGTGTAACCATGAACATAGTCCCCCTCCCTCATTTATTATTATTATTACTATGATTATTATTTTAAGATTTTATTTATTCATGAGAGACAAAGAGGCAGAGACACAGGCAGAGGGAGAAGCAGGCTCCCTGCGGGGAACCGACGTGGGACTCGATCCTGGGACCCTGGGGTCACGCCCTGGGCCGAAGGCAGACGCTCCACCACCGCTGAGCACCCAGGTATCCCTATTATTACTAGTATTTTAAGAAAGCTCTATGCCTAGCTTGGAGCTTGAACTCACGACCCCAAGATCAAAAGTCCCATGCTCCACGGACTGAACCAGCCAGGCACCCCACCCCACAAATACTTGTTGAATAAGGTTTTAAATCAATTTACTCATAATTGAATTGTAGTGCATTTGTTTAAAAAAAAAAAACCAAAAAACCTTAAACATATGAACTGAATTAAAATGGATTTTTACCGATGTGGTTCTCAGGTGATGAGAAAAACATCTTCATCTTTAGGGTGCATAACACCCTGATAATATCTTGGGGCACCTGGGTGGCTCAGTCAGTTTTTTTTTTTTTTTTAAGATTTTATTTATTCATGAGAGGCAGAGGGAGAAGCAGGATCTGTGCACCAGGAGCCCAACGTGGGATTCGATCCCGGGTCTCCAGGATCGCACCCTGGGCCAAAGGCAGGCGCCAAACCACTGCGCCACCAAGGGATCCCTAGCTCAGTCAGTTGAGTATCCGACTCTTGGTTTCCACTCAGGTCGTGATCTCGGGAAGGAAGAGGAAATAAGACCAGGTACAGCAGCCTGTTGCGAGCACAAGACAGAGAGTCCTACTTGAATAGTTACTGAGCACATACAGTATATGAACCTCGCAAGATGTTCTGTGATTACATATCACCACTGTAAAAATGTTTGTTAGAATTTCACTTATTCTTATGATATTATTAAACCTGGAACCACCTAATTTGTGGTTTTTCCCTTATTCTAAAGCTAAGCACTCTGGCACCTTCAGGCCACTTGATTAATTAATAATTAACTACAAAGTTCTCATTCCATCTTCCTTCCTGAAGGAGAGATGTCAGCCCCCAGCACCAAAGCAACTGGAAGCAAAGTGAGGAAGTACAGTTGCACAGGCAACCGGCCTCATGTCAGGGTTTGCCCAGGATGGGGGTAGGGAGGTGCTGGAATGTAAGATTTTCATTTTTAAAACCGGGGCAAGGCCTGGCCAAACTAGGATGAGTTACTCTACTGAGTGTAAAGAAGCCGGATGAGACATAGAGGGATTGGAGAGAGGATGATGGAGGAAATGCAGTAAAATATTAACAATTGAGACATCTGGGTCAAGGGGTTGTAAGAGTTCTTTATACGATTCTTGCAACATTTTTTTGTAGGTTTATGTCTATTTAATAAGCAAACAAAAAATCAACAGCAAGATATCTTCTTGATGGAGTGATTGGGCTCTGGGATCAGATAAAACAGGGACTCAAATCCCTATTTTCTACTAACCAAGTGTATGATACTGGGCAGGTCACTTAACTCCCCTGAGACTCAGTTTTCTCATCTATAAGATGGGCATAGTACTGCTAATGGTACCTAATTATTGTGAAATTATAATTGTGAAATTATTTTTATGTGGCTTAACTGAGACGATCTGTGTATAATACTTGGCACAGTGCCCTGTTCATAAGTGATAAACAGCCTTTATTTATGAGTTATATTTATTGATATTTACCATATTAAAAATTAAAACTGAGCTACTTTTAAAATATTTAATTCCTTTAAAGATGTCAGGGAGCCAGGGATCAAGGCTGGGCTTAGAACGTCCTGGAAACCCACACAATCCAAAATGGTGGTGTGGCCCAGTGGAGCTGGGGATCCTAAAATCGTTTAAAAATAATAAAAATCTATTGGGGCACCTGGGCGGCTCAGTCTGTTAAGTGTCTGCCATCGGCTCAGGTCATGATCCCGGGGTCCTGGGATCAGTTCTGCATTGGGCTCCCTGCTCAGTGGGGAGCCTGTTCTCCCTCTCCCCCTGCCTCCCTCTCCCTCTGCTTCTCCCCCTGCTTATGTGCTCCCGCACTCCCACTCTCTGTCAAATAAATAAATAAAATCTTAAAAAAAAAATCCGTTAAATTGTACACCTGAAATACCTGAAACACTGTATATTAACTAATTGGAATTAAAATAAATAATAAATAAAACTAATGCAAATTGCAAGCCTATTATATGTTGATATAATTTTTATGCAAAGTAACTATTTTCATTAAAAAATCTGGTGAGAAGATGGCTTTGTTTTACATTTTTGCAGATCTCATGTGTGGCTAGTAGAAGACAGTGGGTTCTCATATCTGCTTCTGTCTTTGAACTATTACTGTATATTTTTTTGTAAAAATACATGAAGAAAATCCAGCTTCACATAGATACGTAGCTTAAAGAGGAGTATTCGGGGGTGCTTTTTTGGCTTAGTTGGTAGAGCATGTGACTCTTGATCTCAGGGTCACAAATTCAAGACCCATGTTGGAGCTTATTTATTTTTTTAAATTTATTTATTCATGAGAGACACAGAGAGAGAGAGAGAGAGAGGCAGAAACACAGGCAGAGGGAGAAGCAGGCTCCATCCAGGGAGCCCGATGCAGGACTCGATCCCGGGTCTCCAGGATCATGCCCTGGGCCAAAGGCAGGCTCTAAACCGCTGAGACACCCAGGGATTCCAGGCCTGGAGCTTACTTAAGAGAAAAAAGAGTATTTTAAATTTTTTCAGATAATTGTGGTATTTTTCTTCTTTGATACTACACCAAAAGTCAAGAAAGTGGTGCTTTTTAAAAAAGTTAGTTGGAATTTGCAATCATGTCGATTAACTTATCAAACTCTGTTCATTGATTATTGATGAGCCTGAATATTTTATTCAGTGTTTGACTTGGATTCAGATATCTTCTTTTGTAGCTTACATTTTCCTGACCTCAGCCCAGTTTTCTATTGGAATGTTTCCTTTGGTTTGGATTGATCTTTTCTTATTAAAGAGGCACATAGTATGTGGGGTAAGATTTTAATCTCTGAAGTCATGCTGCTTAAATTCATGCTTAGCATCTGGCACTTAATAGCTGTGTGACTTTAGGAGAGTTTTAACAATTTCTCTGTGCTTGTTTTATCACCTGAAAATAAAGATAATAGTGAAACCCACCTTGCAGGGCTTAAATGAGATAATAGGCATGTTATGGACTGAATGTTTGTGCTCCTCTCCCTTATATGATGAAATGTTGAAACTTTACCACCTAATCTGATGGTATATTAGTAGGCAGGGCCTTTGGGAAATAATTAGGATTAGATGAGTTCATAATGGTGGAGACCTCCTGGATGGGATTAATGCCCTTAGGAAAGAACTTGCTCCCTTTCTGCTTTGTCAGTTGAGGATACAATGAGAAGTTGGCAGCCTGCACCCCAGAAGAGGGCTGAAGGGCTGATACTAGAACTTAACCACGTTGGCACCCTGATGTGAGCCTCCAGAACTGTGAGAAATACATTTCTGTTGTTTATAAGCTATTGAGCTTATGAAATTTTGTTTATAGCAGCCTGAATGGACTAAGGACAATGTATAAAGTGCTTAGAACAGTGCCCATAGCGAGTTTACAAGTGAGCATTTGCTAGTATTATGGTTTTTCTTTTTTAAAAGATTTTATTTATTTATTCATGAGAGACACACAGAGAGAGAGGCAGAGACCCAGGCAGAGGGAGAAGCAGGCTCCATGCAGGGAGCCCTACGTGGGACTCGATCCCGGGCCTCCAGGATCAGGACCTGGATTGAAGGTGGCGCTAAACCGCTGAGCCACCCGGGATGCCCCATATTATGGTTTGTTTGTTTTTTCTAAATATATTAATCATCTAAAACTCAGTGCCCTCTGGACATTTCCATTCTGACACCTGACAGGTGGTGCCTATTCAAAAGTTTCCAACATGAATTTCTTTTATTTATTTATTTATTTTAATTTTTATTTTTTAAGATTTTATTTATTTATTCATGAGAGACACATAGAGAGAGAGGCAGAGACCCAGGCAGAGGGAGAAAGAGGCTCCCTGTGGGGAACCCGATGCGGCACTTGTTCCCAGGACCCCGGGGGTCATGCCCTGAACTGAAGGTAGATGCTCAACCCCTGAGCCATCCGGGTGTCCTCCAACATGAATTTCAACTTCCCCCTCCTCCATAGCTATTATATTGGCAAAGGATGAGGACACAGGTCATCTACCCTTATTACTAGGGTCAGGAACATAGGATCTGTCCTTTCTCCCCTCATCTTTTTATGCCTAACTGGTGAGTAAAACATGCCAAATCTTCCATGAAAATAACTGTTTAATTTCCCTGTTTGTATTTTATTAATTTAGTCCTCATGGTTTTATTAGTCTAATACATTATTTCTTTAGAGCCTAGGATAGAATTGCAGGAATTGTGGGAGAGTGACCCAGAGAGGGTTTTTACAGTGAGAAGAGGATAAGGAGTAGGATCCCAGGGAACCCTAAAATGAAAGAGGAGGGGTAGCACAGAGCCCAGAAAGAGGATTGAGCAGGAAGAGAAGAATAAGAATAAGGCAGTGATTGCCACTGAAGCATTTGATTTACTTTTGCTTACGGAGGAGTTACTTCCATTTATTTTTCTTAAAACTTATGAATTCTGCTTCTTCATTCTGGAAAAGACTAATAAGCAATTGATCTTATCCATGTTGGACTCAGCCTAGGTACAGGTGAAAGATCATCAGAGCGGTGGCTCAGCCCTTTCTTTTTTTTTTTTAAGTACTATTTCTTTTATTTTTTAAAAATATTTTATTTATTTATTCATGAGAGACGCAGGGGGGGGGGCGCAGAGACACAGGCAGAGGCTGAAGCAGGCTCCACACAGGGAGCCCCACGTGGGACTGGATCCCGGGTCTCCAGGATCATGCCCTGGGCTGAAGGCGGCGCTAAACCCCTGAGCCATCTGGGCTGCCCTCAGCCCTTTCTTTATTGGGAAATGTTGGGCAAATGAGAACTCTGGAACTTCAATTTCTTCATTGGTTAAAAGATGTATAATGAGTTTGTTGACAGGAGAAAATTAGAGTTGTGTGTATGAAAATAATTTGCAAAAAAAAAAAAAAGCAGCATTATATAAGATCAGGAAACATGGGTATTTCTAGGTGCCAGGCCTTGTTTGAAAAGCCCAGATAGGGGCACCTGGGTGGTTCAGTAGGTTAAGTGTCTGCTTCTGCTCAGGTCATGGTTTCCCCTGGGCCTGGGATGGAGCCCCCTGCTGGGCTCTTGAATTCTCTCTCTCTTTTTTAAAAGATTTTATTTACTTATTCATGAGAGACACACAGGGAGAAGCAGGCCCCATGCAGGGAGCCCAACATGGGACTCGATCCAGGGTCTCTAGGATCAGGCCTTGGGCTGAAAGCGGTGCTAAGCCACTGGGCCACCCGGGCTGCCCTGCCATCAACCCTAAGATTAGTCACAAATATGGAAAGTGAGCTTCAGAGAGTAAGGTAAATGGCCTGACCTAGACGAGACTGCACTCTTTACCTGGAGCATGTGCAGGACCTATGAATACACTTTCTCTGATTTTAATTGCTAATTAAAATACATAGAACATTACAGAGTGGAGTTAGATATAAAATGGGACTGAGGGGATCCCTGGGTGGCGCAGCGGTTTGGCGCCTGCCTTTGGCCCAGGGCGCGATCCTGGAGACCCGGGGTCTCTCTCTCTGTCTTTCTCTCTCTCTCTGTGACTATCATAAATTAAAAAAAAATTTAAAATTTGAATTCAATTTGCCAACATTCAGTGTGGCACCGGGTGCTCATCCCATCACGCGCCCTCCTCAGGGCCGTCACCCCGAGAGCGGGTCCTGAGAGGTAGCAGCAGCTGGATCCCGCGTGGGCCGTCCCCCCCCCCCCCCCCGGCATCCCTCCGGGAAGGGGGTCGGGGCGCTGGTTTCCTAGGAGGAAACCTAGGAGATGGAGACGGGGAACCTGAGAGCACCGAAGGCAAGCTGCGCCCGGCTCGCGGCTCAAACTAGGGTGCTCGCCGCCGTCCCTGCGCACCCCGGGGCCCTCTGCACGCCCGGAGGGCGAATCTCCCGGGAGAGGGGCGGAGCCCACCTGTGACCCGGCTGCTCGGCGGGCGTCTCCCATGGCAACCGCGAGAGGCGTGGCCTAGGGCTCGGCCCCGCCCCCTCTCGACAAGTCGGACAACGATTGGCCCAAAGGCGCGGCGGCGGCGCGGGGGGCGGGCCTTAGGCGCCCGGGCCGCGCCGCCATTTTGGGTTGTGCGGGCCTCGGGACGGTGCGAGCGCGGCGTCGGCCGGGGAGGTGCGGCGGCTCCGAGGCGGGAGGCGGAGGCTGAAGGCGGAGGCGCAGGCGCGCGAGGTCAGGTTGGAGCCGGGCAGCGCCCCCGGGGGCAGCGGCGGCGGGGGCAGGATGAGCGCGGAGGCGGCGGACCGGGAGGCGGCCACCTCCAGCCGGCCCTGCACGCCGCCGCAGACCAGCTGGTTCGAGTTCCTGCTGGAGGAGTCGCTGCTGGAGAAGCACCTGCGCAAGCCCTGCCCGGGTAGGCGCGGCGCCGGCCCCGGGGGGAGGGACCCGGCCCGGATACCCGGACCCGACCCCCGGGGCCCGACCTCGACACCCGGATCCCGACCCGGATACCCGCTCCGACCCGGACCCAGACCCCGACACCCGACCCCAGACTCCGACCCCGACCCCCGGGCTCCGACCCCCGAACCCCGTCCCCGGTCCCCACGCCCAGTCCCCAGCCCCCTGACACCCCGACGGCACCCCGACCCCACCCCCCGACCCCCGATCTCCCGATCCCCGGATCCCCCGATCCCCGACCCCCCATCCTCGACCCCCCGATACCCGACCCCCCAACCCCGACCCCCCCATCCCCGACGCCCCAATCCCCGGATCCCCCGATCGCCGGCCCCCAACCCCCGGATTCCCGACTCCCCAACTCCCTGACCCCCCCCGATCCCCCACCCTCCCGATCCCCGACCCCCCGGTCCCCAACCCCCCCCATCCCCGGATCCCCCGAACCCCGACCCTCCCGATCCCCGACGCCCGGATCCCCGGATCCCCCGATCCCCAACCCCCCCATCCCCGACCTCCCGAACCCCTACCCTCCCGATCCCCGGATCCCCCGATCCCCAACCCCCCCCATCCCCGACCTCCTGATCCCCGGATCCCCCGATCCCCAACCCCCGGATTCCCGATCCCCGGATTCCCGACTCCCCGACCCCCCCATCCCTGACCCCCCCATCCCCGACCCCCCCGATCCCCGACCCTCCCGATCCCCGACCCTCTCGATCCCCGGATCCCCCGATCCCCGACCCCCGGATTCCCGATCCCCGGATTCCCGACTCCCCGACACCCCCATCCCTGACCCCCCCATCCCCGACCCCCCCCATCCCCGACCCCCCCCATCCCCGACCCCCCCATCCCCGATCCCCGGATCTCCCCGATCCCCGACCCCCCATCCCCGATCCCCGACCCCCCATCCCCGATCCCCCACTCCCCGACCCCCCCATCTCTCCATCCCCGACCCTCCCGATCCCCGACGCCCCAACCCGCCCTCCTCCCCCCCCCCCCCCCGACCGTCGCTAAGCCTTCAGTATCCCGGAGCCGGGCGCGGGGAGGGCTGACACCGCAAAGCCCCGACCCCCCCTTGGTCCTTTTACTCTTGGGGGTTCTTAGCTTCCGGGAGGAGGTCCCGCGGGGTTGGGGGCGGGGGGGGGGGGCTGGGACACCCCCTGCGGGACTCCGGCCTGAGGCCCCTTTGCCGAGGGAGAGAAATTGCTGTGGGGGGGCTGGCCCCCGCGGACTCGTTATCATCTTAGGTCCTTTGAACGTTCTGGTTTTCGGGGAGATAGGGCTGTAAGTTAACGTGAGAACGGCTGGAAGAGTAGGGAAGGCTGATATCCCAGGGAAGGAGGAGGCCTCCAGGGCTTCTGGATGGAGGGAGGGGCGTGAAAAAGAAGTTTCTTCTATAGGGTTTTGCTCCCAAAGTTCTTGAAGATGTAGCTCGTTCGGTCTCCTTGAGCCCAAAGCGGTGGAGACCACTCTGCCACAGCCATGGTTTCATCCCCTCGATCCTTCCATAGTTCTTTGAATTCATCATTTCTCACACAGTTACTGAGTGCTTTTTGGGGGGCAGGCTTAATGCTGCTCATGTTTTATCTCATTTAATTCAGCCGTCATAACCTCAGGTAGATGGCGGTGTCCTCTGTTTTGCATGATGGAAACAGGTGCAGAGAGGTGACTTGATGCAGGTCGCACTAATTGTTAAAACAGTTCCATAGATGGCCTGTCTTCTCTCTCTCTCTTTTATTTTTTTGGAGAAAAGTTTTAATTATTATTATTTTTTATTCATGAGAGGCAGAGACACAGAGGGA
Source organism: Nyctereutes procyonoides (assembly GCF_905146905.1). Lineage (NCBI taxonomy): Eukaryota > Metazoa > Chordata > Mammalia > Carnivora > Canidae > Nyctereutes > Nyctereutes procyonoides. Next base: position 10,525,118 of record NW_026575137.1, read on the forward strand.
GAACACAGGCTCCATGCCAGATGTGGGACTCACCCTGGGGTCATGCCCTGAGCTGAAGGCAGACACTCAACCACTGAGCCCCCCAGGCGTCTAGAACTGTCTTCTAATTTGCTGACCTGGAAATCCGAGACATTGTATTCTTTGTTGTGATGTATTTTCTTCTGCACCAGTCTGATCACCATTCTCCTTCCCGCCCTTCCTGGTCTTCCCTGCAATGCCAAACATACCTCTTAGAAGTCCTATTCCTTAGTGCTTATAACTACACAGCTCTTGGAATTCTTTGTGGCCAAAAACCAATACAGTGAAACTTTTTGCATCTTCACAATTAGAACTTAAACTTAAGAGTTCATTTTCTTTTAAATCCTAGATCCTGCACCAGTTCAACTTATCGTTCAGTTTTTGGAACAGGCTTCCAAACCTTCAGTTAATGAGCAAAACCAGGTGCAACCTCCACCTGATAACAAGAGAAATCGTATTTTAAAACTGCTTGCTCTTAAAGTTGCTGCGCATTTGAAGTGGGATTTAGACATACTAGAGAAAAGGTACATAATATTTAAAAGAAATATGTTTTTGAAGCTCTACTTAGATATTTTGGGTTATTTCTATATATGCTTTTATGGTAATCAGGCCCTAAAGTGCAAGTTATTTTTCTCTATATTCTTGGTAAAATACTGCAACTGCTTTCAAAAGGTGTAAAGTTTTTGAATGTTAGGTGCATTTAAATCGCCTTTTAAAACATGAACTTGGGCAGATCTGGTGGCTCAACGTTTTAGCACCGCCTTCAGCCCAGGGGATTATTCTGGAGACCCGGGATTGAGTCCCAAATCTAGTCCCACATCGGGCTCTCTGCATGGAGCCTGCTTCTTCCTCTGCTTCTTCCTCTGCCTCTGTCTCTGCCTTTCTCTCTGTGTCTCTCATGAATAAATAAAATCTTTAAAAAATAAAAGTAAAACATGAACTTAATAATGAGGTAGTTTATCATTGCTTGATGTGATAACTAGGGAAAATCCACACATAAATGGTTTTAAATGTTTTAGTCTATTTTTACATATCTGAAGAAAATGAAAATTAATGATAGTTGTTACATAGTATAGATGATTTGCTGTTAAATAATTCAGTTATTTTTTTTAAGTTTCTTAAGAAATTTATTTATTCGTGAGAGACACAGAAAGAGGCAAAGACACAGGCAGAGGGAGAAGCAGGCTCTATGCAGGGAGCCTGATGTGGGACTTGATCCCAGGACCCCGGGGTCACGACCTGAGCCAAAGGCAGACACTCAAAACATTGAGCCACCCAGAATTCAGTTATTTTTACTGATCCTAAATCAAACACTATCTCCTAAACTATTAAAATATCTTAGTCAGTGCTTATTTGTTAGTAAGTAGTATGAAGGCTATGCTGAGTAAATGACTTGCTTTTATCCCTCTTTTTCTCGCAATTTAAAGAGAAAGTAAAATTCGGAAACAAGGAAATAATAGAGAGACAAGTACTTCTAACATTTTTATATAATTTTTGTTTTCTATTTTTTAAAAATGATTTTATTTGAGAGCGAGAGTGAGTTGAGAGTGAGAACATGGGTGGGGCACAGGAGGAGCGGAGGGAGAGGGAGAAGCCTACTTCTTGCTGAACAGGGATCCTGACACATGGGGTTCTAATTTTTTTTAAAGTATTCTCTGCACCCAATGTAGCGTTCAAACTCATGACCCCGAGATGAAGAGTCAGATGCTCTATTGACTGAGCCAGTCAGGCGCCCCTCTCCGTGTGTGTGTGTGTGTGTGTGTATTATTTTTTTTTTGTGTGTGTGTGTGTGTGTATTTTTGATTTATTTATTTTTTTTATAGAGAATGAGTGGGGCTCAGAGACAGAGGAGAGGGAGAGAATCTCAGATTGACTCTCTGCTGAATCAAATCCCACAACCCTGAGACCTGATCAAAACCAAGAGTTGGATGCCGAACTGACTCTGCTTCCCAGGCACCCCTTCTTTCTCATTTTCCCCCAAATAACAATATGAACATTTCCCCATTTTATTTTTTGGAGATAATTCCATCATGTGGATAATTTTTTTTATGTGGATAATTTATTAACTGTTCTTCCATTGATATTTAGTTTGTTTCAGTTTTTCACTCTAGTAAATCACAGCCTTAAATTTTATCTGAATTTTTGGTTATATCTTTAGTACAGATTATTAAATTGCTGACTCAGGTGGTATAAACATTTTTAAATCCCATGATGCATATTGCCGGATGGCATTCCAAGAGGGTCATACTAGTTTTTCTCACTAGTAGTGTTTAAACACTTTTTTTAGCGTTAAGCATTAGAATTAAAGGAAAGAATTCTTTAATCTGAGGGAGAGCATATCAAGAGATAGTAATGTGTACAAAGAAAGTGTAATGTGTATGGTACAGTTGGAAATTGAACACTGGGATATTTAATAAGCAACTGAAAACTTTTTAGATGTGAAATTAATCCTGTGACTATAATAATTTTTTTAAGTTTTATTTAACTAATCTTTGCATGCAAAGTAGGACTCAAATTCATGATCAAGAGTCACATGCTCTTCCAACTAAGCCATCCAGGCACCCCTGTTAATTTTTTGGAGATCTGTTCTGAAATACTTAAGGAAGAAATGATTTAATGTTAAAAATTTGCTTCACAGTAGTATGGGAAGAAGGGAAGTAGGTGAGAGAAGAGATGAAACCAGATGAGCCATCAGTTGCTAATTGTTGAAACTAAATAATGGGCACTCGGGGGTTCATTGTTTATGACTACTTTTGTGTATAATTTGTTTTCATAATGAGATTTAAAAAAAATTTATTCATGAGAGAGACAGAGAGAGAGGCAGAGGAAGAAGCAGGCTCCTCGCAGGGAGCCCGATGTGGGACTCGATCCCAGGACCCTGAGATCATGCCCTGAGTCCAAGGCAGGCGCTCAACCGCTGAGCCACCTCTCATTATGAGGGGGCAGGCGTCCCTCATAATGAGATTTAAAAAAATATTTTGAATTTGAGTATTTTCATATAAGTTGTTGAGACAGGTTAATAAAATGGCCCCGTGGGGATCCCTGGGTGGCGCAGTGGTTTGGCCCCTGCCTTTGGCCCAGGGTGCGATCCTGGAGACCCGGATCGAATCCCACATCGGGCTCCCGGTGCATGGAGCCTGCTTCTCCCTCTGCCTGTGTCTCTGCCTCTCTCTCTCTTTCTCTGTGTGTGACTATCATAAATAATAAATAAAAATTAAAAAAAAATGGCCCCGTGGATTTAGTCCTTTAATAATGTAATTATTTTTAGTGAAAATACTGAATTGTGTATGCTTCTTATGCAGATATGAACTTTCTGCTTCTTTCTTTTAAGTTTGTCTGTTCCAGTATTGAATATGCTACTAAATGAATTGCTGTGCATCAGTAAAGTTCCTCCTGGGACAAAGCATGTGGACATGGATCTGGCTACTTTACCTCCAACCACTGCCATGGCTATACTTCTCTACAACAGATGGTAAATTTTTTCATAGATCTAAAATGTGTTGGGCAGCCTCTGTTTAGTTGCCCTCTGGCTTTCAGGGTTATGCTTTTAAGGGTCTCTTATACCCTAGAGATCTCTTGGAGGGTGGAGAAAATTCGTGACTGCGTAGTTGAGAAGAGCATTCTGATAAAAATGTGGATGATTTATGAAGTTTTTTTTTTTTTTTTTATTTATGATAGAGAGAGAGAGAGAGAGTGAGAGGCAAAGACATAGGCAGAGGGGGAAGCAGGCTCCATGCACCGGGAGCCTGATGTGGGATTCGATCCTGGGTCTCCAGGATCGTGCCCTGGGCCAAAGGCAGGCGCCAAACTGCTGCGCCACCCAGGGATCCCTGATTTATGAAGTTTTTATGTGAATTAAAACTAGATAATTTATAATACAAATGTACTAAGGAGAACTTGAAAAAATAAGTGATATTTATAATGTATTAAATTTTCTTTTTCTGTTTTTTTCTTCAGGGCAATTAGGACAATTGTTCAAAGTAGTTTTCCTGTCAAACAGGCAAAACCTGGACCTCCTCAGTTAAGTGTGTAAGTTGGCACATATGACCCTTGCTTGGTGCTTTTTTCATCAGAATTAAAAAAAAAATTTCTTGCAAGTTTTTAATAACCCTGGTACAGAAGTGTAAAGTAGAACCCAGAGGGCAGAAGGCTTGCAGGCAGGTAGCTTTGGAGGATTTGGAAGGGTGAGAGAATCAGGTAGGGCTCTGGATATCCAGAATAGAGAGCTATAGAAAGATGAGGGAAGCGAGCACTTTGTGAATTGTGCCTTTTGTCTTTAGTAAGTGTTAGCTCACCTGCTCTGAAGTATTGAAATTTTTTTAATGTAATTAAATTATTTGAATAAGTATTCTGTATATAGGGAAATCATTTTAGAGCACCTTAGACCATAGTTTCTAACTTGATATAGATGAGTTTTTGCTGTGTTTTAGTCTTAAATTGAGGATTATTATTATTATTTTTTTTAACACAAAGCAAATAGGAAAATAATAGTTAAATAAGCATCATAATTGAGTTTTGGGGGGTTTTTTGTCTTGTTTTTTTGGAAGAATTATTTGTTTTAGAGAGTGTGTGCAAGTAGGGGGGAGGGGCAGAGAGAGAGAATCTTCAAGAAGACTCCACCCTGAGCATGGAGCTTGACTGGGGGCTCTATCCCAGGACCTTGAGATCATGACCTGAGCAGAAATCAAGAGTTGAATGCTTAACTGACTGAGCCACCCATGCACCGAGTTGTTTTTGTTTTTGTTTTTGTTTTTTTAAGCATGAAAAGAAATAGCATTAGGAACATTTTTATTTAAATTCCACCTCACTTTCAAGAATAATGATTTGAAGTTTAGAATTTTCAGTCTTTTGAGTAACATTTGATATTTTTCAATCATTTCTCTTTCAGTATGAATCAGATGCAACAGGAGAAAGAGCTAACAGAAAACATTTTGAAAGTAGTGAGTACCGGCATCAGTTATACTTACACATTTCTGGGGCACGTGCAGAGCACATTCACATACTTCTTATAACCTTAGGTATATGAGAGTTGGCAAGGTCTAGAGGCAATGACAGGTTTTTTACTGTTTAGAACATAGTTTGGTAATAATTGTAAGTTGTACAGCTTTTCAGCATTAATGGTGGTGCTTTGCCACCAATTCTGTTTTCAAATTTTTGTGATACTTGAGCAGGTAAGAGAAATCACTCAGGTGATATCTTTATATAATTTTCCCAAAATTCTACAATAAACACGTTACTTATATTTTAAAATTATTTCTGCAATCAGAAAACTATTAGCTTTTTAAAAAATCTAGTTAATATAAAAGAAACATGGGAGTTTCCATAATTTGAAAATGATCTCTGTAATTCTTTAACACCTACGGTGCCAGAAATACTATGTAAAGTCCAGGAGCTAGGAAAGGAGAGGGAAGATAAGACTGTTCTGTGTTCTGTGTCTGTATAAAATTAATGTGCCATAGTATTTTGAATGTGGAAGAAAAAAAACCTGCATTATTTTATTTTTGTTATGAGTGCCTACTAAAATGGCTGATACATTGAAGCATACAAACATTTCTTGAGTAAGTCAGTGGAAGCAAATCTTTAAAGCATTTTTCTTTAAATTTTCTGTTAAAAAAAGTATCTTTTTCACTTTGTATTTCTAATTTTCACAATAGGAACTTTGTTTTTTTTTTTGTTTTTTTTTTTTTTAATTTAAGGTAACTATCTCGGCACATTTACTTGCACTCCTGCTGTGTTAAAAATTTTTTTGATAGCTTAGGACAAGCTACGAAATATCCTGTAAATATATTTTGGTTAATTTTCTGTGGTTTCTGTATTTTAATAATTTTTTAATTGAATTTTTGTAGCTAAAAGAGCAAGCTTCTGATTCTATTTTGGTACTGGAGGCAGCCCTTAAATTAAACAAGGATCTTTATGTCCACACAATGAGAACTCTAGATTTATTGGCAGTGGAGCCAGGCATGGTAAATGGAGAAACTGAGAGTTCTACTGCTGGATTGAAAATCAGAACTGAGGAGATGCAATGCCAGGTATTTATATCTGTATTTAATCAATATATGACAAATTTTTGGAAAATCTTAAGTGAGATCATTCTAGTATTTTTAATTAGAATTTCTGCCTTTGTCTCTTTCATTTTGACTTAAGATGCTATTAAAACTTTGAATCCTATTTAATTTGTAAATTTTATAAGACTTCACTTGAAATTTTTCTAAAAGAAGTGGAAGGGAAATTTTATTTGATTTTATCACCTCTGAAATTTTTTCCCAGTCGTGTTTACGATACAAAGTTGAAATACTGAGAATACAGTGAGCATGTAACTGATTTTACAGTTCATTGATATTATTAGATATTTGATTAGACAAAAAAACAAAAACCCCACCCTGCAAAACAAATATTGTGCTTTGAAAAATATAGGCTTCTAGAGAAAGTAGTTTCTCTAAGGATCTTAAGGTTGTCTGCTTTCTGTAACTCTGGGCTCTAGCTCCTTTGATCACTTTCAGTTGATGTTGTGAGATATCTTATGGATTCATGTTGTCGGTTTCTCTGCTGGATTGTAAACTCTCTGAGGTATCTCTTTTTTAATGGGTATTTTGCATCTTCCTCACTTTGTAGCACAAGATCTTTAGTGTAACAGAAATTGTAAAGTATTAAAAAACTGCCTAAAGAGGGCCACGAGGATAGTGCATCTTACATTCTGTATGCTCTTCTTTGTGTTAGTTGGCATGTCGCTTTCTTTTTTGAAATGATTTGGCAGTTTTTTTTTTTTTTCTCAGTAATCTACTAATTAATGTAAAGTCTACCCCCAGAGTGGGGCTTGACTTCCCAACCCCGAGATCAAGAGTCACATGCTCTACCCCTTGAGCCATGATTTCTTGATGGGTGCCCCTTGCATGATTTCTTGCATCACTGTTTCCCGTTCTGAAATGGGTGGGAATAGCTAGGGCAGTGTCTGGAGGTGCCTTTCCAGATTAGCTGGTTGCAGAGTTGAAGGTAGTCATTTTTTGGTACCTGGTGAGATGGAGGTCACGGTAGGAATAGGAGTAGTGAGGATTGACAGTTGGTAACTTCTTTAAATTGTTAATGAAACTTGCGTATAGGAGGGCTTCTGGCACTGTAGTATCTTGTAATCGCTGGGAGTCTGTTTAAAAATTATTGGTAATACTTCTGATATTCACTATAGAGTGGGGTGATAGAACCTGAAAAAGAGAACAACTCTTAACAAAACATCTTAGTGTGCTAGGTGAGCTGTCAAATATTCTCTTAATTATGTAGCTGAGTCCTAATTCCGTGTCTTGAATGGCAAATTAATAGCAATTCTCACTTCGTGGCATGTTAATGTTTAAAGTGCATTCTTTACATTACAGAAATGTACCTGACTCAAAAGGAAAATCTTTACATTCTTTCCCCAGTAAAACTGAAAGTATTTACTGTCCTTCAGGGCAGCTTTATTATCGGGCTTTTTGTTTTTAACCTATTGACTGTCTCTTAATTATAGAATTTAAATGTTTTATATATTTATTTTTAAAGGTTTTATTTATTTATTCATGAGAGAGACACACAGAGGCAGAGACATAGGCAGACACAGAAGTAGGCTCCCTGTGGGGAGCCTGATTTGGGACTTGATCCCAGAACCCAGGATCACCACCTGAGCCTAAGGTAGACGCTCAACCACTGAGCCACCCAGGTGCCCCTAGAATTCTTTATTTTTTTAAATTGAGAGCTTGAATTCATGACCCCGGGTTCAGGAGTCACATGCTGTACTGAGCCAGTCAGGTGACCCTAGAAGTTAAACTTGTTTTAATGGGGGTGTCTGGCTGGTCCAGTTGGAGAAGCATGTGACTCAAGTAACTAAGTTGAAACCCCATTGGGTATAGAGATTAAAGATAATTTTTTTTAAGGTTTTATTTATTTACTCACGAGAGACACAGAGAGAGGGAGAGAGACACAGGCAGAGGGAGAAGCAGACTCCCTGCTCGATCCCCAGACCCTGGGATCAAGACCTGAGCCAAAGGCAGACGCTCAACCTCAGCCACCCACGTGCCCCACTTAAAGATAATCTTGAAAAAAGAAGAATTAAAAATAAAAACTTGTTCTAATGGCTAGTATAGTTACTTGAAAATATCCTTCTGATATCTTGTAATCTGTCTTTGTCTGGAGAGAGGAACTACATGAAACTATAATATCTATGTGTGCGTGTGTGTATACATATCTGTATATCCATTTCTTTTTTAAAAATCTTCTTTAGCACCACTTTGTCCCAGATGGGAGGAAGCACTTTAGAGTTAAAATCAGCCAAACATTTAATGTGGATTAAGTAGTGGAAAAGCAGTATCATAGAGGCTGAGAAGAATATATCCTGATTAGTTCTATATATCATGCTTATCAATAAAGGGTAGTTCTAATGGATATCAGACTGTTAGGAGTTTGGAGGAGGAACAAGTATCTGTTAGCTAAGGTTGGTTTTGTGTAGATGGAAATACAGGGAGGGGAAATACAGGGAAGTATATGTCCAAGATCTGATATGAATGGGGACTTGAAAAGGCTGGTGTGGTTGAAATAGAGGAGAATAGAGAGATTTTGAGAGAGAAGTTAGTCCAGATTCTGAGACCCTTGAAGAGTAGGCCAAGGGATTTGAACTTTCTCCTATTTGGAATAATTTGAAGACTTTTTAAAGAAAAATCTATTGTGGCACTGAGGTGGTTCAGTTGGTTGAGCGTCTGACTCGTGGTTTCTGCTCAAGTCATGATCCCAGGATTTGGGATTGAGCCTCACGTCATGCTTAGCATGGAGTCGCCTTGAGATTTGCTCTCCCTCTTTCTCTCAAATCTTAAAAACCAACAAAAAACTCCCAAACCTGTCAGGATGTGTAGAATAAACTTGGGACAGGATATAAGGAGCTATGGGATCGAGGTTCAAGCCTGGGCTCTGCCAGTAGTTGGTTATATGTCTTTAAGCAGACATTGTCCCCTTCTGGGCCTTGCTCTGTCCATAAAACGTTCAAGTTGAATTAAATAAGCTGAGTCTTTGATTTCTGCATTTGATGAATCTTGGCATCAGTTTAAGAATGTTCTTGAAGAAATACAGAAATTCTATTAGTAATTTTTTTAGTTGTCTTTTTCAGTCCTTTTATAGTCATTAATTCAAATTTCTCAATATTTCATTCTGGTCGGTCAGGTGCTCTCCCCCACTTTAAAAAGAAGTGGAGATTGGGGCACCTGGGTGCTGTAGTCAGGTAAGGGTCAGACTCTTGGTTTCGGCTCAGGTCATTCTCTCCCCCGCCCCTTTCCCCGCGCGCTTGTGGGCTCTCTCTCTCTCTCTCTCTCTCTCTCTCTCTCTCTCTCTCTCAATCGTAAAAAAGAAAAGTGGAGATGATAGAGAATCCATTACGATGGTGAGTAGCTGCAGTGGTGACAATAAAATCCGGTTTCCAGAGCAGCTGCTAGCTATCCCAGGGCAGCCCTAGCAGGCGTGTAGCTAGCTGCTTGCTGCTCTCCGCAGTGCTGGCAGCTGTGGCTGCGGAGAGCATCGGAGTCTAGCGTTGCGATGGCTGCAGTGCTCACAGGTCAGTTCTGGCTCTCCTCTTGGCTTCTTGACTCCCTTCAAGTCTGATTCTTGGGCCCATTAATTCTGTAGGCCACCTGAAATGTTAACCTGTTAAATCTGTTTTCTGCTGAAATCAGTCCACTGGATTCTGTTGCTTGTGACTAAGAACATTGTTTCATTGCTCACTGAAATGTGTTTCGCTGAGATAAACATAATTGTGAGTTTTGTCAGCTCTTAAAAATGGAAAATTACTAATAAGCAAATTGATACTCATTACAATTTTAGGTGTGCTATGATTTGGGTGCAGCATACTTCCAGCAAGGCTCCACAAATTCAGCTGTCTATGAAAATGCCAGAGAAAAGTTTTTTAGAACCAAAGAACTAATTGCAGAGGTAAATACAGTGATAAAAGGCACATAACATTCAGTCCTTAAAAAGTATATACTTTTTGGCTTTACTTTTTCTGATGATAGTAAAAATAAGTGTTTATTGTAGTACATTTGCTAAGTTTTAAAAAATACTGAAAACATTTTGAAACTCTGTAATACTACTGCCTAGAAATTACCCCTTTGTCATTTTAGCTTATTTTCTTCCTGTTTCCATTCTTTGTTTTTATTACAGATGAGCTTAGACCAACTATATATACTATATTGTTATTATACTTAAATCTTTTGATATTTAAATGTATTCTCTTTTGCTATATAGAGGTATTGTGATTTACTTCATTTCCCTAGTATTTGGGTATTTATGTTTGCTGCTGTTTTTTTTTTTTTAATATATATAAAGCTGTAATATTTCTGTCTCCAAGCATATGGTGTTTTTGGTTTTTAGATACTTTCAAGTTAAATTCCTACAGATAGAATTATCATGTCAGTGGTTACTAATTTAATAAAGGCTTTGAAGCTTAAAACCAAGTTGCTTTCCAGGTACATTTCACTCAGGTGACTCTGATCTGTAGTGAGAGGTGTGTGTGGTGTTTTTGTTTTTCTCCCTCCAATTGCTAACGTTGAAATAACCATAACTTTTAAACATTTGCATTTCTGAATTCTTAGTAAGGGTGAACTTTTTCATATATATATATATATATATATATATATATCACCTGAATTTTTCTTTTTATGATTCCTGCAACTGAATTTTAAAGTATATAACTAGGTTTTCATGTGCTTGGTCCCTAGAAAAATTCCCATTTCTGTCTCTCATCGAAATTGATTAAATGCTCAAGAGATTTACTTTACATCTATTCTAGACCTAGAATCCCCATTTTACTTTTGCCCAGGCATCTCATCATATTTGTTCTCCTCTTATGTATTTTTAAATATTATAAACTCGTTTTTCACAGTGTTCACTCTCAGTGTTAATATCTCAATTGTCATATCTACTTAGGTATCTATGTTTTGTGTTGGCCTGGAAACTCTAAACCAGGAGTCCGTAAACTTTTATAAAAGGCCAAGTTAGGCTCTATTTTAGGCTCTGTGGGCTAAATTCAGTTTATGTGGCATATTCTCATTTGTTGTGTTTTTTGGTTTCCTTCCTTTACAACCTTACATGTGGTTCTTACCTTAAGGGCTATACAGAAATTGGCCACAGGCCACATTTGGCTTGTGAACAGTAGTTTGTTCACCCTTGCTCTAAACTTTTTTCGCTTTTTCATTTTTTTTATGATTCCTCCAGCTCTGAATTTTCCATTACATTTTCTTGTACTGTTAAAATGCATTGAGTGGGTACTAGACTGTTGTTTCTGTTACATTGATGGATAATGATGTATACTTCTTACTTTACAGATAGGTTCATTATCTCTTCATTGTACCATAGATGAGAAGCGGTTAGCAGGCTATTGTCAAGCATGTGATGTTCTTGTACCTTCTTCTGATAGTACATCTCAACAGTTGACTCCATATAGTCAAGTCCATATTTGTTTGAGATCTGGCAACTATCAGGTAAGATGTATGATGGGGATGTAATAGGGTAGTTGAAAAGCTTTGGAAGCCAGACACAACTGAGTTTAAATTCTGGCATCACCATTTACCAGTTGTATGATTTGGGGCAAGTCACAGATTGGTCTCTAAAATGGTGGTAATAATTAACTCATTGCATAGGCTTCTTACTGAGAACCAAGTGGGAAGTTATAGTTTATAAACTAAGTGGTGCGCTATACAGATATTGACTCGTTTTGGTAATATCCTTTCTTGAGGATATAGAATTTGCCCTTGTTAAGTAAATTCTTTAAGATTAAACTCTTTAAGCAGGGTCACCTGGGTGGCTCGGTGGTTGAGTGCCTTTGACTCAGGTCATGATTCCAGGATCCTGGGATTGAGTCCTGTGTCAGGCTCCCCACAGGGAGCCTGCTTCTCCCTCTGCCTATGTCTCTACCTCTCTCTCTGTGTCTATCTTAATTAAAAAAACCTCTGTAAACAGAACTTTTAAGTTTTAAAATTGTGGGTAGAGAATTGTTAGTTTTGTGGAGCCTTAAGTCTTGTGTCTGACTTAAAAGTACGGCCCTGTAGCCTGGCCTTACTAGCCACCACAAATATTAAGACTGAAGAAGAAAGTGAGCAAGCTGGTGTTGGTGGTTTGGATGGTCTCTTACAGAGCTTGCTTTACCAGTGAGCCCGGTTGTTATCTCAGTTTTACACATGGAAAGGGTTAAATTAGTCTTGATATTTCTATTGTCTTCTTTGGGTATATATTTTTAGTTTTATAATGAAAAATCTTTGGGAATTATCATTTGTACTTTTAAAATCTTTATCGGAAAGGCTTCATGTTACTTAAAGTAGGAGTCATGAAATGACAAAGCTACAGCATATCTTTAGTTTTGTCTCTACCAATGGGCTTTTAGCTGAGCTTTTTAGCTCACTATTAAATAGAATTGATATTTTTTTTCCTTCCCCATAGAAAATAGGAGAAGAAAAGGGATAGTACTTCCTCTCCTACCTCTGCCCCCTTTTCAAATTCTGCTTTGCCCTAGGGAAGAAGACTAAACTTTCTTAGGTACAGATGAATTTATTTATTTATTTAAACGTCTTTTAGTTATATATCCCTAATATGGTAAGATATAGACTCTTGAAGAAGCTCCCTGGAGTGGTAAACCTATGTAAACGAGACCTTAGAAATACTACTCAGGGATAGGCATATGTTCCTGTGAATATAATAAAGAGCCAACATCTGTAAATCAAAGTATTGTAATGAGTAGCTAGGAAGAGTAAGTTGCAACTCTGAAATTTATCACTTTATATATATATATATATATCTATCTATCTATCTATCTTACAAATCATATTTAGCCTGTTTTTTCTGTTTATGTAAACTGTAGTTTTAGTGCTGATCGAGTAGTTATTTGGTGGCTTAGTCGGTTAAACATCCAGCTCTTGATTTCATCTCAGCTCATGATCTTGGGCTTGTGAGATCCAAGCCATGTTCCAACTCTGCACTGGGTATGGAGCCTACTTGGGGATTCTCTCTCTCCTTCTCCCTCTAAACCAACCCCCAATAAATAAATGAAGTAAATGAAAATAGTTATTTGAACAGCTGTAACAAATGTGTCTTCTCACGGGTGGGAAGAGGCTGTCTTGCCTCTGTAGCCATTGTTCATGTTTTGCTATGGAGGTGATACAGTGTTTGCTCTAAATCACTTTTGTCAGTACTTTTGTAGTAGCAGCTGATTAGCTTTAAATGTTTCTGGAAATCCTCTTTCCTATCCCTATATTATCACTCCTTTTTCCTCTTATGTTGCTTGTTAAAGACCTGAAACAAAGTATATGGAATAATGTGGGTATTTTCTATAATTCACTAGCTATTATAATTTAAACCATTTATGTTTATTATAATTGTTTCTTTGCATGCTTTTTCCATCTGAGTTATCTTAACTGTTTTGGTAGTTGTTAAGTTTGTTGTATGAACTGATGTTTAAATGGATGAGAAGAATTTTTACGACTTCTAATAACCTACCTGAATTGCTTCTTATTGATTGATTCTTCCTTCACCTCTCATTTTTGGTTCATGATCTTCAATTTAAAAAAGCAGGGTTGGGGGGTGGGTGGCTATTTTTATCCTCAGTCTTATTTTAAAGTTTTAGAAAAGACTTTCCTGGTTAAGATATTCTTGTGATTATCTTCAATATATATTTTCCATTATAGAAAGACTTTTTTTTTTCTTTTTGGAAAGACTTTTAAAGTAAAGTTTGCCATGATTATTGAACTGGACACAATTTTATGTTTGTATTCTAGGATGTAGTAAAGATTTTCATTGAAGATAACTTAACCTTCAGTTTACCTGTCCAGTTCCGGCAGTCAGTATTAAGGGAACTCTTCCAGAAAGCTCAACAGGGGTAAGTGAATAAATTGAAGAATTACTTTCTTACTTTTGAATAAAACAGCGAGTGCCTTTTGGGTTTATCAAAAAATCTACCTCCAAATTCCTTGTAAGTCTATGACAATACTTTTAGTTTTATTATTATATGAGAAATAAGCGTAGCCAGAGGAACCACTTTAATGTTCATCTAATCTCATTTTAAAAGCACTTGGGAAAAATTAGCAGAATTTGGTTCTATTTTCTAAGCTGTAACTAAATTGTCCCTGGATAAATTTAAAACTTTTCTGCTCTATCCCCACCCTTGACATATGCTTGAATAACCTAAACCTAAAATCTTACCTCTCAAGGATAAATAACTCATTCTTGTGAATTTGGTTTTGTAATATATGCTTTTCTTTTATTAAAAAGAATATATTAGCAGATCTACTTTTGTATTCAACAGAAATGAAGCTCTAGATGAAATCTGTTTTAAAGTCTGTGCCTGTAATACAGTCCGTGATATATTGGAAGGTAGAGCGATTAGTGTTCAATTTAACCAGCTGTTTCTTAGACCTAATAAAGAGAAAATAGACTTTCTTCTTGAGGTAAGATATTTGATTTATAATTTTGCTATAAGCTTACCAGTGACCTCTTGGTTGCCAAATATGGTGCCCCCTTTCTCTCTTCATCTGGCTTGCCTATGTTTGATACTCCCAACGGACTGTGCTCTCCAACCTTATCCTTTGCTAGAGCTCTTTGATAGTTCTCCATTACTAGGTTTTCCTTAATCCTTCATCGACGTCTCTGTAGTTTTTCTGTTTATGGTCATTTGTTTCTGACTCCTTCATCTTCTCATATCATTTTTAAATTCTCATTTAAAGTTTGGGTCACCTGTTGACTAAAAGTTCCCAAATTGTAACAATGAGCTCTCCTGAGAGCTCCAGAATCTGTGTTTGCGTTGGATCTTTCTACCTCTTTCTTTAACTCTCTTAATAGACATTGAGAGAAATACATAAAGCACAATTAAAAAAAATTTATTCATGAGGGACACAGAGAGGCAGAGACACAGGCGGAGGGAGAAGCAGGCTCCATGCAGGGAGCCCAATGTGGGACTCAGTCCTAGGACTCCAGGATCACGCCCTGGGTCGAAGGCGGGTGCTAAACCGCTGAACCACCCAGGGGTCCCGCTGTTGGTATTTTGATAGGAATTGCATTAAATATGTAAATTGCTTTGGGTAGTATAGACATTTTAACAACACTTGTTTTTATAATCCATGAGCATTTCTTTCCATTTCTTTGTGTCATCTTCAATTTCTTTCATCAATATATTAAACTTTTTAGAGTACAGGTCTTTCACCTTTTTTTGGTTAGGTTTATTCTCCTAGGTGTCTTAATATTTTTGGCGCAATTATAAATGGGATTGTTTCCTTCTTTCTGGTGCTTCTTTATTGATGTATAGAAATGCAACAAATTTCTGTGGATTAGTTTTGTATCCTCCTTTACTGAAGTTTACTGAATTGGTTTATCAATTCTAGCAGTTTTTTAGTGGAGTCTTTTTATATACAGTATCATGTCATCTGCAAATAGTGAAAGTTTTACTTCCTTACCAATGTGGATGCCTTTTATTTCTTTTTGTTGTCTGATTGCTGTGGCTAGGACTTCCATTATTATGTTGAATAAAAGTGATAAGAATGAACATCCTTGTCTTGTTCCTGACATTAGAGGAAAGACTCAGATTCTCAGCTTTTTGCCATTGAGGATGATGGTAGCTATGGATTTTTCATATGTGGCCTTTATTATGTTGAGGTATGCTCCCTTTAAATGGCTTTGTTGAGGTTTTTTTTTTTATGATTTTTCTTATTCACGAGGGACACTTAGAGAGAGGCAGAGACACAGGCAGAGGGAGAAGCAAGCTCCCTGCAGGGAGTCCAGGGTCACGCCCTGGGCTGAAGGCAGATGCTCAACCACTGAGCCACCCAGGGGCCACTGTTTCTTCTTTTTATCATGAATGATTTTTAGATTTTATTAAAAGCTTTTTGTATTTCTATTACGATGCTTTGTAATTTAATTTTTCACCTCTAGTGTATGTGGTGAAATACATCAATTTTTAAATTTTCAAAAAATTCTGATTAACACAGTGGTATATTCATTTCAGGTGTACAATACAGTGATTCAACAATTCATGGGTTATTCAGTGCTCATCAAGATAGTGTTGACTTAATCCTCTTCACCTGTTTCATTCCCCGCCTCCTCCCTTCCCTCTAGTAGTCATCTAGATATTTACTGTAGTTGAGTCTCTTTGGTTGGTCTTTTTTTTCTTTCATTCATTTGTTTCTTAAATTCTACATATGAATGAAGTCATATGGTATTTATCTTTCCCTGACAGACTTTTTTCACTTAACATTATACTCTCTTGTTCTATCCATGTTGTTGCAAATGGCAAGACTTCATTCTTTTTTATGGCTGTTTATTTTATGTATACACATCTGTATACATTCATCTATCGATGGATACTTGGGCTGCTTCCAAAATGTGGCTGTTGTAAAAAATGCTGAAGTAAATATGGGGGTGCATATATCCTTTTGAATCAGTGTTTTTGTATTCTTTGGGTAAATACTCAGTAGTGCCATTACAGGATTACATGGTAGTTCTGTTTTTAATTTTTTGAGGAATCTCCATCTTGACTTCTGCAGTGGCTGCAGAAATATGTTAATTTTAAGTGTTAGGCTACCTTGGCTTGTTTGTAGTAAACTCCAGTCATAACTTTTTATTTTTTAGTTGAGATATAATGGACATATAGCATATTTGTTCTAGGTATATGTTCTCTTTTCAAAATCTATATTGCAGGGTTTAGTTTGCTAATATTTTAAGGTCTTTTACATACATGTATGAGGGTGAGGCATCTATTTTCTTTTTTTTTATGTCCTACTTTTGGTTTTGGTCATGGTTACCTCATAAATGAATTGAGGTATCTTTTTTCCTTGCCTGGAAAAGTTTCCATAAAAATGAATGCTTCTTTAAGTGGTAGAATTTACCAATGAAATATTTGGGCCTGGAGATTTTTTTGTGTGAGGGAAGATTTTTTTGGTATTGCTTCAGTTTCAATGGATGTAGAGGTAATCTGTTTTTCCTGATTATTTTTAAGAGGTAATTTTCTAAGAATTTATCCATTTATTTTTATTTTTATTTTTTTTTTTAAAGTAGGCTCCAGGGGATCTCTGGGTGGCTCAGCAGTTTGGCACCTGTCTTCAGCCTAGGGCGTGATCCTGGGGTCCTGGGATCGAGTCCTACATCGGGCTCCCTGCGTGGAGCCTGCTTCCCCTTCTGCCTGTGTCTCCACCTCTCTCTCTCTCTGTGTCTCTCTCATGAATAAATGAATAA
Organism: Nyctereutes procyonoides; assembly: GCF_905146905.1. NCBI lineage: Eukaryota > Metazoa > Chordata > Mammalia > Carnivora > Canidae > Nyctereutes > Nyctereutes procyonoides. Next base: position 10,542,350 of record NW_026575137.1, read on the forward strand.
AATCTTTTTTTAAAAAAAAAAAAAGTAGGTTCCATGCCTAGTGTGGAGCCCAGTGCAGGGCTTGAACTCACAACTCAGGTCAAGAGTTGGACGCTTAACTAGACTAAGCCACCAGGTGCCCCCACTTAATCTACGTTTTTAAGTTTATTAACTTTTAACAATGTTTACAGCATTGGATGCTTGGGTGGCTCAGTCAATTAAGCATCTGCCTTTGGCTTAGGTCTTGATCTCAGGGTCCTGGGATTGAGCCCCACATCAGAGCTCCCTGCTCATCCAAGGAGTCTGCTTCTCCCTCTACCTTTGCCCTCACCCCCACCCCCTCACTCAGGCTCTTTCTTTCAAATAAATTAATAAAATCTTTAAAAAGAAATAAAATGTTTATAGCATTTATAGAGATGCCCAGTATGTCATGTTTTAACTGTTTTTAAGAATTGAACTTAACACATTTGTTATATTGCTTACCAGAAGTTAACTATTACCTAAGTTTCATGACACATATACAGTGCATCACTATGTGTGAATAAGGTATCATGAAAGCATATTCAGGTGTTACTTGTTGTAAGATCATTATTAATTTATAGTGTGTAGCAAAATTATTACAATATAAGTATTTTATACATCAAGATGTATATATGCTATATGCTGATAGAGGAATCTATTCATCTGAGCATAATTTACAATGCTGTTTCTGAGCACAGTACTTGAAAACTTATTTCCTTTGTCCTTTCTTGCCTTTTTTTTTTTTTCTTTTGAGAGGCAGGGGGAGAGAGGTGGGAGGAGAGAATCATAAGCAGGCTCCACACCCAGCGTGGAGCTGGAGTGGGGCTCGATCTCAGCTTTTTGAGATCGTGACCTGAGCCGAAATCAAGAGTCTGATACTTAACTTGCCACCCAGCAGCTCCGTTTTTTTTTTTCCTTTTAATAACCTCTTTATTGAGGTATAATCACATACTATTCATCCGTTAAAAGTGTACAATTCAGTGATTATTATTTTTTTTTAGTTTTTAGTATGTTCATAGATTTGTACAACCACCACCTCAGTTTTAGAACATTTTCACCCTCCCTCTTCTACTCTACAACAAAACTTCTTACCCAGTAACAGTCCTCCTTCATTTTCCTTCAGTCCCCTCACCCCAGGAAACTACTAAGCTACTTTTGTCTCTGGATTTGCCTGCTCTGGGCATTTCATATAAAAGAAAATAATATGTGGTCCTTTTTTTTTTTTTTTTTTTTAATTTTAAAATTCATTTTAGAGAGCGATTGTGAGCAGGGGGAGGGGCAAAACCCAAGCGGACTCCACGCTGACTGTGGAGCCTGACTTGTGGCCCTGTCCCAGGACCCTGAGATCTTGAGCTGAGCCAAAACCAAGAACTGGACACCCAACCATCCGAGCCACTCATGCACTCCTATGTGGGCCTTCCCCCCCGCTGCCCTTTACTAAATGTTTTTTTTCTTCTTTTCTTTTTTTTAAAGATTTTATTTATTTATTCTTGAGAGACACAGAGAGGCAGAGACACGGGCGGAAGGAGAAGCAGGCTCCCTGCAGGGAGTCCGACATGGGACTCCATCCCAGGACCCCGAGGTCACACCCTTGGCCAAAGGTGGTGCTAAACTGCTAGGCCACCGGGGCTGCCCTACTAAATGTTTTCAAGATTCATCCATAATGTAGCATCTGTCAGTGCTTCATTATTTTTTGTGGCTGAATAATATTCCATTGAATGGATACATTATTTGTTGCTCATTTTGTGTGTCTATCAGTTGATGAACTTTAGGGTTATTTCCAATTCTTGGGTATTATGAATAATGCTGCTATGAGCATTCTGTGTTTTTTTGTTAACATATTAGAGAGTATTTGACAATGTCCTTATATTAGGGACTTTTATAGTGGTTGCTTTATTTTGGTTTCATGTAAGTAATATTTGGAGGAAATCCTAATCTGATGAATAAAGTCAGAATATTGTGAGATCATTATTTGTAGGTAACTAATATTCCACAACTAGTTTTTGTTATTCTTTAATTTCATTGTTTATTTTTAAAACCTCTGTTACCTTCTTAATTGTTGGTTCTCAGTACTTTAGCTATTGCTAATCATTCAGCTATCTCAGGTGAAATCTTTCACTTTTCTGGCTGGAGCTGCGGCAGAGTTTACCACCTCATATATAATTGGTTAATATAATCTATACATTTTGGGAGAACTCTATACCATGCTAGGTAGGTTATTCTTTTTTCATATAAATACCTGCAGTTGTTGAAATGTTCATGTTCTACTCACTCTCCATGATGGTTCTTAGTCACAGTCTTATCTTAAGTTATGTAGCCAAATCTGTGATTGATATGTAACTGAAAAAGGAGAATTTGGTTGTTTTTAAATCTAAATTTTTCAAACTGTAAGGTATGTTTTTTTAAAGGGTCAATATGCAAATAAAAATTACTCAAATTCCTAGGTATGTTCAAGATCAGTAAATTTAGAAAAAGCTTCAGATTCTTTGAAAGGAAACATGGCTGCTTTTCTAAAGTAAGTGATTTTTTTCCCCCCTTAACTTTCAATTTAGTCCTGTGAGAAAAATAACTTTAATTACTTTTTGTATTTGTCCTGCATGTCTTATATCCAGGTAGTCATTTGAGAGACAGTTCAGATTTGTGTAATGACACAAAATTTAGGATTTATATTAGTTATTCTTTCTGTATATTGGGACGTGATGTCACAATTTTAAATAAGGACCAAAAATTTTTTAAGATCTATTTCAAATACTATTATACAGTTTATGAAATGGGTAGCTTATTAAATGGTTTGTTAATAAAGATTGGTTAATATGATTGTTTTCCCCAAACTAAATTATAAACTTTTTTTGTTTTACAATATTTTTACTGATCTAGGAATGTGTGTCTGGGGTTGGAAGATCTGCAGTATGTTTTCATGATTTCTTCACATGAGCTTTTCATTACATTGTTGAAAGATGAAGAACGAAAGCTACTTGTTGATCAGATGAGGAAGAGATCCCCTAGAGTAAATCTGTGCATTAAACCTGTAACTTCATTTTATGATATCCCAGGTTAGCTCTCTAGTCTGCTAGCGAAAATGTTGGCACATTTTGCCCCTCTGTTATATTTGCCCCTCAGTGTATTTGAGGTTGCCCTCGCACTTGTTTTAATTTATATCATTAATTAATTAGAAATTTACTAGTCTTCTGTAGTCCTATTTCTGTCTAAGCAGTTAAGTGCTGGAACTCTGCTGAGTCTATGGTTAATGGAGATTGAGGCCTAGTTACATACAAGATTCTAGCTGGGGAAATATACCAAGGTGATTCTCCTGCTGCTGCTGTGTTCTTAGAGGTAAAAATGAGAGCTGGGAGGGGAGTGGTAAAGGGTCCTGAGACTCAGAGAGAGTACAGGCTCTCCTGCATTTCAGCCGTCAGAGCGGAGCTGTTATAGTATCTGCTGGCTCAGTATACCAGTTTTGAGCAACGTTGCCATTTTTTTCCTTATTTATTTGATCATTTTCTTCCATTTTTGCTTTTATTTTACGAATACATAAAATAGAAATATAGTGCTGTTCATTAATAAGAAACATAAGCTTTAGAGCTTAATGTAGGTGAGACAATTCAGTTGGTTTAACAAAGCAAAATTGTAGCTGCTTGAACCTCACTAGGAAAATGACATTAGGACCTAAAATGCGGAGAATGGATTAATGAAGACTGTATCTGAAAGCTGAGTTGTAATAAGGGATTTTAATGATCTTTTTGTTTTTGTGGGAAGGCGGTGCCTCCACCTTCTTTTCTTCTTCCTTTGAAAAGCACATTTTTAGTATTTACCAAAACAAAAATATATTTATATGTGCCTTTATTAACATATTATGTTTGAAAGTAGGAGACTTTTTAAATCTAAACTTTTCAAACTGTAGGGTATGTTTTTTAAACTGCCAATGTTCAAATAAAAATTATTTGAGACAGGAGACTGTCTGCACAACTTAAGTTTTTCTGTATATCCCATCTAGTTCTTTCCATGAACAGTTACTGATATTTATCTGTTTATATATTTTTTATTTATTTAAATGCAGGCTTAATACAAATTGTTAGGTTTTCTGTATGAGGATAAAATTTACATTGTGTTGAATGAATGAGTTCTGAAAATGAGAGCTGTTTTTCACTTAGAGATATAATACTTAACAAACATACAATTTCTCTCAACAAATTATCATTCTCATATTTGTAGGATTGTTTCTTTGAATTAAATTATTATTGATATAGAAATCTCTTCTTAGCTTCAGCAAGTGTCAACATTGGTCAGTTGGAGCATCAGCTGATATTATCAGTGGATCCCTGGAGGATTCGACAGATTTTAATTGAATTACATGGCATGACTTCAGAGCGTCAGTTCTGGACAGTGTCTAACAAGGTTAGAAATAACACTTTTTCAAGAGTGGATAAGGGGGCACCTGGGTGCGTCAGTTCAGCATTTGCCTTCAGCTCAGGTCATGATCTTGGGGTCAAGCCCCATTCGGGCTCCATGCTTGGTGGGGAGTCTGCTTCTCCCTCTGCCCCTCTTGGACACTCATGTGCCTGTGCATGTGCTATCTCAAATAAATAAAATCTTAAAAAAAAAGAGATAAGAGTGTTATACTTGTTTTCTGATTGTAATTTACTTATTTTTAAAAAGATTTTGAGAGACAGAGAGTACCAGTGGGGGAATGGGCAGAGAGAGAGGGAAGAGCAGACTCCTTCTGAGCTTGGAAGAGCCCAACGCAGAGCCCATCTTAGGACCTTGAGATTATGACCTGAGCTGAATTCAGATGCGTAACCAACTGAGCCATCCACATGCTCCTTTGATGTAATTTAATAGAAGAGTTATTCTCTGACCTTTTTTAGAAAAAAGACCCTGTTTGCTCAATAATGTTAGGGCTTTCACATGACAAAATGCACTTTGAACACGACTGATGGAGAATATACAAAATATCAAAAAGGATACTTGTAAGTCTATAACTTCTACACTTGATCTTAGCCAAAAAGCTGAGAAGAAAAGTGATTAAGTCTGTAACTTCTAAAAATAAATTCATATTCTATTTATTGTCATAGTATCTCCAAATATTTTAAATGTAGCTGTAAGTATATGTATAAGGAATATTTTCTATGCAGTCTCTAGCTGCTTTGCTATGTGCTTACAGAGTATTTGCCTGCAGATTGAAATTGATTCATAAAAACTTACTTCTAGGAAGTTTTTGGCTTTGCATGTTCATTTAAAAATGCCCAGCTAATGGACTTACCTATTTCTGAGTTTATTTATTTAAAAGCTTTTCTGCATGCAAAGTGCAAATGAAAATAACTTTTAGAACACTATTTCAGTGGAATGTTAACTAAGGTACAAAGGAGATAGCACATAGATGTGGGAGAAATCAAAGTACTATGGCAGTACTTCTAACTTACTGTATACTTGTCTCCTAAAAGTGTAATTAAAAAAGCAGCCAGAAATTTATGTACATTTTATGGGGTTTGAACATGGAAGTGCAGTGAAATGAAAAACTTCCCTGAACATTAGTGTTGATGCTAGTAGTACTCATTTTTATGGATTAGGAAGTATAATAGTTGGAGAGTTCTGATCTGACTGCCTGAGTTTAAATCCTAGCTTCTATACTTACTAGCTATAGAATCAATCTTGGGCAAGTTACTTAACATTTGTGCACTTTGCTTCTTATCTGTAAAATGAGTATAATTGTACCTACTTCAGAGTATTGTGGTGAAGATCACATAAAAATATATCTATGTACTCCTAGGTTTTTTTTTTTTTTCTTCTTTTTCTATAGACTGTCCTTTAGGAAGTTCCAGTCCATTTAAATTATTATTGGCTTACAGTTCATTTTGATTAGCATTTCATTATGGCTGTCATTTTTCTTTCTCTATAAAGGTGACCTTTGCATGACCATTTTAAATGTGATTGAAGATTATTGAAAGATTCTTCTCTAGATATGACTGTGTTTGTGTATATTTATATATTTTTCTCTTTCCTAGTGGGAGGTACCTTCTGTTTATAGTGGGGTTATCCTGGGAATTAAAGACAATTTAACAAGAGATTTGGTTTACATTCTCATGGCCAAAGGTTTACACTGCAGTACTGTTAAGGTGAGTAAAAGTGTACATCAACTACTGGTTAAGAATATGCTTTATATTCAGCCAGAGTCTGACCTCAAAAAAAAAAAAAAGGTGTTATTAATTTTACCATGAAACCCAGGAATCAGAATTTCCTATATTTCCTTGATCTTAAAATATAGTTCTAGGCCTAAAATGTTTTGTTTTTCTTTTTCTCTAAAAAGATATTTTAAAGGGATTGTAGTTCATTCTTTTTCCTTCACCTTGATAACTGGAGTCTTGGATATATGGATACTGCTCCATTCCTTTTTAAAAATATAGAGACCATGAAAAATTATGGATTGTATCTTTAAGATTCTGTTAGTAAAATTGTGTTCCAAATCTCTTAAAATCACTTTTGTAATTTATTTTACATAAGGACTTTGTGGTGTATTTGGGAAGTTGAGATGTAAGTGAAATGTTAAATAAATGATTTAAGATGGTATAATTGTGCAAGTATTAATACAGAAAATTTTACAGGCAGGTTAAAGATGAGATTTCCAAACTTAGTTCAGGCAGAAATCCTGAGCTAAATAAACCTCAAGGCTCGAATAAGTTAGCGAGGTAAAAGGGATGGCATCATGGAAAAGCTCAAAGATAAGAAATAGGATGGTATACATGCGGATTGGCAGGAGTAAGCTGATGGTAGAGTGCCACTGGTATGTGCGGTGAGGCTGTGATGAGGCTAGAGGAGGAAGTTAGGTGCAGCCAGTACAGAAATCACCTGAAATACTGTTAGAGGTCACATGCCCTGTTCTTTCTCCACGTTCTATTCTCTTTTCACAATTTTCCTTTTCCAGCTTACTTTGTTTTTTTTTTTTTTTTTTTTGAAGATTTTATTTGAGAGAGAGCTTGTGAAAAAGAGCACAAGTGGGAGGCGGGGAGAGGAAGCAGCAGACTCCCCGCTGAACAGGGAGCCCAACTCTGGGGCTTATTTTAGAAAGGTGGGACAAGAGCTATACTTTAGCTTTATAGTAAGTTTTGAAACCAAGTGCTGTCAAGGCCTCCAGTTTTATTGTACTTCAAAATCACTTTGGATATTCTAGGTCTTTTGCTTTGAATTTTATTTATTATTTTTAATAAAGATTTATATAAACTCTGTACTGAATGTGGGGCTTTTGATCTTTCCAATCCAAGATCAGGCATCAGATGCTGTATTGACTGGGCCAACCAGGTGCACCCCTCTTCCTTCCTTCCTTCCATTTATTTATTTATTTATTTATTTATTTATTTATTCATTCATTCATTCATTCATTCATTCATTCATTCTTAAGATTTTTAAGTAATCTCTCCACCCATTGTGGGGCTCAAATGATCCTGAGATCAGAGTCACATGCTCTACCTACTGAGGTAGCCAGGTACCCTTCTCTTTGCTTTTTAATATAAATTTTAGAATCAGCTTTTCAGTGTTTACTTAAAAAAAAAAAAGCTGCCTGGGATTTTGATTCAGATTGTAATGAGTCTCTCTGTAAATCAATTTGGGGACAATTGATGGCCTTAGTATGTCTTTTAATCCGTGACCTTAGTATGTTTTCATTTATTTAGGTCTGCATTTATTTATATCTTTGTCTCATCAAGTTCTATAATTTTAAGCTTACAAATCTTGCATGTATTTTGTTAGATTTATCCCTAAATGTATGTATGTTTTAAAATAAAAAATAGTGTAATTCATTTTTTTAAAGATTTTATTTATTTATTCATGAGAGACACAGAGAGAGAGAGGCAGAGACCTAGGCAGAGGGAGAAGCAGGCTTCATGCAGGGAGACCGATTTGGGGCTCGATTCCAGGACTCTGGGATCACGACCTGAGCCAAAGGCAGATGCTAAACTGCTGAGCCACCCAGGCATCCTGTGTAATTCATTTATTCAGAAAGTCTGTATTTTTGCTACACTTTAGCATCTCCTTAAACTCTCCTTCCAGAAATATTTCTGAGGTTAAATATTCAATTTCTGATAGAAATTTTTATGTAAAACTGTTTTTTAAGAGGGTAGTGAGCAAAGAACCTTTAGTAGATAGTGCTATCAACCAGAGGTCCTTTAAAGCATGGTTGCCACACCAGCAGCATTGGCCACATTTGGGAACTTGTTAGAAATGCTAAATATTGGGTCCCACTCTTGACCTGCTGAATCAGAAATTGGGGATGAGGACCAGCAGTCTGTTTTAATAGGCCCTCCATTTTGATGCATGCTAAGGTTTGAGAACTATTTCTAGACTAACACTAGATTTTTTTTTTCTAATGTGTGTGCTAGGTTTTCATTCCAAATGTAGTATTTTACACCTCAAGTGTAAAATAAAATAACCAGTTTGGACTGGTCACAGTTCACATGCTCAGTATCCACATATAGCTAGTGGCTACCATATTGGACTATACAGCTCTATATAATTGTGGAGCTATTGAAAAATTTATAATAGGCGGCTTGTCATTGGCAGCTTTTCTTTTTCCACGCCTAAAATAACTAATGTTTATTGGGCGCAGAGATTATTCTGCAGTTTTCATATATATTTATTCTTTCATTTATTCTTCACACATACACACAAACTGTATAGAAGGTGTTAGCTCAGTCTTATAGGTGGGAAATCAGAGTCAAAGGTATTTTCCAAGGTCACGCAGCTAGTAAGTGGCACAAGTATTAGAAAGGATAAAAGAAAACAGAGGGAAACATTAGGAGGTAAAATCTAGAATTGATTGCTTATTGATGTGCGATGAGAAGGCAAGAGGGAGGGAAAAAAAATGGAAAACAATACTTAGCTTTCTGCTTTGGATGCCAGCAAGTAAATATACAGAAAAACATTTTTGAAGGATTATTCATTTTTATAGTGGTTAATTTGGGCCTATAACTGGAAACAGCCTGAAGTTTGGGGAATGGTCTGGGCTAGAAATACAGATTTGGGAGGCCTTAGAAATCACCCAGGGAGAATATACAGAACTGAGAGGATGCAGCATCGGGTCCAAGAAATGGTGGCATGGTGGGTATGAGGACCAGACCGAGGTCAAGTCATAATATCCAAGGGAATGGAGAGAATGTCAAGAACAAGGGAGTGGGCAGCCCTGTGATTGCAGCCCTCAAGCACTGTAAGATAACTGAAAAGTGGTCAGTAGGTTGCACAATGAGAAGATCATCATTTAGTAAGAACTATTTCTTCATTGTCTTGGGGGTAGGAGTCAAGGAGGCATGTGGGAAGACAGAATGAATGAAGACTTCTCTTTGAAAAAATTAGTAGCAGATATGTAAGAAAAGGGTTGGATTGTAGTGTATTTATTTGATTTACTAGCCAATGATGTGAACTAGTAAGGGGTGTGTGCAAAGATTTTAGAATGTGAAACCTTGTTGAAGAATGTATAGCCTAGGTATAGTAGGGTACTTGTCACAGAATCTGTATGCATTCTGTATATACATATATGTTTCAAAATCTGTATAATTTATGTGTATGTATATATTATGTGTGTGTATATAATATATATAGCTTATATATATAAAATATATGTATATGATGTGTATATAATATGTAAGTTCTATAAAAGCTTTTTTGGTTACAATTTATGTACAACTTGTTTAATAATATAGCATGTTTTTATACTGTTTATTGGATTTTAATTACAAAAGAATTAAGTATGTATTGGAATAAATCAGTGACACAGATGATAAAAGATAATCTGGCTTCATTCTCCAGGATAATCAGTGTAAACCATTCTTTGTTCTGTACTCATGTACATTTTTTGATTCTAGAGGAAAAGTGAGCCAGTGATCTGTTATTTCTTTCTGTAGGACTTTTCCCATGCCAAACAGCTGTTTGCTGCTTGTTTGGAATTGGTGACAGAGTTCTCACCGAAACTTCGTCAGGTCATGCTGAATGAGATGCTGCTTTTGGATATTCATACACATGAAGCTGGAACAGGGCAATCAGGAGAGAGGCCTCCTTCTGATCTTATTAGTAGGGTGCGGGGATATCTGGAAATGAGGCTTCCTGGTAAGACGTTCACAAAGTCAAATTTCAGAAATGTGCTACTCAAGTAATTGTAGGGAAGAATCTTAACATGTCCTTGGCTTTTTGCCATCTTTAAAAAAGTTACTGCTCTCCTAGAACAGAAATCAGGTGTAGAGATCTCTTAAACAATGAGGATAACATAGGGAAACTATTCCATTTCCTAGGACTACCATAACAAAGTACCACAAGCTAGATGATTTAAAACAGAAGTTTATTCTCTCACATTTTTGGAGACTAGATACCTGAAATCAAGGTGTCTGCAGGGCCACGCTCTCTTTGAAGCTTTTTTAGCTTCAGGTGGCTCCCAGCAGTCTTGGGCATTCCTTGGCCTGGCGCTTCACACTCTGTCTCTGCCTCCTTTGTTACGTGGCCTTCCCAGTGTGTCTTTGGGGGAGGGGTGTGTGTGTGTCCTCTTACAAAGGCAACAGTCATTGGATTTAGGGTCTGTCCTAATTCTGTATGATCTCATCTTAACTAAGTATATCTGTGAACACCCTCTTTCCAAGTGAGGAAACTCAGGTCTCAGGTGGAAATGAATATTGAGGAAACACTGTTCAGCGAAGTATAAAACTATATGGCAATATATGGCAATTTTAAGATACTCTTTTAACAAAGAATTAAAATGTTCTAGTAAGTATAGGTTGAATGTTTGATTCCTCATTACCGTCACAGAAATCAGATTGCCAGTGGGTCAAGAACTCGCCTGTCACTTTAGGAACAGACCTTGTGTGACCAATTGTAAGTGTAACTGTGTTGTTAGGAAAAGGGGCTTATTGTATAAACTATCTCTGTTTTATGTAAATCTTGTTTAATTAAAGCAGTTTCTTAATTATACATCTTTTACTAATATTTAGAGCAATTAAAATATACTGTACACATTTAAAGCTGTAAAATTGAAGTGTAAAGGAAGGTGTTAGTAATGTGCCAAAACAGAAATGGCTTCTGGCCTTTGAGTCTTTTGGATAAACATTCTGATTTCTAGGAGATAATACAGCTTTTTAGTACTGTATGAGTTTTAATGCATCAGTGCCCTTTAATGTCTTACGAATTGATCCATGGGGCACGTGGGTAGCTCAGTCGATTAAGTGTCTGCCTTCGGCTCTGGTCATGATCCTGGCGTTCTGGGATTGAGCCCCTCATCAGTCTCCCTGCTCCTGCTTGCCTCTCTCACACTCTTTCTCTGAAATAAATAAATAAATAAATAAAAATGTTAAAAAAAATTTGATCTCATACTGGTATTATCAACTGACACGTGCTGTGTGTGTGTGTTTTAAATAAGGTGGAAGTTTGATTTTTTTGTATGATTTCTCTGAAAGTAAAAGGAATTTTTAAAAATTCTAACATTGTTGAGTGTTAGCTGCACGCGTCAGCTATTCTAAGAGCTTTAGGTGCATAATTCATTTAGTCCTGGTGGCAGGTCTGTGAAGTAGCTACTTTAATTATTCCTGTAGCTACTTTAATTATTCCTGTTCATAAGTCAGGAAACAGGTGCGGAGAGGTTAAGGAATTTGGCCAAAGTCATGCAGTAAGGGACATAACAGTGATTTGAACCCATCAGTCCAGGTTAAGCCTCTGTTCTTAATCTTTGAAATGGATGGAAATGCCTTTAAATAAGCACAGGTCTATTTGTAGTATGTTTTTGACCTTTAAGTGGAATTCATACTACTTTTTCTGTTTTTGGTCTAAGACTCCTAGGACTGCACATAATTTATGTAAGTTCTTGTTGGATGTTCAGCTGCTTGTCCCTTAGTTTGTGTTACAAATAGTGTTTAAAATGGAAAGGCAAGCATATCCTTTATTGTTAGGAGGAGCAAGCACAGACTCAGTTCCTGGTCTTCAAGCCTCAGTTACAGACTGAGGTCCCTGGGTTCAGCAGATACCTGGCTCTGATGTTTGACAGCTCTGCACTCCACTGCCACTGTGAGAGTCGGGTCTCTCCATGGGTCGGGAGGGGGAGGGGCAGAAAAAGGTGTCCTCTGCCTTTTCCTCCCTCTTTTTTTTTTTTTTTTTTTTTTTAAGGTTTATTCTTTCGTGAGAGCCTGTAGGTTGAGGGGGCAGTAGGGCTGGGAGAAGGAGAGCCCAGCACAGGCTCAGTCCCCTGATGCAGATGCATGACCTCAGCTGAAATCAGGAGTTGGAGGCCTGATAAACTGTACCACCCGGGTGCCCCTCCTCCCTCTTTTTTTAAGGAAAAAAAAAATTGTTCCCTGGTAATATTGGGTCAATTTTGATCAAATTAGATGCATGCCCTCTGTAAAAGAGGGTGTTAATGTGGATTGGCCTGGCTCTATCAGGAATTGGAAGTGATGTTAATGGACAATAGATCCATCCTTCTGTTTATAAATAAGGGCTACAGATTAATTATTCTAAAACCAGTAATGTCTTATGGGAGAAATTTTCCTACTTTTATTAATTTTTTAAAAAACATTTTAAAGAGCATGTGAGTGTGCATGCAAGTGGGGGGTGGCAGAGGGAGAGAGAGGGAGAGAATCTTAAGCAGACTCCCACCTGAGCCTGGAGCCCAACATGGAACTCGATCCCACAACCTTGGGATCATGACCTCAGCTGAAATCAAGAGTTGGACGCTACAACTGACCAAACCACACAGGTGCCTGAAATTCCTCAACTTTTAATACCTTTGTATTTTAGGTAATGTTCTATTGAGATACTTGTCCTGTTATGTTCCTTAGATTTCAGAAAAATTGAATTCTAGGCCTGCTCTGGGTTCCTGTTGTAGCATAGGACTCTACATTTAGAGATAATGATTAATTGCATTGAGATGCGTACCAGGAAGTTAAATCTTCAAATTACTGCTTTTCAGGCTGTATCAGAATTCTCCCTAGGTTCTGATTTATTTTTAAGAACCTTTGTTGGTCTTTTATTGAGGAGTGCTGGGTGAATAAAGGAAGCCTTGGAGCCGAAAGCTGTGTGATCTTGAACTCAGTGATAGTCATGCATTGGGGATACTGCTTTCACTTCTGGTTTTTTGTTTGTTTGTTTGTTTTTGACAGTGATACAAATAATGTATAATTTATCTTGCTGTGTTCTTTTGCCACTCTTTTTCATTTCAAATTCTTTTTGGGTAAGGTGAGAAATAAAGAGCCACAGGCTGTCTTTTTTAGAAAGATGAAAATATAGGTACTCGAGACATTTAATAGCTCTGTTTTCAGTTAACATTGTTATTTAGCATTCTTTTGATTTTTTTTTCTTTTTGCTGAAGTACATTAAAACCTGAATGGTATATACTTTGAGCTATGAACATTTGTAACCTATTTTATATTAAGGTATATTTAATAATTATTTCAAAGGAAATTATGTGCAAAACAGTTCCTTTTTTTGTTCAAAACAATTCTGGGTGTTTTTTTTTTTTTTTTTTTGGAGGGGGTCTCATTACTTTTTATTTAAAATTGTTTTTGGTGGGATCCCTGGGTGGCACAGCGGTTTGGCGCCTGCCTTTGGCTCAAGGCGCGATTCTGGAGACCCGGGATCGAATCCCACATCGGGCTCCCGGTGCATGGAGCCTGCTTCTCCCTCTGCCTGTGTCTCTGCCCCCCCCCCCTCTCTGATGGCTATCATAAATAAAAATTAAAAAAAATTAAAAAAATAAAATTGTTTTTGGTATAGTCAGTATTTTTTGAAAGTGAATGACTTGTTCCTTAGGAGTATTTATTACATTTTAATCAGAAATATTTAAACTATGTTTACTCAGAGTTGTTACAATTCTATGTTTTAGCTATTTCTGTGCTCTAAATGTGCTAAAAGTTTATACTGTATGTACCATTGTACTTTTTGTGTGTTCTCTGCTCACTTGAATTACAAGTTTCTAGAGGACAGGTACTGTGAACTTCCTCAGGAGGGCATTGGGCATGTAAAATATTCTTAGCAGATTATTTTGTTGATTAGTAGGAGCATGCAGTCTTTTGTTGGGAAACCTTAACTTTCTGGAAGAAATGTAAAACTTTAGAATTTTTCTATTTTTTCATCTACAGATACTTTTTAATTTGTTTAACTGAAATCTTAGTACGTATTTGCTTTGTTCTCATTTTAATGTTATGATGGTAATTCCGACTGTTTTCTCTTTTTAGATATTCCTCTTCGTCAAGTTATTGCTGAGGAGTGTGTTGCTTTTATGTTAAACTGGAGGGAAAATGAATACCTTACACTGCAAGTTCCTGCATTTCTGCTTCAGAATAATCCATATGTAAAGGTAACTTGTGTTTAATCTAAACAAAAGGATTATTAGGATGAGATTATTGTACCCGTTTCTTTAGATTTTTTTTTTTTTTTAAGATTTTATTTATTTGAGAGAGAGCAAGCAAAAGCAGGTCAAAGAGGTGGAGGGAGGGATCCTTGGGTGGCGCAGCGGTTTGGTGCCTGCCTTTGGCCCAGGGCGCGATCCTGGAGACCCGGGATCGAATCCCACATCGGGCTTCCGGTGCATGGAGCCTGCTTCTCCCTCTGCCTGTGTCTCTGCCTTTCTCTCTCTCTCTCTCTGACTATCATAAATAAATAAAAATTAAAAAAAAAGAGGTGGAGGGAGAGAGAAAAGGGGGAAGCGGACTCTCTGTTGAGCTGGGAGCCTCTTGCGGGGCTTGCTCCCAGGACCCTGGGATGATCATGACCTGAGCTGAAGGCCGATGCTTAACTGACTGAGCCACCCAGGCACAAGACTCTTGTCACTTTTTTACTTTGTTTTTTTCCTCCTAATTTCATGTATGTCCTTTTAAAAACTGAGCTCATTTCAACCCTCTGAAGATTCACTCATTTCTTTTGTAAAGTTTTTCTTCCTTTTGTTCCTAAAATTTATTGTCATAATTTGAATCATCCTTCTCTTTGAAATTTTAGACATTGGATTATATCTGCTTTTTTAGTGAACTTTCTGTAACGTGATTTCCTCATATCTAGAGTATTTGTCTGATTATGCCCCATAGTCTTGGTCTTTAATAAGGTCTCAGAGAGAACCATTTTGTTCCAAGATATTTCCTTTTATGATCCTAGCTTGTTGCTCAGGACTGTACAGTAGCTTTTTCTTTGCTTCTCTCAGCAATGAGTTCTGGGGAGCTGTGCTTCGGTGGACCTGAGTGTGTGTTTGATGGCTTGCCGTGTACAAGGGCACAGGATATTGTGCTGCAAGTTGCCTGACTTTGGGCTGAGTTCTCCCACTGCTTCCTGCAGTTTCCTTAATCTGGCCCAGAAGAAGGAGGGATATCTGGTGACCTTGCTGAAGAGTCACTGAAACATTTCATCATCTCATCTGGTTAGGGTTTGTGTGGCACCTTCCCTAGTTGGCGCCTTGCTCCCTTGTCAGAGAAAGAAGTCTAGAGTAAGGGACTTTGTTTTGAAAATACTATAATTTGGAGCAGTTTCCAAACTTGGAATTTGGCCTGAGACATGGATACACATGGGAAGGGAAAAGTCTGGAAGGATATTAGCAGTCATTATCTCTGGATAGTGGAATATTAGGTGATTTTTATCAGTTTTATTTTTCATGTTTTTTTTATTTGAATATTCTGTTAATCATAAAAAGGAAAGGGAATAATCTTAATTAAGCATGTAACTAAAATGTGATCTTTTGAAATAATATGAAACTATACAGTCTCCCTCTTGGATGAGGATAGGAGGCAGTGTGGTATATTGGAAAGTGCACAGGACTGATGGACACGTGGGTTGTAAGAAACTAGCCAATAGGAGGAGGAGGAGGGCTTGGTGGTAATAGTAATAGCATAGGACAAAGACCTATGTCTTTTGAGTGTGGCCTACAAGGCCTTAAGGTAGAGGTGCTTCTTCCTCAGTCTGCTGGTTCCTGCTCCTTGGTCACACTGGTTCTGTGCTGGTGGTACCAGAGTACTCTGAGTACTCCCAGGGCTCTGTACGCCGCCGGATGCTTTCTCCGCCTCTGCGTGTAAGCATGTGCCATTTGGTCGCTTAGCCAGGGTGCCCTGTCCGCTTCTGCCTGTTGGTGTGGCTTCTTCGAAGCTTTGCCTTATTCCTTTCTCTGCAAATGAGTAAATCACTTTCTCCTCTTAATACCTTTGAACTGTGCCACTGGCCCTGCTACTTTTGCACCATGGACATACATTTTTGTTGCACTGAACCTGTATAATCTGGATACTTACTTTCTATATTCTCAGTGCTTTGTTTGGTTCCCACACATAGATGTTTATGGAATTCAATTGATTTGGGCCCAAGGCTTTTTTTTTTTTTTCTTTAAGTTTACTTATTTAAGTAATCTTGGTACCCAGTGTGGGGCTTGAACTCACCACCCCAAGATCAAGAGTCACATGTTCTGACTGAGCCAGCCAGGTGCCCCTGGGGCCTAAGACTTCTCAAAATTCTTACTTTCAAGTAAGTTAACGTAAGTGACCTTCAACTAAGCACGTGATTGTTGACAACGGCAAATGAATTGAGATAAGGAGCTACAGTAGCCCTGCGCTGCACTGCACTGCAGTCAGTAGCTGCATATACGGTGGCCCTGGCTATCTAAGCGAACTTGTGTTCAGTAGGCGAATAGGGTGAAATGTTCTTCAGACTGTGGACTCCTTGATTTCCATTCACAGAGCACACCTAGGGTTTTGTTGTTGTTGTTGTTGTTGTTGTTGTTAGAGAAAGAGTGCCAGTGGTGCGGGGGTGGGGAGAGCCAGAGAGGGAGGGAGAAAGTGGATCCTAAGCAGGCTAGGATCCGAGTCCACAACGCAGGGCTCAATCTCATGACCCTGGCATGACCTGAGGAGGAATCAAGAGTCGGAAGCTTAACCCCCTGAGCCACCCAGGCGCCCACAGCTAGGGTTTTTACATCATTTCTACTGCCTTAGGAGGCACCAGCGTTCTGAATTACCTTAGGTGTGATCATACAGTTGTGGCTATGAAGGTGAGTGTTCCCGTCCCTGGAGATACATCCCAAGGGTCTTAGGGATGAGGTCTGGTGTCTGCAGCTTAGCAGCCGGCAGACAGTACTCGTAGGCTCCGAAATGTGTGCAGAGCAGCGACGGTGAGTCCGGTCTGCAGGTGTCAGGGGACTATTTCAGATTTTCTGTGTGACATTTTTTATTATAAAAAGATTGGGAAAAGTATCAGTTTTCATCTTGTCATAGTATGACCACCTCCTTAAAAGCTGCCGTCAGCAGTGGGGACCCCATCCTATTTTCTAGGTCCAGTTGGGCATCTGGGTTTTCCTGATGGACTTGAAATGATCTTTGCCACTTCACTCTCTACAAGAGCAATGATGTGTAAGATTTAATAAGGACAAAGGATAGAGGGGCCCTCTTTTTGGGAAATTACAGAGGGAATGTAGGAAGTGCTCAACTTGACTCGTGTCTGTTTTTTTCCCCCTCTACCTTTTGAGCCTATTTTTTCTCTGACTTTTGCTTTCAGCCATTGTACTCTTTATGGATTCTTCCTGCATTTTTGGTCTCTAAGGCTGCCTCTATCAGATCGTTCAGCTTCAGTAGTCTGTCCTTCCTTTTTGCTGCTTCCTCACAGCTGCAGTAGCCCCAGTGGCTTTTTCTTAGAGAAAGGTTGTTCTAGATCTTACTCCCTGCGGGGATCTTGATGTGGGACTCCATCCCAGGACCCCGGGGTCACACCCTGGGCTGAAGGCAGATGTTCAACCACTGAGCCACCCGGGGGATCCCCTAACGCACTATTTTAATTGCACCTCTGGGCTTTTACCACAGTTAACATTGTTCCATCACACACACACACACACACACACACACACAGCCCCCACCCCTTTAAGTGGGATCATACTATTTACCAGCTTGGTACCCCTCCACACACATACTCTTAATAAATCATGTACCTCTCTGCTTTGTCTCAGTTTTGTAATTAGACTCTACTTGTTTTTGTCCTCATTAATTGTGTAGAAAAAATGAGCCTTATAATGCAGTAGAACCAGAGCATTCTCTTCCCCATTCAGATTTCTGATCTGTCAGTAGACAGTGAGCTCTAACATTCCTCAGCGGTTGGATAGTAGGCACAACGTAAAATAACTGTGGTATATTTGGGTAGTTATCCTTCTTTAAGTGTGCCTTAATAATAGAACTTAGATGTATGATGTCACAAATTATTTTTTTGTATATTTTCTGTTTTTCGTGTTATAGCTTGGACAGCTTTTAGCAGCTACATGCAAAGAACTTCCTGGCCCTAAAGAAAGTAGACGGACTGCTAAAGACCTTTGGGAAGTTGTTGTTCAGATCTGTAGTGTGTCCAGTCAACACAAACGAGGAAATGATGGCAGAGTTAGTTTAATAAAGCAGAGGGAATCTACATTAGGTATAATGTATCGGTATGTTTCTGTCAGTTTATTTTTTGAGTTTATTATTCTGTTTGTACTGTTTCAAGAGCATCTGCCTTTATCCTTGTATATCATAAAGATGGACAGTGTTAGTTCTCTGGTGCTGATCTCTGGACTGACATGGCCACCTTTGGAAATGTCTTCTGTTTATAAATGTTATTTTTAAGAGATTGTTAGTCATTTAGTATCTTCCGGAAATCAGAATCAGTGATGCCTGTGACTGCATAGTGTTGAAGAAGTCACATGTGATTAAAACAGAGAAATTGTTTTATTAGGTTTGTTTGACAATAGAACATTATGCTCTTTCATACATGCAGAATTGGAGAGTTAGGAATAAACTTACATCTATAATTTACTTTCTAATTTCTGATAGTAAATGTGTATACAAAATTTGTGTTTTTTGTAGGAGCGAACTACTTTCCTTTATCAAAAAATTACGGGTAAGTCTTACTAAAAGTTGATCTAATTATTATTACTGATTTTCATAAAATAGGACTGAAAAATACTGAGTGTTTAAATGCTGGTTATTTAAGTGCTCTGTATAGTGTGCTTATTATCTTCAGTGATCATTCCTGAAGTTGAGATGGTCTGAATGGAGAGGTTTATTGTGCATTTACCTTTACATGTTTTAGTGAATTTAAATTTTAAAGCAATCTCCCCCCACCGTTTTTTAAGATTTTATGTTTTTATTTTATTTTATTTTATTTAAATTTTTTTTGTTTATTTACGATAGTCATACAGAGAGAGAGAAAGGCAGAGACACAGGCAGAGGGAGAAGCAGGCTCCATGCACTGGGAGCCCTACGTGGGATTCGATCCCGGGTCTCCAGGATCACGCCCTGAGCCAAAGGCAGGCGCCAAACCGCTGCGCCACCCAGGGATCCCAGATTTTATGTTTTTATTCATGAGAGAGACAGAGAGAGAGAGGCAGAGACACAGGCAGAGGAGAAGCAGGCTCCCTGCAGGGAGCCCGATGTGGGACTCGATCCTAGGACTCTAGGATCACGCGCTGAGCTGAAGGCAGGCGCTAAACTGCTGTGCCACCCAGGCGTCCCTAAAGAGTCTTCCTAATAGGGCTGGATGTGTGAAGCCTAGCTTTAATTTTTGCTAGGATTAATGTTACATGTATTTACTGGACATAACCTAGATTCCATCCTTTAAATGTTAAGTAAGGAAAAAAAAAGTTTTTTAGAGATAGCTGGAAATACTAATTGGAAAAGAGATTTACTCAATTCAAAAAGTCATCTGAAGAGACTTGAGTACCATAAACCAGTCACCTAAATATGGTAATTTGTCTCTTAAGATTTATTTATTTTAGAGAGAAACTGTGTGTGTGTGCGTGACACACACACACACACACACACACACACACACACACACACACGTGATCGGGGGAGGGGCAGAGAGGGGGAGAGAATCTCAAAGATCCCTCCATGCTGAGAGCAGAACCCAACTAGGGGCTTGATCTCACACCCCTGAGATCATGACCTGAGCCAGAACCAAGAGTCAGACATTCAACCAAACGAGCCCCCAAGCTCCCCTAAATAGGGTAATTTTTGTGTAAATTATATACTGTGATTTCTTTCATGAGATTAAAAATAAACTTGACCTGTAGTGTGTATGCTTTAAAGAAGATGGTACGTTTCTAAAGTCAAAGAATCTTTAGAGAGAAAATACTTGGTATCCCTGAGGTTGATAGAAGGAATATTAAATACTTAAAATATTTAAGGATTCTGTGTTTTCTTTATTGTAGGAACCATTGGTTTTGACTATTATTTTGTCACTATTTGTGAAACTTCACAATGTTCGGGTCAGTATTTTATAATTTTATTAAAAAAAAATCTTTGAAAGAAATTTCCTGTTAAAATCACACTTTAAGTTTTTTTTTTTTTTTTTTTTAAGGAGGACATTGTGAATGATATTACAGCTGAGCACATTTCTATTTGGCCATCCTCCATCCCCAAGTAAGATGTATTATAACTTACTATTTATGTATTTAGAAACCATCCTGATACAGATAACCTCGAATAATTTGACTAAAAGGCTAAAGTCTATAAGGATTCTACAGCCAAGTTAGTTTCTCTTTTGCAGCCATTATTTTCCTAAAAATGAATATGGTGTGAGTCTAAGAGCTAAGGTATACCAGCCTTTGGTTGAAAAAGATCCCTAAGTGATCCTGATATTTTGTCAATGGGTAGAATTAGAAAATCAAGGTCAAAAAAATTTCCTGTTAGGTTTCCAGCGTTTTACATCTTTTACAAGTATCTTTTTGAAAATGATTTTTTAATAATTCTTTGTGGGTCCGTTCTAATGCTGTGATTGTCAGAGGCTCCCAAACCCTATTTAGTTACTAAGTTCTTGGATACGTTAAGAAATGTTCTCTCTTTCATCTCCTGAGAATTGTAAGAAGATGATGGAATTTTGGAGAGGGAGAAGAAAATGTTCTTTTTCTAGAAGAAACTATTTACACATTTCTCTTCCTACACATAGCAGCTTCTCATTCAGAAGTCCCATTTCTTTCCTCACAGAAGTTACTTTTTCTTCCCTCCAGGCTGCCCTTTTTTTCCCCCACTTTGTGCCTAAAAGGCAGGACTAGGCCTTATTTTATTGTTCTTTGTGGCATATTTGAAGAAGAAAAGATTTTAGTAGGTAGATAAGCAGTCTGTAGATTGAGAGTACTTTGCTTTCATCCCAAGCTTGGAGATTGGAACTTGTTGTGCATCTCATGTAGAGGCTTGGAGGGTCAAAGGTGGGTGAGTGACCCTCTGCTGTGCTCACTGAGGCTTGTTTCCCAAAGGATCACTATGCATCAAGAAGCAAATATGCCTATTACATAACATTGTAACTGTAGATTTTTTTCAAGATTTTTAAGTAATTTCTATACCCATCATGGGGCTTGAATTTACAACCCCAAGAGCAAAAGTCACATGCTTTACTGACTGAGCCAGCCACAGGCATCTCATAAGTGTAGATTTTTATGTAAATTTTTTATTTTTATTTTTATTTATTTATTTATTTATTTTTTAATTTAATTTTATTTTTTTTAATTTTTATTTTCTTAGCACATACACAGGAACCAGGTGGGGGAGGGAGGGACTGTAGGAGGGGGAGAGAGATTTTTTTTTTTAAAGATTTTATTTATTTATTTTTAAATTATTTATTTATTCTGAGAGACACAGAAGGAGGCAGAGACACAGGCAGAGGGAGAAGCAGGCTCCATTCAGGAGCCCGATGTGGGACTAGATCCCAGAACTCTGGGATCATGTTCTGAGTCGAAGGCAGATGCTCAACCGCTGAGCCACCCAGGTGTCCCAAGATTTTATTTATTTATTCATGAGAGATACACTGAAGGCAGAGACATAGGCAGAGGGTCTCGATCACAGGACCTCAGGATCACCCCGAGCTGAAGGCGCTCAGCCACTGAGATCCCAGGTGTCCTGGGAGAGAGAATCTTAAGCAGGCACCTGACATGGGGCTCGATCTCAGAACTCTGAGGTCATGACCCCAGCCAAAATCAAGAGTTGGGCCCTTAACTGACTGAGCCACCCAGAGGTACCTTGTGTAAAATTTAGTATACTAGATAGCAGTCCAAAAATCAGATAGAGATCCTTCTGCTTTTTTTTTTTATCCTTCTGCTTTTTTAACTGGTGATTGGTAGGAACTCTGTGAAGTTGCTTCCTTATCCTAAATTAAGATTTTAACCTCAGGGATAGCTGGGTGGCTCAGCAGATGGGCACCTGCCTTCGGCTCAGGCTGTGATCACGGGATCTGGGATCGAGTCCCGCATCGGGCTCCCGGCAGGGAGCCTGCTTCTCCCTCTGCCTGTGTGTCTGCCTCTCTCTATATCTCTCATGAATAAATAAATAAATCTTTAAAATAAAAAAGTCTCTTAAAAAAATGTAACCTAATGATTGATTTTCAGTGTATGTTTATAAATGAGGCAAAAAAATAGTTTACCATAGAGGCTTTGAGCTAGATTGATAGGGTTTGAGTCTCAAAGACTCTTCTTCACTTACCTGGTATATAACTTTGGATAAGTTGCTTTCTTAGTCCATTTCCTCATTTATTAAGTGGATGTAGGAATAGTACCTACCTAAGATTTGTGAGGATTAAATAAATTAATACATTTTCTAAACTAGGTGTTTAGAATAAGAACTGGTATATAATAGGCTTAATAACTATTATCTTCATGATAAATACTTTTATGTAAATTGACCTAGAGAAAATAAAATGTGACCAAATGACCAGAAAAAAAAAAACACTTCTCCTGAGCAGGAGTCTTTATTGACTCCCAAGAATAGTGTGAGTATGGCTATTTTAAGATCAGTTATTTGATATGTAGGTAGAATTCTTGGTAACATTTTATAAATTTCTCTTTTTTTAATAAATTAAAAATTTTATTTATT
Source organism: Nyctereutes procyonoides (assembly GCF_905146905.1). NCBI lineage: Eukaryota > Metazoa > Chordata > Mammalia > Carnivora > Canidae > Nyctereutes > Nyctereutes procyonoides. The sequence goes on from NW_026575137.1 coordinate 10,565,155, forward strand.
AATCGTGAGAGACACAGGAGACAGGCAGAGACAGGCAGAGGGAGAAGCAGGCTTCATGCAGAGAGCCTGATGTGGGACTCGATCCTGAGACCCCGGGGTCACAACCTGGGCCAAAGGCAGAGGCTCAACTGCTGAGCCACCCAGGCAGCCCCCCAAATTCCCCATTCCTATTAATGGTCGAGGACTTCCTCTGCCTCTGCCCCAGACTAGAGCCACTCTGCCGAGATGTCTACCTCCCTGCTCCTCTTCACTCCTATATTCATGTACTCAGCAGGTTCTACGAAGTTGTTCTTTTTTTCCAAAGTTTTTTTTTTTAATTTAATTTTAATTTTTTAAAAGATTTTGTTTATTCATTCATGAGAGACACAGAGAGAGAGGCAGAGACCCAGGCAGAGGGAGAAGCAGGCTCTATGTGGGGAGCCCGACGCGGGATGCGATCCTGGGACCCCGGGGTCACGCCCTGGGCCCAAGGCAAACGCTCAACCACTGAGCCCTCCGGGCGACCCAACATTTTATAGATTTCTATAAAATATCACAAAGGAGTTTCAGTCATTTAGCTGTAAATGTATAATCCAGCTGACAGTACTGCAGCTTTCCTGCTATCCTGGGGAGGCTGGCAGATTGTGGCCGGATCTGACCCCTCCCGGCAGGAAGCACTTTATCCAGCTTCACCTTGTAATGCTAGAGCTAGGACCTGAGCCTCCTGGGGGTCTGACCTGGAGCCGGTGTTCTCTCCGGCTGTGCCCGACTGCCTCCGCGGGGCAGCAGGGCCGGGGCTGGCGGGTAGGCTCACAGAGGGCTGCAGAGGGCTCTCTGCATCAGAGGGCTGCAGGTTTAACCCAGCCCAGAGCAGCTGGCCCGGGCCCTCCTCCTTCCGCTCTCCTACACTTAGCTGTGTTGGTTTTAATGGGTCTGCTCTCAGGAATATGTAGCATTGTATTTTGGTCACTTAAATTTTGGCTAAATCTTTTTTTTTTTTTATCTTTTTGTTTTTAATAAATATGGAATTTAAAGTTGAAAGAGATTAATGTTCATCGTGGGTTTTTTGTTTTTTGTTTTTTTTTTCCTTTGAAGCCTCCAGTCAGTGGACTTTGAAGCTGTGGCAATCACAGTGAAGGAGCTGGTTCGATATGCCCTCAGTATAAATCCGAACAACCATTCCTGGTTAATTATTCAAGCAGACATTTATTTTGGTAAGTGAGATGTATGGTTGCTTTGTGGTTTGTTCTTTTTTGTAGCACTTTTAGAAGCAAAAAATAAATACATTACACATTTTTCCCCAATACTTTATTTTGTTTTAAAGAATGAATTTATTTATTTATTCATGAGGGACACAGAGAAAGAGGCAGAGACACAGGCAGAGGGAGAAGCAGGCTCCAGGCAGGGAGCCCGATACGGGACTTGATCCCGGAACTCTGGGATCACGCCTCCGGGCTGGAGGCAGACGCTCGACCACTGAGCCACCCAGGCGTCGCTCCCCACTACTTTAAGTCTTGTTTTGACCTCTAATTCTTCTTCCTAGATATACTCATTCATATATTCATTTTTCCATGTTGAGCCTTTGGTTCAGATGCTTTAAATTTTTATGTTAACTCTTTTTTTCTTTTGAAAAAGTGAATGTTCATCTACTAAGTCGGTTAAAACATTCCTAGGTAAAGAAGTTAAAGTTTAGTTTGTAAAATCGCTACTTTAAAAAATAAATTATTACAACCTGAGCTGAAACCAGGAGTTGGATGCTTAATTGACTAAGCCATCCAGGGGCGACCCTGTAAAATTGCTATTTTAAAATGTTCTAGTCTAAATATGCTATTTTAAAATCTGTTTAGACACTTTTTTTTTGGTAAAGATTTTATTTATTCATGAGCGACACAGAGAGCGAGGCGCAGAGACACAGGCAGAGGGAGAAGCAGGCTCTTTGCAGGGAGCCGGATGTGGGACTCTATCCCAGGACACTGGCATCAGGCCCTGGGCTAAAGGCAGATGCGTAACTGTCAGGAAGAGTCTGCTTCTCCCTCTGCCTGTGTCTCTGCTGAGGGAGAAGCAGGCTCCATGCAGGGAGCCTGACGTGGGACTTGATCCCAGGACCGCAGGATCATGCCCTGAGCTGAAGGCTGATACCCAACCACTAAGCCATCTAGGTGTCCCAATAATTACTAGTTTTTTTTTAAATATTTTATTTATTTATTCATGAGAGACAGAGAGGCAGAGACACAGGCAGAGGGAGAAGCAAGCTCCATGCAAGGAGCCCGACGTGGGACTCGATCCCGGGTCTCCAAGATCACGCCCTGGGCTGAAGGCTCTGCTAAACCACTGAGCCACCCAGGGATCCCCCTAAATACCAGTTTTAATGTTCATTTTCACCCTAACCCCCCAAATAACTTATTCTCAAGATCTTAATACCTATATTCAAAATAGATTTACTGATGATAAACTACCTCAGCAAATCAGGCATGTTTCTAGTGGGTGTTTGGGAAACAAATACCTCCAATACTTAATTTCTGTGAGCTAAATTTTTGGCTAATCCGTTAGAAAGCAAGGAGCGTATCCTATTGCTTCCTTAAAATAGTTTTTAAAGATGCGATTTTTCTGTGTTGTCCTCGTTGAGTGTTATCTGTAGCCTTGTGGTTTGAGTCTGGTTTTGTTTTGTTTTGTTTTTGAGTCTGCTTTTTTCAACTCATGAAGTATAATACCCAACTCTTCACAAAAGAGGCCTTGTCTGTTTTTTCACCTGGTGTGTCTAATAGGTAATTCTGCATTTCCATTTTTCTACTTCAGCAACAAATCAGTATTCGGCAGCTCTTCACTATTACCTGCAGGCAGGAGCTGTGTGTTCTGATTTCTTCAATAAAGCCGTGCCCCCTGACGTGTATACAGACCAGGTAAGTTGTTTCTGTGGGCTGTCTTTCTTGTCTACCTGAATGCTTTCATTTTCCTGGACCCCTTTCGGGGTGAATTTGTTTCCACGTATATGATGGTAACTCCTAAATTGAATGCTCTGGACCCAGTTCCTCTCCATATTTTCAGGGCCTATAGATGATTGCTGCTTTAATTTCCTAGAACACCTGAAACTCAACCTGTCCAAAACTGATTTCAGCATCTTACCTTATAGTCTCCCTCCTGCTGAACTTTTTCCATAAAATAACGATGACAAAACTCCAAAACACCACACACCTTTTGTTCAGTCAGCCATCTGAGTTGACCAAGCCCAAATCCTGAGTCTCTTCTATTCGCTAATGCTCTTATCAAAATCCTATTAGTCTTCAAGACATAATTGATTCTATCTTGTAAATCTCAAATTTATTTCATTTTCTTTCTGTACGTATTTCTCTTTCCTCTGGTTTAGGCCACCGGTATCAACTTCTAAATGGTATTTTTCAATACTTAATAATAAATGGCTTTTGAAATAAGTCCTTAAATTTTTTAGTAACCAGCTATTTTTAATGAAAAATTATAATTTTTAGAGCACTTTTAGAATCACAGCAAAATTAAGCAAAAAATAAGAGTTCTTACATACCTACCATTCCCACATACACACAGTTTTCACCACTGTTGACTTTCCACATCAGAATGGTAATGGTAAATTGGTTACAGTTGATGTTAACTAGTTTTTGAAAATAATCAATTTGTTTTTGTAGGTAATAAAACGAATGATAAAATGTTGTTCTTTGCTGAATTGCCACACACAGGTTAGTTTATATTATGTTGGTTTATTTTCATGTGTATAGTTTTGGTTAAGAATTTGGCATATTCTTTAAAATTTTTTAGTAAATTTTAACTAAAATGAAAGTATGAATTAGAAAACATTGGTCTTTGAATCTTCTAAATGGAAGTGTTTTCAAGTGTGTGTGTGTGTGTATTTTATATACATATTTTTTTTAATATTTCATTTATTCATGAGAGACACACAGAGAGAGGCAGAGACATAGGCAGAGGGAGAAGCAGGCAGAGACTTGATCCCAGGACCCCTGATCACACCCTGAGCTAAAGGCAGACACTCAACCACTGAGTCACCCTGGCATCCTTTTTTTTTTTTTTAAATATTTAAGAGTGGATATGTACATCTGTCACTAGAGAAACACAAATCAATACCACAGTGAGATACCCTTCATATTGACTAGGATGACTGTAATTGAAAGACAGACAGTAGCTACTGTTGGTGAAGGTGTGGAGAAATTGTAACCCTCATACACTCACTGTTGGTAGTGATATAAAATGGGGCAACCTCTTTGGAAAACAGTTTGGCACTTCTTCAAAATGTATGCTTAAAATTACCATGTGACCTAGCAGTTTAATTCCTAGGTTTGTAACCAAGAAAATTAAAAACCTGTCCATAGGAAGATTTGTACATGAATGTTCACAGTAGCATTATTCATAAGAGCCAAAAAGTAGAAACAACCCAGATGTCCATCAGTTGATGAATGGATCAATAAAATTTGGTAGATCCTACAGTAGAATATTATTTTGCCATAAAAGTGAATGAAGGGCTGATACATGCTATATCAGGGATGGATCTTAGAAGTGTTTATGTTGAATGAAAACGACATTGACATGGCTTTGTAGTAGGATTTCATTCATATGAAATGTCCAGAGTAGGTGAATCTATAGTCAGAATGTAGATCAGTGGTTGCCAGAGCCTTGAGGGGGCGGAGGAGTGAATTAGCTGTGACGGCTCTAATTGCATGCTCTCTACATCCTTGAAGTCATTACATAATACTTTTGTTTGGCAGTTTTCCATTCCTTTTAGTTTTCTGAGCTGGCTTTTTGCCAGTTTCTCAAATAAAGCTGGTAAAAATTTATGATTTAGGTCATTGATTAACAACATTAGGCAGATTTTTTTTTTTTTAAGATTTTTATTTGAAAGAGGGAGAGAGAGAAAGCTCAAGAGAGTGAGTGCTCACAAGCGGGGACATGGCAGAGGGAGAGGGAGAAGCGGGCTCCCCACTGAGCAGGGAGCACAGGATCGTGATGATGTACGAATCATTAAAAATTACCCCTGCTGGGGGTACCTGGCTGGCTCAGTTGGAGCAGCACACAGCTCTTGATCGTGGGGTTGTGAGTTTGAACCCCACTTTGGGTGTAGAGATTACTAAACAATATTGAATAAAATAAATTTACTCTATCCAAAGCAGGAATCATTGTACTGGTTACATGAAACCATTTTTCAAATCTTTATTTATGTAGGTGGCAATTTTATGTCAGTTCCTCAGAGAAATTGACTACAAGACAGCCTTTAAATCATTGCAGGAACAAAACAGGTATGAATGATTTTTAAATAAAATGAAGTTGAAATTTTCTGCTTAAGAAAGAGGAAGTAACTAAATTCTGTTTTTCAGTCACGATGCTATGGACTCCTACTATGACTACATATGGGATGTCACCATTTTGGAATACTTGACTTGTATCCTTTCATCAATACATGGGCTATTAGAACAGTTCGTTTCTGTAAATTAAAAAAATACTTTGTACTTTACAAATCAAAGTTGAGGCACAATTGAGATTCTGTGATGGCATTTAATCAGATTTATTATTCTTAACTGATTTGTTTAGATCTTCATCATAAAAGAGGAGAAACAGATAAAAGACAAATTGCAGTAAGTTACTTTATGCCTTTCTTCAGTGTATACTATTTCCTCTGGTATTAAACTATTGTTAAGATTTGGACCAACAAAGAAAGATTTTGTGTACCTAGTTGCTACCAGAATTTGGTTATCTTGTTTACTTTTAACAGATCCTGTTTTGATCTTAGAGCTTTTACCCCTACTTTATTTTGTATTAAAATGTTAGATCATGTCCTTTCTCTGCTCCAAATCTTTAAATGATTTCCCATCTCGTGTGGCGTCAGATCCTCATGGCCTACAGGGCTGCAGATGACTTGACTTCGAACCATCTACCTGACTTTCTCCCCTGCCAACTTCTCTTACCCCATTAGCCCTACTGTTCCTTGCATATGCTGAAAGCATTCACCACTGTGGGGCCTTTGAAATTTAAGTTTCCAGAAACATTTCTTCTCTCAGGTCTCCTGAGATGTCATCTTAGCGACCATTTCCTGGCCATCTTATAAAACTGCAGTGTCTCTCCCCACCCTTTCCCCCCCAATACTCTCTCTGCTTCTCATTTCCCTTTTGAAATTTTCCTCTATTATACTTACCTACCTTTGATGTACTATATACTTACTGGCTATTTCCCCACAAAGTAGGGACTTGATTGTGTCATAATTGCTACCTAGAATGGTCCCTGGTGCATAACAGATGCTCAGTAGTTATTGAAGAGATGAATTATTTATATAAAAATTTGACTCACTAGCCAAAGCATTATAAATTTTTGGCCCATTTTTACTTGCCTAACATTCATTGCATCGTTATCACTATAGATACTTTGTCTTTGCTCTTTCGCCCATATTAACAGAATTTTGCCCTATAGTATGTCTTTTAAAGTTCCCTACTTGGACTAAATTGTATGACCATCATTTAGAGGAATAATGATAATAGTTTGTTTGTTTGTTTGTTTATTTATTTATTTATTTATTTATTTATGATTTTATGATTTTATTTATTCATGAGAGAGACACAGAGACAGGCAGACACAGGCAGAGGGAGAAGCAGGCTCCCTGCGGGGAGCCCGATGTAGGTATCAATCCCGGAACTCCAGGATCACACCCTGGGCCCAAGGCGGACACTCAACCACTGAGCCCCCTAGGGATCCCTATAGCCTGATAGTATTAAAAAAAAAAGAAAGAAAAAGAACATAAAGCCGGCTTTACTTGGGAGGCGAGTCCCTTGCCACTTCCAGCCTGTGCACGGCTGGCAGGCGGTATGAGCCTGTCACTTCCCCAGTGCTGCTTCCAAACCGTTTCTCCTTGTGATTGGTTTACGCTTTGTCCTTAAAGCTTACGTCTTTTCCTTACCAGCTCATCTAACCAGTCTGCTGGTTATTCCTCTGCGTGCATCAGGATGTACATGGTCAGTTTACCCGGTACCCCCCTAGCTTTACGGGTTCCATGGTTACCGCGACCCTGCGTTATCCACCCCACCTATAGCTGTGCCTTGTCGTCAGAATTGTTCCACGTAAGAGCTCTGGGCCAGTTACCTGTCCCTCTCTCACTTCCTGGCTCCCATGTTCCTCAGGATCAGTGAGGTGTTCAGGTTGAAGACCAGGTTTTCCCCAGTCTGTCCGCCCCTTCACAGCTTCCCTTCCTTCCCTACTCACTTCAGTGCAGCAAATGCCAATCTGTACGCCGTCAGATACTGTTGCTTGGTCTGAGATGAGGTTCTGGAATCCAGATTTTAAGTTTCCCAGGTAGTTCTTATGGCCAGCCAGATTTGGGATCCCCTCCTTGTCTATGGCTTACTGTCAGAACTACCCTGTGACTGATATTTACAGCATCTTTGCTTTTTTCATCCTTTACTTCACCTGGAAAAATCCCATTTCAAAAACGTGTGCTTTTTTTTTCATGAGCCACTGAGTCTGGTTGGAAAAAATCCTGCAACCATATAAACTTGTGCCACTACCAACCAAACCATGGTCTCCGCCCTTCGCTGGCCCCTCATCTCCTGTGTCCGGGCCAGCGGTCAGTGGTCAGGGACTATTTTAGACTTTCCTTCTGTTTAGCCCCCTGTCCTCTCTCTCCCTATTCCGTGCTTCCCTGCCTGTGTGTAGAATAGACCAGAAGACAGACTGAGCAGCTCCTGTGCACATGGGAACTGTAGTCTTTGGAATTGTGGCCATTAAGTACCAGCTTGAAATCCCTCCTTCCCACCTTTAAAATCTGTCCCTGCGCTCACCGCTCAGGGCACTCTTGGTGAGAAGGGTTACTCCTTGATGAAGGCAAGGTTTTAGGCTTTCTCTCTCTCCAGCGACATTTAATGAGTCGTCTCCACTCCTGTACTTAACCTCCCCCAGCTTACACACGGTTTCATCTGCGGCTGTGCCTCTACTTCCTCTTCCTCTTCTCTGCCTGGTGTGTTGAAGCTCTTCCATCTGGCGTAACTGGACTGCCATCACCGAAGGCCAAAGCCAGTGGGTGCTCTTCAGTCCTTAGCCTTTTGTTCACATCTCACTTCTTAAAGTTCTTTATTCCTTTGGCTTCCTTGACATTTTTATTCAATTCTTCTGTTACGACTTTTCTTCTGTGTGGGTGTCTCCCTCTGTCGACCCCTTAACCTTGGCTCCCCCAAAGCTAGTCCTTCCGTTACTTTCAGGTTGCCCTACATCCTCCCTAGGAGGTGTCATCCACTCATGGTTTTGGCTCCTACGCAGAGCACACCATTATTTCTCCAGTCTCTGGCCATTTCCAACCTCTGCCTTCTCCTTGGACTTGTGTAGCCTGTCATCTTGGTGACATTGTTTGGAAGTAACGCTCTAGTTACACCATAGGACCCGGTTTTCCACACACATTCCCTCAGATTGAAATGGAATCGTCCAGCAATCCTTCCTGCTGATGATCATCATTTCTCAGTACTACTACTGCCACCCTTCAGGCTACAGAACAGTTTTTGTTGTTTAAAGATGTTCTAATTGGCTTTTTTAATCTAAAGGTGTAGATTACTACTTTTAAAGTAATCTGCGAAGGTCCAAATGTGTTCTCCCAGAGTGCTCCTTGGCTGAATTCTGTGGATTATTAATAGGCCGAGGTGACGCTTTCTAATCATGAAAGAAACGAACCACTGTTGCTATTACGCTGCTGAGCAACTAGCTATTTTTTCCCCATTAAAAGAATGAAGCCTTTCCTGAAACATGAATTTTGATTTTTCAGGCTGTTTTGTTGGAGCCTTAATTTAACTGTAAAACTGTGTCAAATGATATTTGGGTTTACATACTGGTATTTTTAGTCCAATGAATTTATGTGAATTAGTGCTACTGCAGAGCAGTATCCCCCGCCCCCTGCGGATAATTGCCAAGGCCCCCGGTGGGTGCCTGAGACCACGGCTAGTGCGAGAGCCCTGTATACACCCCAGGTTGATAACAGTGGTTGTAACCGTACATGCCACAGGTCCTGGGGACGCGAGGTGAGTGCCGCGGCGGTGTGGGATGGCCTTAGGCTACTGTTGGCGTGCTGGGGTACGTCGGGGGGCACCTACTGTTAGTCCATGACCGGTGGCTCTGGTCTGTCTGGATGTCTTCCGCAGCCCTTACCATGAGGCCAACTGTTAGCGTGGAGGTAGTGCTGTATTAGGTGTACTAGCAAGACTTTATTTTTTACCACACCTGTAGTAATGTCACTTTCTTGTTTTGGAAGATCAAAGCCATCGGCCAGACCGAACTGAACGCAAGCAACCCAGAAGAAGTGTTACAGCTGGCAGCGCAGAGAAGGAAAAAGAAGTTTCTCCAAGCAATGGCAAAACTTTACTTTTAAGCAGTTAGTTAAAATTTTTAACTTTTATTTTTTAAACAATGGGCTAAAAAATAAACAGTATTAGATTATATAATACATATGTACACATTTAGTGGTGTTTTCTTTTCAGACAATACTGAAACAGTAAAAACAACTATACAGAAGACTTCATACCATAACCATGGCTTAGATTTATAATTTCTTCAAAGGAAGAGATTCACATGTCCAGTAACAGGATAAACTAGCAATCTAGTATAATTTGTCTTGTACTAGACCCACTCTTGAGGCCAAATTTCATTTTTAAAAAAACTGAAGTATTTGTGTAGAAGTAGCTAGTCTATATACAGCAAGTTCTTACGTCAGGTTTTTTTGTTTTTAATAAATAATCTAGGAGTCAGTATACATGTACTACTTTTCTGCCTTACGAAAATAGAAATTTATGTCAAGTGTTAAGCATTAATCACTTTGACACTGTCCTTAACTCATTATGTAGGAATTTAAAAAGGACCTTAATGGTTTTGCAAACATAAATAGTCGTAGTCACACTAAATTAAGAAAAAGTCCTTGGGGATATCTTGGAGTTAATAAAGTGACTTTCTCATATAAATAGGTTGAAAGGGTACTTCTTAAATTGTGGTGTACAAAGTCATTATAGAGCAACCTCTGTGTCAAAGCCCAAAAGAGGAGCTGCAACATTTATCTTGTTTAAAATTTCTTTGGTATTCCCCCTTTTTAGAGCACAGTTTAAATGCCATGTTCATCTAAGCCTTACTGGTTAAAAAATGTTATGGCAAGGCAAATGTACCAGTTTAAAAAAACATTAAAGTTCACCATTTGTAAAAATTCAAGTTTTATAATAGCTTGCTACAGCAGCTATAGATAAATTAGTCACCTTATTATAAAACTAAACCTTTGTAAACAAGTTTAAATTTTATTTTCAATAACCAAATTGCACTAGTCAAGAATATGAATTTTGAGAATCTAAAAACTAGATTCAAAGTATTGTATTACTCAGTGTCCCCTTTAAGGTAGCCCTTACCTAGTCTAAAACTCCAATGATAAAATTCTTAGTTTATCAAGATACAACTAGTAACACTGGATCAGAAGAAAAATTGTTATGGCATAAATTGTGGCTGGCTTTTATCCAGTCACATTGGGAATGAAGTCATCTTTGTAAACAAGTCCTGCTGCTTAAACAGCTAATCTAGGAATTTCTTCCTTAATGCCAATGCCAATTTTAAGTGTTTTTTTTTTTTTTGTGTGTGTGTGTGTGTTTAATCAAAGAATGGCAGTGAAACTTTCAAATTGGCTAGGACAGTCACAGCACTACTTTCCTGAAAACTTTAGTAGTTCAAGTTCTATGAAATTCTACCCAATACTCAGTCAATCCCAACATGTTTGCTTAGTTAACTTCTTTAGTGTTTTCCTGGTGGTTTCTCAGTGCTCTTCGGCGGTGTCATAATGCCTCCACTGCACACGGGTGACAGCTGTCCCCCCTTTCTGAAGGTGTTTACATAGTTTACTTCATCCTAGATGTGTGAAGGATAGAATAAAAACAAAGTCAAACCAGCAAACTCTTGGGTATTAATTTGAGACTACGTAGGCCTCAACGTTAGTGGTCCCTCTAGGTCTCTGCAAGTAGGACTAGTCCCGTTCTGGAGATTCAGTTGTTTGAATTGCCTGTAACTGTATTTTTAAAAAAACTCTTACCCCGGGCTACTGGCATTGATCCTGAAACACTCCACAGTCTGGCTGTGACATTAGTGTGTGCCCATTAGAACTTTCCACTCCCTAATAGCCTCTAGCACCGCCCTGAAGTATTTTTAGTATCTTTACTACCAGTTTCGGTGACTTACTAGATATCAAACCAAGAAGCCCCACAAGAAACATACCAGCATAGACAGATAATTTGTATGTGTCTGGATATTGTGTCTATCTTCCATAGAAATCTTCTTAAAAATCTTCAGCTTCACAGGGCTAGTACTTTTTATTACACTGACAAAAGGCACCATCCAGTCTACACATTCAGAAATGTTGTCCCATTCCAAACCTAGAGAGGAAAGAGGAAAATGTGAGGTTTACATTAGAAACCGCCCTTAACCATAGTTTGAGAGTGTTAATCTGCTTTAAATTGTTGGAACTTGATTTTGGCCTTTTATTTTATTTGAGAGAGAGTGCAAACATGTGATAGCAAAAGGAGGAGCAGAGGGAGAGGGGCAAGCAGACTCCATGCTGTACACAGAGCCTAACACAGGCCTGAAATCCAGAGTCTGACGCTTAACCCACTGCGCTACCCAGGTGCCCTGATTTTTGGCCTTTTAATAATGTTGACTATTCTGAGGGAGAAAAAGAGCTGCTGCTGTGTTTAAAGATTTATTTGAGAGCACGCGTGCAGGGGGAAGGGCAGAGGAGCAGACTCCCCTCTGAGTATGGAGCCCAAAACAGGGCTCCATCTCAGTTTGTGGGAGCAAATCAAGAGTTGGACATTTAACCCACTAAGCCACCCAGGTGCCCTAAGACTCAGGGCTTCTTTTTTTTTTTTTTAAGATTTATTTATATATGATAGAGAGAGAGAGAGGCAGAGACATAGGAGGAGGGAGAAGCAGGCTCCATACTGGGAGCCCGATGCGGGACTCGATCCTGGGACTCCAGGATCGCGCCCTGGGCCAAAGGCAGGCACCAAACTGCTGAGCTACCCAGGGATCCCTGACTCAGGGCTTCTTAACCAATAACTTCTACAAATGAAACAAATTGTCAACACGCAAAGAATTCTTGAAGTGGAACTATACCTATGTTGACTAACTTCAAATGGGTAGAAGTTCCATTTGACCTTATTTTTTGTTAATGGATATATATTGAAGATTAGAAAGTACTTCTAACACAAGGGAAGGTAATCTGTAATTTTATTTTAGAGCACGAGCGGTGGGGCAAGGGAAGGAGGGGGATGGAGAGAGAGTGCGAGCTCGAGCAAGGCAGGGGCAGAGAGGGAGGGAGAGAAGCAGACTCCCTGCTAAGAGCTGATGCCCGGTGGACTCAATCCCAGGACCCTGGGATCATGACCCGAGCCAAAGGGAGACGCTTAACCAACTGAGCCGCCCAGGTGGCCTCTAAACTAATTTTCTTCTATCTTGATAGGAAGCTGAGGTTGGTACAAGTGCCCTTCCTAGTTGTGCACATGTAAGGAAACACACAGTGCCTTACCTGAGGCTTTCTTAACTACCTCAATAGAGGTAAAATGGCACAGGGCAGCGGCAGCCAATATTCTGTACTGGAACTCTAGTGAGTCGACGGCCAGAATACACAGATCTAAAAGCTAGCAAAGGAAAAAGCAAAAACATATTTAGGAGGAGAAAGGATGAGTAATACGTGTTGCTCCTAAAGACCAGTCAGCTGTAATGAGTACTTCGATGTGGACCCATATGCCAAGATTGCTAGAACTGCAGGGATCCGAAGAGAACTTACTTCAGAGTGGTGGCTTGAGTTGGGAAGTGAATAGGGACCAGGACTGTTAGGATGCTATGTGGTGGTAGTGGTAGGAAGGGCGCCTAATCCAGAGTGGGGAAGGCCTGTGCTGCGTGAATCTTAAAAGCCAAGGCAGCTGGGAAGATGGGCGGGGGGGGGGGGGGGGTGGTGTAGGAAGTATTCCATGTCTAGGGAACAGCACTGGCCAAGACGATGAGAAGGTACCCCTTTCCCTTGGAACTCCTCGTGCAGAACAAAGGAATTCCTTTCCTTGATTCCCTAAAGGGAGAGGAGGACAGTAGCTGGAGAGGGACAGAGGGTCATAGGTGAGCTCGGTTACATCATAAAGGGTCCTGAAGAATTTTAGTTCTGATTACTGAAATTACTGGACTATTTTAAGTCAGGAAAGATACATTTTTAAGAATGATCCTTCAGAAACCTAGTCCCTTCTGTATATCTGCCTCAGTGTAGTCTGAACAGTGAGATTAGATTAGCTAAAAGGCAGTATAATCCAGGTACTAAGTTGAACAAAGGGCAGAATGGTGTAAAAAGGCTACATTTCAGAGGCCTAAGGTGATACCTGTCCAGTGGAATAAAACAAGTTGTTCACACGGGTCCAAAAGATAGAAATGTGAGTAAAAGAGTTAGAAACAAACAATGTAGACACAGTGATTACTAGCTTATCAAATGTTTGTTCTCTATCAAAAGGATGTAGTGGCTGCCTAAGATAATCTGGGATACTGGGAATTGTGACAGAAATAAATAAGCCTTCTTCATTAGAAAATTTTGTAAGATGAACCAGTTCTAATATTTTACTGGTAATTCAGTTTTAGTTCACAGTGTGTTGACTAGATTTAAAATACAAATTAAATTTCAACCTAGGAAAAAAATAAATTTCAACCTAGGTTCTTTAAAACCCATCCCAGAACACCACAGTTCCTTCAATTCCATGGTAAGCTTTTCGTATCCTGCAGAGAATTAGAACATCTGTCTTCCTCGCTCCTATATGGCAGTTATGGTAGCCATTAAGATACCTCCGAGGAGCAGGCAGGAAGAACGTTTGTTCTGCTGGCCTAGGAAAGCAGAGTTTAAACTCAAGTTTTAGAAAAGTAACTAAGGGGCAGCGGGGGGGGGGGGGGGGGGGGGGGACTCAGCGGTTTAGCGCCGCCTTCAGCCCAGGGTGTGATCCTGGAGTCCCAGGATCGAGTCCCACGTCAGGCTCCCTGCAGGGAGCCTGCTTCTCCCTCTGCCTGGGTCTCTGCCTCTCTCTCTGTCTCTCATGAATAAATAAAAATCACATAGACTCAGGGCCCCTTTTAGAAAATAAAAATAAAAAAAGTAACTAAGGTACTCTTCATTCTAATGGTACCCCGTGTTTTCAAATTAATTTCATACGAAAGACAACAGACAAAATGCCTTTTTCCATTTTACATCAAAAAGAGGTATTTCACTGTAATTTTGGACTCAAAGAATGAAAACTACTCGTAATACATTTAAACTCAAACATTAATAAGTTTGTTTTCTAGAATTACTAAGCAACACAAGATTCTGTTCCCAGTATTTATATATCAGCAGTTCTGTTCTCATCAGAGTGAATTTAATTCATTGTTTCTTGTAGTTTAGCTTATTAAGACTATAAATGCACTAACCAGCTATAATAAACGACATTAGCATATATTCAGTGGAAATACCTGAGCTATTTGAATGAACTTTTCCTGAGAATACTGAGGTAGAAGAACTTTAGGAGCATCTTTAAGAGCGTCAACTTGGAGGAAGAGATTTAGCCAGGAGATGACTGTTACAGGACAGAGTTCCCATTTTAAAGCCTGTTAATGGAATGAAAATACCTGTTAATAAATGTAGGTATATAGACAATTTAATAAATTGCTATTTTACTAGATAGTCATTTAAAAGCTTTCTGGTTTGGCTTATTCCATTTTTATTAAAAATATTCATAGCTACCTCAGAATGTAAAGGTGCTTATATTTTCCAGTCTATTAATATGGGCCCCTTTATTATTCTCTAGTTGTCTTTATTTAGAAAGCTCATTGAGCCTAGTATTCATTCCTCTTCTTTCTTACAGCCCCTGGTCTTCCACATCTATTTATTATTTATCAAAGCTGCCTTTGTGAAATTGTATTCAATGACCAAAGCCAATTCTATTCAGATTTTCCAAGAACTGATTCCAGACTTTTTCTTTCCATGGTTTCCATGGTCTTTGATAGCTTCTCATCAATGTAAAAGTTCAAAACAAAAAAGACAAATCCTGATTTATGATATCCTCTCCTCCATGAAGCCCAGGGACTTTACCATTTACAAGCAGTCTACAATAATTAGGGGAGAACAGTGTTAGAGAAAATTCCATCTTCTCTTTACATCCTCTTTATGCAGTGCTTCAAGCCTGAATCTGAGCAAGTTTATTGTGAGAATGGAATCTTGCCTGGGCACTTGATATTTAAGAGCCATGAATATAAATGTTTATAGACATAATTAGCAAAAAATATGAATTTATAATTTATAATATATATACCTTAGATAATCTATAAGTGAAAGTCATTGTTTTCTTGTGTCTTATGTATAAATTCATGGTATCCAGATTTAATAACATACTTTCTAGTAGCTAACATTCAGCCTTAACTCTAATTTGGGGCCTGATTAAAAACCTTTATGCTTCTCTTCTCCATCCTTCTGTGTTAATAGCCCTTTTTTAATAAAAAGAAAAAAAAAAGGCAATGAAATAATTCTCATTATCTTTTGGAAGAAGGGGAAAATCCGAACTAAGATTTGGGAGTCATTGTAATTCATTTATACGTATTCACGCGTGGTATGCTAACTATACTTTTCAAAGTGTTGTTCTTAATCACTTTAAAATCAAGAAGGTATTATATTCTCAATATAGAAAACTTCAAACATAGAGAAAGAGAAAAAGAAGAGTCTACAGGTTAAGTAAATTCCCCTCCATTCATACCATTGTCAGTATGTTGATGCATTAAATTCTTTGAACTGGACCCTAAAACTGAATAAAACCTGTTCTGAACCTGTTCTGATTACTTATATTGTGGTCTTTCAGTAGTAACTACTAAGTTACTAAATTGCAACCTAGACGTAATAAATTTATTACCTTTATTTTTTTTTAATTTATTACCTTTAATATAATAAGTTCCATTCTTAAGATATCCTCTTCACTGCAGGCACCATCAGTGACATAAGCAAACTCTTGGAGCTTAGGAGCATAAATTTCCTTTAAAATGGATTTTTAAAAAAGCACAGTTGAAATTGTGATGAAAACAAAAAGTCACACAAATCACATACAGGCCTCATTTTTAAGGACAGCTTCATAAAGTCATGATGTATCTTAGTAACGAAATTTTTTTTCAAGGATGTAGGAATCTAAATTAGCCAACTATACTGAGACTTATTTTCATAGACCTGATCTTGAATTTCATTTAATAAACAGCTAGAATATTTTAACCAGTCATTTCAGTTAAAAAATAAAAAGCCAAACTTCTTTTAAGATTGCTTGGTGTAGGGGATCCCTGGGTGGCTCAGCGGTTTGGCGCCTGCCTTCAGCCCAGGACGTGACCCCGGGGTCCCGAGATCGAGTCCTGTGTCAGGCTCCCTGCATGGAGCCTGCTTCTCCCTCTGCCTGTATCTCTGCCTCTCTCATGAATAAATAAATTCTTAGTGTATTGGCCAGACTGAAACAAGGCTTAACTAAGGTCTAGAAACTACGGAAAACATTTCCTTTACTTTATAAAAAGTAGGTTATGTTGAGAAATGTGTTGTGCAGTTTGGCCAACTGGTCTGTCTTAAGAGCCCAGAGAACAAACGGAATGATGAGAGTAGAAGAGAGACCTGCTACGAGTGAGAACAGGCTGGAAAGAATACCTGAAGCATATAGTGAGAGTCCAAATAGTGAATCGGTCCCTCTCCCACCCTCAAAATGATACAGGTTTCAAACTTTCAGAAGAAATTATGATATCCAAACTGTATTAAGAAAAAAGATTGTGTGAAAGAAAACCTCAGGCAAGAAAAGAGTTGTCCTCTATCCTGGCACTACCACCAGGTACAGAAATCTTAAGTGTGGATATAGACCATTATTATTCTAACTCGGTGTCGTATTTATTTCATCTGGTTGGTCAGTATTCAAAGACCCTCCTATGGATCCAAGTGCCAGGATTATGTACAGAGACCACACCAGTGTATTTTGTTCAGCAGAATGTGCCATAGAACACTTCACCCAGGTAATGTTCCAGAATCTAAACCAGATGCTCAGATACTACAAAGGCAACTATGTTTATCCATTCATCCAAAATCAGTAATATTCAGAAAATGTTTTGGAAAAAAAACCCACTCATCTTTCCTACAGAGTTACTGTCAAAAGCTCCATTGGCTAGGATTAATGTGCTGATTTAAAGGAGTCTGAGGTAAATAGATAAACTTTGAGAACTTACCTCAAGTTTGGAAGCAATGAATAATGAGGTAATTCCAATGAGTTGGAGCATATTTTTATTTATATCCTTCTGTGTCAACATAAATCTATCAAAAAAGTCTTGCGCCAGGTAAAATGTTTCTCTATGAAGTGTGTATACTTCACATACCTAGAGAAGAATCCACACGTTGAAATATTCTATGCATTTCTCCAAATTAGAAAGATCTCTCCTAAAATTCCAGTCTTCAGAATACTTTTTTTTTTTCCTTCAGAATATTTCTAAAGCCCAACTTTGCTTTTTAGGATACCACAGCTGGGATGGGGGGGGAGGGGAAGCAGATCATTAACGTGCACTATGATAGGATAAGAAGTATCTATTACCATCCGCATTTGTTCTTACTAGTTTTATAGTTTTTTTTTTTTCCATGAGGACTTAATTTGTTCCCAGATACATTTTATACTTTGGCTGATTAGGAGTGATAACTTTTTTCCATTAATTTCCTAATTGTTTATTGTTGGTAAATAAGTTTTCACGCTTAGTTTGTATTTTCAATTCTAAAGCTCTAAATGATTCTCTTCACTGCTCTATATAGAAATTTAACTACAAAGTGATACAGTTCCTTTCTGTTTTTAACTTCATCTTTTCATGTTGTACTGCATTAGCTAAGAGTCTTTATAGAAGAGAACTGAGTGAACAACATTGGTGATAGAAAAGTCTTGATCTCATCCCTCGTTTTTGACTATGATGGGAATTTCCCTAATGTTTCACTAGTGTTATTAATAATGAACAGTATCTGTCATTTCCATACTTATTATAGGGAAAGCTTTAAATTCTCAACTCCAGGAAGTAGCAAGCATTATGCCCATTTTGAAAATGAGGAAACAGGGATGGAAATACAGGAGTTTCTAATATACAATGTGTTAAGGGAATCTTCATTTATTATACATTTTGAAATGAGTGGAAACAATTTTAAAAAAAGGTCTCTCCCGTCTATTGAGACTTTTTTCCTTTAAAACATTAAAGTACTGTTGAACCATCTTTGCATTCTGAGACTGAAAGGATGTACTAAGAAAAAGTTTAACACTCTGTACAGTTTTGCATATAATCCTATTTAAGGGAAAACAATAAATCTGATGGACAACCACCAGATAAAAGGTCAGTGTAACATAAAAAAGGAAAAAAATCTACCTAATTGTGCTTTGGTTGCTTCCATAATCACTAGGCACTCCAGAAGTCAAGACGCAGCCACCTACTTGTACCGACACGATTGAAATAGCTTCCCTTCTATTCAGAATAAGGTATGAGAACTGGACTCAAAAGGGCAGCGTTCTATAGTCTTAAGAACTTTTCTGATAGCTTCTGAGATCTACTCTGCCATGTATCATTCTACCAAGGAGCCTGTAGGGTTTCTCCCTCCGTGCATCATCCCTGTCAAGCACAGGGAAACTAAAGAGCAAGTATCCAAGGGCTGGAGGAAGATCAGTTGGTCATTTACACAAGTAATCCCTTTCTCAATAATTTGAGACTCTTAGAATTTATCCAGAGAAGGGGAATGGACCAAAGCAGAACATTCTGGCACAGATCTTTAGAAACTTGGAGATCACTGCTACTCCTTTACGTTAATGGCACAGTGCATTATGGAAAGGAATAAAGGTATATATTAAAGGGAGACTATAGGAAACCTACAGGGCTTATTAGCCTTCTAGATATTCAAAGCCTCCTTATCACTTAGGACCTAGAAATCAGGATTCCAAATCCTATTTTGATTTTGGTGACACAGAAAAGGACCTCTAAGGGCCCTGAAACCTCGTCCTGGTTCTTTGCGTAGCAGGGTTCAAAACCTCGTCAGTTATATGTCCCGTTCATCTTGGTTACCCTCAGCCGTAACTAATGCCTGGCACACAGCACCACCCACAGACATCAGGAATTCTCAATTGGGTTTGGCTTGTAAGGGATGTAGTGGCTGTGTTAAGATTTCATTCTCACAAGGCAGACGCGTTCCATTTTGGACTACAGTAGGTATCCCCCAAAAGGATGGCTCCTACCAAGGGCACGTGGAAGGCGCACACACATCTAAGTATCTTTCCATTATACAGAGACAAAGGAAATTTATATTGATGGAACATACCTCTAAAAGCCAGTCTAGAAGTATTGACCTCATCTGTGGCTCCAAGTCAGAATGCAGAACTTCAAAATGTTTGTCGTGAACATATCTGCTCTCTTTTTTTAGCATGTTTAGCCAAACATCCTTTGAACATCCCCAACTATGGAAAGGGAAAGAGAAGAATAACCATGTGACCCACAGAATACGCTATCTGTTTTACAAAGAATAAACTTCAGGCATTGAAATAAAATTTTCAGTTAGAATATGGAAGGAGCAGCTCTTAATAAGTTAGGACAAGATTGCTGGAAACCATTTCTTTAGCATGAAAAAGAAGCCTGAAATTGCACAGCAAGAACTAGGCTGTGGATTTCAGGAGTACTTTCCCCATTTATAAATTACAAATTCTCCCACTTAAGATAACAAGGTTTTCTCAAGAGCGACACTGAAAATCTAAATATTTAAGTATATAATCCCAGTAGAGACCAGCTGCAGTCCTCTCCAAATCGATCGGTAGTCGAGTCACCTAACGTGGTGGTAGCTGGACAAAGTACAGCGAAGGGGAGGGATGGTAAGTGTAAATGTCTGCCTGTTAATTTGTGTATTAGAGCCAAATACACTACACGTTTTGTGCAAGCTGTACCTTTTAGTCACATTAACTAGAAAAAAAGAACTGTGTATGGATCTTCCTAAGCTTGGCAAGAAATAATAGGGTTGATATGTCAAGTGAAAATAGAGTTCATGTTAAAGTGCTTCCATTTGAACAATGATTTTAGAAAAATCATTTAAATTCCATTTAAAAGATGATTCAGCTCTTCTCCTGAGGCTTATGGTATTCAGCAATGAAAGTAACTTCATAAAATCAGTATTTTAAATACCCATATCCTTTGCAAACAGCACCATTCTCGATACACGCATAAATATTAGTAAAGAAAGCAAGTTTTGGATGTTTTTCTATTCTTATGAAGGCAAAATAGGACTCAAAAGTGTCATATTATGTACAATATTTAGTATAATTTTAACCTTTGATATTAAATTACAGAAAATTTTCTTACCTTAAATCAGGCAAAGGTGAAGGATTAATAAAAAGATTTTTAAATCTGTAATTTGTAAATCTAGAGAAGTCACTTGTTCCTATTTCTTTGTGGGGTGTTTCAATGATAATACACGGACTGATCCCCCCGGATAATACAGGTGGCCAACAATTCTGTCATTAAAAAAAAGAGAAAAAAATGGTGCAAAAAATCAGCTTTTGTCTTGGATCGTTCCTAAGTGGAAGTGCATATCTCTACACGGTCTACAGCTAGCATGGCTGACATCTAGTTGACAGGCATATCTTATGCATAAGACATAACAGCTCCGAGTGACTTTTGTGAGTAGCAACAGGTGGGATGTTTTAGAGAACAAAATACAGTTCTGGAAATACAAGAAGACATTAGGTGTCGGGGGAGGGGAGGAATAAGAAAATGCATCTGTAGCCAAACACGAATCACTTTCAGGATCGTAAAAATAAAAATTCTGCCTCGGTTTACGGCAGTGGCAAGGGCACCTTGTTTTATAGGAAGCTCCTCCCTCCCTCCCCACCCCAGGTAAGCCTGCGCCCATACTTCAGAACGTGATAAGGCAAAGCCTTAAAAAATGGAATCCACTGAATGAAGTCAAACATTTAAAGGACCCTTTCCCCAACCGAGGCTGGTACAGTCTCCAGCGTTCTCTGTACCCCACCCACGGGGAACAGGTAGCCAGGGGGACGTGCCAGCTGTCAGTGGCTTCACATCCCACTTGGGCCCCAAGGAGCAGCTCTTAGGACCCTCCACGGCAGTCAGGGAGGGAACAAAGAGCAGTACATTGGACAGATTAGGCGGGCCCTGGTGCACCAGGCGACTCCAAGAGGGAGGGATTTACAAAGAGGAACCAGCTGCTTCAAGGCAAACTTACTCTGCAGCTGTAGGGGGACTGGGGCCGCACCAACCCCCCGGAGATGCGCGCCTTCCCGCTGACCCCCGGGGCCCTCCGGGTCACCATGTCAGCGGGTCTTCCCACAGCCCCCAACAGCACAGTGCTGTTGCCCCGGCCCCCCCGCTTGTTTCGCCCCAATCCCCCCAGCCCAGTCCTGCAGTACCCTAATCTCATACTGCTGTTTCCTGGCGGCCTCCTCTCTTCTTTTTTTGACATCCTGCAAAACAGAAGAGACCACTGTCACACCGAGGTCCCAGCCGGGGGTTTCTCCTCCCCCGCCCCCACCTGCCCGCCTCTCCCCTTGGCTCCCTCACCTGGGCGGTTTTCCTCTTCTTAGCCTGGATTATCTGGGCTTCTTGGGGGGAATCCGTGTGGCTGGGCTGTGGCTGCTGCTTGGCTTGTAAACGGCTACTGCGGGGGAAAGTGGGAGGAAAGCTTTCACCGGGTGCCGAGTCCCAGGCGCAGCGGTAATCGTAAGCGCACGGACAGGACAAGCGAGGTTACCTGCGTCTGGACATCCTCCTCTTTCGGGTGAAGCCTCTGGAGGACGGAGGGGGAAAAGCCAGGCTCAGGAACACGGTCGGCCGCGCTCCCCTCGCCCTGCCCCGGCCCTGCCCCGGCCCTGCCCCGGCCCGCGCGGGTCCTGCGCTGCCAACCCTGGAGGTCCCCGTGTGGCTCGGGGCACAGCCTGCGTACAGCCGCGGCGCGGGGGGCGCGGGGGGCGCGGGGGTCCCCGGGGTCCCCCCCCCATCCCGGACCGGCCGCGGGCGCCCAGGCGGCGGAGGAGCCGGTTCCGCGCCAATTTGGAGAGCGGCGGCGGCGGCGGGAACTGGGGCTTGGGTCGCGCCCTCCGGCCTCCTTGCCGCCCTCCCCGCCCCCGGGCCCGGCCGCCGCGGGGACCCCGGGACCCCGACCCCGGGGGGGGGGGTGAGGGAGACGGGGACGGACCCCGCGGAGGGGCGAAGGGGCGCCTCGGCCAGCCCGGGAGGACACCCGCCCCCGTGCCCTCCGCGCGGGGGGCGCCCCGACGACGCCGGGCCGCACGACCCCTGGGACCCGGCCTTCCCTGCGGCCCCGCCCCGGGCAGCCCCCCGCCCCGGGCAGCCCCCCGCCCCGGGCAGCCCCCGACAGGGCGCCCCCCGCCCCGGGCAGCCCCCCACAGGGCGGCAGCGCGGGGACGCCCCCCCCCCCCCAGGCCGCGCCCGCGGGGAGCCCCGAGGCCGGGAGCCGATCCCCCCGCAGCCCGCACGCCCGGCGCCTCCTCACCGCGGGACCCGCCGCCGCTCCGCGCTCAGCTGGCGCCGGCGCCAACCAATATATAGGCCGGGCAGGGCCCGCCCGCGCGCATGCGCCTCGACTGACACCTCCGGGCGCGCGCCCCTCCCGCCCGCGCTCCCCGCCCGCGCTCCCCGCCCGCGCTCGCCGTCTCCCGCCCGCGCTCCTCCCGCGCCTCCCCCCGCGCACCCCCCCTGCGCGCCCCTGCGCCCCCCCGCGCGCCCCCTTCGGCGCCCCCCACCCCGCGCCCCCCGCCCCCGCCCCCGGCCCCCGCCGCCCAGGCCCTCGGCCCGCGCCCACCTGCCCGGCGCCTCACCTGCCGCTGCGGCCCCGCGCGTCCCGCCCCCTGGCCGGGCCTGGAGCTGCCGGGCGGCGGCCCCGGTGCGCGGAGGCGGCGGGAAGCGGGCGGCCGGGGAGGCGCGGGCTCGGCGGACCCGCCCCCGGGAGCGGCCAATGGGAGGCGCGGGCGGCGGCGCAACGTGCAGCGGCCACGGAAGGTAAACACGGCCCGCGCCCGCGCCCCCGCCCCCGCCCGCCCCGCGCAGGCCGCCGCCGAGGAGCCCCCCGCCCGGGACCCCCGCCCCCCCGCCCGGGCCGCAGCGCCCCCCGCCGCCCCCGCCGCCCCCGCCGCCCGCCACGTGCGGCCCCGCCCCGCCCCGCCCCGCCCCGCCGCCAGCGCGCCCTGCGGAGCCCGCCCGTCCTGCGGAGGGAGCCGCCCGCCCGCCCCCGAGCTCCGCGCGGGACGCCGGCCGGGCTCGGGATCTCGCCGCCTGCACCGCCGCCGCGCCCGGGCGCCCCGCGGGGACCCCGCCCAGGGCCGCAGCGCCGGGAGCCGCGGGCCGGGGACGCCGGCGGGAACAAAGGCGCCCCGGGGGCGGGCGCGGCCCTGGCCCGGCGGGAGCCGCTGCGGGCGGGCGGCGGGCTCCCGAGATGCACCGGGCGCTCCCCCCCTGCCCCCCCCCCGCCCCTCGGAACTCCGAGTCCTCCCACAGCCCCGCGACGCGGGAGGACGAGCCCCGGGGCTTAGAGGCCCACCTCGCCCGCGGGGCGCCAGGGGGCGGGGCCGGCGGCCAAGGCTTCCCGCGCGCACGGCGGCCGGCGGCGGACAGGTGGATGCGCGCGGCGGGACGGGCCCGCGCGCCCAGGCCCCGCCGACCGGGAGCTCCCGCGCAGCCCGGGGGGGGGGGGGGGGCCTGCGGCCCCGAATCGAGTCCCGCGCCGGGCGCCCGGCTGCAGCCCGCTCCTCCCTCCGCCTCTCTCTCTCTCTGTCTCATGAATAAATAAATAAAATATTTTAAAAAAATAAACGAGATGCGGAATCAGAAGTGAACTTCGGCCGGAGCCCCTGGCCGGGAAGTGCAGGGGCCGCAGCCCCGGGAAAGGACACGGGAGAGGCGACCTCAGGGCACGAGGCGCAGCCGGGGACGGACCCGGGTTCCAATCCGGCTCGCCTGCAACTTACCAAGTTCCTCCGAGCATGGGTTTTCTCCAGAAAGCGAAGCAGACCCTCAGGTCCAGGCTCCTTCTCAAGATTATTTACATAGAGACCCCGGTGCACGTGCCCCCCGCAGAGCAGAGGCGCAGGGCCAGGCCCTTGGCCCCCCTGTCCGCTCCTCTTACTGGTTTACACCCGCAGAAACCGACTTGCTTGAAAGATCCTGGGTGAAACAGAAAGCTGAATCACAGAATTGCCATTCCCCAGAATTTTAAATCTTAAAAAAAAATATTGAATGTAAGTCGTCGCTGTTCCCAACGTGGGGCTTGAACTCACAACCTGGAGATCAGGAGTCACGGGCCCTTCCAGCTGAGCCCGCCAGGGGCCCTCAGACTTCGTCCTTCAATACGTTATCTTTGTTTCATATTTGTATACATTCCTCTGTAGCTCCCTCTGTCCCCCACTTATCCCAGTTTTATTTATTTATTATTTTATTTTTTTTATACCAGTTTTAAAATTCACTTATTTTTGCGCTCTGCGGTTTGAGAGATCCAGTCCTGTGTCGGGTTCCACGCTCAGTATGGAGTCGGCCGGAGATTCTCTCTCTCTTTTTCTCTTCCCCTCCTGCTTGTGCTCACTCTCTCTAAAATAAATAATTTCTTTTAAAAATTGACTTTGGGGACAGCTGCATGGCTCAGTGGTTGAGCATCTGCCCTCGGCCCAGGGCGTGACCCCCGGGGTCCCGGGATCGAGTCTCACATCAGGGTCCCTGCAGGGAGCCTGCTTCTCCCTCTCCCTATGTCTTTGCCTCTCTCTCTGTCTCTCATGAATAAATAAATAAATATTTTTTAAAAATTACTTTGAAATGTGTGATATTCTTTCATGCCTGTAATAATTTTAGAAATTTTGGCGTTTTCTAAAGTATGTTTTCCCCGTTGTTCATGCAAAGTTAAAACACCATGTTAGGGCAGCCCCAGTGGCCCAGCAGTTTAGTGCCGCCTGCAGCCCGGGGTGTGATCCTGGAGTCCTGGGATCGAGTCCCACATCGGGCTCCCTGCATGGGGCCTGCGTCTCCCTCTGCCTGTGTCTCTGCCTCTCTCACTCTGTGTCTCTCATGAATAAATAAAAAATAAAATCTTAAAAAAAAAGAATAGTCCCCTTAAAAAAAAAAAACCACCATGTTATGTAAAGTAGTGGCTTCTATAGGGCTTGAATTTTCAGGGGAAAAAAGGGGAGGGGAGAAAAACAGGAAGACTGAGGCACAGGTTAAAAAAAAATCAGGTCCAGCCCACTTATTTCTTGTTTCTGTACCTTTTCCTCCTTATGCCTCCTCTGTGAAACCTTCCCCAAACCCCTTTTCTGTGCTCTTCAGTTCTGCTCACCTCACAGGACAATAATTACCTATTAAAACGTCTTTGATCTCCACCTAGGCCTTGGGTCTTGTTTTGTTCATCTTTTTTATAGTCCGGACCCAGCAGTTCAGAGGCATGTGAAGTAGGACCTTGGTAAATACTGAAGTGAATGATGCAAGGAGATCCCACTGTAGAACTTGGATTCTCCAAGGCTAGAGTAACGGACAGTAGAATTATTCCCAATTAATGATAAGCTTCTTACAAACTAATCAGTTCTATTTTTTAGAAGTTTTAGATTTATGGAAAAATGGCGAAGGTAGAGCCGAGCTTCCATATATCCCTCCACCCTCCCCAACCACCTCGCACAGGTTTTCCTATTATTGACACATTGGTGCGGTGCGTTTATTACCATATGAATCACTGTCGGTGCATTATAATTGGCTAAAGCCCACGCTTCATTCAGATTTCATCAGTTTTACCTGAATGTCTTTGTACTGCAGCCAGATGCAAACCTACCACATGTATGTATCTTACGTATTTTTAAAGATTCTATTTATTTATTTGAGAGTGACAGGGGGAGAGAGCCCTAGTACAGAGGGGGTGGGGTGGGGACTGGGGCAGAGAGAGAGGGCGAGGCAGGGAGCTCCACAGACTCGGGCATCACGGGCATCACGACCCGAGCCGATTGCAGACGCTTCACCAGGTGAGCCCTGAACCCATCGCGTTTAGAACTCACGCCTCCTTGGGGTTCCTCTTGGCTGTGACAGTTTCTCAGATTTTCCGATTTCTTAATGTCCTTGACAGTTTTAAGGAGTGGTCAAGTATTTGTAGGATGCCTTTTTTAATTTTTTAAATATTTTATGTATTTATTTGAGAGCGAGCGAGCACAAGTGTGGGGTGCAGAGGGAGAGGGACAAGCAGGCTCCCCACTGAGCCGGGAGCGTGCGGCCCAGAGGCTCCACTGGGGCTCGGTTCCAGGCCCCGGGCTCCTGACCTGGGCGGAAGGCGCTCGGCTCGCTGAACCTTCCAGGCGCCCCTGTAGGATGCCTTCCTAGCAGAATTAGGTTTTCTAATGGTTCAACTGAGGTGGTAGGTTGCAAGGAAGAACACCACAGAGGTAGACGCAGTTGTCCCCCCCCCCCATGGTACCAAGAGTACGCGCGCATCACCGTGGCTTGTGACTGTTGCTGTTGACCTTGACCAACTACAGTGTCTGTGGAGTCGCTCCCCCACCCCCACCCTCAAATACTAGGCTGGGTGGAAGGAAGCCACGGTGCGGTGCGCCGCCTGCACGGAAGGAGTGGGAAGTTATGCCCCCCTCCTTTAGGGAAAAATATCTCCATGATTTATTTGGAATTCTGCTAGATTTGTCTCCTGTCTCATTGATTAACTCAGCCAGTGATGTGGTTATATCAGCACACACTCATGGATATTTATACTTGTTTTGTTTTCTTTTTTTGTTTTTTAAAGATTTTATGTATTTATTCATGAGAGATAGAGAGGCAGAGACACAGGCAGAGGGAGAAGCAGGCTCCCTGTGGGGAACCCGACAAGGGACTTGATCCTGGGATCCCGGGGTCACGCCCAGGACTGAAGGCGGCGCTAAACTGCTGAGCCACCCGGGTTTTTTTTTTTTTTTTTTTTTTTGTAATATTTTGAATTGTATAACTTGATAGTACTTTATCTGGTTGCTCAAATCGTTCGAGCTTTGGCCAGTGTATTTTTAATATTTTTTTTATCATAGATTTGAAGTTGATGCGTTTTCAAGTGTCATAGTTTCTGATGCATTTTCATAGTTTCATAGTTTCTGATGCGTTTTCACAGTTTCATAGTTTCTGGTGCGTTTTCATAATTTCTGATTCGTTTTCATAGTTTCATAGTTTCTTTTTTTTTTTTTTTAGAGATTCTATTCATTCATTCACAAGAGACACACACAGAGAGAGAGAGAGAGAGAGAGGCAGAGACACAGGCAGAGGGAGAAGCAGGCTCCATGCACGGAGCCCAATGCAGGACTCGATCCCGGGTCTCCAGGATCAGGCCCCAGGCTGAAGGCGGCGCTAAACCACTGAGCCACCTGGGCTGCCTAGTTTCATAGTTTCTGATGCATTTTCAGTTTCATAGTTTCTGATGCATTTTCATAATTTCATAGTTTCTGATGCGTTTTCATAGTTTCTGATGCGTTTTCATAGCTGGGAAGCTCGGCTACTCCCTTTCAGATTTGCTTTTCCCTGATGGTACCTTCGTCTGGATGCTTTTCTCCTGGTGCCTCTGATCCGATGCTGCCTTACAACTTGGTAACACTCACTTTGCGCGACCTGGACTTTTCCAGGCCCGCGGTTTGCGAGCAGGGCCTTGGCCTGCCAGCTTTCCTGGTTGCTCTGCTCACAGGGTCCCCCTCCGTGGCTCGGGGGTGTGTGTGGAGGCCTCCGGAGGGGAGGTTCCCAGCTGGCTCCCGCTCGAAGCTTCCAGGGCCCTTCCCGGGGGAAGGAGCCGCCCTGCTCCCAGGTTTCCAGGCCCGTGGTGAGTCCTCCCTTCCTCCTCCTGGTCCAGCTCACGGTGTCGCCCCCGGGCTGTGTCCCCTCCCCCTGGGCTGGGATGTGGGGCATCGCTGGGGCCTGTGGCCGGCTCCCCGGGGGGTCCTTGGGCCTCCCCGTTGTCACCCTGAGGCCGGCATCTCTACTGCCCACACCTCTGATCTGGGGGTGATCTTTGGGAGAGTCGAGGACATTCTGCACGAGGCGGCCAGTGTGTCGCCCAGGCTCCCCGCCGTCTGCTTCCCTCTGGGCGGCGCGGCTGCGGCCCAGCGGGCCTGTCACCATCCCAGGAACGCAGCTGCCAATGCCGTTCCCGCTGGCCCATGACCACAGGGGGGGCTGTTCTGGTGGCCCAGCCAGTGCACATCCCTCCATGTCCCCCACTTTCGGCGTCCTCCTCGGGGGCAGGTGCAGGGACGGCGGCACAGCCCCCCAGCATCCCTGCCCCGAGGCCGTCGTGCCCAGCGCTGTTGGTCGGGAGCCCCGTCTGCAGTGTGGACGGTCCGGTGACAGTGCAGAGAGACAGGGTTCCCTTGGTTAGGTCCGGACGCACCCTGGGGCCCCTAATGACATGAGCCCATCTGCTGCGGTCTGGCCCAGGAAACCGAGTCAGTTCGGCCACGCACCACGGACAGCCCCTTGTCTCCGGTTGCCCTGTGGGACCATGAGCCCCGGAGACCCAGTTGGGCAGGACCCGCACAGCCCACCGTTGGGGCCCAGTTCTGGGCGGCAGCGCGCCGGCCTCCCCCGAACCCCTCCATCACTCACGGCCTCCCGACCGAGTCCTGCGCCGAGGCTCCCTCGCCAGGGGACAGGATCCGTGCAACACGTCCAGCCTGCGTGTGAACACAGCGCGCTCCCATCAGGGCCACGTCCTGCTCGGCCCTAATTCCTCAGGTCACAGGTGATGTCTTCCCTCCGCGGAGCTCCTTGGTCCCATTTTATCCAGTGGCATCCACTTAGGCCGCCTTATACTGGAGTTATTAGTGATTCTCTTCTTCAAGTTTTCAAGTATTGCAAATGCCAGGAAGTGCAGGCCTAGCAGAGCGCCCTGGCAGGAGTATCCCGCCGAGGGATGGCGATGGGTCCTGCAGGTGTGCCTGGCGGTGTGGTACGGGTCATGGGGTAGGTCCAGAGGAACCTAAAGAGCGGGGGGCCGAGCCATACTCCTGCAGAATGTAGAAACGAATGCTGCGTAAGCATCTAGTGAAGCCCGGACAGCCGACCACGGCTGGAGAAGAGCTGTGGTGATGCCTCGTCCCAGCGTCTCCACTTGGTAGACTGTTGACCTATCCAGGCCGAGTGCTTGGGGGTGGAAATGGGGCAGGAGGAGTCGGGATCTGTAATGCCTTCAGTTCTCATAAAGGGGAAACTGAGTGTTGCCAAGAGGCCAGAAGTCCCGGTTCCAGAATGGGGGTTCCTACCTCGTAATCAGCCTCACATTGTCTGCTGGCCGATCTTCCAGGGATGACTCGCACAGTCCAACCTAACCCTCCGATGGGAGGTAAGCTCCAGGAGGCCAGGGCCTCGGTGTGTGTGGTCCAGCGCTCAGCCTCCAGCCGCTGATGCGGGGTCCGATCACCCGGGCCCTAACACCTGCGCCAGGATCGCCTTAACTGACCCACACGTTAAAAGAACTACCGCGTGCCAGCCCCGCGAGGTCCGTAACTTCCGGGGCCTCGTTCGCTAAGGTAGCTCTAGTGCTCCAAACCCTCCGTCGGTTTTCATGCAATGAATGATGTAAGTATTTGGTGAGTGAAGTTTAAATTGAGCAAAGAAATGGAAGTGAGTGGCTGCACTGCGTTTGCCTTTTAACACTGTTGGAACTTATAAGCCAACACACCCACTCGCTTGAGTCTTGCAACAACCCGACGAGGTTTGTTTGGTAGGTTTTATGGATGAGGAAAAGGGCTCAGGGGACTCAACGGGCTTGTCTAAGGTGACGTAGCTTGCAGGTTGGCACTTGAGCCCAGGACGTTGGCGACCATTCCGCGTCTGCATGGATACCAGCAGAAGGTGACACAGGAGTCGTAGAACACGATCGACAGGGTACAGTGGGAGCTGTGGAGCCTTGGCTTTGGAGGTGACCTTGCACATGAAACATTCCAAACCCCTCCCTCATTTTTCAAAATGGGAATGTAAGATTCAGAGAGGTTCTCTGGGGGCGCCCCTCCAGCTGAAGCAGGGACTACACTGAAGCTGGCTCCTCTGTTTCCTGCCTCTGGTTTGTCCTTAGGTTTCACTCTCCGCTGGAGAGGGTGGACTGAGCTGGTAGGAGACCAGGGTGCCCTCAGCTTCGCTGCGGCAGAGCCCCTGGAGGCCCCTGGAGGCCCCTGGAGGCCCAGCACGCCCAGAGGCCTCCAGCTCGGACAGGAACGCAGCCCTGGCTGAAGGAAACGTCGTTTTTCTCTCTCCCTCTGTCATTTATTTTTCCTTCCTTCTTATTTATCTTGGAGGTGAAGGGCGAGATTATGGAAGAGGCATCCAGCCCACGTTCCCTATGCCTTCCCCTGTAAGACCCGGTTTTGATAAAAGTCACTGAGTTTGAAAGTTAGTAAAAAGTAAAGAAGTAACCTCATTTCTCTCTCCTTTTATTTACTGGTTTTAGAACTGCTCACCACTCAGAACCTAGTTTTGTTTTTCTTTCTTTCTCTGATGCCCCCCGGTCTGGGCCCTGCTGGCTAACCGAGGGTTCACCTTGCATGGACTCCAAGGGAATCTTGCCTCATCCAGTAGGAGTGACTTTACCAGGCCATGGAGAAGATAATTCCATTGACTGGCCTTGCACATCACTCTGTCTGTGAGTCAGAGCCTGGCGAGCAAGAGCTCAAACCTCAATCCTACCAGGAATCAGAGAAATTCAACAAAATGCCATTTTTCAACCATCCAGTAGTAGGCAAAAAAAAAAAAAAAAGAGAGAGAGACAGAGAGAGATAGGAGATTGCTAATATTTTGTGCTGGCCAGGGGGGAGAAAATGAGCATTCACACATTACTGCTGTAAATAGGAATTACTGTATCTTTTTAGAACACAGCCTACTGTCTATTAAAATAAAAAAATATATATAGAGAGAGATTACATTCAGTCATGTTATTCTTGTTCCTTCATCCTGTGGAAATCAAGGCTTAACAGTCTGTAAGGTCATATGTTCAAGAAAGTTCACCAGAGCATTATCTGGGATTGCAAAAGCCTGAAAACAATTTGAATTTCTGTCAGGAGGTGTTGAATAAACTGTGGTTTGTCTGCAGTACGGAACATACCATGTTGTTATGTTTTAAAAAACCAGGCGAGGCTTACATGCCGGGGCTGAGAAAGCTGTCCCGGAACGGTACCACGCGAGTAGGGCAGGAAAAGTCACGGATGAACGTTAATGGGATGATCTTACAGTTTTGGGGAAAATGCAGAACTCTTTCTCCACGTGTCTGCGTGATCGCACGACTCTGCAGGACAGCATCTCAGCTGGTCAAGTGTGTAATCGTGAGGTTAGAAGTGGGATGAGGAAGGAGACATTAACCCCTCTGCGATGTTGGACTTGTTACAAGCACTCAGGGATACTGTGATTTTTTTTTTAATAAACTGAAAAAAAAATGGAGAGAATGGGCTTGCGAGACAGATGGGCTATGATCCAGTTTCTGTCGCTTACTGGTTTGCGGCTGGAACACTGGACCGTCCAGGTGTGTCCGCAGCGGCCCGGCGACAGTCCTCCCAACGTTCTCTGCCCGACGCTGGCCTCCAGGACCCAGGGCTCCGGGGCTCCGTTTCCCTCCCTCCTCACAAAGGGGGGATGACTCGCCACGGTGCTCAGCCCTTGGGGCTACGTTCCCCGGGAACCCAGCCAGTGACCCAGCCGAGAAGTAGGACGGGCTGAGGGCCTCGGGTACCCCAAATGCATGTTCAGAGGTTCAGGCTCTTACTGGATCATTTATTCTTATCTGAGCCCAAATAAGCTTTTCCAGCCCGAGCGCATTAGCGAGGGTGCTACGGCCGGCAGCACCCCGACCGCAGCCCGGAGGGCCTGCTCGTCCCAGCCCCGGGGCGCGGGGAGGACACAAGGACTCAGCGAGCTGGCTGGTCTGGAGCCAGGCCCTGCTTTCACAGCGAATGACCCCTCTTCATAACGGCGACGCTGAATTATTAGGGAGAAACAAATTCATTCTTTACATTATATTTTAAAAATTATTTATTTCCTTAAGTCATCTCTACACCCAACATGGGGCTCGAACTCATGACCCCAACATCCAGAGTCACGGGCTCTTCCGAGCGAGCCAGGCAGGCGTCCCTCATGCTTTATATAATCCTATAAATGCCCCTAATTAGACTGTAATGCAGCCTAGAAGTCTCCTCACCGGAGAGGATTAGACGTTTTCAGTTTTGCTGCTTAAAAAGTAAGGATTGGTTTCATATCAGTGCCGCATACAACAGAGGCCTTTGTCCAATGAGGGAGAGATAGAAACCTGCGTAGCTAACCATGGCGGGCGTTAGAAATTGTCCACAAAGGCTATTAACCTGGAGCAATGGACTCATCTCCTACAAACGTGTTATTTGTTTAATTGCTAAAATAAGGTCTACAATCTATGCTCCAAAGTCCTTGGGGCCTGCCTGGGGAATTTTGGGACTCAAAACTTTTCAGATCTCTTGAAAGGCACTACGTGTATAACGTGGTATGTTATCTAACAGCTCCAGCAGGAGCTAAGGAGGCAAATCATGACCAAAGAGGCGAATAATTCTGCAGCGAAGCATTCATTAGGACAAAGAGTGCGTAGTGTACTTAGACAATAATAAACCACTGAATGAAATAGTGGAGTAAAAAGAGATTGTAAACACTCTAACACTCAAATATTTTTTTTTAGATTTATTTATTTATTCATGAGAGACACACACAGAGAGAGGGAGAGACACAGGCAGAGGGAGAAGCAGGCTCCATTCAAGGAGCCCGACGTGGGACTCAATCCTGGGATCCCAAGATCATGCCCTGGGCTGAAGGTGGTGCCAAACCGCTGACTACCCGGGCTGCCCAACACTCTTATTTCTAAGAAAGCATTTTATAAATGTTTAAATACACGCAGGTTCGAATTCAGCTACATATGCCTGTGCATACGCAAGCCCCGAGTGTCCCTGACCTCTCACTGGCGGCAGGCTGGAGGCCCCCCCCACCATCCCAGGAGCTGGATTCAGGGAAGCATGCGATTAGGGGCCTCCTGAAGGACTTCTCCCCATGCCTGAGGTATTTAAGTCTCCATCTAAGCACTTCT
The DNA here is from genome assembly GCF_905146905.1 of Nyctereutes procyonoides. Taxonomy (NCBI): domain Eukaryota; kingdom Metazoa; phylum Chordata; class Mammalia; order Carnivora; family Canidae; genus Nyctereutes; species Nyctereutes procyonoides. The sequence goes on from NW_026575137.1 coordinate 10,598,288, forward strand.
TCTTTAATTACCAAAACCACCATAAACTCACATCCACTGATAAATGTGCTTAGGTCAAGGCCAGCTGTTGACTCATCACACATTTTCACTATATCATCGAGGTACTTTTCCCCACCTGTCTGTGGTTTCATCTTCATCAGCCCTATTATCCTCACGATCATCTGTATGTAAAACCATTTCACACACTCATTAGTTTGGCTACTATGAAAAAAAAAACCGACAACAACACGTGTTGGGGAGGATGTAGAGAAATCAGAGCCCCTCTACATTGTAGGTGGGAGTGTTAAAATGGTACCGTTACTGTGGGGAACAGTAAGGCATCACCCCAAGAAAATAAAATTACTGTATAATCAGCAATTCCATACAGCCAGACTTCTGGGTACTCAAAAGAATTAGAAGCAGGTCTCAGATATACTGTGCACCCATTTTCACAGCAGCCTTATCCACAGTAGCTGAAACAGAAAAGTGACCCAAGTGTCCATCAACTGATGAATGGATAAGCAAAATATAGTAAAACATACTATGGAAAGTTTTTAAAGATTTTATTTATTTATTCATGAGAGATACACGGAGAGAGGCAGAGACCCAGGCAGAGGGAGAAGCAGGCTCCCTGTGGGGAGCCCAATGGGGGACTCAAACCCGGGACCCCGGGGTCATGCCCTGAGCCGAAGGCAGATGCTCCACCGCTGAGCCACCCGGGTGTCCCTCCAATGAATTTTTAAAATGTATTTTATTTTTAAGTAATGTCCACACCCAACATGGAACTCGAACTCATAACCCAGAGATCAAGAGTCCCACACCTCACCTCTGCTGACGGACCCAGCCAGGGACCCCCCCGCATACAATGGAATATTATTTAGCCTGAAAGAAGGGAGAAGGTCCTCCTTATGCTACAACACAGATGAACCTTGGGGGGACGCTATGCCAAGTGACACAGGGCATCACAATAAAGACAAGTAGTGCAGGATCCCACTCGTATAAAGTACCCCCCGTAGTCAAAACCAGAAAGATGGAAGTTGTAATGGTGGTTGCCAGGGACCGGGGGGAGGGAGAATGGAGAGCTGCTCGTAGGTTTAGAGTTCCCATTTTACAGGATGGAAGGAGTAACGGGGATGCTTCATGGCGATGGTTGCACAGGGCCAGGGTGTTCAACACCACTGAACTGTGCACTTAAAGATGGCTAATGTGGTCCATTTTATATGTATTTTACCACAATTTAAAAAAATCCTGTGCACACAGAATCTTAAAAAAAAAAAAAAGCAGTTTAGCAATTTTCTCACTCAAGAGATGCCCAGCAGAAGGGTCGCTGTCAAGGTGGAACATTTCTTTGGTGTCGGCCTTATACTTCTGACCGGCGACCTTGGGGCATAAGTTGTCTTCTCACTGGTGAAATCCTTCAAAGTCTTCCTAGATTTAGTTTCCAAGGCCCATGCCAAGCATTTTTAAAAATGAATCTCTAATTTTGAAGTGATTTTACACTTACAGACAAGTTGCGAATACAGTACGGAGCCCCTGTGCAATCTGCACCCATCTTCCACTAACGTCAAGTAACCACGGCACGTTTGTCAAAACTAAGACATTAACAAGGCCTAGTACAATTAATGGATACCCATGTTTTATCAGATTTCACCAGTTTTTCCCACTGATGGCCTTTTTTTTTTTTTCCTGTTCTAGGATCCAGTCCAGGACACTTCACTGCATTTAATCACCAAGTCTCCTAAGATAAAAAAAAATAAATAAAAATAAAAAATTAAAAAAAATTAAAAAAATTAAAAATTAAAAAAAAAATCATGTCTCCTGAGCTGCCTCTTGTCTGTGGTCTTTCCTCAGTCTTCTCTTGTTTCCCCACAACCTTGAAACTTTTGAGGAGTGATGGTCACGTGTTTTGTAGAACGTCTTTCAATTTGGTTCTGATTTTCCTCATAATTAATGTGTGGTTATGCATCCTATCGATGCCAAGCATTTTTTTTTTAAGATTTTTATTTTTAAGTCCTCTCTACACCCAATTTGAGGCTCAAACTCACGACCCGGAGATCTAGAGTCACATGCTCAACTGACTGAGCCAGCCAGGTGCCCCAATGCCAAGCATTTTTATTTTTATTTTTTTATTTTTATTTTTTTAATAATAAATTTATTTTTTATTGGTGTTCAATTTACCAACATACAGAATAACACCCAGTGCTCATCCCGTCAAGTGCCCCCCTCAGTGCCCGTCACCCATTCACCCTCACCCCCCACCCTCCTCCCATTCCACCACCCCTAGTTCGTTTCCCAGAGTTAGGAGTCTTTATGTTCTGTCTCCCTTTTTGATATTTCCTACCCATTTCTTCTCCCTTCCCTTCTATTCCTTTTCACTATTATTTATATTCCGCAAATGAATGAGAACATATAATGTTTGTCCTTCTCCGATTGACTTACTTCACTCGGCATCATACCCTCCAGTTCCATCCACGTTGAAGCAAATGGTGGGTATTTGTCGTTTCTAATGGCTGAGGAATATTCCATTGTATACATAAACCACATCTTCTTTATCCATTCATCTTTCGATGGACACCGAGGCTCCTTCCACAGTTTGCCTATTGTGGACATTGCTGCTAGAAACATCGGGGTGCAGGTGTCCCGGCATTTCCCTGCATCTGTATCTTTGAGGTAAATCCCCAACAGTGCAAGTGCTGGGTCAGGGCAGGTCTATTTTTAACTCTTTGAGGAACCTCCACACAGTTTTCCAGAGTGGCTGCACCAGTTCACATTCCCACCAACAGTGCAGGAGGGTTCCCCTTTCTCCACATCCTCTCCAACATTTGTGGTTTCCTGCCTTGTTAATTTTCCCCATTCTCACTGGTGTGAGGTGGTATCTCATTGTGGTTTTGATTTGTATTTCCCTGATGGCAAGTGATGCGGAGCATTTTCTCATGTGCCTATTGGCCAAGTCTGTGTCTTCCTCTGTGAGATTTCTCTTCATGTTTTTTGCCCATTTCATGATTGGATTGTTTGTTTCTTTGGTGTTGAGTTTAATAAGTTCTTTATAGATCTTGGAAACTAGCCCTTTATCTGACACGTCATCTGCAAATATCTTCTCCCATTCTGTAGGTTGTCTTTGAGTTTTGTTGACTGTATCCTTTGCTGTGCAAAAGCTTCTTATCTTGATGAAGTCCCAATAGTTCATTTTTGCTTTTGTTTCTTTTGCCTTCGTGGATGTATCTTGCAAGAAGTTGCCGTGGCCAAATTCAAAAAGGGTGTTGCCTGTGTTCTCCTCTAGGATTTTGATGGAATCTTGTCTCACATTTAGATCTTTCATCCATTTTGAGTTTATCTTTGCGTATGGTGCAAGAGAGTGGTCTAGTTTCATTCTTCTGCATGTGGATGTCCAATTTTCCCAGCACCATTTATTGAAGAGACTGTCTTTCTTCCAGTGGATCGTCTTTCCTCCTTTATCAAATATTAGTGGACCATAAAGTTCAGGGTCTACTTCTGGGTTCTCTATTCTGTTCCATTGATCTATGTGTCTGTTTTTGTGCCAGTACCACACTGTCTTGATGACCACAGCTTTGTAGTACAACCTGAAATCTGGCATTGTGATGCCCCCAGATATGGTTTTCTTTTTTAAAATTCCCCTGACTATTCAGGGTCTTTTCTGATTCCACACAAATCTTAAAATAATTTGTTCTCACTCTCTGAAGAAAGTCCATGGTATTTTGATAGGGATTGCATTAAACGTGTACATTGCCCTTGGTAACATTGACATTTTCACAATATTAATTCTGCCAATCCATGAGCATGGAATATTTTTCCATCTCTTTGTGCCTTCCTCAATTTCTTTCAGAAGTGTTCTATAGGTTTAGGGTATAGATCCTTTACCTCTTTGGTTAGGTTGATTCCTAGGTATCTTATACTTTTGGGTGCAATTGTAAATGGGATTGACTCCTTAATTTCTCTTTCTTCAGTCTCATTGTTAGTGTATAGGAATGCCATTGATTTCTGGGCATTGATTTTGTATCCTGCCAGGCTACCAAATTGCTGTATGAGTTCTAGCAATCTTGGGGTGGAGGCTTTTGGGTTTTCTATGTAGAGTATCATGTCATCGGCGAAGAGGGAGAGTTTGACTTCTTCTTTGCCAATTTGAATGCCTTTAATGTCTTTTTGTTGTCTGATTGCTGAGGCTAGGACTTCCAGTACTATGTTGAATAGCAGTGGTGAGAGTGGACATCCCTGTCTTGTTCCTGCTCTTAGGGGAAAGGCTCCCAGTGCTTCCCCATTGAGAATGATATTTGCTGTGGGCTTTCCGTAGATGGCTTTTAAGATGTCGAGGAATGTTTCCCTCTAGCTAAGCATTTTTTTAATACTAATTTATCAACATCATTCCGAGCCTTAGTGACTGTACTGATGGTAACTGAAGGCCGAACTTTTTCCGGTGGAGCCTGCGACTCTTGATCTCGGGGTCATGACTTCGAGTCCCACGTTGGGAGTAGAGATTATGTAAAAATCTTTTTTTAAAAAATCTTTAACTTTTGTCTTCTGCAGTTGTTTTCTTATTTTTATTAATTTTTGCTCCTCATCATTGTACAACTTAGACGACTTCTGTCCCTTTAGGTCATAGATAGTAATGATTCTACTCCGTAATCTTTCGTAAAATATGTCCCAAACGTGCCAGGATGGAGCTTCTCTGATGACCTACCTCTCTGTGCCGCTGTTAACAGGAGAGACTTTTTTTTTCTTCTTTTTTGTCTTCTCACGTTTACCAGGAGGGTATCTTTGATGTTTTCCTGGTTACAAAAAGAACACAACAAAAAAGGCAACAAAACTCCAGCACTCAGCAGATATTTTGAGAGCGATGTTGTGACAGCTGAGTCTTTGGTCCCTTCAAGCTCATTTATGCTGCAAAATAAGTTTCGGTGCCAAATTTATGGAATAACTTTTGGGTTGAAGGGCTTTTCAGATGTGAATCGCAGATAAGGAAACGTGGACCTAATTTTTTTGTAGAGAATTTTTTTATGCAGTGGAAGAAATGTCCATTTCCTGCTGTATTAAGAAATGCTGGGTAGCCTGGGTGGCTCAGCGGTTTGGCGCTGCCTTCAGTTCAGGGCGTGACCCCGGGGTCCCGGGATCGAGTCCCACGTCGGGCTCCCTGCATGGAGCCTGCTTCTCCCTCTGCCTGTGTCTCTGCCTTTCTCTGTGTCTCTCATGAATAAATAAATAAAATCTTAAAAAAAAAAAGAAAGTAAGAACTTCTATTAAAAAAAAAAAAAAAGCTTCCTGAGCACCTAGGACAAGAATTCTCCAACCCTCCTCCTTTTTTTTTTTTTTTTTTAACCAGAGACCCTTTTAGTCTTGGGACAATGTGTGTGTAATGGCCAGACAAGGGTTCTGATAGGATGGGTAACCAGCCTCATCACACTGAAATAATGTCATTTCTAGAAAGAGCCGTTTCGGCCGGCCTTCCAACCAATTCCGGTTACACAGAACATTGGCTCCATGTTGTAGTTTGTTTGTTTGTTTGTTTATTTATTTATTTATGTTTTATTTTTGTGTGTGTGATCCCACTTTTATTTTTTGAGTTTATGCAAGCTGCTACCTGAAACTACAGGTTTTACAATTATTGGTGGAATTTATCCAACATCTCCAGTTCTCACCATTTTTGGGGATGTTCCTGGATGGTATTTGCCTGCCTCTGAAGTGAGGCCTTGCATGTAACACATTTTGGCCCGTGAAGTGTGAGGAGTGGCAGCTGTCACTTTTTTTTTTTAATTGGTGTTCAATTTGCCAGCATATAGCACGTCACCCAGTGCACGTCGTAGTTTAAATGGATTCGGAGAAGAGCGCAGTAGAAGCATTCGCTAGTCTTCCCAGGGGTCCCAGGGTCGCGGCCGCAGACTCCCACGGTGGCCTTTGGCCCTTAGGAGGACGAAAGTGGGCAGCGTGTGCGTCATGGGGGTCGGGACCCCAAGCTGGGACCGAGACCTGGATAGGGCACACATGAGGCCGTCCCAGGCCAAAAGCAAGGGGAGGGAGCATGAGGGGCCGGCCCAGGAGGCCCGGGGAGCGCCAGGGAGACCCCGAGCCCCTACAGACCAGTGGGCTCCGTCCTGCCACTCGGTCTCCTGGTCGGTGCCAGGCAGGCGACACGAAGCCCCCCTGGGCCACGCCGCCACCAGGGTGCTGGCCCACCTCTGGGTTGCGGGCTGCGGGAGACACAGGCGGGTGGCCGTCCTCCCCGTCGTCCCTCCACGGACAACTGGGGGCAGGCGCACCCCTGTCCCGGCACCCGACAAGACGACACCCTTACCAGAGAGACCTCGGCTCCAGGCAGCCTGGCCCGTGGAGGGGAGAGGCCCGGCCCGGCCCCAGAATGGCCCGGTCCCTTCGTAGCTCAGCTGTCACCCCGTCACCCTGTCAGCCACGCAGGCTTACTGAGGCTTCTTTTTTTTTTTAATATTGTATTTATTTACTCACGAGAGACACAGAGAGAGGCAGAGACCCAGGCAGAGGGAGAAGCAGGCTCCCTGCGGGGAGCCCGACGCGGGACTCGATCCCAGGACCCTGGGGTCATGGCCTGGGCTGAAGGCTGCGCTAACTCGCTGAGCCGCCCAGGGGTCCCCGGCTTACTGAGGCCACATTCACGGGGACTACGACACTAGACCCGACTGAGAACCAGAAACAGCCACGAGGAATAAACGTGGAGGACGGATCCTGACGGCACGTGGCTTCACCTGGGCGTGCGTCCAGGCAGTAACCCCAGGCCTGCAGGCCTCTGGCGTCTACGCAGCCCGAGTCCCTCTGGGGTGGGGGCCCTTGCTGACCTGCTGCATTAGCCCCACGTCCCCTGGGTGCCTTCCCCCGCTCCCCAGAACTTCAGCGGCAAGGCGGGCGCTGCCGTGGCGTGCCACGAGAAGCCACCCTCCCGGGCTCCAGGCCGGTGGACTTTCCTGCCATGTAACAATGGAGACACGGCAAAGCACGCTCTGTCAAAGCGGACAAAACACACAAGGCGTTGGGGCCTGAGGACGTGATGACAAGACGGTCGAACTCCCAGTACGTGCACTGGCACCGGCACCTCGCAAAACTGGCTTTAAAATAGAATCATGCAAAAAAAAAAAAAAATGCAACCACAGAGAATTGCCAAGAAGCGGTCTAGGATGTCAACCCTGTAGGGATTTTAGGAAATGTCCAAAAATGTACAAATTCTATTAAAAAGAATACGGCAACAATTTCGGTGGGAACACAAGCGCTGTCATCGGCTCCGTGCGGGATCTTCCCCCGAAACACTGTAACCGCATGTGTGAGGTCCAGCGACCCGGTTCTGCAACAAGGTGTCCGAGAGCTAATTCCAAGTTCATTCCTCTCCTTCAGGGACATACAGCAACGTTGCCGTCACGTCTGCTACTCAAGACGCTACCAGCCGCTCCCCGGCTCCGCGGGCCTCGCCGCACACGGACATCCCCGGCATCTGCTGTCTGATGCTGTTCGGGTCCAAATGCTTTAGGACCAGAGAACTTTCTCTCCGTGTGTTTTAGGTTGTTGTTTGGGGGCCGCCGGGTGGCCCAGGGGTTGAGCGTCAGCCTTGGGTCATGATCCCAGGGTCCTGGGATCGAGTCCTGCATCCGGCTCCGTGCTCAGAGGGGCGTCCGCCTCTCCCGCTGCCCCCTCACCGCTCGTGCTCTCTCTCTCTCTTGCTCTCTCTCCTAAATAAATAAATAAATAAATAAATAAGTAAGTAAGTAAATAAATAAATAAATCTTTAAGTTCTTCTTTAGTTCTAAGGTTTTCTAACTTGCCTAGGATTTCTGGATATTCATAATCTGCCCCCCGCCCCCAGTAGAGATACCGCAAAGCCGCCCCCTTCCTGACCTGTACAACTCAAGGTCTTCAGAGCTCGTGGACCTCACCGGCCAGACTCCCTTCCTGATGAGGGCCTGCAACCGAGCCAGGCTCCTCAGGGAGAAGCCACTGCTCCCCGTGTCCCCTGGGGCCCAGGCTGGGTTTGAAGCAGGAAACCCTGGCCCGGGCCTCTGGGGGGTTCTGAGGCAATGGTGACAGGAGAGGTGACAGGGGAGGTGTGAGGGGAGGTGACAGGGGAGGTGACAAGGGAGATAACAGGGGAGGCTGGCCAAGAAATAAGCCGCCCCTTGAAGCCACCACAACTGCCCCATTATTGTTATTCTAGAGGCTTTGTTCATCGCAGATAAAGCCTGGTCAACTCTTAACTACTAATCCATTGCTCGCTTTTATCATCTTCTATAGAGGCTACTTTTTTTTTAAGGTTTTATTTATTTATTCATGAGAGATACAGAGAGAGAGAGAGAGAGAGAGAGAGAGGCAGAGACACAGGCAGAGGGAGATGCAGGGTCTGCCCAGGGAGCCTGACGTGGGACTCGATCCTGGGACCCTGGGGTCACGCCCTGGGCTGAAGGTGGATGCTAAACTGCTGAGCCACCCAGGCGTCCCCGTAGAGGCTGCTTGTAGCCTATTAGGTAGCGGGATAAAATAGCACTGGATGTCTATACCATGACCTACTATTTTTTTTTTAAAGATTTTATTTGTTTACTCACAAGAGACCCACAGAGAGAAGCAGAGACACAGGCAGAGGGAGAAGCAGGCCCCATGCAGGGAGCCCGATGCAGGACTTGATCCCAGGACCCCGGGGTCACGCCCTGAGCCAGAGGCAACGCTCCACCACTGAGCCACCCAGGCGTCCTTCCCCCGCTTTTTTTATATGTAGACTCCACACCCAGCATGGAGCACAGCGCAGGGCCTGAACTCAGGACCCTGAGATCAAGACCTGAGCTGAGATCATGAGTCAGACACTGAAGCGACTGAGCCCCCCGGGAGGCCCTAGGAGGGCCTCCCCCTGAATACAGTTGTCAAATGTTCCTTTGACCCGAATAATGTCATCCCTGGGATCCACTGGGAAGAGCGCCACGTGGAAGTCCGTGGACTGGAGTCCTCAGGGGGCCCAAGCCAAACATCTCCTTCTTTTGCTGTCCTCTCCACGCCCCTTCCCACGCATCCCTTCTGTGACAGGGTCCCCAGCACCTTCCTCTCCAGCTCAGTCTCCACATTCGCCCTGGGAAGGGGATTCGGGAAACGCTGAGCACCGGATACTCTCCATCCCCCTTTGCCGTCCTTACGTGTGAATAGGAGATTAATTTTCATTCAGTCAAATGTTAAATGTTATATGAAACCATCAAGCCAGGGTGTATGGAAGCAACTTTGGGACACAGTCTCCTTAGGCAAATCATTCAACAGCAAAATAAATAAATAAATAAATAAATAAATAAATAAATAAATAAATAAATAGAAGTTAGTTTTTCTTCATCTTCTAGAAGTAAATCCCTTATTTTAGTAATCCCTCTGATTCCTATTCCTTTGAATACATGATTTTTAGCTTATAGAACCTGAAAATACCGCCCCACTCCATGCACCAGGGTAATTATTCAGGGAGGAACCAGGGTATCTAGAGAGTCTTTAATACAGAATTTCCCAGAGCCTCACTGCTTTGGCAGGTCCCACTTGGAGTTTAGAGGCAGCCAAGCAAGAAGGAAGCGTCTTAACCGCCCCTGGGCCCAATGCACACCCGAGGTAAGGTCGGAGGTTAAGCGATGCCCGGGGAGCCGGCACCCAGGGCCCCGGGCCTAGAGGCCCAGAGCCGGGCAGGGGGAGCCAGGCTGGGGGAGGCGGCGCGGCCCGGGGACCGAAAGGGCGTGGAGCGCCCTGCGCTGCGTCCAAGATGCCACCAGTTGCCAGAGGGCCCATTCTCGGTGTCACTAAGAACACGGACAGGCCACCGGGCATGAGACACACGGGGTGCGCCGAGTGTCCCAGGGACAAAATCATGCGTCTTACAGGGCTGGGACGGGAGGTCCCCTCAGCGGGGGGAAGGGAACGAGGAAAATGCGCACAATTCAGAGGGAATAGGACAGTTTGCCCGAAAAGCAGGTTCCGGCAAGGGCCGCAGACGACAGCGTGGGGCCACCCCGCGTGGGGACCGTCTGGGGGGCAGCCAGCTCCGAGCACCCCCTTCTGGAGGGCGGCAGGGGCCGGGCCCAGTGCCACCTGTGCCACGTGGCAGGGTGCGGTGGCCCCCCGGGCCTCCCTACGGTCCTGCTGCCCGGCCACCCGCCGTGGCCTGTCGGGGGGCCAAGGGGAACGCGCCCGCGGGCCCCGCTCCAAGCCCGGAGGCCCCCAGGAGGGCGCGCCCATGGCGGCTGAGCAGCAGCAGACCGCTCAGCGCAGCCCGGGTGGGCTCGGGGGCACCGCCCTGGCCTCCCACTTCGGGGGCTCCCTGCGGGCGGCAGGTGGGAAGGGGTGTCACCCCCGTCCGCAGGTCCAGAAGAGGGGCAGGCGGGGCCTGGGCTCCAGGCCCGGTGGGGGGGGGTGCCTTCCTGCTAGGCCAGGCCTGGCCGCTGGCTTCCATGGCCTCCGGGACCATGGGGGGTAGGGGGGACCCCAGGAGCACCGGGCCGCTTTCGTCTGGAGGAAGACGTTGGCAGCAGGTGCACGGGCATCCCGCGGGGCTCCGTGCTTCCTGAGCCCGGACGCGTCCTTCCTCTTCGTGCCCCTTGGGGACCCTGCAGCCAGAGACCGGGCCCCGGGCGCCACTGGAGGTTGGGGTGCTGGCCTCGGGGGTCCCAGGCCCCCAGTGCACCTGGGGACTGCAGGCACACCTGCTGGGCCGCCACCGGGTCACGGATTTCGTGCCATGATTTCTTTTCCTTTGGGGCCGAGGTCCGGCCACGCTGTCCCTTGGAGGAATGAGGACGCGGGCAGGGGGACAGTGGTCGGGGGCACAGCTCCCGAGGACCGGGGGGCCTGAGATGGTTGCCACGGTCGGAGGGTCTACGGCTAGGGTTTGGGGTTCCTTTTAGGACTCTACTTATTTATTTAGCAGAGGATGAGAGGGCACAAGCCGGGGCAGCAGCAGCAGGAGAGGCAGGCCCCCCGCGGGGCTGGGCCCCAGGACCCCGGGACCCCCCGGCACCCTGGCACCCCGGCACCCCACCCGGGAGGCCGATGCAACCCTGAGCCACCGGCTGCTGCCCGGCCTGGGGGTCTTCACGAGCTCGTCGGCGGGCTGTCTTCATCCGATTAGCCCCCAGGCACCCATCACCTGTCAGACTGTTACCCCGGGCTCATCGGCCGCAGGGAGCTGCAGGCGGGGCAGGATGGAGGGTGCCCTGGGCGCGCGGAGGACGGGTGGGGCTTCTCCCTTTAAGGGCAGTTTGCTCTTCGGCCAGAGGGCGCTGCCCCTGCCTGCCTTTCCTCGGACTAGTCCCTGCTAGTTGGACACTAAGAGGTGGGACCCAGTGGTTTGTGTTTGAACCAGCCCTCCAGGTAATTCTTTTTTTTTTTCTCCAAGTTTTTATTTAAATTCCAGTTAGTTAACACACAATGTGGTACTAGTTTCAGGTGTAGGATTTAGCGATTCATCACTGCCAACACCCGGTGCTCATCAGAGGGCCCTTCTAACCCCCATCACGTGCTCAATCCATCCCCCGCCCGCCTCCCTTCCTTCTTGTTCCCTATAGTCTGTTCCTTGGTTTTCCTCTCCCCTCCTGTGTTTGTTTCTTAAATTCCACATAAGGTATTTGTCTTTCTCTAACTGACTTACTTAGCATAGGACCCTCTAGCTCCATCGACATCATTGCAAATGGCCAGATTTCATTTGTTTTGATGGCTGAGTAATATTCAACCATACATAATATATAATAATATATTCATTATATAGACACACACCACATCTTTATCCACTCATCAGTTGATGGATGTGTGGGCTTTCTCCATAATTAGGCTGTTGTTGATAAAGTGGCTATAAACTACGGGGTGCATGTGCCCCTTTAAATTAGTATTTTTGTATCCTTTCAATAAATACCTAGAGGTCTGTAATGCTCATCGAGTTTAAGAACCGTTAGGTTAGGGTGGCTCAGCGGTGTAGCACCGCCTTGGGCGCCGGGTGTGATCCTGGGTCCTGGGATCAAGTTCCACATCGGGGTCCGTGCATGGAGCCTGCTTCTCCCACTGCCTGTGTCTCTGCCTCTCTCTGTGTCTCATGAATAAATAAAATCTTAAAAAAAAAAAAAGAAGCATTAGGCTAGCACTTTGCTACTCAAAATGTGGCCCGTGAGCTCACAGCATGGATATCACTTGGGACTTTATTAGAAATGCAGAATCCGGGGCACCTGGGTGGCTCAGCGGTGGAGCATCTCCCTTTGGCTCAGGTTGGGATCCCGGGGTCCTGGGATGGAGCCCCGCAGGAAGCCTGCTTGTCCCTCCACCTGTGTCTCTGCCTCTCTCTGTGTTTCTCATGAGTAAATAAATGAAATCTTAAAAAAGAAAAAAGAAAGAAATGCAGAATTTCTGGCCCCAGCCTAGACCTACTGGATCAGAGTCTGCATTTTTTCTTTTTCTTTTTTTTTTTTTTTAAGAGACAGTGTGCACGCGTGCATGTGTGAGCAGAGGTGGGGGTGGTGGGAGAGCAGAGAGAGGGGGAGAGAGAATCTTAAGCGGGCTCCGTGGAGCTTGATGCAGGGCTCGATCTCATGACCCTGAGACCGTGACCCGAACTGAAATCGGGAGTCAGACTTGCAACTGATGGAGCCTCAGGGCACCCCACAGAATCTGCACTCTTACTCAGGGTTCCCACGTGATTCGTTTGCACTTCACGGTTTGATAGTGCTGGGCTTGGAGGCTTGAAGAGAGGAGCGAAGGGGAAGCTCACAGAGGAGGCCCGCGGCACACAGAAGGCGCCAGAGAATGGCACTTGAGCTTGTTGCCCCCAGGCGTCTCGTGGCCCTGCTCCCCACAATTGTGTGATACCCTCCAGGGGCTCTGGGGCAGCTGGGGCACAGAAACTAGGTCCTAGACTGAGGCAGACATGAAGTTGGAGATTAGCGGAGCAGGCGTGCTGGAAAGATAAGGGGTTCGGTTGAGCTTGCAGGCCCGAGGATGGCCTAGTGGTGCAGAAGGGGGTCTAAGCTGAATGCACAGAGGGTGGCCGAGAAGAAAGAGGGTGGCAGCCTGAATATTCTAGAAACTCGAAGCAGGTAAAGTGGCAGAAAGAGCTATGTGGCAGCGTCGTGGTGTGGGCGTGGCTGAGGAGGGACCTGTCCCCATGCTCCCTGGGCCACTAGAAGGTGGATTCTTTTTTAAAAAAATAACTATAGAATTCAGAGCAGCTGGCGTTTTTCAAATCCAGCAATGGAAAGAGAGTCTCGATTGCTTCAAGCCCATGACCTCTAGACTGTCTCTGATTGGTCAGTCCCATCCAAGAGAATGTCTTTTTAGACCTTAAAAGCAACTGATTAAGACTGCGATTATGTCTACAAAATCCCTACCTCTGCCGTAGGATGTAACCTCGCCTGGGAGCGACATCCTATCACCTTTGTCACATTCTATGGGAAAGGCCCCCCCGACGGGGAAGGGATGGGTTGCACAGGGGTCCCCTTGGAGGGTGTGCCCCACGTACTGTGAGAAAGCTGGCTCTTGTCTTCTATCATACATTCGCCGTGCAGTCCTGCTATACATGAATTAATGGCACATAAATTAACTGCAGAATTGCTGCTCAATGTGTGAGAAACAGACCCCCTTAGTGGAGCGCGCTGGTGCAGGTGTGTCCTCGCTCGGTGGCCTCAGTGCACACACGGACTCCCAGTGACTTAGCTCTTCCTTCCCCTTTGCTTTCACGGTGGTTATGGACTCATTTCTAATAGGTTCAATTGCTCTTGCTTCCCATTTGGGGTCCCTCCTCTCCCCCCCAGAGCCTAGTTGATTTTCATTCTTTATTGGGGGCGTTGGCGGCATCTCTGTGGTTCTAGGAGTCAGAGCTGTGCAAACAGGGATGCCACAGAAATGAGGCGGCCCCTGATCCTCACGACCCTGTCCAATTCCTCCCCTTGGTCCAATTCTTTCTCACCCGTCCTCGGTAGGTGGCCAGTGTCCGTAGTTTTGGATTTATTCCTCCAGTATTTTGCACAAATGTGTGTTTCCCTATACTCTTTGTGTGAAGGGTAGCTTACTGTAGTCTTTGCACTTTGCTTTTTTTTTTTTTTTCACTTGAGTCTCAGAAATAATTCCAGATCAGTTCACAGAGCTCATCTTTTTTTTTTTTATTAATGTGCATAGACTTCCATTTGTGGATATGTCATGATATTTTCAATCATTCTCCTCTGTATAAGCATTTAGGTGTTTTTTTTTTTTTCAATATGTTGCATTTACAATAGACCAGGTGGCAACGAATAACCTTCTGGTCAGGACACAGTCAATCAAAGGAGCGAGATAACCTGATGCCACATCAAACTGAAACTTTGACATGCTTGTCCTTATGAAACAGCCTTGTTTTCTACTTACCTACTTTCAAGACCCCACGCAGTCACTGCCCTTGAGATGGGATATAGCTGCTAGATTCCCTCAGCCACCCCTTTCCCTTGTAAGCAGGCCGGGCAAACACTTCTCAGCGGTGACTATTAACCGACTATTCCAGGGTTGGCTCTTTCACTTCAAGATACTCTTCCCATCTTTTGGATGACCCCTCTACCTGCCTGTCCCCAATCATTATATCTCAGTGTGGAGTCTCAGAGATGACAAGAATCTGTCTTGAAATCGGCTTGTTCTAGAATGCAGATCTTCCCCAAGGATTCATTAACATGGTGGATATTCTCTGGGTTCTCTAGAATGGCCTAAACTAGAGCTCCCAGATTATGGCATTAATGGAAATCAGGAATGTCCATATGTCTTCTTTGGTGAAATTTCCGTTCATGTCTTTTGCCCATTTCATGACTGGATTGGAAGAAGACATAGACATGGCCAACAAGCACATGAGAAAATGCTCTACATCACTTGCCATCAGGGAAATGTAAATCAAAACCACAATGAGATCCCACCTCACACCAGTGAGAATGGGGAAAATTAACAAGACAGGAAACAACAAATGTTGGAGAGGACGCAGAGAAAAGGGAACACTCTTACACTGTTGGTGGGAATGTGAACTGGTGCAGCCACTCTGGAAAACTGTGTGGAGGTTCCTCAAGAGTTAAAAATAGACCTGCCCTATGACCCAGCAATTGCACTGTTGGGGATTTACCCCAAAGATACAGATGCAGGGAAACGGCAGGACACCTGCACCCCAATGTTTATAGCAGCAACATCCACAATAGCCAAACTGTGGAAGGAGCCTCAGTGTCCATCGAAAGATGAATGGAAAATGTGGTCTCTGTATACAATGGGATATTCCTCAGCCATTAGAAACGACAAATACCCACCATTTGCTTCAACATGGATAGAACTGGAGGGTATGATGCTGAGTGAAGTAAGTCAATCAGAGAAGGACAATCATCATACGGTTTCACTCATATGGGGAATATAAAAAATAGTGAAAGATTATAGGGGAAAGGAGAGAAAGTCAGCGGGAAAAATCAGAGAGGGTGATGGAACGTAAGAAACTCCTCACTCTGGGAAACGAACTAGGGGTGGTGGAAGGGGAGGTGGGCGGGGTTTGGGGTGACTGGGTGACGGGCACTGAGGGAGGCACTTGACGGGATGAGCACTGGGTGTTATGCTATATGTTGGCAAATTGAACTCCAATAAAAAATTTATATATTATATATATATATAAATGAATGTCCATATGGCCCTAAGATGTTTATGTTAGATTGTGTCTATATTCTTCTGGGAAAGAGCCATTGAAAACAGCGTAGCTTTAAAAAGGCTAAGAACCAGCGGTGCCTGGCTGGCTCAGTCGGTAAAGTGTCTGACTTCAGTTTAGAACATGATCTCAGGGTCCTGGGATTGAGCCCTGTGTCAGTGGGGAGTCTGCTTGTCCTTCTCCCTCTGCTCCTCCCCACTGCTTGTGCTTTGTCTCTCTCAGATATATAATGTCTTAAAAAAAAAAAGGCTAAGAATTATGTATTTGTTTAACACATAGGTTGGGGGAAGAGGTACTGGCTTGGAGTCATCCTCAAATTCATGTTCACATAAATGAGTATTCATTTCAGGGGGGAAATTTTAACATACCAATTTTATACAAATTTTTAAAACAGCACTTAAAGTGCATACTGAACCCATCTTTTGGGTAAAGTAAAACTAAATAGCAAGTAACTCGATTAAGTTGTTGTTAGTTTTAAGACTGATGACCATAAAGGTAAAATAAAAGAATCTGACGAATGTGAAGTTAAAGAACATTTTGTTTATTGACAGATTAAAAACCACAACTCCAAGTAGTGCAAAATGCACCAAGGAACCCAAATACAAAGAACTGGTGTTAATACACAAAGTTTAAGCAATGCTACACTTATTTTTGGCAAAGTGCTGTATTGTTTAGTCTGTGTATAAAACTGACCATCTATGAACCAATCGGTATAAAAAATCCTATAAAAACAGAAAAAAAATTATAGACAGTGGCTCAAGAAAACAAGCTGCCATTTATGCATAGATGATGTACAGTATATAATCTAACCAAATGTCCCTTTTGAGTTTTCAAGTTGAAAAAAAATTGTGTCCAGAAATACATCAAGAAGGCACATAGTATAATAATCTACAATACTCTTCAGTCTAACTGATGCCCTGCCCTTGAAAAGCAAATGTGTTCACAATGATACTTGAGAAAAAACCCCAAGCTACTTTTTAAGAAAATAACGCACACAATTATTGATTAAAGTTCCAAACCTCTGGAGGAAAACAACCAAAAAGCAAGCAAAACCACTCATACACATCAAGCTTGGATACACACACATCTAACTCCCAAGGTACTGATTTGGTTTTCAGAAGTCCACCTTGAAAACAAATGCTAAAACCTCAGCACATACAGAGCAAAATGGGGCATTTAACAATTATACAATTAAAAATATATATATAAGAAAAATTCTAAATGATACATATAAAACATCCACTGAAGCTGCCTTCCTTGAATAGTAACTTCTCCTCCCACATAAAGGATACTGCTGCAAATAGAAAAAGATCTCCTTATCTGTAGGCTTCCTAGTACCTCCTCCTCTGCCCTAAACCACTGTAACCAGTGTCATATTTCAAGTGAAATTAGTACATGGCAAGGCTGACACCACTGTATTAGGTAGGTTCTCTTAATAAAGCATTTCATATAAAATTTTAAGCATTAAAATAAGTAGATAAGGATGCCATTTATAATGCATCAACGTGACTGATGGCAGCGAAGCCATCCAAGAGAGTAGCCCAACTTTTAAAAGAATTTAACCAGTATGAGTGGGCCTTATAAAATAAAAGATAATTTTAAGATAACATTACAAACATATGCTAGTATCTCCAGTACAAGGAGCAGTCTCTTTACTGATTCTAAAAACAAAAATACCTGGAAAATCTTAAACTTTCTCCACTAATCTATTTAAACTTAAATGCCTATCTTCCAGTTGGAATCCTTCTTTTTTTTTTTTTTTTTTTTTTTTTGCTTTGTTTTGTTTCTATTTCAAAGAAAATGAGGATAAAGATAGATACTCTTTTTTTCCTAAGAGTATAGAAAGACAGTATCTTTCCTTGAGGGGAAAGAGAAATAGCAGAGACACTTAGCTTCAATGAAGATGTAAAGATGACAAACCAGTGCGCTACAAAGATTTGAAAAGTAAGATCAATGGGCGATGCTGAATGGCGCTCGCAAGTTTTAAGCAAACTGTCTTCTCACTGGAATCAAAGTACTGATACAACAGAGAAGGTACGTAAACAGGAGCAGTCTGCGTGGGAACTGGAAAAATGTACAGGAAATTAATGTAGAAAAAGCCTGCTGGAGTAGAAAGTCAAAAAACCCAATCGCTGTGCACCTTCTGCAAAAAATTCCCCACCCACCCAGCCATATAAATGCATTGCCACAGAGGATAAATAAAGGATGGTTCATCAACTTACAGTGCAATACATAGTTGAGAAAGAAAAAGTAATAAACATAGAAAATACATTATAAAATGTTTTATTAACAAAAACACAAACTTCGAGGAACATGGTGCGTTTTAAAAGCTAAGAAACTCATTCGTGAAGCACTGCTTGTGTGCACCACATATTCCAGACTTTTTCCAAGTAACATTCTATGTTATCAGTTTAGAAACAGAGCACTAAGTTCAGAGGGGTCTTATTTCTCACTGCTTGAAGTTTTAAGAAATATGCGCTAAAGCACATTGTAAACCAGTAATATTTACAACAGCAGAAATGATAATTAACTTATAATAAGTTGCATTTTGGCTATGTTTCAAAGAATACTTTACAGGTCAACATCATTCTGTTCTTATTGGTCTTGTGTCTTGCACACAGTAGAAGCCCAACAAACATCTAGTGATCAAGAACTTCAAATGAATTATGTAACCGCTTCTTTCAGTTCCAACACGTGCTAATTTCAGGCAGAAACCTTGGGTGTTGATACAGAAGCCAGTCTGGTATGACAGATGGCATGCTAACCCTTCAAACAAAACATCCCCAAGACAAAGTATTTGCTTTCCAGGTATAAACCATAAAAAAACCAAAAAAAAAAAAAAACAAAAAAAAAACAAAACAAAACAAAAAAAAAAGAAAACCAACTAGGTCTAGATAAAGCAAACAAAAAAAAGTCAATAATTGAGAGAGATGTATTTCAGGTATCAGGAAATTTGAAAAAATAATAGTAAAAAAAAAAAAAAGGCTGTTGCTGTTTTATATACAAATCTGTTCATGGTGCCAAACAAATTCTCATGGCTGAACTTCTGTAGCTTGTGAGGTACTAAAGACTTGCATGTAATCTATGAAAAATGAGACCCCGTGTATTCTGAGGCTTACATCCAGAAAACATTGAGCTGGTCTGTTTTCAAGGGACCAACACATGGCCCTACAACAGACACGGTGTAAAACACACACACCTTCATGAAGATTCCACCCTACCTCTCAACTCGCGTAAACACAAATAGTAACGAAATAACTTCTAGCTCAGTTTGACAAAACTTTACAACTTGGCCCCTAATCAGAAAACAAATAAATAAAGGGGTAGTCGAAATGGATAGGGAACAAGGAAAGGGGGATCTAGGCTCTTGTTCTGAGGAGACATTCCTGGCACTGCAACACTGCCAGTGGAAGAGCGGCCCAACTACCACCACCTAAGGATGCTGTTTGACCTCTTCTGACTCCAAACAACCCAGGCAGAAAAGAGCACAGCGCTTCACTTAAAAAAAGAAAAAAAAAAAAAGAAAAAAAAAGAAGTCTCCCATAATTCCCTGCACCGAGCTGTTACAGGGTCATTGAAAAATATAATACTTCACATAACTTATATGCTGCTTTTTTCCCTTGAAAACCTTGTGTGGCCATGAATTTATTTAATTCAGGTTGCAGAGGACGTGGAAAAAGAAGCTATTTGATGACAGAGGTGATACTACTGTTCTGTTGGCAGAATGTGCTTTGGACTGTGGATGGGTAACTTCGAGAAGAAACCGGGGAGTGCGGGTGGCTCAGGGGGACCCATCACAACTGCTAAGAATAAAGTGACTGGCTGGAGGTAAGAAAGAGACTTTTCTCCGGGTTAACTGGCCTCCGTGGGACTCGAGCCCTGAACCCTGGCCTCCTTAGCACCGGCGCTCTGGGGGCGGCTGCAGCGGGAAGACTGGCCCAGGCCCGCGGCGGCCCACACAGGGTTGGGCCCGGACAGCCCACCTCAGATCCCCACGCAGCCCTCACGGCGGCAAAGCTCCCTCCCCCGCTGGAGGAAACAGAGGCCAAAGTGGTTAAAGATTTTGCCTGAAGCCCCAGTTTCCAAAAAACCCCCCCAAAAGACAAAAAAAAACAAAACCAAAAATGGAAACTGAGGGAAGCCAACCGGTCGCTCCTCATTCAGATGCTAGGAAGGTGTCCCCAGGAACCCCTGCTCAGCCTGGCAGCCACTCGGCACCTCAGGCGGCGGCGTGGTCACCGTATCAGAAACACAAGGCCTACGTCTCCCCCCGGGACAGTCAGAACTAGGGGGTCACTAAAGTGCCTGGACAAGTACTTCTGCTGAATCGACAGCTGACGTGAGGTGGCGAGTGAGCCGAGCTGACAGGAAAGACTCCAAACACGTTAAATATGGACTCACGGCTTAGTCGTAGACACACATTTTCCCAAATAGAGCTTCACAGGTCTAACTGAATCCCTCTGCGTGTGAGACGAGCGCTCTTGCCCCACGACACTCTGTAATGTCTCTGTACCACGTCACACAGTCACGTCGGAATTACCGAATGCACTGTTCACTAACACTTAATGTACCTGAATTCCAAAATGAACTAATCCGGAAAAAAAACAAAAAACAAAAACAACCAAATAGACAAACAAAAAAAAACCCCATACACACAGAAATATATCAAGTTTTCTTTCAAGAGAAAGTTCAGCCATAATTCCATTGTATCTATGGCAACTATCACCTGTTAATGCTCATGTTAGTGTGTAAAAACGTATTCGTTATATACAGAAAAGATTATCAAGTACTGGTCAATAAAGTGTATGGCTGACCCTGAGAATAAATTTTTGCTCGCTCAAAATATTAAGTAATACAAAATAATATGAAATTGAAAGATGCCTATTCTCATACTTGGGAAGAAATGTCTTTAGAATGCTAACTCACGTACACCTTAATAGATTTAAAGACAATCCCCAAACACCAAACACTGTAATCGTATTGATATGTTTCCAAAAAAATTCTGAAAAAGTTTACAAAAAAAGTGAATGTTAAAAGCAAGGCATTACGTGATACACAGCGTGTAAATCTGATTTTCAAGATAGTGTCTAAACACGTCGATAAAACTATGTGATTGGTCGTCAGTTGGCTGCAAAGAGCATCTTCATTGTCCGTCCACACACGTCCACACACATATGCACAAACCACGAGAATCCCAACCAAGCTTGAAATTCTTAGTAATTGTACTGACGTGGGCAGGGCTGATGGACAGCCCAGCCACTGTGCTTGACTTGCCTAGAGTGGCAATCCCTGGTAAGATTTTGGCGACGAAGGCTATTTCTGTTCAAAGACTGTCTTTCACTATGTTCTTTTATCCACTGGGAGGGGCGAAAGCTCTTGGGTTGTTCCAGAAAAGCCGTGTGAGCAGCAAGAGCTGCCACGTAGCAATGGATGTGCTGCCCCATTTCATCTTGAGGTTCTACTCTGAAACAGAAAAACGCGGGGATGCATTAAGTAACAGAATTTGTTAGGAATGAACTTGAAAAAGTTACTTAGTGATTCAACCTGCCACAATCAATTTATTCCTGCTTCCCTGAGAGCTTAGGGCCTGGTCTCCTGGCTGAGACACAAGCTTCTAGTTTGTGATCACCCTGACTGATAGTGATAGAAAGGAGAAGCCAGTTCCTCAGAGACGTGTGCCATACACTCTGCAGATACAGTTAATTCAGGAAACTGTCTTTTTTTAAAAGAAGTGCCTCATGTTTTGAGTGGACTTCAATCATGCGGCGAATGCATTCAGGTAAGCTTTTCTGTGAGGGGAACTATCGCCTGCTGAGGGTCCGTGTGGGCCGACTGTTTTTGCAAATATAACGGATCTGGTTCTCACCATTGTCCTTAAAAGGAAAATATCTGAATTGCCCGATTTCACTGCTCAGAAAGCTGAGGCTCAGTGACGCTGAGGCCACGATCATTACGTCTCGCGACCGAGATCCTAGCACAGGCCTCTCTCCACAGACCATGCTTACGAAGCGGTGATTGCGCACGCGCGAGGCTCACCGCACCTTCTGTCTGGGGGTGAATGCTCCAGGAAACGAGCTTTAAATCTCTATTTCATAGAAATACGCCCAGGAAAATCCGTTCATTTGACAAGTTTTTTTTCTAGCTAAAACGCTACGTGCTTATGATAAAAGACAACTGTATGCCTTTGATTTCTGTCCCAACAGGGCACGCTGTGGCGTGGCATTTGCACAGTTGTGTCACCAAGGCCTGTGGGGCACCCCCCTTAAGCTACGGCTCCACCGCATGCATGAGGGTCCGTGTGTCCTGCGTCACTGGCGGCCTAGTGCGGATGTGTGTGCCCTCTAGGCGCGGGACGCGGAGGGTCTGAGGAGCGGCCAGGGGTACTTGCACAGCGAGGGCAGTTGCCACCCAGCCTGTGAGCACTAGAGGAAACACTGTGCCTTTCTAAGATTCTTTTGTTTTGTTTTTGATGGTAGGATTAATGGGGGGGGGAGGGAGTCACATTAAGAAACTAAGAGAGAGAAGTTAATACAGAGACAGCAGCTTCTGAAAGGTGGGCATTTTGAGTTTTCCTGCTCAGAGTGATTCACACGCATTACACAGTCTCAAGGGGAATATACTTACTCTGGGCCCGTGAGTCTTATAAGCAGCTTTTCCTGGCCCTACAAATGTTAAATGGTGAACTATTAAATCACTATTACGATTTAAAATGCTATTTAATTTAACTGTAAGGACATGGTTCATTTTATGTATTAAAACTGGTTTACTATGGGTCATTAAAGGCACATGTATTACTTAAGACTATGATAGCACATAAACCTCATAAACGATACTTACAAAGGCCAACATACAATAAAGCGCACACTCTGAAGCCCATCTGTAATTCTGAAGCACCTTACTCCTCCGTGCCCAATGACGGTATCCCGAAGGACAGACAGGATGGAAGCAGTCTCACTTTTTAGAGACATCGTTTACTTCCTGCTCAGAAAGTTTATTTACTCCAAAGCCATCCGAATTTTGGTTAACACCTGATCTATCTCAGTTTAGCGGGCTTTTTTTTTTTTTTTAAAGATTTGAAATCCAGAAATAAAGATGTGAAAAAAAAATTTGTTATTAGAAAAAACGCTGATAATTTGCAATACTTCCCTATGTTCAGAAGGAATTCATCTAAATTTAAGTATGTGCTTTGGATCCTACATATATGGAAAAGTACATTATTTGTCTAACACTCCTATATGTCACATGAAAACATAAGATATAAAAAACAAGATATTTAAAAAATGATGATTCTGACTACATCAAAGCTGCAAACACAACCAGATGCAGAGTGTGGTCTTGGACTGGACGCTGGTTTGGACTAATGAAGTGAAATATTCTGGACTCCGGTGCAGAGAGCAGAGTATGGTTTGGGTATAGATGAAGTGAATTTTTACTTGGAAAAATAAAAAGGTGCAGCACATTACCTGAAGAAGCAGGTTGCAAAACAACATATACAGTTTGATCCCATTTAGGTTAAAAAGGAGAGACAAAAATGGCCTGGAAGGATGTGCCCTAGGGTGTTAACAGTGTTCATCTCTGGGTTGTGCAAATATGTCTTTTACAATTTTTAGATTTTTACATATTTGCATTTTCTAATTTTCTGCAATGCATATGCACTGCTTCTATAATAATATTTACAATGCTGCTGTATATATACACATCCACACTTTAAACACTGAGAAGTAAATACACAAATATCAGTAAGTTTAAAGTGACTATTAATTATGCTAAAATTCTTGAGTGGAATTCCACAGAGGTGAGATCAAAATCAGGTGGGAAGCATGTCTAAAAACTGAAGAAATTAATCTCAATCAACTATATGGCAATTTAATCAATACCACGTCCGAAAAATTTTGTTTTAAGCTTTTGTGGGAATGCCTGAAACACTGACCTCTTGATAAAGTGCTAAATCAAGTGCCAGTTAGAGTAACATTTCCTCCCCAAAGATCTTAATTATGTATGAAGCTGGGTAATTATATAAGCAAATTGTTTTTTCAACTTGGTAAAGGATAGGTTTACCCTCATAGAGGATCACAAGGTCATCTACGACATTAAGACTTGTGAGTGCAGCAAACTCTGGTAAAGTTAAGCTAATGAGCTGCCTGGGTTTTGCTTATATTTGGCAAATAGGAGACTTGGATGATACCAGTGATCCAGTTGGTTGAGTCAGAGCCTGAACAATCTAAGAAGAGGCCCTCTGGATCACAGGACTAACTAAAGGTACACTCTGAACTGCTCCAAAGGTACTGCTTGGCCTGTACCACTGACTGACAGGTCTTTAGGGAATTAGGTCGGGGCCAGCATCCCCCCAATACTGGAACAGCGCAGGCACATTCCACTAACATGCATCGTGACTAAGCCAGGCTTTGAGCTGATTAACATGGCCGTGAGCTTTATTTTAGCAGGTGGAAGCAATCTGGAATACACTTGCTGGATGCAGGCCACAGAACGTCTGTAGGTTGGCTTTGGAGTATCAATCTTTACTGGCTGGGTACTTGCCCTGAACCTTTCCAGGCCCTCAGCCTACCTGCCATTCAAACAGAGCCTTTCAGATCAATTAGGACCCCCACATAACGAGAAAATATCACTTGGGTATGAAATCTTTCCTCTGTGAGGCAAGAAAACAACTCTCTGGGCAACATGTTTCTGTTAAACCGCCATTCTACTTCAAGATTTGTCAAGTTTTCGAGGTTAAGTGCCATTTGATGTGACCCAGCTAAGACTACCTGGAAGAAAATAAGAGTTTTATTTTAAGATATACTACTCTTGGGGCGCCTGGGTGGCTCAGTCGGTTGAGCGTCTGACTCTTGATTTCGGCTCAGGTCATGATCTCGGGGTTGTGAGATCGAGCCCTGCGTTGGGCTCTGCACCAAGCGGGGAGCCTGCTTAAGATTCTCTGTCCTTCTCCCTCTGCCCCTCCCTGCTCGCACGCGCTCTCTAAAAAAAAAACAAAACAAAAAACAAAAAAAAGAAACAAAGATAGATAATACAATTCTTGTTGGATCTGATACCCCAAATAACTCAGTGTGTAAAGTGCCAGAGTTATATCCTGAGACACTTAGCAGAAATGCCAGTCTTGTCTTTTCTGTCACCAGCAGAGTACTATAAACCCAACCGCTTTCCATTACATAACTGGGGTCAGGTTCCAATGAATATTTTTGAAAATCGAAAATGAACATGTTTTTCCATATCATCCACTACTTGGTACACTGTGCACCACTATGCACATGCTTTCCTGAGTTCTCTAACAAGATTGCCATCTTCTAAAAAATTAGCTTTGAGTTGTAGTAGAAATAAATAAAATGCATGCCACACAGACTGCCTGTGGACAGAGTAAAACAGAGTTGACCCCTGAACGACCTGGAGATGGGGCACCAACTCCTGTGCAGTTGAAAATCCACGCTTAATTTATGACTCCCCAAAAACTGAACTGCTGACTGGGAAATTTACCAATGACATCGACAATCAAATAACACACATTTTGCGTGTTACAGGCATTAACTATTGTATTCTTACAATAAAGTAAGCCAGAGAAAAGAAAATATCATCAAGAAAATCATAAGGGACACAAAATACATTTATGGTGCTGCACTACGCTTATCGAAAAATATCCTGTGTATGTAAGTAGACACATGCAGTTCAAACCCATGTTGTTCAAGGGTCACCCGCATTTCATTTGTAACTTACCTGGGGCTACTTGGGTCATGACGTTCATCAGTCCCGCAGCTGGCCTCACCGACACCGGGGCAGGGGCTGTGCACAGCATAGACGGACATGCTGGGATGTTCGATGAGAAGGTTTTCCATAGGACTGGTTTCCACCTTGAGAGTGGTTAATCCACCTGCAGTAAAACACGGGGGAGGGGTGATAAACCAGCTCTCCTCCATCGGACAGGTCTCAAACTGGAGCAAGCAGGAATCACTGGTATCAGCCAAGCACTCCAGAGACGCAGGCAAACAGGAAAAGACTGCAGGGTGCTCAGTACGTGACTCTTCACTGATGCCTTCTACTTGGTCTTCTGCTGCCGAGAAACCAGGGCAAGTGTCTACATCAGAGTCCACGTTGGTGGGTTGACGTCCCACGAGAAAGACGAGTATCCCAGTGATATCACATTCAGGGCACAGAAAAAGAAGAGAGGACACTGTTAGCTGCTGTTCACATTCCTCTTTTCATTTAGGGTCAGACACAAGGCCATTTATATTCACTCCTAATGATCACAAAATAATTTCCGAGCACCTAGTGTGTGCGTACGCGTGGTGGAACAGTGCAGCAGGGGGACTACGGTGGCTCTGCGGGAAGGGTTCTGAAGACTGTTTCCATCCTGCCGAGTAAACGTGATGAGCAATGTGGGTCACTGTTCGCCCGGCACAGGATTTCATACTAAAGTGCACGTGATCGAACAGGGTATGAAAGTTGCAAAACTGGGACATCTGACGTCAATCAATTTCATTGACTGCTCATCTGGCACAGGACGTTTCCTGCAATTTTTTAGGCAAATTCCTGCTTATTTACTTTTAAGGCTTCAAAGCCTTCAGGGTTACTGGTTTACTTATGCAAAAACTGCGACGCAAGAGTTTCCACTTCTGCGGTGGTGATTAGCGGCTAAGAGTACCTTACCTATGAAGTCAACAAGAATCCATTCATCATCTTCTTTCTCACTGAATTCTGGTTCTTGGTTGGAAGAAGTGTTGACTTCACCCACAAACATTTTATTCAGTCTCTGGAACATTGTTAAGGCAAGATTGAGACTTTGGCGGGAGGTCTTTACAGCTGAGATTTCAAAACACTGTCTTCAGTCAGCCTGATGGCACGACAGGAGATTAAAGTGCACAAGGTGCTCATTCAACTCAGGCGAGAGCCAGTAGGGTCATCATACCTAAAATGGAGAAAGGAGGTTATTTCAAACCAGCATATATTTGTACAATATGCACGTGTGGTTTAGAAAGCCTGAACCCACACACACGCACGCCCCCCTCAGAAGCAGGCTCACGCCTCAGCCGACAGCTACAGTCCTTCCCTTCCGGCAGGCGTCAATCACAAGGAAGGTGGTACCTCTTATTTATGAACCATTAAGAACTGAGTACTCAAGTGCAACCTGTAGACACACGTGAAAGGAGAGAGAAGGAGTCGGTTCTTTTTTTTTTTTTTTAACATCGGTGCTCTTAAAAGGGATAAATCTGAATTATGTAGTTCAAGCTGAAATAGAGCTTTTCTCTAAAAAGAGGAGCAAATACCAGATATTAATGGTCTTGCCACCTGATACTCAACTGCCCAGAAGCCACCAAAGGTACGGGATGACCACCACCGAAGTTTCCTTGGCTCATTGGCTCCTCTGTTTTGTTCTTCTACGTGACTGTTAGCATATCTCATTCCATTTAAAAATCCATAAATACGGCATAATTTGGCCTTCAAAACAAATCCTACATCTGGCCCAGAGACGTTTACGCTGTGGAAGGCGGAGCAGGACAGCAGCTAGACCTGGAGACCGTTCACCGGGCGGTAGCAAGCAGGACAGTGCTGTAGCCAACACGCCTGGGTTCAAGTGCCAGCTCTGCCGCTTACGTTCTATGGTACTTCGGAAGTCGTCCTACTCCATTTGGCAATAGTTCGACCTCAGGGAGAGCAGGGAAGCAGGGAGGGACAGAGGCAGCAGGAGAGAGAATCTTTAAGCTCCACGCTGAGCATGGAGTCTGATGTGGGGCTCGATCTCATGACCCCGAGATCATGACCGGAGCTGAAATCAGGAGTCAGGTGCTCAACCGGCTGAGCACCCCCCTCCCCGCCCGGCGCCCCTGGTGAGTTCTAAGTGAGGAACTCCAGCCTCGTCTGATCTTATTCTAGAATTCCTGATTTATATAAGCATTTCTCCCTGGCTACCTGATGGGCATATGAAATCTAACACCTACCAAAGAGAACTTTTAATTCCAACCCCCCTCAAACTTACGTACAGTGTCCTTCTTCCCCTTTTCGCCAAGAAGCAGCAGCACCCAGTAGCTACTCAGGCCAACAAGCTACCATTACTCCTTCTGCTTCCTACTCAACCTCTCAACCAAACTCGCATCACGTCCTGTTGACTCCAGCTGCACATGTGCTTTAAATCTGCCCACTGCTCGGCCCCACTTTCAACCTAGGTGAAGCCAATCTGCTGTCCCTCTGGACTTTGCCAATCACCATCTCCCTGATCCTACTCTTGTGAAATGGGATAATCCACTTAGCAAGGCACTTGGCACAAAGTTCTCAGTCAATGTCAACTATTATTCTACAAATATTTCCCAAGTCCTATTATGCATCAGGCAGAGCGCTAAGCACAGGGGAAGCAGCAGTGAATAGGACCCTCCCACCGCAAGTGTTAACAACCCAGTATGATGAAAGTCATGGAAAAAGTACCGGGTGTTCCTCAGATCTACATAGGGAGAGGTCAGGAAGGACTCCTGCAGTAAACCGTGTTGATCTTGAGTGGTTGAGAAGATCAAGAATAGAGGAAGGGGGAGAAGGAACATATTAGAAGCCTGTAGATGTGTGAGAATATGGCACCTTCTGTATGACTTGAGATCTTGATGGATGATCGTGACAGTAGGCTAGGGTTGATAAGCAGGAAGTGGATCGTATAGGACCTTCTAAGCCAGAAGTGAAGGGGAGGGAAAGGATTCTCTACCAGAAGCCAACAGGGGGCAGAGGTGGGGAGGAAGGGGATGGCGGGATCACTTAGTGGAAGAGGCATCCTGTAGAAGGTACAGGTTGGGCATTCTGGACGTGAATTTGGGAATCTGCAAGTCATGTACTTGGAGGTATCTAGTAGGCAGCTGGACACAGGGCTCTGGAGGGCAAGGGCATGGTCTCAGCTGGGCACCCAGGTCTGGGGGTTGCTAACACATAGTGGGTAGCACAAACCCTGAGTGGATGAGACCATCCAGGGATTCTGACAACCATCTCACTATAAACGATATTCTTTCTCATGAGCATCAGTCTCGAATCCATTAGACTCGACCCTTCACTCTCCAAACAATCATTGACTTTAGCTGCAAATGTAGTTACAATCTGCAGTGGAGGAGAGTCTTGGTTGAGTTCTCTATGTGCAAGAGGGGCTGCTACAACTGGCATCTTACTCTGAATGGGTAGTACTACAAATGTGTGTTCAAAGAAATGACAATTGTTTATTTCATGGTCATGACCTGTCATCATCAGCCATCACTTATTCAGAGACAGTAAACAGGAAATGCTACTTGCATAACCAGTCTTCCAGAAACCCTTCTGGAGAGCAGCATGGCCAAATCATGAAGGTCGGAGTTCTAGTACAGAATGCAAATTCAGCTTTACATTCCACGTAAGGGAAATTGGAAGAAAAGCGGGCTTGCGTAGTTTGCTTGACCTACTGTAGTGTCCTATGTATATCCTAAAAGAGGGGCTATCCAAGGGTTGATGTAAATAAAAGTTTTGAGTATACGAGCTAGAAGGGGAAAAAGAAAAGATACTTTAAAAAACTCGCCTCCATTTCTCTTAAATTATGAAGGCGTGTATTGGCCCCAAGTACAATCCGGTGTCTGCTGAGCCAGTTGAGAGCATAATCCCAATTCTCCAGAGCATGGGGCAGGCCTCAGGTCCTGCATCAGCCGGAGCTGCTGGGTGTAAAGCAGAGCACCCCACAAGAAGACACCTGCTTGTCCTGAATGAGGGCTTTGTCCCCCAACTGCAGTGCCACATGAGGGTAACTTGCGGGGCCCAGGCCAGTTAGGTGGCAGCTACAAGGCAGGAAACAACGCCGGGGCCGCTGTGGCTGGGCGGCTGCAGTTCCCTAGCAGCTGCGGGTCCCTAGCACCCCTCTGGCGCTAGCTCCAGCCCCCCGTGACGGGAGCTAGCTCACGCCTAGAGTATATACAACTCTGCCTCAGGAAAGGTGTCTCTGGAGGAACTCTCCATGGGGCAGCACAAGTCGGTCTTCTTTTGATTTCTTTTTTTTTTTTCTTCAAGATTTTACTCACTTATTCATGAGAGACACACAGAGAGAGGCAGAGACACGGGCAGAGGGAGAAGCAGGCTCCCTGCGGGGAGCCCGATGGGGGACTCACAGGACTCGGGGATCCCAGGACCCTGGGGTCACGCCCTGAGCCCAAGGCAGACGCTCCACCGCTGAGCCACCCAGGCGTCCCTTCTTTTGGTTTCCTGAAGTCAAAGGCTGCCTGGCGATACCCCTATCTCCTGCAAGGGCAACCAACCTTGGGTGGGCAACTCTGGCCAGCCGGGCAAGGGGGGAGCTCATTCTCACCTGTCCGGAGTCATGGCTGGTATTTATAGGACCCACCTGTGAGGCCCCGTGGGAAGGACACAGCCTAGTCTTGGGGAGGGATGGAAGGGGAGTTGGCCTGGGCGGCAGCAGCAGAGGGCTCTGGCTCTCTGCCTACCACAGGTGGCTGGAGCTGCACAGTCTAACGCTTCTGAGCCTCGGTCTTGCCACTGGAAGGACGGGGCGACTGCGCTGGGTCACCTCCTGTCTCTCCCCACAGGCCTCCAGCACAGTGAGGAAGTGGGGTTGGGCTACCTATGCGAAGTTCCTCTGGCCCTGCTTTCTGTACGTGTCACAAAAGACGAGGAGCTCCTGGGGTGCTGCCAACATGCTACAACTGCTCGGCGAGGTGGCTGCAAGGCCCCGCAGGTGAATGAGCGCTCGAAATAGGACTTGCTATGACCCCAAATCGGAATTTTCAATTTTACTTAATTTGAATCCATTTAAAATTCAAATTTGAAAGTCGACTAGTTGAGCCAATTTTTGTAAAGTTTCAGGTATGTTCTGAACAACTGATTAAGTATTTCCAATGACAGTTTTACATATGAATTAAGACGGGATGTGTTTAAAATATACACCGGAGTATATTTCCAAAGACTGAGTGCCCCCTCAAAAAAATGTAAAATATCTCAGTAATTTTGATATTAATTATACGTTTAAATAAGTAGTGATCTTGGATATATCAGGATACATAAAGTATATTAATGAAATTAATTTCACACATTTTTCTCTTTTAATGTGGCTACTAGAAAACCTAAACATGCATATGACTCACACTATGTATTGCTATTGGATGGTATGATTCTAGAAAAATCTCTCTAAAATCTTGATAGCCTAGCCTCCCAGTTACCCAGGGCCTGGCCCTACCCAGTCACTGTCATCTGTCACCTTCGCTCCTGCCCAGGAATGGAGGCTCTTGGTGGGGCTGCCTCTATGTGCGGCTGTAGACTTAGGGCAGAACTTCAGACTTCACATCTCACTACATGTCACAGGCATTTTTTCTTGATTTTTTAAAAGTAAACTCTACCCCCCACAATGTGGAGCCCGAACGCACCCCCGAGATCAAGAGGCTCACGCTCTACTGACTGAGCCCGCCAGGTGCCCCCTGTCATGGCCTTTTCGGTAATTACAACTCCAGGGCAATGATAAAACTAGAGCGAAAATCCCAGGCAAAGCATGTGTCCTAAGAGGGCAAATTTACAAATACAGTTTTGGAATTTAGCGACGAGGAAGGGGCAAAGACCCCGGCTGTTGTTGGAGCATCCGCCCTCCACAGTGACTGACCATCCTCGGCCAAACCACCCGCAGTCTCACCCCAGTGGAGAAAAGAAACAAAGTATCTGGGCCCCCGCATTACTAGAAGGCAGCTTTGTCCCTGTTCCGGCTCAAAATGGCTCAAAATACCTCCTTCCCTCACAAAAAGAGTTATTTTTCATTGTAAAATAAACAGAACTATACTATAAAAATAGTTGAGAAAGTAAATGGGGAAAATACTTATTTCACTGCCTTGCTGCAATCACTGTTAGCATTTTATGCATTTTCTTCTAGATTTTTCTTCTCCGTGTAAGGTTTCTTTTTATCACAAAGTCTAGTGAATGCACCATACCGTATCCTACTTTGTTACTTAATATTTTATCATTAAAGTTTTTCATATTATTACATGAGCTAGAAATGCTCGGTGGGCAGAGGGAGGTGGCTAAGTTTAATACTTGGGGGGGGAAGGATATTCTAGTTCGAGAATTTGGAAAAGGCATGGCTAGTCTAGAAGAACTTGTTAGTATAATTTATGTCATTTTTGAGACAAACAACCAACAGGCAGTGTGGCTCTGGAGTTTACCCTGCTATACTGGAAATCTTGGCTTTGCCACTTGCAGCTTGGGGGAACTTAAGATATTTAGTAATCTTCTGGTGCCTCAGTTTTTTCATCTCTAAAATGGGGAGCACAGTGCCAAGGAGAGGATTGTGTATCCCTCAGAATAGTGCCTGACACATTACAGGCAGCCAGTAAATTTTAACTCAGAGTATTAAATATAACTTGGAATACTTAAGTCCATTCCAAGCCCGCTGTGTGACTGACTGTAGGCCATTTAGCATCTGTATCTGCAAAATGTTTAAATAATAACTAGACCTACAATCTCCTGAAAACTTGTATGTGACGGTGAGTTGAGGTACTTACTTGTCATGTTTTACTAATAGGAAACTGAGGCTCAGAAATTAAGTAACTTGCTCGAAAGTGACAGAGCTGGTCAGGTGCATAGCCAGCATCCCAGCACAAATCTGTGTGGTTCCAAGTGTCTTGCTTTCCCTGCACACGATTGCTCAGGCTCCTTTTCAGCCTCAGCTCTGGGTCTATGAACTTCAAAGAACAGTTTCAGTTGGTCTTCGCTGCCAGTAGGCGGCTCCAAAAACAACATTTTTAAATAAAAAAAAAAAAAAAAAAAAAAAAAAAAAAAGCCAAGCCTACAACTTTGATGATCTAACTTCGAACTGTGTGTACAGTCGTGGCTTCTTGATAGTTTCGAAATATCAGGTGGCTGAACTAACACATCTTCACTGAAAAGCAGCCTCAAAATGTTTTTTCTCTTTATAGTCTACCCTATTTTAGAAAAATAAATATGCTGGTTCCGGTAATTTCAAACTGATTGTAAACTGCAGAAAAACCAAGCCAAGAAAGTTGTCTTTGCTTGTTCCGCTTCTGCTCAAGACTGTTCAACTGGTCTCACGGTGTTTTTCTCCCAGAGACCCAGCACTGTCTGCCCCGAAGGACGAATGACAATGGACAAAAGACAGCCGTGAGTGGTAATTCCTAGCCTCTTAACCTTACATTTTTAAAGCAGGACCATTCCCAAGAGAAATACGAGGGAACAATTGAGTGAGCAAGCCTCCACAGAGAAGAACAAAAGAGAGGATGAAAAAGCAGAAGAGATCTTGGTCACATAAACTACGGAGGTCCCGGTTCCGGCTTAGGGCCCTTAAAAATCATGCTGCCAGTTGAGAATGATAGTGGCTGTGACTTAAAATCAAATGCTTCCCAGGGATTCTCACATTTGCAATGAACAAGGCATTTCAATGACCAAGCAAATGATTTCAGGATCTTGGGGGTACCTCGTTATTCCTGCTCAAGGACCCCATGGGTCGCTTTCTCCTCCCCTTTTCCAAGGGCACTCTGCATTTAGAAAAGGCCCGTTTAGCAACCAATGCCCCATACCTGGGAGTTACAGATGGAAAGAGGCTCTTCCTTCGCCTACCCTAAACCGGAATCAACACAGGAGAGGATGGGGAGAGGCAGTTGGGAAGGTCACTAGGAAACGAGGCATGCCCAGGTAAAGGCCACCTGCACCCCTCTCCTCTCAGTGGCTGTGTGGCCTCGAGCAAAGGACTTACAGCCCCCGGGCCTCGGCTCCCTGGCCGCCCCCGGCCTCGGGTCTCTAACCGCAGGTCGGTACCAGCTGCTGTCCGAGC
The DNA here is from genome assembly GCF_905146905.1 of Nyctereutes procyonoides. Taxonomy (NCBI): domain Eukaryota; kingdom Metazoa; phylum Chordata; class Mammalia; order Carnivora; family Canidae; genus Nyctereutes; species Nyctereutes procyonoides. The sequence goes on from NW_026575137.1 coordinate 10,631,704, forward strand.
TCTCGGCCTGGTCGGCGTCAGGGGTCACAGGGCCGGGGGTGCGACCCGCGGGCGAGGCCGGTCCCCGCACAGGTGCGGCAGCCCGGGGGCCGGGGGGCTCGGGGCCTGCGCGCGGGCGGACACCTGGCGCCCTGCGGTCCCGCGGAGGGGGGCGGGCGCGTCGGCCCCGGAGGTCGGGCGGGGTGCGGGGCGCGGGGTGCGGGGCGCGGGGCCGAGGCCGGAGCCCCCGACGCCAGGCCAACGGCCGAGGGCAGGGGGCGGGGGAGGCGCAGGTCCCGCCGCGGGCACGGAAAGCGGCGGGGCTCGGGGAGGACCCCCCGCACTTACGTGGGCCCGGCCGGCGGGTCGGGTCGGGGTCCGGGTCGGGGTCGGGTCCGGGTCCGGGTCCGGGGCCGGGCCGGGCGGCTGTGCGGGCGCTGCACCCCGGGCCGCCGGCCGCCCGCTCGCTCCTTTTGTTGTTGTGCTGCGCTCGGAACAGCTGATCGCCGCGCGCCCCGCCCCGCCCCGCCCCGCCCCGCCCCTCCCCGCCGGGCGCGCCAGCCGGGCCCCACCAATCGGCGGCGCGGGGGCCCCGGGGCCGTCCTGCCACAGGTTGTCACCAACGCACGTGACCTGGCGCCCGGCCCGGCGACGCGCTCGAGTTAGAAACAAGCCCGGGCAACAAAAGCCGGGCGCCGAGGGGCGAGCGGAAGGGAGGGGGAGGGGGAGGGGGAGGGGAGGGGGAGGGAGCAGGGGGAGGGGGAGGGAGAGGGCGAGGGGGCGACCCGGCGGGCGCACCCCCGGGGACCCGCAGAAGCGCGAGCGACAGCCCCGACCCCCGCGACCCCCGCGACCCTGTGCCCCAGGCAGGGCGGGGTGGGGGTGGGGTGGGCCCCGAAGGACGGAAGCCGTTTCTTCTGCGGCGGAGCATCCAGGCCGTTGCGAGGGATGGAGGCCCGAGACCCCAGGGGGCCGTGCACGCCGATAGGGGTGAAGCCTTCCCCGAGGCCCCGCAGACGCAGGTCCCGTCCTTGGCGTCCTGGGAAACCAAGTCTGGCTCCAGGGGGGGGAGGGGCGGCCCGCGGAACCCCCCCTCGAGCCAGGCCCATCCCCCTGGGGCCCTGTGCTAACCCCTGTGCTAACCGACCCGGAGCTGCCCCAGGAGCTGCCCCGACGGACCCACAGGCTCGGGACTCGGCCTCGGGGCCTCGGGGCAGGCGGGCGGAGGAGCCGGGAGACCAGGCCTGAAGGCGCAGGGGTCCCGGCCGGTGTGTGTGTGTGGTCACTGGCCGGGGTGTGTGTCTGTTCCTGCTGTGTGTGTGTGTCTGTTTCCGCTGTGTGTGTTCCCACTGTGTGTGTTCCCACTGTGTGTGTTCCCACTGTGTGTGTCTTCCTGCTGACCCGGGGTGTGTGTGTGTGTGTGTGTGTGTGCGCGCGCGCGCACACCGCGCGCCCGCCGACGTGAAGAAGCCTGGAGGAAGGTGTGCAGGGACAGCTGCTGCTTCCCGCGCCCTGCACCCGAGCTCCCAGGGCCCGGAGGGTAGGACCCTGCCTTGCTGTTTAGAGACCCGCAGCCGTCGGCATTCCCGGGCAGCGTGCTCCAGGCCACCTGCAGGCGCGGGCAGTGCTTTCCAACGCAGGCGCTGCCGGCGGGCGGTGGATGAGCGCGTGGCATCTCGTGGGGCAGAGGCGAGGGCGGCCTGCGGAGCCTGCGGACCGAGGTGCGAGCCTCTGGCCCCGGCGGGACGGACAGCCACCACTCCAGGTGTCTGCTGCCGCGTCCCAAGGACTGTCACTTGGGTCCCTCCCGACCGCTCTTCTGCCCCTTGAATCGGGGCTGGCCTGGGACTGCGCCCGTCGGTACAACGGGGCGGGGCGGCTGCTCTAGGGCCGCGGGGCGCGCGACACCCAGGGCCGGCAAGCTCCGCTCTGCGCCGGGAAGGCCGCGCCGAGGGGCCGCCATGCTGCGAGGAAGCCCAAGCGGGGCCGGGCAATGGACGGGGAAGCGGCCTCGGGAGCCGCCGGGGAACCGAACCGGGGGAGCCGACCTGGGCCGCCGCCGCCGCCTCACCAGCAAACCGGAGGCTGCCGTGGCTCTGAGCGCGGGGCCGGCAGGGCTGGGCGCCAGGAAGGGCCGCGGCCCACAGGGCAGGCTTCCCCGAACCCCACAGAGGGGAATTGGGGGGATTAGAAAGAAGCTTCTTATGTGTTTTTTTTTTTTTTTAAGATTTTGTTTATTTATTCATGAGAGACAGAGAGAGAGAGAGAGGCAGAGACCCAGGCAGAGGGGTCGGGCAGGGAGCCCGACATGGGACCTGATCCCAGGACTCCAGGATCACACCCTGAGCCCTTTAAAGGCAGGTGCTCAACTGCTGAGCCACCCAGGGATCCCCTAAATTTTCCTTTTAAATCTATTTTAAAGATGTATTTATTTGAGAGAGTGTGTGCCAGTGCATGAGCAGGGAGAGGGGGGTGCAGAGGGGGAGAGAGCGCCTCCAGCAGGCTCCCCACAGGGGGCTTGACCCCAGGACCCTGAGACCATGACCTGAGCTGAAATCAAGAGTCCTATGCTTAACGGACTGAGCCACCCAGGTGCCCCAGAACTTTAAATTCCTTTGCAGATTTTTTTGGGGGGGCGGTTTCTACGACATTCCCAGATAGGCACATAGGTCCCTGGGAAGTAACTTTTCATGTTTATTGTAACATGGAACTAAATTTCAGAGCCCTGAGAACAGGTTTCACAGGATGAGCCTCAGGTAACCAATTGTGTTGCACGCTGGGGAGGCCACGTGGAGCACGTGCCGTCCTCTGGCAAGGAAGGGAGAGGAAATTGTGGAGCTCCTGCTCTGTACGGGGACCGTTCCCTACCCGCTGAGCCTCACGGCGTCCTCAACTGTAAGAGAGGGCAACTAGGATCAACTCGGGGAGACAAACGCAATCAGAAATGGATCTGGGACGGGGTTCAATAAATGTGTTCAGCAGCACACAGACCTTTTTCTGAGGATTTTACTTTAATAGCTTTGTTTCTAATCACCTTGTGGAAATAGGATTTTTTTCTTTTTAAAGGAAAGACCTAAAAGCTTAAAAGCTTTAATAGCTTCTCAGAACCTGAGCTTAGAAAACCCAACAGTGTTAAGGACAAAATGCTCGCATCGTCTTTAGTAAGTCTACAGAAGCAAGAAGCACGGAGGTCTAGACCCACGTTTGATTTTTTTAAAAAAAGATTTTATTTATTCATGAGAAACAGAGAGAGAGAGAGAGAGAGAGAGAGAGAGAGAGAGAGAGGCAGGCTTCACACAGGGAGCCTGACGTGGGACTTGATCCTGGGACTCCAGGACCAGGCCCTGGGCCGAAGGCAGGCACTAAACCGCTGAGCCACCCAGGGGTCCTCCCATGTTTGATGTCCCTACCTCACATGCATTTTGTAAGATCTGAACGTTTAAAGCCAGAGTGTGGAAAACCGCCCTCTTCCCCAGCATACCCCCGATACACCTGAGTTACTTTACCTGCTCAAACACAAGTGCAACCGAAACCAACCAAGCGTGGAGGCCATAGCGTCCATAATTAGGAATAGTATTTAAAGGGAGAGGCAGCAGGTGTATCTAATGGTTAAGAGCACGAGTTCTGGACACAGACCTCAGTGCAAGTTACCTGACGTTGGGTTTGACCGCTCTTTGCCGTCGTTTCCTCATCTGCAACGGGGACGGTAACACGGCCTCTAGGAGGTGCTTTCTGAGGACCAAACGAGATGGCGCATGCAGGGCATGTCATGTAACGCTTGACGCTATACTATGAGCTTATTAAAAGGCTGTACCTGCAACCCGAGAGGACGGAGTTCCACAACCTTCCGGAGCGTGATATGTGAGACGGGGGGTTGCAGACGGCCTCTCAGGAAGGTGGATTTTGAGCCAAGCCCCGAATGATGTCAAGGAGCAAGTAAGCCCTGTGAAGCTCTGACCAGTGACTTGTAGTTGAGGCCAAAGGGACAGTGAGTGCAAAGGCCCATCAGAGGTGTGCACAGGGCCCCACGCGTGGCTGGAGAGTAGGAGGGGGTGCAGTGGAAGGAGAGGAGGTCAGCGGGGTCATGAGGAAGCCTGCAAGCAGGGATGAGAAGTCTGGATTTCATTCTCTCTGCGACGGGACACGAGAAGCTGATACCCCAGAGGGTCTGACGTGGAGTTTGAAATGCTCTTTGGACACCTCGGGGGAAACGTTTGGCGCAATCGACTCTGAGCCCAGAGTAAAGGGACAAGTGGGGACTGGTGACATGAATGTGTGACTTACCAGCTTTGTAATATTTAAAGCCACAGAACTGGATGGAATGGGCAGAGAGACACTATCAACAGAGGAGAGAGCGGAGGCCTGGGCCCGGGGCTCCGGCATCTAGAGGGAAGAAGGACAGGGACGCTTGGGGGGCTCAGTGAGTCGAGTGTCCGACTCTTGATTTCAGCTCAGGTCTCGATCTCAGGTCCTGGGAGGGAGCCCCGTGTCAGGCTCTGCGTTCAGAGGGGAGTCTGCTTGAGGATTCCCGCTTTCTTTCCCTCTGCGCTGTGCCTCCCACCCCACACTCTCTCTTGCACAAACAAATCTTAAAAAAAAAAAAATTCAGCCAAAAAGACTGAGATGTAGCAGCCAATTAGGCGAGTGAAAAAATTAGAGTGAGGTGACCCGGGATCTAAGCGCCGAAAAGGCCTTCAGAAGGGAAGTGTGGGCAGCCCGGGTGGCTCAGCAGTTTAAGCGCCTGCCTTTGGCCCAGGGTATGATCCTGGAGTCCTGGGATCAGGTCCCACGTCGGGCTCCCTGCAGGGAGCCTGCTTCTCCCTCTGCCTGTGTCTCTGCCTCTCTCTGTGTCTATCATGAATAAATAAATAAAATCTTAAAAAAAAAAAAAGTGTGACCGGCTGCAGACAGGGCCAGATCTGATGCAGGATGGCCAACCGGTCTCTGCATCCGGCCAGACGGGCGGGTCGGGGTGACCTCGGAGGGACAGTTCTGGTGGGATGGTGGCTGTGGGATTCTGATGAATCAAAGGAAGATCGCAAAGAAGAGAGACGGAGGGCCCGTGGGAAGTAGTTTGGGGCCGCCGGAACCGAGTGCCGCGGCCTGGTGGCGTCACACCACACATTTATTTCCCCCGGTTCTGGAGGCTGGACGTCCAAGACGAAGGCGTCGACAGGACGGGTCTCTGCGAGGCCTGCGTCCGTGGCTGGCAGGTGGCCTTCCCGCGTGGTCTGCTCGGCGGCCGTCGGAGCCAGGTGGGAGCCCGTGCAGGCCCCTGGGTTGAACCCAGAGCTCTGTAGAGGCTCTGGCCGCCCAAATATGGTCCCCTTCTAGGTGCTGGGGGGCGAGGGCGACCCGCAATTCCCGCCGTAACACCAGGCGTTTCCTTTTCACAGGGAGCTTCCGGACTTCGGATCTTTACTGTGGGCGAAGTCGCAGCCGCTGGCATTGCTGGTGGGACCCGCGCGGTGGACAATCTGAGGCCGTGGCCGCGGTGGGGGGGGGGGGCAGAAGCAGAGCGCTCGAGTGCCCGGGTTGGGGTGGGAGGGGGGGCGCTACGCGACCTACCCCGGCCACTGACCTGGAGCCGCAGGGCTCGCCCTTGACCCCCGGGATCCTAACCCGACACCCGCTGCCCCACTGACCACATCTCCGTACCTGTTCTGGGGGCGCCGTGGTCCCCAGAACTGTCCCCTAGGAGGCAAGGACAGACGCAGGACGGAGGAAAGTGCCCGCCCGCGGAGGTGGCGCTGGCCTGGGCACCCACAGGCACCCGCGGGGCCAGGAGAGGGGAGGCTGTGCGGGGCTGCCCGGTGCAGGGCCCATCGCAGGAGGCCGGCCCAAGGGGGCCGGGTGCTCCCCCTGCCCGCGGCCTCTCCCTGAGCCGGGCCGGGCTGCAGGGGCTTGGTGACACCGCAGCCCTCGGGTGCATGTGGCCGCCGTGTCCCAGCAGCCGAGGGGCATGTGGCTGTGTTAGCGAGCCGTGTGGTCGCCGTGCTGGCCCGGGACCCTGCGACCCCGCGCCCCCATCCGTGTTGGCTTCACCTTTGGGGCAGCCAGAGCTCCGCTGCGGCGCCGCCTGGTCGTGGGCCCGCCTGCCAACGCTTCCTTTTATTCTGTTTTTACAGGCAGCTTTCCCGAGGTAGGGCACAGGTGGGGAGGGCAGTGGGGCAGGACCAGGTAGGGCACAGGTAGGGCAGGGCAGGTGGAGCAGGACCCAGGTTGGGCACGGGTGGGGCAGCGCAGGTGGGGCAGGACCCAGGTTGGGCACGGGTGGGGCAGGACCGAGGAAGGGTGCAGGTGGGGCAGAGCAGGTGGGGTGGGACCGAGGTAGGGTGCAGGTGGGGCAGGATAGGTGGGGCAGGACCGAGGAAGGGCACAGACGGGGCAGGGCACAGGCAGGGCGCAGATGGGGCAGGGCAGGCGGGGCAGGACACAGGTAAGGGCGCAGGTGGGGCAGGACAGTGTGCTCGCTTGGTGCCCAGGCCGCTGTCCTTGAAGCCACGCTTCCTGCGGGGCGTTTCCTCAGCTGAGCTCACCGGGGGCGCCTGGGGAGCAGCCAGGGACCCGCCAAAGTCTACCGGTGACTGTCCACCGTGACCACGGGCCCGGACCAACACGGAGGCCGGGAGGTGGGGGGCAGTGTGAGCAGCGGGGGCGGCCGCTCAGCGCCCTTGAACCCGAGCTGCGGAACACCCAGCCCCCAGCACCCCCCCTTCGCTTTGCTCCCCGTGTCTTCGCAGCCCCTTCCCTCCAAGGCTCCTGGAGCCTCCGAAGCGCCTGTTTGGCCACCGCCCGTGTCCTCCTTCCCCTCTTGGAAACCACCTGTCGCAGCACAGCCCGGGCTGCTGCAAACATTTGTTTTTGATAACAGTGTATTTTGAACGTCTGTGGTTTCCATTTCTATTTTTGTCCCTTACTGTCGCAATTTTTCGATCTCTTCTTGCTTTTTACAAATAGTTTTGCTTTTTCCCAGGCTTCAGTACTCTGCTGAAGCCGTCGGCTGCAGAAACTGTGCACTGCAAACTGTTGCGTTTCCAAAAATCAGTGCCGTTGTCGGATGACTTACGTTTTCCGATATGTTTTCATCTGCAATACTTATATATTTTTAAATATTTTCATTTACTTATTTGAGAGAGAGAGAGAGCGAGAGAGAGAGCGCTCAAGCAGGGAGAGCAGCAGAGTGAAAGGGAGAAGCAGACTTCCTGCTGAGCAGGGGCTCGATCCCAGGACCCTGAGACCATGACCTGAGCTGAAGACAGACCTTCACCGACAGAGCCACCCAGGTGCCCCTCATCTTCAATATTTATTTATTTATTTATTTATTTATTTATTTATTTATTTATTTATTTTAAAAAGTTTTTTTTTTAATTTTTCATCTTCAATATTTAAAGTGGTCTCCATAACAATTCAGTGAATGAAGTTGGGGTAACCGTTAATATTCTCATTTTATAGATCAGAAAACTCAAGTCTCCTGGCCAGCCTGTGGCAAAAATTACAGTAAAAAAAAATGAGCGATTTCAATTCTAGTCTAGGATTCTTTTTCCTCCCACAAAACTGGCCATAATCTATGACTACGGTTGTCTGACTTCGGCTGAATGAGGATCATTTAGAAGGCGTGTGGCAGCACAGAGCGCGGGCCCCACCTCCGGCCTTTGTGGTTGGGTAGGACCGGGGTGCGGCCCAAGGATGTTCTCATTCACACCATGGCCTCTCCACTTTTCCCCTGGCCTTCCCCTCCCTTCTCAGCCTCCCTTGCAGCTAAGGGTGGTCACGGGACATAGTTTTGGCCAATGAGGTGTAAATGGAAGCTTTCTGGGAAAACCTGTGCTTTCCTGATGACAAGACACATACTTGCCTCTTCACCCTTCCTACCTCTTCCTGCTTAGAACTTCTATGTTCCGCTCAGAGGTACAGCAGCCATCGTAGGACCAACTCATTGAAACCAGCGGGATAGGGAGATGGGAGGAAGCTTCACCTCTGACAGGCCTGAGCCGCTTACCCACAGGCTTCTTTCTGCATGAGGAAAAGAACTCTCTATTTAAGCCACTGTAGTCAGGTTCTCTATTACTTGCAGCCACGTGCTTCTCTACGCAATACAGAGCAACAGGAAAGAATGATGCACGAGAGTCTGGGGGACTGCGTGAGATCCGGCATCTAGCAAGCATTTGCGACGCCCTATTCTGCAGCTGACACTGCGCCAGGTGAACGAGACGTGGTTCCTACCCCCAAGGTGTTCATAGTCAAGGTGCAAAAGCCACGGTATAAACACACAAATAATACATTGTGGGAAGCACAGAGACCTAAGCAAGATGCTATGAAGCCCAGGGAAGGAACCCTGGCTAGGGAGGTCAGGGAAGGCTCCCAGGAGGTGACATATGAGGAAAGCCCTGGAAGATAAGGAACACTCTGCGAGGTAGAGAAGAGAAAAAAAAAGCCTTCTGTGCTGTGTCCCTTCTCGCCCCTAGCCTCTGGGGCTAGAGGCTGGCCTGGCTGGGTGGGGGCTTGTTGGAACAAGCTGCTGGCAGAGTCGACAGCCCTGCAGGAAACTCAAAATCCAGAGAACCAGGAGGGAAGCTGTGAGGGTTGGCAAAAACTCCTGGCAGCATGTCTGGGGAGCCAGAAATCTGGGGCAGAAAGACGAGAGCAAGGTATCAGAGGGCAGGCAGGGAGGGGCAGGGAGGGGCAGGGCAGGAGCCTAAGAGGATGGGTCAGGGCCTGCTTCTCAAGCAACTTAAGAAACTCAGGGCACTAAATATCCCATTTCATGATTTCTTATCATCCAGCTTCAACTCACCATCAGCCCCCATCTCACTAGGCTTGTAGGAAGGTCAGTCTTAGCCGTTGCTGGGCCTTCCCCTTGCACTCAGAGCTGTGCTAAAATCCTGCTGTGTTACTCAGCCTGCAGGGCCGTGCGGTCCCCCGCACCACTGTCTAAATGACACAAAACCCTTCTCCCTGGTGTATCATAGGTATTCCCACCAAGTGCCTGCTGCATCCTTTGGTGCATCTAGAAAGCAGGGCACAGGTGCCTGCTGCTGGTAGCCCTAGGGACCTCTTTCTTCTCCCCAGGATCAGACCTCTCTTCTTGGTTTTGGAGAAATACCTCTCTCCAGCCCTGCTTCTACCCGAGGCACACGCTCACCTATTCAGCTCAAAGGGCTTAGGACTCAGGAAATACAAGCCAGGAAGGCAAGTGTCTCCAGGCCGACTCTGTGGTCCACCTGCCCAACCTCCCCTGATACTAAGGACAGAACCCTTTATAGTGGGTGGAGGCAAAGGGGGAAATGGAGGGAGAAAAGTTTAAACTTCTAGTTATTAGGCCATAGACCGATGGCGATAGTGTGGTTTAAAGGACCAAGGGCAGAACACATACATCCCAACAGTGTGAAGACAGAGTCGGAGAAGGGCCCGAGAATGGTGAGAACCAGGAAAGAGGAGCAAGAGGCTGAAGGGGATGGATTGAGACAGGCTTGGATGACCATTTCTTGAATTTGGATTTTATTCTGTAGGCAAGAAAATTCAGGAAATGTCCATAAGCTATGCTGACACAGGATCCTGGTTTTTTTGTTTTGTTTTGTTTTGTTGTTTTGTCTTTTTCATTTTGTTTTGTTTCCAAGGAGACAACTCTGATAGAAGGGTGGGAGGTTAAATTGTGAAGAGCCTATGATTGGCCATAGAAATAAGAGTAATAATGGAGACAGAAAAGCATGGTCACCGTTCTAGGATAGAACCAACAGAATTTGGTCACTGACTGGCTATGGGGGAATGATGGGGTCTGACAGAAGCTGAAGAAGATTCCAAGACTTCTATCTTGGGAGATTGGGCAGTTGGTGAAGACAGAGGATAGTGGACATGGGTGTGGGTGGGGATGGGTGATGGAGGCGGGGGAGAATTAAAGGCACCTAGTACTGGGTCTAGGCCAAGCACTGTTTTATATATATTGTTGTCATAAAAACCCTACAAAGTAGTAGGAGTAGTAGGTTCATTACATCTCAGATAACTAAGGCTCAACGTTTCTCACCCAACGTTACTCAGGATAATGGAGTCAGGGTTGGAAACCGTATCTACCTGACTCCACCATCCACGCTATCCCCAAATGCTTCTGGAGTGCCATCTAGTTGGGATATCTAGGAGTCACTTGTGAGTCTGGTTCTAGAGCTTGGGAAATAGGCAGGAGGTGCAGGCATCAGTTTGGGAGCCTTTATTATGTAGATGGTTCCCGGAGTCTTTGAAGCAAAGCGGAGGAGATGAGCTAGGAGAGGTGTGTGTGCATGAAGGGAGAAGGCAAGGACAGACGCCAGGAAGTTCCTATTTAAGGGTCATGTCACTTAGGATGTCACTTAGGATTAAAAACAAGATTAGGATTTGTATTTCTGTCATCACAGAGGTTCTGAGGCGGGGTTCTCAGACCTTTTGTTAAAGACGTAGGCCCGTATTTTTTTTCTTCCACTATATTTAGTGTGTGTGTTTCACCCTCACATCTGCTTCCATCATGAGACGGTCACCTTAGGTCCCACCATCACATTTCAGGAAGCAGAACGGTGGAAGAGGGCAGCCCGATGAGGCTGATTTTAAGGAAGTCTTTCCAGAAGACCCACCCCATAATTTTTGCTTACCCTCCCCAGAACTTAGTCACATGATTGATCTTCAAGGGAGGCTGGGAAATGTAGTTCTTTAGCTAAGCCCCTCACTGCTCTCACTAAATCAGGGTTGTCCTGCTAGAGAAGAAGGGAGAATGCAAACTGAGGTGACACCTAATCTCTGGGGGTAGACGGAGGAAAGAAAAAGGTAAAGAAGAACGTTTGGGGGCTGGGAAGAGAATGATGCCATAAAAACTGTAATAGGATACTTTTCATTTCAAATGATTGAAAAGTCAACCCAAGCTAGTTTACATTTTGCTCAAGTAACCAAAACAATTGACAGGGCAGGTGTGTTCATTGGGTTTCTGACTCTGACTTTATTTTCTTGGCTCTGCCCCCGCTGTGTTGTCCCTGCAAGCAGGACGGCTTAACAAACGGTCATAAACCAGCTGACGTAGTTTCCAGTGCTCACGCGGGCACACCACATCTGGAACAAAACAGCCCGTCTTCCCAGCACAACTGAAGTTCATTCATTCATTCAGAAATATTGCTGACTAACTACTGCGTGCGCTTTTCTAGAGGTCGGGGATACTGTGAACAAAACAAATAGGAATCCTGCTCCACTGGACCTTGTTTTAGTCATGGATTGCTGCGTAACACATTTCTCCAAGACTCAGGGGCCTAAAAAAACAAACGTTTATTATTTCACCATTTCCATGGGTCGGGAATTTAGGCGTGGCTTAGGGACTCTAGGTGCCTCTGGCTTGGGGTCTCTCATAAGGCTGTAGTCATCTAAAGGTCTAGTAGGGGAGGATCTACTTCCCAGCTCACTCATGTGGTTGTTAGCCTCATCTCTTCCTGGCAGTTGGCCAGAGGCATCAGCTCATTGCGACGTGAGCCTTTCCGTTGGGCCAGAGGTCAAGTAAGAGGCAGGACAGCAGTCAGTCTTTTGTAATTCTAATCTTAGAAGCGATGTCCAATCACTTTTTCCATACCCTGTTTGTTGGGAAATTAGTCCCTAGGTTCAGTTCCCACTGAAGGAAAGAGGATTCTCTAAGGGCATGAATACTGGAAGGTGCGGGTGATGGGGAACCACTCTGAGGTTTCTACCACTAGAGCTACAGTCTCGTCAGGGGAGATAGACAGTAAGTGTAAATAGATGCATCACATGTAGGTGACGATGCATGCTATGAAGAAAGATAAAACAGAATAAGGGAAGACCTCTTTCATGAGATGATACTGGGGTGGAATCTGAAGCAGAAGAGGCAGCAAGGGTATCTGTGGAAGAGTATGCTGGGTAGAGGGAAGAACAAGTGGGAGCTCTCTGAGGCTCCTGGGAGCATGCTCGGTTATCTTGAATGAATCACACAACCAACCTGGCTGGAGCAGAGTAAGCAAAGAAGACAGTAAAAAAAGTGGGGTGGGAGACATTAGGTACAGACTTCCAGGACATGGTAAAGACTGTATTGGAGGGTTCCAAGCATGGTATGACCACAATTTACCTCACTTTTAAAAGGAAACAGATGATACAAGGGCCAAGAGTGAAAGCAGGTGAGATTCTACTGCAGTAGAGGTGAGGGATAATGGGGTCTTGGAAGGGGCAGAAGTAAGAAGTGATTGGATTCCAGATGCATTTGAAAAGATTTGCTGATAGACTGGATTTAGGGTATGAGAGTGGAGTCGAAGATGACTCCAAAGCTTTCAGTGTGAGCATCCGTAGGTTGAGGTGGCCGTTCGCTGGGATAGAGAGGACAAGTCTAGGAGAGTAAATCAAGGATTTGACTTTGGTCTTGTGGCCACAGTAAGCTTGAGATGCCTGTTCGATATCCAAGGGGAGATGTTGCAGGGGAAGTTGGAGTATGGAGTTGGCAATAGAAATTTGGGGGTCACCAGCACAGGGTTGGCATTTATAGCTACAGGACTGAATGAGATTAATCACCCAAGGAATAAGACTTAATGAACAAAGGTAGACATGTCTCAGACCCTTTGGAAATGGGAGCATTAGGAGGATCTGGTGAAGGGAACTGAGAAGGAGCAGCCAAGGAGAAAGAGCAGATGGTGCTGAGGAGGCAACCACCAGGTCCACCTTGGAGGCCAAGAGGAGAGATGCTCTCCACCTTCCAGATGCCTCCAGGGGGGTCAGGTGAGGCCACAAGACTGAAAGGGTGGTAGAAAGTCATTGGTGACTTTATAGAGAGCAGCTTGTACAGAGTCGAGATTCAACAGCTGGGTGATGGTGGATTCTGGAGAGACTGGAGTTTTGAAAAGCGACGTAGTGGGTACAGGCCTCTCAAGAATTTCGTGATTAGAAACAATAGAAGTACAAGAGAAAGTTTAAGTTATAAAAAATCAGAAAATATCTGTATCAATAAACAAACACCACAGCATTAAAACCCAGGCCACAGAAAGAGGGAAATTGTTTTCAGGAAAGAGGACATGGGTGAGAATCTTTAAAATGGAAAAAAACTCATGCAAATAGGTAAGAGGAACATTAAGACCCTACCAGGTAAATGGAGAAAGGACACAGACCGACAATTCACAGAGGAGGAAATACAGTTAGTAAACAAAGATAAAGAAAAATGTTTGGCACCATTAGCGAGGAAAGAAATACAGATTAAAACCACACAATGACGTGTTTTAAACTATCAAATTAGCAAAAGCTGTTTATTCCCTTTAACCCAGCAATTCCAGTTCAGGGAATCCTAAGGAACCAAGCCAAAATGCACATGAAAGAGCTGGCCACGGTTTTATTTACAAGAGTTAATAAGAGGAAATAATCTAAATGCTGGACACCAACCAAAAAAAAAAAAAAAAAAGAAAAGAAAAGAAAGAAAGAAAGAAAAAAGGGCTTAGAAAATTTTGGTACATTCATACAAATATTTTAATCACATGCACACCAGATGCACGCACGGAGAAAATGGGAAGAATCTGTGGTAATACAGGATCTTAGTCCATTGGGGCTGCTATAAAAAAATACCAGAGACTAGGTCACTTATAAACAACGGAAATGTATTTCTCCCAGTTCTGGAGGCTGGAAGCCCAAGACCAGGGTGCCAGCATGGCCGGGTAAGGGTCCTTGTGGGGTCACTGACTTCTCTCGGTACCCTCATGTGGTCAAAGAGGCAAGTGACCTCTCTGGGGCTTCTTTTATAGGAACACTAATCCCAACTTATGAGGGCTCCCAGAGGCTCCACCTCTAATACCGTCACCCTGGGCATTAAGTTTCCAACATATCCATTTGGGGCGGGGGCACGATGACTCAGGCCATAGCACCCAGGAAAATGCCTATACCATGCTAGTTGAAAACAGCAGGATTGCAAAGGGTATAAACCCTATATCCTCACCCATGGGAAAAGTATTTATAGGAAAAAAGGAGACCTGTGCAATCGTTGCCTCCAGCTCAGGCAGGAAGACTGGCCGCCTTTCCTTCGGGCCCCACACGGCTGCAGAGTTCCCTGCCAGCTGCCAAGTCCTGGGATTACAAAGAAAATTCAGAAATTTCTGCCCTCGAGGAGCCCACACCTAACTAAGCTTCAAAAACTGTTCCAGGGGAGTAAATAATAAAGTCTCAGTGGGTGTGAACCCAACTGGGATCCCGAAATAGCAAAAGTGGGCTACAAAGGGTGTGCCAGCCCCACAGCTGGGCCTTCGGTGGCCCTTCCTCGGGACCTGCAGCCTGGGGTCCAGGTGGCCAGGCATGGGGGTGCGGGGGGGGGGGCAGGCTCGGCTGTCAGTGGAGTCCTTCCAGCTCAGTGCTGGAGCTGAGGTGGTCTTGACCGCAAAGGAATGGAGGTCAAGGAGCAGCTCGCGGAGTTGGAAGGTAAAGCCGAAGCTTCCAGACAATGTGTTACCCAACTTTGCTCCAAGAGGGTTGGTGCAGCACCGGCTCGGGAGCGCTCAGGGGGTGACCCTTGGGGGCTTCTCTCCTCTGGGGTTGCTCCTCTAGCCGCCCCCCAGGTGGCAACGACGGCTGTGGGGGTTCTCGCGGTGGAGTTGGGGTCAGGCGGGGGAGCGCGTCTGCGCGAGGGCTGCTGGAGGATGGAGACGGCCACCACCGGACCTTCCATTTCTAGGGCCTTCCCATGGAGCTCACGTGTCCTTGGAAAGAATTTCGACTCCCCCGCAAAAGGAAGCACCGTGTCGTCAGTTGCGAAACCAACCAGCTATTATTTTATTTTCTGGCAGTGTCACCTCAACCTTGGGTCCCTCACTATCAAATTGCAGCTACTTGACAAATGCCACGTAAGAAAAATAATGGCTCTGATAGCATCAGGGACAGAGCTCTCCTGGAAGGCTGTTTTCTGAAAGGATGAAAGAGGTTATTTTTCGAAATGATTAAGTGTTTCAGTCAGTGGCGTGCAAGACAAATTTAGAAAGCGAAGGCGTGACTTTAAAATAGAGCGTCAAGGTCAAGCTCAAGGCAAATGAGCTAATTATGAAGATAAGTACATTTTAAAAAAATCCAATTCTCAAGAGGAACTCTCAGTAATTACCATGTCATTGGGACTGCAGAGTCTAAAGACAAACTGGGTTCAAATCCTGGCTTTGCCCTTGCTGGCTGTGTGACCCCGATGGAGCCAGTTACTTAATTTCTCTGTGCTGCAGTTTTTTTCCCCCTCATCTGTGACGCGGGGACAACGATAGGGCCTACTTACCCGGTAAGGTGGTTGTGAGAACTAAATGAGTTAATATCTGTAAACAGTCCTGTGCAGCACCTGGCAAGTGATACCTGCTATGTAAGTGCTTGTTAAATAAGAATATTAATAAAAGTAACCGCTGATTTTTCCTTGCTATCTTGTTAGTAAGGCGATCATCACAAGTAGCAACTAGCACGTAAAATAGTCTTGCGACGATATATTGACGTATTCGTTCATTTATGTTTCTTCCTTCTCTAGGGGTCCTTCTGTCCCCCTTTTAAGCAGGTAGCCGCAGGCTCTTGTCTGGCCTGTGTCTCAGACCTCACTGCAAAAATTAACTCATGGACTTAAACGTGAAACAATAGAACGGATCCCTGGGTGGCTCAGCGGTTTAGCGCCTGCCTTTGGCCCAGGGCGTGATCCTGGAGTCCTGGGATCGAATCCCACGTTGGGCTCCCGGTGCATGGAGCCTGCTTCTCCCTCTGCCTGGGTCTCTGCCTCTCTCTCTCTCTCTCTCTCTCTCTCTCTCTCTCTGTCTATCATGAATAAATAAATAAAATCTAAAATAAATAAATAAATAAATAAATAAATAAAATCTTAAAAAAAAAGAAGAAGAAAAGAACATAGGAGAAAAATCTCAGAATCTAGGATTCTCAGACATGTCGCCGAAAGGAATGACCTATGGAGGGAAAAGTGGTTACATCGAACTTCATCAAAATTACAGATGTGCTCTGAGAAAGGGCCCCGTTAAAAGAATACAAAGAGAAGCTATAGAATAGGAGCAAATATTTGCGATCCACACCTTCTGCAAAGACCCGGTATCTAGAGTATATAAAGAACTCTCAGCACTCAATTAAAAAAAAATCTAGTTATAAAATGGATAAAACCCATGAAGAGACATTTCACCAGAGAGGAATACAGATGGCAAATAAACACATGAAACGACGTTCCGCATCATTAGCCGATACGGAAAAACGCAAACTAAAACCACAGTGAGGTGTGACTAGACACCTATCAGCGTGGCCCACCCCAAACTAGCGGCAACAGCGAAGTCTGGTGAGGATGCAGGGAACTGGATGGCTCATGCTTTGCGAGCAGGGACGTAACACGGCACAAGCGCTCTGCAAATTTTGGCCATGTCTTGGAAAACTAGACCCAAGACTGTCACATGACTCAGCAGTTGGGCTCCCAAGCATTTATTCCGGAGAAACGAAGACTCGTGTTCGCACACGAAGCCACACATGAGTGTTTACAGGAGCTCTATTTCTAAGAGCCCAGATGTCTTTCCATGTGTGAATATTTAAACAGACTGTGGTGACATTTCTACCAGGGGATCGCGCTCAGCAGGACATGGGAACGAGCTTCTTGTATTTATATATTTCCTTTGCTTATTTTTTGAAGTAGGCACCAGGCCCAGTGTGGAGCCCAATTCGGGACCAATTCATGACCCTGAGATCAAGACCTGGGCCGATACCAAGAGCCAGATGCTTAACCGACTGGGCCGCCCAGGTGCCCCAGGAAACAACCTGTGGTATAAGCCAAGACCTGGATGAAACTCCAGGGAATTATGCTGAGTGGAAAAAAAAAAAGTCAACCCCCAAAGTTACATACTGTATCATTCCGTTTATACAGCATTCTTGAATGAAATCACGGATAAGGGGAACACGATAAGGGAAATCATGGATATCGGGGGCTGAGGAGGGGACAGGGTGTGTGGCAGGGACAGGGTGTGTGGCTGTGACAGGGCCGTGAAGGGGATCCTTGGGGCGATGGGAATGTTCTGTCCCTTGATGCTTTCAAAGTCAACATCCTCATTCTGGTCCTGATCCTTACAAAACTACGGGTTCATAACTCTGCTACTGCTGGGGGAGGCTGGTAAAGGGTCCCAGAGGTCTCTCAGGATTACCTCCTATGGGAATCGACAGGAGTCTCAAAATAGAAAGTTGAATTAAAAAAAAAAAACAAAACAAAACAATGGGGCAGCCCGGGGTGGCTCAGTGGTTGAGCACCTGCCTTCGGCCCAGGGCCTGATCCTGGAGACCCGGGGTCGAGTCCCGCGTCGGGCTCCCTGCATGGAGCCTGCTTCTCCCTCTGCCTGTGTCTCTCCCTCTCTGTCTCATGAATAAATAAACAAAATCTTTAAAACAAAAACAACAACAAAAAAACAAAAAAAACGGTTGTGAGGAACATCTGACATACTTCCCAATAGAAGTCTTTTTTTTTTTTAAAGATTTTATTTATTTATTCATGATAGACATAGAGAGAGAGAGGGGCAGAGACACAGGCAGAGGGAGAAGCAGGCTCCACGCCAGGAGTCCGATGCAGGACTCGATTCCGGGTCCCCAGGACTGTGCCCTGGGCCAAAGGCAGGCGCTAAACCGCTGAGCCACCCAGGGATCCCCAATAGAAGTCTCACACGCGTGGATGTGCTGTCAGCAAGGTCCCAGCCCAAGACCTCTCGGGGCGAGCTGGTCGGTGGACGGAGCAGTTTGCTTTTTCCGAGGGCCTTTGGAGACTGGAGGTGCTGGTGGTTTCTCCCACGCTGAATTCGCTCCCTGCGTGGCGGGTACAATGAAACCCGACGTGTGTAAGAACATCTGGAGGAAGCTGTATGGATCCAGATGTTTTTACACCCCTACAAGTAGATATCTGTGGGGAGTTGTAAATGTGTGCACCGTGTGTGCAAGGTGAGAACACGGCTCGGGAGGGTTTGGAGAAGGGTACGGTGTGGCCTGCGGGTTCAGCTCTTGGGCCGAGGGCCGGAGCAGCTCCGGGCGAGCAGCCGAGCGGGCTGGTCGGGGTTCTTCCAGGAGGGCCAGCTGGCGGGACCTGCGGGGCTGCGGCCTTTCCAGGAGCCGGTTTCGTCCGTCAAGCCTGCGCCAGCAGGTGGGCCATGCTTGCCCGGAACGGGCCCTGCCCTCTGCGCGGCTCAGTGGAGACACTTGCCCCCTGCGGGGACCTGAAGGTCAAGGCCTCCTGGGCCCCGGACGGGCCCCTCATACAGGCTCTGCGGGATCCCCCGAGTCTGCCCCATCCGAAGCTGTCCTGATGGATGGCCTTGGCCCGGCTTCACCCTCCTGGAGGGACGTGGGGCAGGAGAAGAGGGGGACGGCCGCCGCCTCTGGAGGCTCCCATGGGTGCCCTCGCTGAAAAGTGCAGACGTGCCTCTGGGCCCCGGGTCTGAACCCCCTGGGGTTCCGGCGGCGGGAAGGGCCCACGTTCTCGCAGCTCCTGAGACCCGCGGCTGCTGGTCTCCTGGAACCTTCTTCCATGGTCGCTCTGGTTTGTAGACTCCCACGGGGCTCTTGTGACCCTCTGTCTGGATGGAGGCCAGGGGCTGGGGGCTGAGGGTGCTGGCAAGAGGCTTCTCGGAGGCTCTGCCTTCGAGGTCATTCCCCGTCAGACATGTCAGACATGCAGGGCCGTATTCATTTTTTCCCAACAACACTTGGTGTTTTATATTTGATTTCCAGCGTCATTCGCTGGCTCTTTCTGGGCAGGTGCGCCGCTGTTGCACAGCCTCCTGTTTTCATTTCGCAAATGTGCCCCCCACCCCGCAGCAGCCGACACCCAGCTGGGCTCCCCACGGGGCTGCCAGCGGCTTCGAACACGCGATGCTCGAGCCCGAGAAAGTGCCTGCAGAGCTCCTTCGCCCAGCGGGGGGAGCCGTGGGTGCCCCACCCAAGAAAGCATCCGGGCCATGCGGGTCTCTGAGGCTCCCGGCTCTTCACGTCCTCATCGAGCCGGAACTCTCTTTCCTCGGGTGCGAGCTCCTCCTTCTGTTGAGATTTGTGTCTCTTGGGGTGGCGTTGGCCTTCTGCAGAGGCTGGGTGAGCTCACCTTCTGCTACCCTCTTTTTTGAAACATTGGTGGGGAAATTGAGCCACTCGTGTTAAAGTCCAGTCCGCAGCAGAAGGGCCTGTGCTGAGAAACGCTTTGGAAGAGGCGCGCAAGCCCCAAGACCGGCCTGGGTGCAGCCCGCGGAGGGTGCGGCCGGAAGGCAGCTGCTGTGGGAAGGAGAGAAACACCATCAACCCACACCTTACCTGTATGGGGCTTGGACCCATAGTCTACTGGATGCTCGCTTATTTACATCTATTCCGTTTTTTTTTTTTCCCAGCAAGAGTGCCTTCTGTTTACTTGGGCCTCCACCCTCCACGAGCCATGAGGCGTCGGGGGCTCCCCCTTTGCCTCAAGAGGAGCAGCCCGTGCTGGAGGCCCAGCATTTCCCATCCCTCTTGCTTCACGGTTGGTTCAAAGGTGAGCAAGTAATTTAAGCCCGTTAGATTGAAGCCACTGTAACGAGGCCCTTTTCTTCTTTCTTCCCCATGGTGCACCTGACTCTGCACCTTGTGGTGCAGCAGCTGCGGCCACCTCACTTTCAGGGGAGCCTGAGAATCACGCCGTCCACGGAGCGGAGCAAGTCACTGGAACCCCGACCTGGTCGTGTGGTGAGGCCAGGTCTTCTGTCCTTGGACTGTCAGTTGTGTGAGCACAGACATTTCCTAAGGCAGGTTGAGTTGGGCTTTTAGATACTTATAACCAAAATACTTCTGCAGACGGTGCTTATGGGGATTTGCTTTAAAAGGAAGACTGGAGAGTAAGAATTGCTGCCTTTTGTTGAGTGATTGTTAACAGAGCTGATGATTGTCCTTCTCCAACTGACTTCCCTCACTCAGCATCATCCCCTCCAGTTCCATCCATGTCGAAGCACATGGTGGGTATTTGTCGTTTCTGACGGCCAAGGAATATTCCCTGGTACACATAGACCACAGCTTCTTTATCCATCATCTGTCGATGGACACCGAAGCTCCTTCCACAGTTTGGCTATTGTCAATCCGAGAAGGACAAACATTATATGGTCTCATTCATTTGGGGAATATAAAAAATAGTGAAGGGGAATAAAGGGGAAAGGTGAGAAAATGAGTGAAAATATCAGTGAGGGAGACAGAACATGAAGACTCCTAACTCTGGGAAACGAACTAGGGGTGGTGGAAGAGGAGGAGGGCGGGGGGTGGGGGTGACTGGGTGACGGGCACTGAGGGGGGCACTGGGCGGGATGAGCACTGGGTGTTATGCTATATGTGGGCAAATTGAACTCCAATAGAAAAGAGAGAGAGAGTGCGAGTGAGCTGATGAGAGTCCCATTGCTTGACCTCCACCCCCATTTGCTGGACAGATGCACCCCCCCGCCCCGCCCCCCTGCAGAAACAGTCATTTGTTTGGTGAAGCTAGCGTGGCGAAAATATCTCCCTGTGGCGTCCAGCTCCTATTTCTGATTCCAGGCTTACCAAACTATCTTCTGACCTGCGATTTGGGCCCTTGACTGGGTTACGATCGCACAGGTGCCCTCCCACCCCTCGTGAACACACCGGCATTCCGTGCGCCTGGCCAGCCTCCTGCGAGCTCGGCGAAGCAGCCGGTCGCTGGAGTTTGCATGAGCTGCAAACCTCGAGGCTCTGGCTGCAAAACTGAGAAGTGTCCCGCCTGCACGCCGCCCCACCATTAGACCGGGGAGCCAGGCACCTAACCCTTTCCATCTCTGACGAACTCGGCCACGCACCGACACGAGTACAAAGGCCGAGTGTGCACGGTCAGGGTTGTGGCTCTGACAGCACAGTTGGCTCTGGGACTCGGCCGGCCTGGGTTTGCTGCCGCTGCTTTTCGTAGAGTCTTGGGCAGGTCAGCAGCTCCTTCAGCCTCTGTTTTGATTCTTCTCCTGTAACGTGGAGATAATAATCATCTTCTCATGGGATCGTTGCGAGAACCAAACAGAACGATACACATGAAGCCCGAGCACGACAAAAGCTCCGCAAGCAGCGGATTTTATAGGGAGCCAGTGAACCGGCACGGTCTACAGGCCAGCAGGCTGCGTCCACGGGCTGTCCAGGGCCCGGGGCTTCTCCATCCCACCCGGTTTCCCAGACTTAGCCGGGCTGCACACTCTTCGGAAGGCCCTTAGTAAACTGCAAGTTCCCTGGCTCAGCTCAGAGCTCCCAATGAGGATCTCTAGCGGAGGGGCCTGGCGCTCCATTTTTTTAAATTTCTTCCCAAATGAATTTGGTGAGTGGGTGGATAATTGCTCTTCAACCTGTTGCCTCTGGTATAATAAGAGTTGGACACATGTTGACTAAGACTGTAATAAAAATCACTTTTATTATAATAGGGACCTCCACCTTGGGTTTCACGGCAGAGACAGTTTAAACTAGGCTGTGGAGAACAGAACTTTGCGAAGAGGAGACAATGGAGGAAGCTTCGCTGTGTAGATCTCGTACAAAAAAATGTGAGAAAATATGCAGCCTCTGCAGTTCCTTTCATCGGAACTGAAATAGACATTTACTAAGATCACTTGGACAGTAAAGTTGTTATCTCACCCAAAAGAATTTTGGTTAGTGTTGCCTTTGGTTAATTATCGTCGCCAAAATTTGGTGTCAGCTGACTCAAAAGTTTTTCTTTCTTTCTTTCTTTCTTTCTTTCTTTCTTTCTTTCTTTCTTTCTTTTCCTTCCTTCCTTCCTTCCTTCCTTCCTTCCTTCCTTCCTTCCTTCCTTCCTTCCTTCCTTCCTTCCTTCCTTCCTTCCTTTCTTTCTTTCTTTCTTTCTTTCTTTCTTTCTTTCTTCTCTCTTTCCTTAAAAGAGTTCTCTAGCTTACTGAAGCAAACGTGAACCCATGACATTGGGAACCCACCTGAGAAAGACCCAACAGGGCCACAGAAGCATCAGATCAAGATAAAATAAGTACTGTCAACAATGCAGAGCTTCAACCTCGCTGGGAGCTGGCCTATGCTCCCATCCTGCGCCGGCACTCTTTCACCGAAAGTAAATGGAAGAAGAAAGCTTCATGACTCGTTGAATTTGGGGAAAGAAAGAAGAAAGAAAACCTTAGGGCCTGCAGGTTTTGTGTCTGAATTGAATGGAAGCTTATTTCCCATGTGTCATACCTGACTGTTCCCTATACTTTCTACCAGATACACAGCCATAGGCTTCAAGGGTGCTGAAAGATGGAGAACCCATTGATTTTTGTTTTTCCTTATGGGAATTCTAAACATACAGACAGGTTGAGTACTGTCATGAGTTACCATACAACTGCCATCCAGCTTCAACAACCATTACCATGTTGTTCGTTTTGAGAAGCAGTCTGAAAATCCATAAGGACCAGTGCTTGGAAGTTAAAGAACGGTCATTCCAATAATTTGGGAGAGGAAGACAACAACTCTTAGGTAAACTTCCTAAATATTCTGGGCAAGAGATATTTTTTGTAGTTAAAACACAGTATAAAACAGAAAAAGACAATGTTGAACCTCTGGGGTAGCTCTTTTTCTTTAAATTTATTTTTTATTGGAGTTCAATTTGTCAACATATAGCATATCACCCAGTGCTCATCCTGTCAAATGCCCCCCTCAGTGCCCGCCACCCAGTCACCCCCACCCCCCGCCCTCCTCCCCTTCCACCACCCCTAGTTCGTTTCCCAGAGTTAGGAGTCTCTCATGTCCTGTCTCCCTTTCTGATATTTCCTACCCATTTCTTCTCCCTTCCCCTCTATTCCCTTTCACTATTATTTATATTCCCCAAATGAATGAGAACATACACTGTTTGTCCTTCTCTGATTGACTTACTTCACTCAGCATAATACCCTCCAGTTCCATCCACGTTGAAGCAAATGGTGGGTATTTGTCATTTCTAATGGCTGAGGAATATTCCATTGTGTACATAGACCACATCTTCTTTATCCATTCATCTTTCGATGGACACTGAGGCCCCTTCCACAGTTGGGCTATTGTGGACATGGCTGCTAGAAACATCGGGGTGCAGGTGTCCCGGCGTTTCACTGCATCTGAATCTTTGGGGTAAATCCCCAGCAGTGCAATTGCTGGGTCGTAGGGCAGGTCTATTTTTAACTCTTTGAGGAACCTCCACACAGTTTTCCAGAGTGGCTGCACCAGTTCACATTCCCACCAACAGTGTAGGAGGGTTCCCTTTTCTCCACATCCTCTCCAACATTTGTGGTTTCCTGGCTTGTTAATTTTCCCCATTCTCACTGGTGTGAGGTGGTACCTCATTGTGGTTTTGATTTGTATTTCCCTGTGATGCGGAGCATTTTCTCATGTGCCTATTGGCCAAGTCTGTGTCTTCCTCTGAGATTTCTCTTCATGTCTTTTGCCCATTTCATGATTGGATTGTATGTTTCTTTGGTGTTGAGTTTAATAAGTTCTTTATAGATCTTGGAAACTAGCCCTTTATCTGACACGTCATCTGCAAATATCTTCTTCCATTCTGTAGGTTGTCTTTGAGTTTTGTTGACTGTATCCTTTGCTGTGCAAAGGGTTCTTATCTTGATGAAGTCCCAATAGTTCATTTTTGCTTCTGTTTCTTTTGCCTTCATAGATGTATCTTGCAAGAAGTTACTGTGGCTGAGTTCAAAAAGGGTGTTGCCTGTGTTCTCCTCTAGGATTTTGATGGAATCTTGTCTCACATTTAGATCTTTCATCCATTTTGAGTTTATCTTTGTGTCTGGTGCAAGAGAGTGGTCTAGTTTCATTCTTCGGCATGTGGATGTCCAATGTTCCCAGCACCATTTATTGAAGAGACTGTCTTTCTTCCAGTGGATAGTCTTTCCTCCTTTATCGAATATTAGTTGACCATAAAGTTGAGGGTCCACTTCTGGGTTCTCTATTCTGTTCCATTGATCTATGTGTCTGTTGTTGTGCCAGGACCACACTGTCTTGATGACCACAGCTTTGTAGTACAACCTGAAATCTGGCATTGTGATGCTCTAGGGTAGCTCTTTTGTGCTATATCACTTCACCCAAATCCCCCCAAATACTATACTAGGAAGAGAAACTTGTTTTCTTTTTTTTTTAAAGATTTTATTAATTTATTCCTGAGAGACACACAGAGAGAGGCAGAGACACAGACAGAGGGAGAAGCAGGGTCCCTACAGGGAGCCCAATGTGGGACTCGATCCTGGGACCCTGGGGTCACACCCTGAGCCCAAGGCAGATGCTCACCCGCTGAGCCACCCAGGCGCCCCAAGAAACTTGTTTTCTAGAACACTTCCTTCTGCAGCTCAGAGGGCAAAACAGTTCAGTTCAATTCAGCAGACTTGCTGAGCCATTGTAGACCCTGTGCTAGCCCACGCGGGGGGACTGTCCTAGTGCTTCGGGGGGCCGGAGGGGAGGGTCACAAAGTGTGACCCGTTATTTGGAAGGCTTTCCTGGGACGTGGTGTCCGAGTGGCAATCTGAAGGGTGGACGTCTCACGGCAGATGTGGAAGGAGGCGAGATCCCAGGTGGAGGGAACTGCATGTGCACAGGGGGGCTGAAGACAAGAGTGAATCTGAGGGTGTGACTTTGTGATGAAAAGGCCATTTAACAGTTGGAAGAACCTTAAAAAGGTGACCTCCTGGGGTGAAGCACGGGTCCTGTCTACCTCGACTGGCCCTGCTGGGTGCCGACCCAGAGCCATTCCCGCTGTGTTTTCCTTGCTGGCACAGCTGCCTCTGTCTCTACAGGCTGAAAATGCCAGGAACTCCATAACCAGACTCTCCTGCAGCTGGGGCACGGCCGTGCCATCCAACTCTGGCCCAAGAAACCTGAAAGGAAACTTATGCAGGTGGACTTCTGGAAAGAGCTTTCTCCTCAATAGAATAAATAAATTAAAAAAAGATTCTAGAGCAGAACCTTCCTTTTGCCTTTGAACATGATCGTAGGACTCTGTGAGCTTTATTTTTATTTTATTTTATTTATTTATCTTTAAAGATTTTATTTATTCACGAGAGACACAGAGAGAGAGCAAGAGTCAGAGACCCAGGCAGAGGGAGAAGCAGGCTCCATGCAGGGAGCCCGATGTGGGACTCGATCCCGGGTCTCTGGGGTCATGCCCTGTACTGATGGTGGTGCTAACTGCTGAGCCACCCCAGCTGCTCTTTCTTTCTTTCTTTCTTTCTTTCTTTCTTTCAAAGATTTTATTTATTGAACTCTGTAGCTTTAAAGCTGTGGCTGCGATCTTGTGACCCAGACAGAGGCACAAGCTGAGGATGAACCAGGGCCCAGGTGCCGTGGGCGGCAGAGGAGGAAGATGGAAAGGGACTGGGTCCTTGAAGACGTCACTATGTCACTCTACGCCTCTCACCCTAGGTCTGGAACTATGTGTCATATGAAATGATGTATTTTTCTTATTGTTTAAGCTGTTTTGATTTGCCTAAGCCCTGGGTGAACATTGATTGGTCCAGAAAACAGAAAAAGCAGTTGCTCTGCTACTTAGATGGTTCCTCCTTTACAGCCTTTTCGTACTTTCAGAAAGTATTTAGAACATCCCGGCGTGTGCAGACAGCAAAAACAATCCTTCTGCATTTTTGAAAAACCTCCTATCTAGCCAAATCGTGCACTAAAAATAAAAGGGCTGATGAGGAAAACACAGTTAAGGGGTCGCTCAGACACACTGGGGCCGGGGTCACTCAGAATCTTAAGAAGTCTCTAAGCGGAGCCCTGATAAAAATGCTGACCATCCTCGTGAATACCCTGCACTTCACTCTCCGTTGGCATTTGCAGCCTAACGCGTGGCCTTTGTTTCTTTCTTTTTAAAGACTGATTTACTTATTTTAGAGAAAGCGGGCGTGCATGTGTGGTGGAGGGCGTGAGGAGCAGAGCAGGGGGAGAGAGAAACCCCTGCAGATCACACTGAGCTTGGGCCCAAGTTGGGGCTTGATCTCCCCACCCTGAGAGGGAGGCCTGACACTGCAGCCTGAGCCGAAGCACAGTCAGGACCGTGCCCCAGGCGCCCCAGTGCATGGCCGCCCTTTGCAGCCTCATGGCCTGGCACTGCTGTTTCCTCCTTAGGGACAAGTGTCCGTAAGGGCGTTGGCTTCCAACAGGGGTGATTATCACCATAATTAAAAATCCAATCTGGCTTTCTTGAGTCACTTGATTTACACGAAGGGCAGGGTCTCCATAGTTTCTCACCTGCCTCAGGTAGCGGCAAGCCCCCGAACCACTCCACTCGAGGAAGGAAGGCACTGGCATGGGACGTCTCAGCTTTTTCCATCAGGGCCCTCAAATAGGATGGACACTTCCTCTTTTTGAGAAGGTTTGTCTGGGTCAGGTCAAAATATTAACATCCTGGAAAAACTGCCTGGGAGCCCGCTGGGTTTCTATGTGATGCTGATCCCCTTCCCTGTTCACCTGTCGCGTAGGACCCAGGAGCATTAAAAGACACCACTGTGGCTAAAACGGAAAATTTTAATGTTATGCATGTTTACCAAAATTAAGAAAAGACTAACTGGGCACATGAAGGAAACAGAGGAATCGAGGACTGAAACGAGCTCTGGTGTATGTGGTGGTGTCCATCAATGTTTATTTTTACTGATCGTTAATACAGAAATTTAAAAAAAACGATGCCCGTGGTGAACAGATGGTGCTCCCAACACTCAGGGACCCGCCATGGAGGCTTCAGAATCTAAACTCGTGTCATTGAGTTCCTCTGTGTTTCCCTGAGAGCGCTGCTCCTCCGTCACCGGGGGCGCGGTGCGTAGCGACTACCCCGGATTTGGTGTTTTATCATTCCCATGTCTGTCTTTAGGGCTTTTTCGGATTTGGGCATATCCCTGGGGACATATAGTTGAGAAATTTTAAGTCAATGTCATCACAGTAGACGCAGTGTTCTTCACCTTTGCTCGTTCCTGGTCCGTTCACCCGACGGACGGAAGAGCGGCCTGAGGCAGGGCCTTCTCCCCGGTCCCGTGTCCCTGTGCCTTGGTGTCTGCTCCCAGCCTCTTTCAGAAATTACGGTGGGACTCTGCGACGTAGTCAAAATACGAATATTGGTCTCTGCTCTTGGCTCCTGACCCAGTGCTCCTGAAATGCCTGTAATTCTTGGGTGGTAGGAGTGTCTCGTTCTAAGACGGCAACCTTGGGGGGCTTCAGGCGGAGGACTGGGCGCCGGAAACACCGAGCCGTGATTAGACGTTTGGAATTTTCGGCCCTGGCCCCCCGGCCCCATTCTTTGGAGAAGGGAGAAGGTCTGGAAATGGAGTTAATGACCCATCCTGCCAACGGGACGAGGCCTCCACAAAATCCCGATGGTCCTGGGGGGTGGGGGCTCGGAGAGGTTCCACACCAGGGGGAGGAGGAGGCGCCCCGGCCCCACGGGACAGGTGCTCCTGTGCTCAGGACTCTCCCAGACCTTGCCTTCCGGATCTCCTCGCCCGTAGCCTTTATAAAGTCTCTCAGGAAACTGGTAGACGCGTTTCTGGGTTCTGTGAGCCGCCCCCATAAATTAAGTGCACCCAAGGAGGGGGCTGTTGGAACCTCCCATGTACAGTTGGTAGGTCAGGGGCACAGGTACTCACCTGGGCCTGCAAGCGGCCTGCAAGTGAGTGTGTGACCCTGGGTAGACGGGGTCAGGACTGAGTCCAGCTGTAAGACAGCCACCTGGTGCTGCAGCCCCGCTCGCTGCCGTGGGGAAATCCCCCCGCACACCCATCTGATGACCCGGGGTCTGAAGTATTTTGTGTGGGTATAAAAGAAAAATACTCTGGAGATAGACTGAACTGAGGGGTTCCCCCCTGCCCACCCGCCACAACAGAAGGGAAAGACCAGGTTTTTCATTTTCGACACACACTCACCCCCCACCCCACCCCAGAGCTCCCTCCCCTGGAGGAGGTCTGCTGAGCCCCGTGCTCATCTAGGGGGCTCCTTCCATCTCCAGTGTGCGAGGACAGAGTGAGACGAGACGTTAGGGGAGGGGACCCACCAGAATCTGAGTGTGTTTAGAGTTCGTTTAATTTTTTAAATTAATTAATTTATTTAAAAAAATTTTTATTTATTTACGAGAGAGAGAGAGAGAGAGAGAGAGGCAGAGACACAGGCAGAGGGAGAAGCAGGCTCCACGCAGGGAGCCCGACGTGGGCCTCAATCCCGGGACCCCCAGGATCACGCCCTGGGCCGAAGGCAGGAGCCAAACCGCTGAGCCTCCCCCCCCCCCGCCCCCCGCCCGGGCCGCCCTAGAGTTCGCATTTAGCTGACACCGATTCTAAGAGGAGCAGCGGCCTGCATGGATGGGGCCAGTCCCGGTGGGCGGGTGGGCCTAAGCTGCGGAGCAGACGGAGATCCTGGCTGAGGAATCTCCCAAGAAGAGAGGAAAGCTGGAGACAAAGGGCAAGTGAGAGAGGAGCTGCAGGAAGACTCGCCGAGGTCCAGACGTCAACCTGGGGTCCTGCAGAGCCACTTCGACTTCTCGTCCTCCTCCTGCTCCCGCCAGCCCCTCCTCCAGCCGCCTTGCTGGGCTGCTCTTGATCTTGATGCTTCTGACTTAACGCAGCAAACTTCATTGTCCTCGCTACACGCTACAGACTGGATGTCGCCGGGCCTCCAAAATTCATATGTTGAGATCCCAAACCCTGATGTGACGGTTTTAGGAAGTGGGGCCTTTGGGATGTGACGAGGTCATGAGGGTGAAGTCCTCATGAATGGGATCAGTGCGCTTACAAGAGACCCCAGGGAGCTTTCTTGCCCTCTTCTGCCCCTGGGGATACAGTGAGAAGATGCCCATCTGTGAACAGGGAGTGAGTCCTCGCCAGATACTGAATCTGCCGGCACCTTGACCTTGGACTCCCCGGACTCCAGAACTGTGAGAAAGAAATGTCCGTTGTTAATAAGCCACCTAGTCTGTGGTAGCCTCCTGCAGCAGCCTGAACAGATCTCCGTAGTGTTGTGATTAATGCATCCAGACTGTTTTCCTAGTATATCCAGGTTGCGTTGTGGGGGCACCTGGGTGGCATCTGACTTTTGATCTCAGCTCAGGTCTTGATCTCAAGGTCATTAGTGCAAGCTCCCATGTTGGGCTCCATGCTGGGGATGGAACCTACTGAAACACAAAACAACAAAAAAACCCTGCGGGTGGTTTCATTTGCATACAGATTAATTTTTATGTCACAGAGCATTGGTTGACGGTTTACAGGAGACTCACTACCAGGATAGACATCACTGTACATGATGGTACAGCTCTCTGGAGAGAATACAAAAATGATGACTTTGGCCTACCACCAGAGCAACTGCACAACTCAAGTGACCACGTAAAGCTTGTCTAGGAGTCTAGATTGGTTTTGTTTTACACAATATGGGATGATGACAGGCCAGCGGGGCCCATCAGGGGTGCTCTTGCCAGCTGCTGAAAACAGAAGTTGGCTACTCTTGGAATCTGATTTAAAGCTGGACAGACTTGCTTTGTTAGAGGGTCAATGTTTTGTCTAAAGTTTTTTTTTTTTAAGATTTTTTTATTTTAGAGAGAGAGAGAGAGAAAGCATGTGCGTGTGTATGTGTGTGGGGAAGGGGCAGAGGGAGAGAGAGAATCTCAAGCAGACACCCCACTGAGCACGGAGCCTAATTTGGGCTCAATCTCACAACCCTGAGATCACAACCTGAGCCGAAATCGAGTCGGATGCTCAACCGACTGAATCACCCCGGCGCCCCAAAAGTTGTTTCTTTTAAAATTGAATAAGATCTCTGTATACATAAATTTTATTATATTATAGTAGCCTCCACTCAGGTATCTCCCCACCGAGGGCCTCGTCTGAGTGTATAAAACTAGTGGGTGGGCAAGAGTAAATGGGATGAGTTTCCTAGCATTGGCATATGTGACCTGTGGATCTGGAGCCCACGCCTGGGCACACGACCTTGAGTGGCAGTGGCTGTCGACCTCTGGTGTACTCCTTTCTAACCAGGAATGCTTTTCCTCCCGGCTCTCACCAGCCCGTTCTAAGGACCTATGACTTGTTCACAGACGACAGAGAAGAAAGACATAGAATATCAATGAGAACTGTCTTCTACAGAGAACCTTTCCTTTTTTTTTTTTTTACTTATTTTTCTTTTTTCCCTGGAAATGGAGAAAAGCCCTTAAATGGCAATAGCAAACAGTGAGGAGGCTGCCTGGACCACTGAGGGGATAGTCCTAGAAGCTATGCTGCATTCCTTAGCTTCATTCCCTAGTGCAGAATTTTGTAGATAAGTGTGTTTTATTTATTTATTTTTTAAAAAAGATTTTATTTATTTATTCTTAAGAGACACAGAGATAAGTAGAAACACAGGCAGAGGGAGAAGCAGGCTCCTTGTGGCAAGCCTGAGGCAGGACTCGATCCCAGGGCCCCAGGATCACGCCCTGAGCCAAAGGCAGGCGCTCCACCACTGAGCCACCCGAGGGTCCTGATAGGTGTGTTTTATTTATTTTTTTTTTGATAGGTGTGTTTTAGAAGTAGAAATGACCATGTGCTTTTAGGTGATGGGACCTAGTGGATTTTGTGAAATGAGCACTGGATCGGGGGCCAGGAGACCTGGCTTTGAACAGCCCAGCTGTTTATTTGAGTAGTTTCTTCACATATAAAATGAAATACACCAAAAAAAAAAAAAAGAAAAAAAAAGAATACACCATCTACTAATGAATGGGTAAATAAAATATGAAATATCCTCATAACGGAGTATCATTCGGCCATAAAAGGGAATGAAGTACTGACACATTCTACAGCATAGACGAGCCGTAAAAACATTATGCGAGGTGCAAGAAGCCAGATACCACAGACTACGTATTATCTGGCTCCATTTATGCAAAACATACAGAATAATTAAATGTATAAGGATAGAAGGTCAGCTAATACATTAGCTAGTGGGCATGGGTTTTGTTTTTTTTCTTTCCTAGAGTGATGAAAATGTTCCTAAAGTTGATGTGTGGTGATGGCTATGTTCATGACGTCACGAATATAATAAAAGCCACCGAATTGCACACTTTTAGTAGTAAGTTGGATGGCATGCGCATTATATCTCAGTAAAGCTATTATTTAAAAAAAGAAAGAAAACAGAATAACCTCTACCCCGCTCGGACATGTGAGGCGCAGATACGTTGTTTTCCAAATAAGAAAGGCATTTCAGAGCGTGTAATGGGGACTACTTTAGACTTCACCACGGCCTCCGTCTGGAGGCGGGCGTGCTGAGGGCCCTGCGGCGAAGCCCCGTGCCCAAGCCGAGGGAGAGGAGCCCTGGACCCTGAGAGGAGGGCGCAGCCTGAAGCTGGTGGTGAGGGAGAGGCCCACGGGGCTGTAGGCTGCTCGGGGTCGGGGACGGCTTCCCGTCTGGTCCCGCTGCAGGCCGCTGTGGGCCAACCTCTGACTCGGCAGGTAGCTGCGAATGAGTAAACGAGTGACAAAGGACTCTGTGGTGAAACCAATGAACTGAGAGGCCCGAATGGAAACCGTGAGACCCCCCCTCCCGCACCCACCCCGGCCGATACACCATTTGACCAGGAACACATTCAGAGTCTTGCTGTCATGTGGGCAGGTGGCTGGGGGACCTGGGCGTTGACCTACTTCATCACCAAGGGGGTGCTCATTCTCCTCCAAGTGTCTGCGGATCACAGGGGCTCCTATTTCTCCTGAAGACCGCAAACAACGAAAGCCTCACTCTACATTGACTTCAGCAGCATCGTAGCTAAGATGGCTTCACCTTCTCTTAGTTGTCATGAGCCAAGGAGAGGGTTGGTCTCCAGAACAAAAGCACCACAAGGTCTGGCCTAGCCGTGCGGGGAGGACCCAGGGCCTGCGGGCCAAGCCGGGGCGGCAGCTTTGCTGCAAGACGAAGGCCAAGCATTCATGAGGTGCTTTGGAACCAGGGCGGCAATTTTGCGTGCTCCTTGCATCGTAAGTACCTGTGAGGGAGACAGGAAGAAGCAACTGCTCCATTTTTCCATCTTTACCAGAGAATGAGAAGTGAACTCTCCACTTTCTGCTATGGGTTCTGGAGCTGCCCCCCCTTTTTCACTAAACTTAAAAAAAATCCTTGCCGTCCAAAGAGATCTAATGAGAACCCCTCTGATGGACCCCTCAGGTCTTACGTGTAAGCGACAAGTGTGACCACGTCACTAATGGACTTCAGGATGTGAGCTGCTCAGAACCAAGAGCTACTTCCTTCAAGGCCTGGATATTCCCCTTTAGAAAAGGATTGTGGCTTAAGAGAGATTTCCTCATGACGTGGAAAAAAAGGACATGATTAGTTCTGAAAAGATCTAGAACACATGGTATAACTTAACTGGGGGCCAGGACCTTCTTGCTGATGGATGAACTCCAGACTTTTCCATTTATGCCCAGGTAGTAAGTCCTTGGTCTTACTAGGATTTACTAGTCCTACCCAGGAGACTTGCAGCATTGATCCAGGAAGTTGCTATTCTTCATTTTTTTAAAAAAGATTTTATTTATTTATTCATAGACACACACAGAGAGAGGCAGAGACACAGACAGAGGGAGAAGCAGGCTCCATGCAGGGAGCCCGACGTGGGACTCGATCCCGGGACCCCAGGGTCACGCCCTGGACCGAAGGCGGTGCTAAACTGCTGAGCCACCCGGGCTGCCCCTCTTTTTTTTTTTTTTAAGTGACTTATTTTTTTGAGAGAGAGAGGAGGGGAGGGGCATAAGGAGAGAATCTTCAAGCAGACTCCCGGCTGAGTGTGGACATGACGTGGGGCTTGATCCCACCACCCATGAGATCATGACCTGAGTCCAAACAGAGTCTAAACAAAAAAAAAAAAAAAAAAAAGAAAGAAACCAAGAGTCTGACACTCAACCAGCGGAGCCACCCCGGTGCCCCCTTTTCCCCACCTTTTATTTCCCTTCTTTTATCTCCAGTCTTTCTTGGGCCACGTGCCCTGGAGCGAAACATCTAAATCCTAAACTTCAAAAGCCTTGACGAAAAACTTCCTTGTGTAAGGGAACTGTATGTACCACATAGAGTAGCTCATCTTCCCATTCCCTCCTCCACTTACTGAGTCCAAGACAGACATCTAGAAAGCCAGGAAGCCAACAGAGGAACCAGTAAACAAACACAAGCCACCAGTAAAACCAGCCCTCCCCCACCCCCGCGCCCAAGGAGAAAACATCCCCCAATCTCTAGCCCCTTGTGTTTGCAGAACACTTTAAAATATGTTTGGCTGTTACTTTTGGTTCTTCTGCGTTCGATGTGGTTTATTTTAGAGCATCGATCTGAAGAGCAGGGGCCCGTGTTTATTCAGGGAAGTCTGATGTTCAAGCGTGGACTTTGGAGTCCGGCAGAGCTGGGCTGGAGTCGGGCTCCGTGCTGTGTAAACCGGCGGACTGGGCAAGTGACTTAGCCTTCCTAATCTCCATCTGTAAAATGGGGATAATGACCCCTGCCTCAGATCTGTTACAAGGAGCGGATTACATTTTATATAAATGGGACAATAATCTAGAATGATCCCCTGTCCCTATGTACACCCTTCTCTCCAGATAACCGGTCCCATTTGCTTCTTATCTCTCCAGCGTTTCTTTACCCAAATATAAGCAAATTAAATAATATATGTATATTATATTCATATGTGCACTTATAAGTGTATTCTTCTCTTGCTCCTCGCTTACATAAAAGGAGTGTACAGCTGTTCTGTACCTTGCTTTTTTTTTTCTTCATTTAATCTGTCTTGGAAATCTTTCCATATCAGTACAAGAGCTTCTTCATTCTTTTTTTTTTTTTTTAAACAGCAGCATGACATTCCATTGTGTCTGTAGCACAGTTTATTTAACTGTCCCTTATTGGAAGTTACTTGGATAGTTTCCAGACTTTTCCCATAACAAATAAAGCTACAGTGAACATCCTCGTACATACTGTCATTTTGCACGAGTGTGAGTATGTCTAAAAGGCTTATGCAAAAAAAATAAAAAATAAAAAAATAAAAGGCTTATGCATTTGTAGTATTTTTTAAACAACTGGATTAAGGTCTAATTAACTGCATTTGTAATTTTGATTTTTTTTTCAAATTGCCTTCTTTTTTTTTTTTTTTTCCAAATGCATTGTGCACTCACCAGCAGTGTACGAGAATGTGCTCCAAACTCCTAGAAGTGCATGCTTCCATCGGTAGGGGTAGAGGGGATTTGACTCTTTAAAAATTATTATGTTAAGGGAAATTTTTACATGTTGATTATTCTTATGGTAAAATGTAGCAAGCGGTAGAAATATACGGTACAAATGGAAAGTTCTCCTCAGCAAACGCCCTTTCCTTCCCTGCCACCGATCCCAGCCGCTCTCACGTTGCGGATTGCTTGAACTACCAACTGTCAAATCCGATGGCAAATTCTCAGTACTCGGCCTCCTTGAGAGCTCCAAAGATCTCTTCCCAAGATTCTCCTTTCCTTTGGCTCCCACGACACAAGCATTCTTCTGCTGCTCTCATATCTCTCTGATCCTTTCCCATCGTCTCTGGCTTCCTTTATCTTCTCTTTGCCTGGAAGGACAGGCCTAGTAACAGGCAATACTGATTTAGTGGTGACGATGCACAAGAGCAGTGGGACTCCAGGCTGCAAGAAGCTTGAGGCCGTGGGCGGGGTGTGGCACTGTGGGGACGGAGAGCTGCCACCCTTCCTCCTGTCTGTCTGGGTGCCCTGGTCAGCTGGGGTTGCCGTGCCAAAGGACTGCAGATTGTAGCCTAAACAGGAATTTACTATCACAATTCTGGAGGCCAGAGGTCCAAGATCAAGGTAGCAGCAGAGTCTGTTTGTCTTTTTTTTTTATTTATTTATTTGTGAGAGTCACAGAGAGAGAGAGAGAGAGAGAGGCAGAGACACAGGCAGAGGGAGAAGCAGGCTCCACGCACCGGGAGCCTGACGTGGGATTCGATCCCGGGACTCCAGGATCGCACCCTGGGCCGAAGGCAGGTGCTAAATCGCTGCGCCACCCAGGGATCCCCTGTTTGTCCTTTTTTTTTCTTTCTTTCTTTCTTTCTTTCTTTCTTTCTTTCTTTCTTTCTTTCTTTCTTTCTTTCTCTCTTTCGAGGGAGGGGGGAGGCACAGAGGGAAGGAGGGAGAGAGAATCTTAAGCAGGTTCCACACCCAGTGTGGAGCCCAACACAGGGCTCGACCTCATGACCCCGAGACCATGACCTGAGCTGAAACCAAGAGCTGCACGCCTAACCTGCCGAATGACCCGGGCGCCCCGGGGTTGGTTTCTCCTGAGGCCCCCCTCCTTGGCTTGGAGATGGCCGTCTTCATGGCCACATGACATTTTCCCTCTCTGTGTGTCCATGTCCCCTCCTCTCCCAAGGACAACGGTTATGCTGGGCAGTGCTCACCATAATGGAAAGGACAGCAGAGTCGCATCATAAGGAAGCGTGCTTGTTGCCATGAGCTGAACTCTGCTCCGCTCTCCCAAAGTCATGGGTGGAAGTCGTACCCCTGGGGCCCCAGGAGGCAGCTGTATTCAGAGGCGGAGTCTCTAGAGGGGGTAATTAAGTTAAAATGAGGTCCTTTTTAAAAAAAATTTTTTTTTTAATTTATTTATTCATGAGAGACACACAAGAGAGAGGCAGAGGGAGAAGCAGGCTCCACGCGGGGAGTCCGATGTGGGACTTGATCCTGGGTCTTCAGGACCACACTGTGGGCTGAAGGCAGCGCTAAACCGCAGAGCTGTCCGGGCCGCCCTTGCAATGAGGTCCTAATCTGAGTGGTGACCTGACAAGAAGAGATGAGGACAGCGGCACACGGAGGGAGGCCAAGCGGGAACACAGGCAGGAGAAGGCGGCCGTCTACACGCCCAGGAGAGGGGCTTCGGGAGCAGCCGAGCCTGCTGGCCCCGGAGCTAGTCTGACCTCGGGCCCACAGAACCAGGAGAAAGTGCGTGTCTGTGGTTTAAGCCACCTCGCACAGCGGCCCTAGCAAACCAACACCGGGAATCGTGCGTCCGATTCGCAATATGTCAAGAAAATAGCTCATTTCAGCAAAGAATGTGCATTTGAGAACATGAATCCGTGAGGGCCGGCCCAGCCCCGGCCCTGGAGCTGAGCCTCCCTCCGAGGGGGAATGAGGCAGCTGCCGCGGGGGGAGCGAGCTCCCTGGTGCTTTGGGCCGGGGTCGCCCGGCCAGGCTTTGGGCCCCGCACTTCGGTGAAACAGAAAGGGGGGACGGGGGCGGGGGGGGGTATGTCAGGGACAGGTGTGTCGTGTTACGTATTCTAAAAAGGAAAACGATCTTCTCTTCCAGCGCGGATACGCCGGGACACCTCAACCATATCCCCGAGGCCGCCGGGAACGCACTCGCGGTGACTTTAACAGGTTTTGCTGGGTTTTAAGAACTTTGCAGACCTGCGCAGCCATTCTTGTTACAACAGGTAGAGTAGCTGGCTCCCAATTACTTGTCTTATTAAAAAGGATTCACAGGGCCACCTATTATTAGGGTATATTATTTTTCTCGATGCTTCAGACACTTTGGCATTTATTTTACGGTTGCCATAGAAACTCAGGTCGGTAATAAGCAGCTCTTTTAATTCCGATAATTAGGCTTATGTAAAGGAATATTTTAACGAGGGGAAGAGGTTAGAGAACTCCATCAGAGGACTGCGGGAAGAAGAACCCTACTCCCCAAATGGTCACAAAATTAGCTTCGACTATCCTTGGTCACCATTGCCTTCTGGGACAACTGCTGAGTGTTCATTAGTCAGGCCTTCCTAAGGACCTGCGGTTTTCCCATAAACATCGGAGGTTTGCTTACTTCTGGGAAACTGCAATTCCATCCACCCCAGTCTCCCTCTGACACCCAGGCTGCTCCCCTGGCCAGAAGGAGAGGCCACTTCTCCTTTTCTGCGGTAAATCAGACAACATCTAGGTTTGTCTAGTTTCTCTTTAACCTTCACAGACAATGAGGGCTTGGTGTTTTTTCCCCCCCCCTTTTTAAATCAGTTGAGAAAAAATAATCATGCCTTACTACCTGTGGGATATTTGGAAGCCACCAATCTTGTGTTTTTAAAAGTCTTGTCTTTCTTACATTCACTGCCTTAGAAAGGCATTTTGCAGGAATATTTGTTAATTAATTTTAGGGACCCAAGCACAGGGCACAAAAATCAAGAGCCAGGCAGTGAAACCGTCTCCTTTCTGTGCCTGTCCCCAGGTGGAAGCTGTTGTCACCGGTTTCCTTTGTATTGTCCCCAAACTACTCTGTGACACCAAATACACAGGCTCGCGCACATGGAGGCAGCGTATTGTCCGTGCCGCACGGAGCCTCGCTCTATTTCACCTCTGCTGACCAGTTTGGACGCCAGTCTGCATCATTCCTTGGGGAAGAGCTGCACCCCGCAAGGAGGCCCTTCCCGGGGTCGCCAGGTGCCAGGCCCACCATGGGGCCCGGCAGCTGGGTGCACCCCTTGGCCTGGGCTGGCCGCTCGCAAGCCCAGTGAAGAAATCCACTTACACCACCACATGGCATGTGCAAAACGGAAACGAAGTTGCACAGAACAATATCCTGGTTAAAGGTACTGCTGGGCTTGGTTCTTTCCTACTGAATTCTGCTGTGTCCTCTGGAAGCACCGGAAAGGCCGGCCTGCAGTGCGTGCGGACTCAGGGTGCCCCCCACCAGCTGGTGGGCCCTGGGCCGCAGGACCGGGACGCCCTCCGATGCAGCAGAGCTTGACAAGGGGCACCCAGGCTTCTTCGGGTACCTGTGCAGAGCCTACGGGGTCTTAGCCGCCGGGCTACATGCTGAAGGTACAGGCCGAGGCATATGAGCACAGCTCCACCGCCACTGCCACGGACCCGGAATCTGGTCTTGCAGAAGAGTCATTTGCTGCAATGATTTAAAAACGTGCATTTCAGAATGAAAGTAAAGTATGCCTGCGGGGGAAAAATAAATCAAACCATGTGACAGAGTATATGGTACCGATCCCCTCTTCTTTTTCTTTTTTTTTTTTTTAAAGGTTTATTTATTTTGGTAGCAGAGGGGCAGGGGGAGAGGGAGAGAGAGAATCTCAAGCAGGCATGCAGCCGTGCACAGCCCGACGTCCGCCTCCATCTCATGACCCCAAGATCACGCTCAGAGCCAAAAATCAAGAGTTGGGGGATCCTTTGGTGGCTTAGTGGTTTAGCACCTGCCTTCGGCCCAGCATGTGACCCCAGGGTCTCAGGATCGAATCCCATGTTGGGCTCCCTGCATGGA
This sequence comes from Nyctereutes procyonoides, assembly GCF_905146905.1. Classification (NCBI taxonomy): domain Eukaryota; kingdom Metazoa; phylum Chordata; class Mammalia; order Carnivora; family Canidae; genus Nyctereutes; species Nyctereutes procyonoides. Next base: position 10,669,863 of record NW_026575137.1, read on the forward strand.
GCCTGCTTTTCCCTCTGCCTGTGTCTCTGCCTCTCTCTCTCTCTGTGTTTCTCATGATTAACTAAATAACATCTTTAAAAACTAAAAAAAAAAAAAAAAAATCAAGAGTCGGATGCTTAACTGACTGAGCCACGCAGGCGCGCCCTGCCAATCCTCTCTTCTTATAGGAAAAAAATAAATAAATCCTCTGACCATTTTGTGCATAAAGTTTCTGTGTTTCCTTCACCAGGGGAGAAGGACCGAACTGCAGGTTGCTTGAACCTCTAGCCCATTGGGCAGTGGTTTTGGGGAGTGCGACTTAGTTTCCTGGAGTTTGATCACCCCTCTGTGATGCTTAGTTTTATCCTCCTGCTTTGGCGGAGGGAGGCCCAGACAGCTGAGTGGGCCTGGGAGGGTGTCCGCGGGAGAGACAGCAGGGGGGTCAGCAGGCTGAGGAGAGCAGGTGGGCCTCGCTTCTGGCTGTTGAGCTTTCTGACTCACCTGGGACTCACACCGATGACCTTGCGGCCGCCCCTGGACCCCACGACCCCCACTCTCAGGCCTTTGGGCCCGGACTGAAGTGCACCATCAGCTTCCCAGCTCCCCACCTTCTGGGTCAGCCTCCACGGCCACAGGGGCTACGTGTTGTCTGGTGGCTGGCCTGCTCGGGACAACACCTGCCGTCGTCACAGCGGGGGTGGCCAGGTTTCTGACGGGCTGCAGAGCAGTCGAGGCCCTGAGCCTCCGGCGTGTGGCCCGGCGATGCCACTTCGCAGCGCCACCGTCCTGAGCAGCCAGCCAGCCCGTCCGTCCATGCCTCAGTTGGCGCAGGGAAGGCCGCGGTGACCGCGACCCTGAACAGCCCATGCGGCTGCTGCTGGCCGGACGTGGTCCCTTGCGGCCCGTTTGCCCACAGGCCCGAGGGCGCCAGAGGTCAGGCTGAAGTCGGCCTCTGCCCACCTCACTGAGGAGGGAAGAAGTCTGGAGACAAGGGAGGGAGGGTCTCAGGACTCCCCCGCTGCTAAATGCCCATTGGTGGAGCTTCTGGGCCTGTCTGTCTCCAGTGCACTTGGTCCCGAACTACTTCTAAAATGTTTCCGAGCCTGCTCTGCATCCTTCTATCGTCTTCTGGATAAAAATATCTTTTGCTCTCGGTCTAGAGCCTTGTTTCTCTGCAAGGGTATATATGCCACCTATCTTCTTCTCTGCTTGTTTTCTGCTGGGGCCAAGCAGTTGGCATCATTCCCTGAGCATGTCAAGCGCCTCTGAGTGGACAGGGTCGCACCCATGCCCCATTTCCCCCTGCACAGCTGGCACGTGGGAGTGAGGTAAGAACAGTCAGCTTGTACTGTGCACCTGCTAGTAGCAGGCTCAGGGCTTGCACCCCTTGCACTTACTGCTTGGGGAGACATGGCCAAGCACACAACCAACCAAAGTAAGAAGCAAAATCTGTAACATGCCATTGGGAGTCACAGGCAGTCGTTTTAGGGTTCTGAGAAGGATCCTACTTGATTTGGGGGTTCAATACAATTTTTATAGACGGAAATGAGATTTGAATTGGACCTGGAATGATTGTTAGGGTTTCAACATTTATTTCATATTATTAAGCACCCTTTACGCTGGGTGCTGGGATTCAAAGTCCGTCTAGCTGTGCACCTAGTATCTAGCAGGAGACCACGTGTATATCCACGGAGACTCTTTTGGGGGCAACTAAACAAAATCGGCTCATGCCGGCTTAAGCAAAAAGCACTTGAATGGCTTGCACAATTGCGAGTTCTGGGGAGGGAGGTGGCATCAGGTGGCATGGGTCAAGTACTGTGCTCCTGGCTTGGGTTTCCTCTTTTTCATCCCCATTTCAAACGGGCTTCCTCTGTGTGTTGGTGGTTAAAAGTCATGGTGTGGAAATTGGCCACAGACAACTTCTGGATTACACCAGCTGGTAGGCCTAGACAGAGGGGGATCGTTTCACTTTACACATATAAGGTCCTGAGAAAAGGTGGCAATTGCACGGGTTGGGTTCATGTGCCCCTAATTACAGCCAGATGGTCCTTCCTGGAGCCACATTTGGGAGCCATGTGTGACCCACAAGAGTGAAGGAAGGGCACTTCTCGAAGTGCAGGGTGGACCTGTTACCAGAAAGAGAGGAGCCAGGGAAGAAGGGCTATGGGCCGACGTGCACAGCGGACGCCCCTACACAGAACGCCTCTGGTAAACTTTCTTTTCCTTGGCTCCCTGACGCCACATGCTCTGGCTTGCTTCCAAACTCCCTAGCTATTATGATGATGATGATTATAATTTTCAGTCGTATAACATAAATAACATAGACTTTGTGTCTTTAACCATTTCACGATATACAATTTGGTGTCATTAGCAGCATTCACGATGTTGTACAACCATCACCACTATCTTTCCAAAACTTTTTTTTTATCACCCTGAATGAAACTCTGTACCCATTAATAAATAACTCCCCATCTCTCCACCCCCCAGACCCTTGGTGGCTTCTACTCTGCTTCCTGGTTCTATGAACTTGCCTATTCCAGATACCTCATCCAAGTAGAACCATGTAATAATTGTTCTTTTCTGCCTGGCTTATTTCACTTATAGTGTTTTCAGAGGATCATCCATATTTCAGCAGGTAGGAGAACTTTATTTCTTTTAAAGGCTAACATTCCACTGTATGGATTTACTACGTCTATTAATACATCTTTCGGCTCTTGTGAATAATGCTACAGTGAACACTGCCATACGAGTACCTGTTTGAGTCCTTGTTCTCAATGAATTTGGGGTGAGATTTCTGGGTCCTATGGTAATTACACGTTCAGCTTTTTGAGGAACCCCCATGCTGCACTCCACAGCGGCTGTGCCATTTTTTAGTCCCACTACCAACGTACCAGGGTTCTGATTTCTCCATATTGTCACCAACACATCATTTCCCATTCTACAGATTACAGTCATTGCGTTAGTTTGCTCAGTCGGCCGTAACAGGATGTCACCGAGGGGAGCTTAGACACCATAAATTCATTCTCTCACGGTTCTGAAGCCTAAATGTCCAAGATCAAGGTGCCAGTACATTGGCTTCTGATTAGGCCTCTCTTCCCGGCTTGCAGACAGCAACTTCTCACTTGTCCTTGCATGGCCTTTTTTCTGTGCATGCATGGGAGAGAGAGAGGGGGGAGAGAGAGAGAGAGAGAGAGAGAGAGAGAGAGGGAGATCTGGTGTCTCTTCCTATAAGGATATCAGTGCTATTAGATTAGGCCTCACCCTAATTCCTTCACTTAACTTTCAATGGCCCCATCTCCAAACACCGTCACATTGGGGGGTAGAGCTCCACATACAGAAAATGGGGGCGTGGTGGCACAGATCAGTCCCTAACAGCCATCTTAAGAGGTGTGAGGTATTTCATTGTGGTTTTCTCTAGACATTCTAGTCTCCCTTGGTGATGCAATCTACTCTTCGTAGCCATAAGTGCTGGAGGTGTCAACACTTGTCCAGGAGCCCTCCCCTCTTCTCGTCCCACATGGGCTTGCCAGGTGCGTGGCGTTCTTTCCTATGGCTTGAAGGAGTGGCGAGGCAGCTGCGTGCTCTGTTTGCCCCGGCCCGATCCACCCCCATTCTCTGCACGGGGAGGCTGACCCCTGCGATTGCACAGCTGGGCCCGTTTGCTTGCCTGGCTTCAGAGCTGGGGCAGGACTGGCTCCAATAGATCAGAAGCGCGGAGGAGAGAGGTTTCCCAGTTGCCTCCTTCCGTGGCTGTCGCTGGGGGCAGTTAGGATTTTAACATACCTTCTGGAGTATTTTGGCCCTAGGCATGGTGGTGGTTTCCCACTGTTGCAGTCTCTGAATGTCTCCTTACTACTTAAAAAAAAAAAAAAATTTGCTCTGGGTTGCCTGGGTGGCTCAGTCGGTTGTGTCCAACCCTTGGTTTTCAGTTCAGGTCATGATCTTGGGGTCGTAGGATAGAGCCCCACCTCGGGCTCCATGCTCAGCACTGAGTCTGCTTGTCCCTCTCCCCCTGCTCTTCCCTTCAACCATAAATTCATAAATAAATACATAAGTACATAAATTCTTTACCTTGCCTACAACTGTCTGAGTAGATCTCCTGCGACCTGGCTAATAACACAGAAAGACCACTTTTTTTTTTTTAAGATTTTATTTATTTCTTAGAGACTGAGAGTGAGTGGGATGGGCAGAGGGGGAGGAAGAAAGAATCCAAGGCCGGCTCCTCAGTGAGCAAGGAGCCCGACGCGGGGCTCGATCTCATCTCGTGACGGCTGTGAGATGGTGACCTGAGCTTCGGCCATCCCCAGAGGGACCACTTACAAGACCGCTGTCCAGGCGGTGGGGGCCTGCACCAGACACTCGGAAGAGAGCTATCTACGAGGAGAGATACATGAGGAATGAATGCTACCGGGTGCCTCGGACGACCGACCGGTATGCTCTTTGGGAGCGGGGATTGTGTTTCATTCATTCTTTAACCGCGATGCGTGGTCCTTATTAGCTGCTCCATAAATAGTGGTGGGATGACTGATGGGAAGCGTCAACAAAGATCCCAAGGTTCAGGCCTGTGTTCCTTCCCTTGAAGAAGAGGAAAATCAAGTCAATTTACAAGTACTTAAATAACAGTAAGAATGACGCAGAAAGATACCGTAGAAACGGCACCCATCTGAGAGTCAGGGGGATCTAAAGCCCAACTTTCCCACCCAACCTTGGGCAAACGACTTGACTTCTCTGTCTGAGGTCCGTTTCCTTCTCTGCATATAGGAGTACGAACCTCCAACCACAGAGCTGCCCGGAGGAGCATCTGGATGACATACGCGGACCACGTATCTCGGGGACCATTCCCGGGGTTTGTTCCGAAGTATATACTTCAGGCCCCCGTCAAACAAACCATGAGTTGTGTCTGTTGTGCTCCTTCCTGGAAAACCACTGCAGATTTAAAACTCCTCCTCTACCTGCCGTCTGCAGAGTCCTGGAAGGGCACAGTTTGTGCCACTGTTACTCATTAGCTTGTATTTTAGCTCTTAGGACTCTGGGCTCTTTGGAGCGGGGCTGACGACAGGAGCCTTCCTCCTGTGATCGTGCTTTGACCTTAGGCCCCGCGTTGAGACCAGCAGGAGCACCTGAACTCTGCAGACTCTAACCCTCCACCTCTGGTGCCCTGTGTGTCCCTGTTTCCTCTATGCTTCCCTAAATGCCCTCGGCCACACCAACACCTACTGGGCTCGGGGAGAGAATTTCCCAACTGCAACTGGACAGATGCCTTCATATTTCAGTCTGTTAAGTAATGGTTTGTTATGTCTGTTAAAAAACGATTGTCTCTACGACTCTGTACTGAATTTGCTGAAATAAGTAAATAAATAAATGCATGCTTCCCCGGAGACGATGCAGTTGTGGGAACTGGGCAAACAAGAGGAAGGAGTTCCCTTTCAGGATATTTATAATTCAGATAATGACCTCTGTTGACTTGTTACCCGGGATTAACCTTCCCTTCTAACTCATGACAGTTGACTTTCTTACTGTTTTAGTTGTCACTCCTTTCTCCTTTAAGACATGGCTGTAAGATTTGTCTTTCAAAGACCCTCTATCGGTCAGGTTTTATTTTAGAGCATTCCAAGCCTTGGGTGTCCAAGAACACTTGTAAATCATGCAGTTTACTCTTGTTGAATATTCACAGCTTCACATAGTTGCTATTTCTATAAGTTTACCAAAGCCAGCTGGTGACTTTATGCTGAGAAAAGTGTGCTTTAAAGCAGCAGATATTATATATCTTAAATATGTATTAACATGTTGGAATAGTGTGACTGAAATATTCCTTAAAGTCCATAAAATCCAATACAAAGGCAAAAAAAAAAAAGAGTATGCAATGAGTCTTCATTTGAAACATACAATTTATTCTTTTCTAGAATTTCCTATTTTCTGGATTCCTTAGTCTATGGTTTCTTAGGCTTACATGAAAATGCTCCTGCTACCTTGTGGAAATATTTGCATTCTAACCAAATCATTTCAGAACTTCTCAAAGGCTGAGAGAGATCTAGGCTGCCTCCATTACTTTTGAGGTTCCCAGTATATTAATTTTTTTAAAAAAAATCACTAAAAGGGTTAAAAATTGGGGTGTTTTGAAAGTTCACATTTTAAACAGTTGATGCCTTTAACACACACACACAAATTACAACACAAAACAGTTGCGCTAGTTGGAAGATAAAGATTCAACTTTTAAAATCCACAGTACACTGGAAGGTGATATAGTTTCGTCAGGGATCTCAATTTTAAATTTGGATGAGGGTGTCTTCTTTCAATCCCATCAGTGTATTTTGGTGTAATCTCCATTGAAGGTAATGTCAGAAGCCTAAATTCAAGACTCTTTATAAATGTAAGAACTGGGCCAGATAACCTTCTGGGTCGGTGTCCACTCCTCCTCCTTTCCCTTACCATAAGCCAAGAATATTTAATTCATAATTGGGAAACTATATTATTATTTAGTAACACATAATGAATTAAAGATGATGATCAAGTCTTATCCATGTCCAGTTGTGTAAAGAAAAACTCTGAATAACCCTAGCTTGGGGAAGTGTAACAAAGGGCAAATTCTAAGACCAGTTTTCTCCCCAGATGCTGACACCGAGGCTTTTCTCAGCTAATTTTTAGAGGTATTGGTTTGCTAAGTCTTGTTTAGATCACAAGCTCCTTGCAAAGGAACTCTACGTATACTGAGCTGTTACTAAAAACTAGTAATTAATCTTGTTGGGTAGTTCCCATCGAAACTATTTAAGATTTAACTAGGAAAATAATTTTCCACTTTATGACATGGCTACCCTGACATTTGCACGTATATTTTACAGATGTGGAAATACTCTGCACTCTGTGCTTACGACCACAGACGCCATCTGCTAGGCAACGTGGAGTTCGGCCTACAAGGACATGCAAGTAAATACCCCTCACTCAAGTGATTGCCTCTCATTTGGAAACACCCTGCTTCACTTTTGGTAGCACAGAAAAGATATTCCCCATCTGCGTGTAATTTGCAGCTGAAACGACCCTTTCGTACAGACAGGTTGGCTGTTCCATGGTGTCAGTAGCGACCAGGTCTAGCTGGACTTAGATCATTAGCCATCTCGCCCTGGGAACTACTGGGGCAGTGGGTCACAGGAGAGAGGGTCGATAGGGTTGATGTGTAGCAGAGCTCCTCAAAGCAGCAGCAGAGAAAGGTCTAGGCACCAGGGTCTTCTCGAGAGGCAGAGAAATCTCACCGTAACTTCATCTGCTCCAGGCCAGCTGGGGTGGAAAGTGGATAAATGAAGGTCAAGCAACCTGGGTCCGAAGCTGAGCTTCTCCTTTTTGTAAAGGAGAAAGAGCCAAGCGCAGATGTAATTTCAGCAGAGATCACAAAAGAGGGCAGAGAACGGAGCTTTTAGAGAATAAAAGGAATTGACAAATATATTGTCCTATTAAACATGCAGAAGAATCGTTTTGGATGTCAACTTCCCCCTTAACAAGCTTCAAAGCTTATTAATCAAGTAATAACTATTTGTTAACGTCATTTTAAAAGTTACACATTTTTAAAGCGATTTTTTTCTTCTTAACTGAACAAAGAATGCCCCTCCCTGCAAAAATACACTGTATTGAATTAACACGATTGCCAATTCCTCAGCACACAGATCAGAAAGGCCAAGCGGCCTTATGTGTCGTTTTTCTGAAAAAGAAAACTCAATTGCCCCTTTAAAAATATAATCTGCAAGTTGAAAACAAAGAAAAGGAAAATATATCCAATAGAAATAAAAAGATCCTAAAGATTGAACTTTTTGCTCTCCTTGAATGACTATAACGCTAGCATCTAGATGGATATTAGCACCAAGTCTGACAGTAATCTTGAATATTGCAAACATAGCTATAATTTTTGGAAACTTAGCTGTTTTTACTAAGATGGTGGCAAAGTTGCGTTGCTTGTTGTCGGTTTTTGTAACTGGAGATCTAGATTACAATTTTCAAGGGCTCTATGGGCAAACGCTCTGATGCGAAGTGAGGGACTTTAACTGGAATAAACTTCAAGATCTTTTCTCATTCTAAAACTAGGAGTCTATTGTTTGTCAGAGTTAGAAAGTTTTGTAGTGATATTTGTAGGTATTTTCCCTCCAGAATTTCTTTCATTTCTCTTTAACCCCAAAAATAAAATGAAAAAGAATATGTTCTGGAGGGAATTTGTGACTGTTTGCTCAGACAAAATCGGTCATCATTCAAGGTTAAACAGTGACCGAGTGGCAGAGAACAGATTGGCAATTATTCGGTTTTAAATTCTGAACTTGAAATTAAAATGAGGGAAAAAGTTCCTTTTGGTGTCATACAAATCCCCACTGGTGTGAAGTCTGCAGTTGCAAATGAGGAGTCTTTAGCTGTGCCCGGTGGGCTCTGGGGAGCAGGTGCTGAGCCGGGGAAGGGGGGCAGCAAAGGCTTGTGGGGAGTGAAAGCTGCCAGGACAAAGGGGAGGCAAGCCCGCTGGGGCAGGGGGGGCCGTCCAGCCCAGGCCCACTTGATAAAGGCTTTGCCGAAATCAGGGGCGCTCAAAGCACAGCTTGCACGGTAAAGGAGCCTTCTATCTGGCCAAAAAGTCTAGGCCTTGTCCACAAGGAGTGGGACAACCTCCCTGCCTCCTAAAAAAAAAAAAAAAAAAAAAAAGCTGGAGCAGCTCCCGAAGGAGTTGAAGCTGGAGGCCAACTGTGCTGCTCCCAGCTGGGCTGTGAACTGGGGCGGGGGTCTCCGGGCCCTGTGCTGGGCGAGCCCCCCTTCACTCTCAGAACCCCTCCATCGCCCCCATTTCCCGGACCCTCGTCCCCTCCCTGGCCCTAGCAGGAGTCCAGGCTCTTCTCACTTTGTTATGCCGAGCAGTTAGCTCAAAAAACTGGCCCCGTCCGGTCTGGGTGAGAGGAGCTCCTGTTGTCCCTTCAGAGGCCTGCGACTGGCCTTCCCTGCTCGAGTGGAACCCACGCAGCCACGCCCTTAGTAGGAGCCAGCGTGGGGGCAACTCTGGCTCCACCTGGCATTTCTCCTTCTCATCACAAACGGAGACCACAGGGATGGGGAGAGCCAGAGCGACATTTGGGAACAAAAGCAGACAGGTTTCCTGCCCTGGGTGCCCGGGCCCTTCCCACGACCCCGCCTCCCCTTGGGTAAGAGACCGGTTTTGGGGAGGGGGGAGTGGTAGAAACTGAAGAGTTATTTTCTTAAATATTTGCAACTAAATCCCTAAAACGCTGTTTTAAGGAATCTGATGTCATCCCTGGCCTCTACTTGCCACTTGACAAAAGCTGATTGTGCTATTTAGTTAATAATTAATTCTGTAGAGAGCAGGAATTTTACTACACAAACTCAAAAGTATAAGAAATACCATATTCTTGATTTGCTTAAAACCCAGTGGGCACCCCTATGTCTTTCCTACATTAAAATTCTGGAGTCTTATCGGCGGCGTGTATCATATTGAGGGCCGATTCTTTGGGAGGACAGCTTCCTAAACAAGGGATTTTCAGGTCAGAGGGTCAGTGTATTTCAGATCGGAACACGCGGTTCCACACACCGTCCCCCGCTCAAAAGTATCAACGTGTCTGATTATCCACCCCCTCAGCAGCCTGGAAGTTCTCAATCTTTTCGACTTTGGCCAAGCAGATGGGCAAAAATTCAATTTTGTTATTAATTTGCATTTCCCCGGCTACTGGCAAGATTGAGCAACTTTTAATGTTTATATGGCACCTGCACTTTCTTTGATCCACTGGGTCATTTGTCTTCTTACTGATCTAGAAAAGCCTTATGTAAGTAAGGGCTCTTAACGCTTTTTTGCACGTGTGTGCTGCAAATATTTTATCACTTTTCTTTTGACTACCTGTGGGCTGGCAAAGACAGAACCGCCTGCCCCTCAGCTCATAATCCCGTGGCGGCACCAGATGAAAGATGGATAATAATAACTTGATTAAATGATACGCAGGTAATACTTCACAGTAAATGCCTCAGGGGCTATTTGGAAATACCTGCAGCAGGAAAAATCTGTTTTCAGTTAAAAATCCCTTTTATTTTTATTTATTTTTAAAAATATTTTATTTATTTATTTTAGAGAGAAAAAGAATGGGGGAAGAGCAGAGGGAGAGGGACAAGCAGACTCCGTGCTAAGCGCAGAGCCGGACGCAGGGCTCAATCCCATGACCCTGAGATCCTGACCTGAGCTGAGATCAAGAGTTAAGCTCAGGCTTAACCGACTGAGCTCCCCAGGTGTCTCTAAAAATGCTTTTTAATGTGTAATGAACACAATGAAACTCCATTGAAGGCCACTGGCATACTTTTACCATGAAGTCAGGCATAAAGATCAGTCCTTTTAGATTTTGCCATAACTTGACCACTTTTAACCTCAATCTCTACCACTTCTCACATGTCCTCTCTCAACCTACCACTCCCAATTCCATTCTTCCTCAGAGTGTTTCTATCCAGTCTTCTATTTTCACAGTGATGGTATTTGTTAGTGACAGAGATTTTGGATGGATCTCCAGTGAGTCTTAGACTCTGAATATGCATATTAAAGAAATTGGAGAAGGCTTAGTTTCTTCAAATCCTTGACTATGCAAAAAGTAGTTTCAGACTTTAACATTTTAAAATTGGAGAATCTATTTTCCTGTTGAGTATTCACTCATTTAGCAAATATTTGATTGCATACCTTCTATATACTTAGGCACTGTTTTTTTTTTTAAAGATTTTATTTATTCATGAGAAACAGAGAGAGAGGCAGAGACACAGGCAGAGGGAGAATCAGGCTCCATGCAGGGAGCCTGACGTGGGACTTGATCCCAGGACCCTGGGATCAGGCCGAATGCAGATGCTCAACCACTGAGCCACCTAGGGGTCCCTAGGCACTGTTTTAAATAACATTATATCCTGTTAGAGGGGAGGAGGGGAGGGAGACGGAGTAACGGGGTGATGGACATTAAGGATGGCACTGGGTATTATATAAGACTGACGAATCACTGAACTCTATCTCTGAAACTAATAATACATTATATGTTAATTAATTGAATTTAAATTAAAAGATTAATTTAAAAAATAACATTATATCCCTGAGTTCATGGAATTTACATCCTAAATGGGAGAAAGAGAGAGAGAGAGAGAGAGAGACATCAAATGGTAAAAACATAAGTCTATAATGTCAGACAGTGATACATACCATAAGGAAAAATCAGGCAAGATGAGAAGAGTATTTTGGGTTGAATTGTGTCCCCTCCAAAATTGAAGTCCCAGTACCTGTAAATGTGACCTCATTTGGAAATAGGATCTTTGCAGATGATCAAATCACAATGAGGCCATTAGAGTGGGCCCTAATCCAATGACTAGTGTCCTCATAAAAAGGGGAAATTTGACACAGAGACGTGCCCACAAGGAGAATGTCATGTGAAGATGAAGGCAGAGATCTGGGTGTTGCTTCTACAAGCCAAGGAACATCAAAGATCGCCAGCGAACCACCAGAAGCTAGGAGTGAGACATGGAGTAGATTCTCTCTCATGGCCTTCAGAACAAACCAATTCTGTCAACACCTTGATCTCAGACTTCTGGCTTCTAGAACTCTGACACTTCTGTTGAAAAGGTCTCCAAATGGTAGTACTTTGTTATGACTGCCCTACGGAAAGTAAGATTTTAGATGGGGTGATGGGGGAAGTTCGCATCTGAAAGGAGAAGAGGATATAGGTCAAGAAGGTAACTGGAGAAAGCACAGACCAGGTAGAGGGAATAACAAGTGCAAATCCCCTCTGGTGGGAGCACACGAGTGGCAAGTGTAAGGACTGCCACAGTCAGGGTTCCTGAAGCATGGTGAGCAACATGAAGGAAAGTGAGGGAGATAAGGTCAGACGCCCATAAGGTAGGGACCAACTGGCCACGTGTGGATAACGGCTTTCTTCCCCAGGTAATAAGAGAAGCCACTGGAGAGCTGTGGGCAGAGAAATGACATCATTGTCAAAAGTAGCATATTCAGTTTTCTGTTAACCAGAAAACAAGTTCCAAGTTCCTGATTGATGGTTTCACTTATGCACCTGTTCTAGCCAGGAGTCCTGGGGTTGCAAGTGACAGAGATTCAGCTCAAGCTCTCCTTTCTTTTTTTTAATTTAATTTTATTTTATTTTTATTTATGATAGTCACACACAGAGAGAGAGAGTGAGGCAGAGACACAGGCAGAGGGATAAGCAGGCTCCATGCCCCGGGAGCCCGACGTGGGATTCGATCCCGGGTCTCCAGGATCGCGCCCTGGGCCAAAGGCAGGCGCCAAACCACTGCGCCACCCAGGGATCCCCAACTCAAGCTCTCCTAAGCAAGGGAGGGAACTTATTAGCTCACGTAACCAAAAAGGCCATGAGTATTTAGGCAGAGCTGGGGATCAACCCATATCATCAATAATCTGTCCCCTTTTCTCCTTCTTTCAGTTCTCCTTTCCTCTATGTTGACTTTGTTTGCAGATAAGCTTTTATTATTATATGGCAAAAGAACCACCAGTAGCTCCAGACTTCATGCTTCTTAGTATTAGATATGCCAGGAGAGATTCTTTTTCTCCTACCATTCACATAATCCCCCAAAGAATGCTGGTTGGCTTCCTTGATTATGAGCCTAGTCCTATAATAACCGGTGGTGGTTTCTAGAGATAGTTCTTTGGCTGAGTGGCCTACATCACATATCCACTTCTATAGCAAGGAAGCAGACCCACAGGTTGCACTATCTAGGTGGGTGAGAAGCATTTACCAAAAGAAAGAGTTATGTGGGGGCCACAGAGCTGTACAGCTTCAGAATTCTAATTCATGTTATAGTCTACATGGATGCGACCCACTGCAGTGCACAACCCCCGAGAGGCCTTATGGTAGTCCTTGGTACTCTAACCTGAGGAAGGGGGAAAAGAAGCTGTGCAGGCAAAAAGGGCAGGCATCCTCTAGTACATCGTTTTTTTTTTTAAGATTTTATTTATTCATGAGAGGCACACACAGAGAGAGAGAGAGAGGCAGAGACACAGGCAGAGGGAGAAGCAGGCTCCCTGCAGGGAGCCTGATGCGAGACTTGATCCCAGAACTCTGGGATCACACCCTGAGCCAAGGGCAGACACCCAACAGCTGAGCCACTCAGGCATCCCTCCCCTAGTACATCTAATTACAGAGCTAGTCATTTGTAACTTTAAGAAAGAACTTTTTTTTTTAAAGACTTTATGCAAAGTTGGCTGGACTTCTGGTTTCCTGGAACAAAATATGACTCATAAAATGCAAATCTACAGCAGATATATAAACATATTTATTTCTTCTAAAGAATGATATCCAATAGTCCTATTTATGGCATATCTTAGGCTTAAGTCAAGTAAATAATTCACCTTTGATAACAGTAGTATAAATGGAGCTGTGATTCACAAGTGCATGGTTCTACCTAAGGACTCTGTGCATTCATTTATTACACAGTTATAGACTGGCCCCTAATATTGACAGGTTCCATGCCAGGAATTATAAATATGGCGAGGAGACCAAACAAACCTTGTTCCTGTCCTCATGGGTAAGATGGATATTAGACAATGAACACACAAATAATATATGATTATACTGTGGTAAGTAGGAAGAAGGAAAAGAACTGGGTTTTATCAGAGAAAATTAACAAAATTGGGGTTGATTTAGATCAGGATCAGGGATTCATCTGAGGTTGTGCCATTTAGGCAGAATGCTGACGTATATATAGGAATTAGCCAGATTTGAAGAGTGGGAGAGGAAGGGAAAGTATTCCAGGCAGAGGGAATAATATGTACGAAGGCCTTAAAGAGTTTCAGATATCACCAACACCCCTGCCCAGGCCCAGGGACGTGACCCCAGACGCCTACCAATTCTATTGTCCATTTCATTTTTATTGTTGCTTTCCAATGATATTTCAAATTAACTAAATCACACACATTCCCCTTTCATCATTATAGGATAGATAGAATGTTTAGATTTTCTCCTCTGACTATAATTTTTTAAAAAAGATTTTATTTATTTATTCATGAGAGATGCAGAGAGAGGCAGAGACCCAGGCAGAGGGAGAAGCAGGCTCCCTGTGGGGAGCCCAATGGGGACTTGATCCCAGGACCCTGGGATTACACCCTAAACCAGAGGCAGATGCTCAGCCACTGAGCCACCCAGGAGTCTGTGTACAGTTTGTTTGTTTTTTTTTTAAGAAATTTATTTTTTATTTCTGTTTTTAAGATTTTATTTATGTTTGACAGAGAGAGAGAGAGAGAGAGAGAGAGAGAGAGAGAGAGAGAACAAGCACAAGCAGGGGAATGGCAGGCTGAGGGAGAGAGAGAAGCAGACTCTCCACTGAGCAGGGAGCCCGATGTGGAGCTCGATGACAGGACCCTGGGATCACAACCCGAGCTGAAGGCAGACACTTAAACTAATTGAGCCACCTGATTATAATTTTTATATATTAATGTATATTAATGTATTAATGTATTAATATATGACGATGGCAAAGTGATCAAAAGTGGAATTAATGAAAGGATGATTGTAATTATTTCATGTTGGCAATATATTTTCAAGTGTTTTGCAGTCATTTACCACTTCTGTTTCTATAACTTTATGGTAGGAAAGAAGAGAACAAGAGGACTTAGAGCTGAGGATGCCAGCTATGGAGAGGCGGTTAGTATTTACAGGTAATTCTCTAAGGTTCTCTTCTGGGCTCTGCTAAGTGAAGGACAGAAGTCTGGGTACTGACTACTGGGGAGGAGGTAAAACTTGGATGTCATGGTCCAGGCCCTTGATCAATCAAGGTCCAAACAGAAAATAGATGGCACACTCAGAAGGGTCTTGGTCTCCTGCTTTTCTAGTTTTAGAGTTATTTGTTGCTTTTTTTTTCTACTCAGTCAACTCCTAAAAAAAGTATAGCCCAATAGATTTCTGCAATCATGTGTACCTGAAATATGTAATGACAAGATACTTGAAGAAAGGTACTTTTGTCATACTATTATTACCTTTATTGTTCATCTTGGTTTTTCAAATTATAGGAGTTTTTAAATATGAAAAACAACACAGAGAGTAAGATAATGTGTACTCATATATCCACCACTCTGATTTAGAAAATGTTAATATTTTGACATTTTTTTCCAAATTTTTAAATAAAACATCACAGCATGCAAGGCTTCTTGTTACTTCTCCTTACCCCCTATTTATTCATTCATTAATGCCTTCATTCATTACTTTCATTTTTAAAAGGTTTATTGAACAACTACTTACCCTGCTATAAAAGCCATGGGATAAACACAAGATTGAGACTTATTTCCTTTCCTCAGGGTGTTACCAATCTAGCAATGATATCCTCAAAATGGTTGGTTGGTTGTTTTCAGTAGGTAGCTGTGAACATATAAAAGGAGGGGAAAAAACTAGAGAAATGTCAGCTTCTACAGCGAAAACCAAAGAGTGAGATGGATAAAACTCCAATTGCACTAACACAGTGACCATTTTGCCTCTTTCTGTTTCTGATAGAATTGTATGGTAGATGCCCTTTTAGCAAATGAAAAACCTGCTACTAAATAGGTATTTGACACTGGTTAATTTTTATATGCTAGTCTGTGCTAAGCATATAGACAATACTAAATGCTCAAAAGAAACATCAATAGATTACTTTCAGGTCTAAAACTGCGTAATTGTATACATTTTTAAAATTGTACTTGAGGGTGAGTACCCTACATTGGAAAGCATAATGCATTCAGAATCCTCTTATTCATAATTGACGGTAAGTTCTCCAAAATCAGATAACAGGAAGGCCTGCCTATTAGATGAGTAGTGGAAACTTTTCACAAGGGAAACTATTCCTTTCAAGCTTGAATTTCTTCACATTCTGCAATTCTGCTGGGTCTGGGTTGTCTGGGTCGGCAATCGGGAAGATTGCAAGTCTGTGTAGTATCTTGGTTGCAAATTAGGAGGTATCCCCTCTGGGCTCATAACAGCCCTGCCAACTTGTGCCTCTGTGGGAAAAAACAGGTTCTCTTTCCTCAGAGACAGCCCCAAACCAGTCCACACCAGCCCCACTCACCCCCTTGGCCCAGCATGTTTGTGCACTGCACACACTGCACAACCAGGTGCCTTGTTTCCAGTGCCAGAAAACATGGCTCTCAGCATACTACACCAAACACCTCCCAACGCCGGGCACTTGGCCAGGTGCTGGAAATAAAAAGAGGAATAAGACAGAGTCTACCTTTGGTGTCTGGGAAGTGGGCCATATAAACAGATACCACAATAAGAGCTAGTAAAGTGATCAAAGAGAAATGCAGACAGGATCACAAATGAAGGAACTGCTCATTTTTCTTGGATGGGGCTGGGGTCAAGGCAAATTCACAAAGTACAAGGCTTTGGAATTGGGGTTCATAGGATGAGTAGAGGTTCATGAGGTGGGTAAAGGGCAACAGGGCTTTTGATAACAAGGAGAAGCCTGGGAGTCTCTTCCTGCAGCCGTAGCCTCAGGAAAGCCTAGGGCTGCAGCTTCATCACTTTGATCTAGGTTTTGGGTCCCACCATTTTCGTTGGGTTTGTCTATGTCTCTTTTTGTCTTTGAAGTGATCCAGACAAGCTCAGCAGTGGGGCTCGTATAAACAGTGTAAAAAGAAAAAACAGTGTTCACTTGCCAGCAATGTCCCCCCACATAGCTCTCTTGGGAGTCTGGAGAGGCAGGAGATGGCTGGTCAAAGGCCAGGGATTTGGGAACATTGCCAAATGGCCTCCTTGAAGATACAGCACACAAGGACATTCCAGGAAGAGGGAGCAGTATAATACCACAGTATTTTGTTTGCCAGATGGAAATATCCTTAGTGACAAACATATTTAATTTGGCTGCAGGTGTGACCTTTGATTATGCAATAGAATTGTGCAGCAGCTAGAATGTAATTTCTGAACGACCTAGGCTGCTTATTTCCCTAGAATGATTAGTTAGTTTTGCCCAGAAAAGCTGTTCGAAGACCACAGACTACATTTCTAACTCTAATGAACCTTTCCCTCTCTTGGCGCGATCTACTGGTTGCTGGAAGAATTGGGAGGAAGCATGCGCATAGCACAGCTCCACAGAAGCCACTGTCACTCTCAGAAAAACAACTAGGTGCATGTCCCTTGGGCAGGGAGTTAGAGGGCTTCTCCAGGTCATTCAGGGAGAGTGGTCCAATGCCTGCAGCGGACTGATTGTAGAGGGTGGGGGATCAGAGGCAACAACCTTTACTTCTTCCCCCATGGTAGGGACTCTGGTGTTGCTGTGAGGTACTGAAAGGGCGGTGGCCTCTGAATCTTGTTTGTGGAGTTCAAGGAGGACTAGAAGCTTCACTGGGCACTGTGCACCACAACAAGGACAACAAAAACAAACCTGCTGACTGTGTTTTTACTGATTAGTTCCAAACTAGCTATTCCGGGCCACACACTCTTAAACTAGGTTCTCCTTTGATGACCTCTATGTTGAAATAAAAGGAGGTGGTGAGTAATGCAGCACCAGCCCTCGGGAACTGCCTGAGGGCCCTCATTGCAACAATCTGATAACAGCAGAAAGCACTGAGGAGTATCTCCCCACCCATGTTTGTGATCCTCCAGTGCCCAACACCCTCCTTCTGAGGCTCCCACTGACCAGGGAATGGAGAACCTTGGCCCATATTAGTATCCAGGTAGGAGTCATCAATGAGAACAGGAGACAAACTCAAGAACACTTTGTAAACACAAAAGAACATTCCTACAAAGTAGGCAGGCCCATTAAAACATGGCAGGTAAAAAAAATAAATATATATATATTTTTAAAAAGATCAAGTTTAGCCACAGAGAGTTGAAGGATATGCCAACCTGTATTTAAGGACCCCACAAAAGGGGATCACATGTCTATGAATATCTTTGGGAAAGTATCATGCACCAAAATGTCCTCAATTCCCCTAAAAGACTTCACATTCTTCAGCTCAGGAATGAAAAAGATATGTCGTTCCACCAGATACATATGCCAAAAATCCAGGAACCATCATTTATTTCTCTCTTTTCTCCATTACTTTCCCCCATCAGTCTGTCAGCAAGCTGATCTTCAAATTATATATTGATTTGTCCATCTCTTTTTATGTTCATGACCACCATCCCAGTCCAAGCCACAATAACCTCTTGCCCAGACAACCTCAAAATCCTACTCACTGGCTTCTCTATATTCACTTTGGCTCCCCTCCATCTCAGATTGCAGTATGGGAAGGTCTTTCTAAGCATAAACTGATAGAAGAAATGAACAAAGGAAGAGTTATATATATATTTGACAACAAAGAAGGCCTAAAAATTTGAATGTCCAAAAAACATCACCACACATATCTCTTAGCAGAAGTGAGAGGGTTGGGGCAGAGAGAAATTTCACTTTCTACTATACATGTTTCTGTATGATTTCATTTAAATTACACACAGCAAAACATATTATAAACAACTGAAAATAAGCAACAAACTGGAAAAATATTTGACACAAATATGGTAAGACTTAATAGATTTGACAGTCTTAATATACAAAAGCTCATCCAAATCAAAGAGAAAAACATTAAGACCATCAGCATTTAAAATGGGTAAGGAAAAGGGCGCCTCGGGGGCTCAGTAGGTTAAGCAACCAACATTTGGTTTCTGGTCAAGTCATGAGCTCATGGGTCGTGGGGTCAATTGGGCATTGAGCCCCTAGGGAGTTGGGCTATGCACCCAGCAGAGTCTGCTTGAAGATTCTCTTCCTCTGCCCCTCTCTCCACTGGTGTATGTGTGTGTCCATGCATGTGCTCTCACTCTCAAATGAACAAATACACTTTTAAAAAATGGGTAAGAAAAAAATTATACTTTGAAATAAACTAGGTTTTTTTTTTTAACTACTAGTTTTTTAACAAAAAATGAGTAAGGATATCGACACTAAATCACTGAAAATCAAATATAAATATGTAGTAAAGAAAAAATGTCCTATCTCACTAACAGTCACATAAATGAAAATTAAAAGTGAGATATCACTTTTTACATATTACCATGACTTTTAAAATTTTTAATAAATCAATCACTTTAATCATAATTTCTTTGTGGGAATATATAATTTCTTTGGTAATAATTTTGGCAATGTCAAATATCTTAAAACTTCACAGCCTTTTTTTTTAAGATTTTATTTATTTATTTGAGAGAGAGAGTGAGAGAGAGAACAAGGGGTGAGGAGGGGTGGGTTTTAGGAGAGAAGACTCCCCACTGAGCAGGGAGCCCTCCACAGAGCTAGATTCCAGGACCCTGAGATCATGACCTGAGCCAAAGAAAGATGCTTAACTGACTGAGCCACCCAGGTCCCCCAAAAGTCCACAGCCTTTGACTGGTGATTTTATTTCTAGGACTTTATCACAAGGTAATAATATCACAGATATGGACAAAGATTAAACGACAGTGTTTCATCTAAGAATTATATATAAAATCAAAAATTGGAAGGATCAAATAACAAGAGCACAGTTAAATCAATAGTGTTACATCTATCAGTAAGATAAGTTATAATAGTGTCAACAAAAATATTTATGAAAGCTCAGTATAATAAAAATACCTATTTTCCATAAGTTAAATATAAATTTAACATAATTCCAATAAAAATACTTTCAGTTTTTTTTTTCAATAGAAAAACTGATCCTAAAGGTCGAATAGAAAAAATTAACAACAATGGCCAGGAAAACACTGGCAAGGGAAAAGAGCAATGAGAAAGCACCAGTATTAGCAGATATATATGAAAACATATTTTATGCAATAGTTAAGAGAGTACTAGAATATTAATAGACAAATGGAACAGTATAGACACCAAATACATACGTTAGTTCATTCCATGGAAAGGGAAGCATCTCAAGTCAAAGAGGAAAAGGTAGACCCATGAATAAATGATGTCAAGACAAGTAGAAAGATACAAACAGTTGGATCTATGTCTTTGCAACATTTGTCTCCTCCAAAAAAACTCAAGAAAGACAAAGAAATATAAAAACTAAAACTATGGAAGTACTAGAAGAAAACAAAGATTAAAAACATTTTTTAATGGGAAGGTCTTTATAATGATGATTCAAAATCTAGAAGCCATAAAAGTAAATATTGATGAAGTCTGGCTATATAAAAATATATTATAAAATTTGTACATGGGAAGATTCTACAAGAAAAGTCAAAGCCAAAACAAACTGGGAAAAAAAGTGATCTATGTCCCAGACATAGGGCTAATCTCTTTCATGTACACAGAGCTACTATAAATCAGTATGGGAGGCCTGTAACCTATAGAAAAGTGGGCAAAGCTTATGAAAAGACAGGTTCGTTCCATACACATTTTAGGAGTGTGTGTTCCAGCTCTGTGAGAAATGCTGATGGCATTTAAATAGGGATTGCACTGAATGTGTAGATTGCTTTGGGTAGCACAGCCTTTTTAATAATATTTGTTCTTTCAATCCATGAGCATGGAATGTTTTTCCATTTCTTTGTGTCTTCCTCAATTTCTTTCATAAGTGTTCTATAGTTTCAGAGTACATATCCTTTACCTCTTTCGTTAGGTTTATTCCTAGGTATCTTAATAGCCAAAGTACTGTTGAAAAAGAAAACCAATGGCGGGGGCATCACAATTCTGGGTTTCAAGCTGTATTACAAAGTTGTGATCATCAAAACAGTATGTTACTGGCACAGAAACAGACACATAGATCAAGAGAACAGAACAGAGAACCCAGAAATGGGCCCTTTACTCAACAGTCAACTAATCTTTGACAAAGCAGGAAACAATATCCAATGGAAAAAAAAAAGATAGTCTCTTCAATACATGGTGTTGGATCAACTGGACAGTGACATGCAAAAGAATGAAACTGGACCACTTTCTTATACTACACACAAAAATAAATTCAAAATGAATGAAAGATCTAAATGTGAGACAGGAATCCATCAAAATCCTGGAGAAGACAGGCAGCAACCTCTTTGACCTCAGCCACAGCAATTTCTTGCAAGAGACATCTCTGGAGGCAAGGGAAACAAAAGCAAAAATGAACTGTTGAGACTTTATCAAGATAAAAAGCTTCTGCACAGCAAAGGAAACAGTCAACAAAACCAAAAGACAACCTACAGAATGGGAGAAGGTATGTGCAAATGACTTATCAGATAAAGGGCTAGTATCCAAAATCTATAAAGAACTTAGCAAACTCAACCCCCCCCCCCAAAAAAAATCCATTCAAGAAATGAGTAGAAGACATGAACAGACATTTATCCAAAGAAAACATACAAATGGCCAATGGACACATGAAAAAACGCTCGACATCACTCAGCATCGGAAATAGAAATCAAAACCACAATGAGATACCACCTTACACCAGTCAGAATGGCTAAATTTAACAACTTGGGAAACAACAGATGTTGGCAAGGATGTGGAGAAAGGGAAACCCTCTTGCACTGTTGGTGGGAATGTGGACGGGTGCAGCCACTCTGGAAAACAGTATGGAGGTCCAAAAAAGGTTAAAAATAGAACTTCCGTAGGATCTAGCAATTGTACTAGTAGGTATTTACCCAAAGGATACAAAACATAGTGATCCCAAGGGGCACCTGCACCCCAATGTTTACAGCAGCAGTGTCCACAGAAGCCAAACTATGGAAGGAGCCCAGAGGTCCATCGGCAGATGAATGGATAACGATGTGGCAAATATACACATATGTATATATGTACACACACACACACACACACAAACAAACACACACACATACTGGAATACTCCTCAGCCACCAGAAAGAACAAAACCTTCCCATTTCCAACTACGCGGATGGAACTGGAGGGTATTATGCTAAGTGAAAGAAGTCAGTCAGAAACAAAACAGATGAACATAGGGGAAGGGAAGGAAAAATAAAATAAGAAGAAAATAGAGAGGGAGGCAAACCATAAGAGACTCTTAACTCTAGGAAACAAACTGAGGTTGTTGGAGGGGAGGTAGGTAGGGAGATGGGGTACCTGGGTGATGGGCATGAAGGAGGGCACCTGATAGTAATGAGCACTGGCATTATATGCAGCTGATGTTACTAAATTCTACCCCGTAACTATTTAAAAAAAAAAAAAAGAATACGAAAGAACGCTGTACCGGATGTTCAAGACTCTTTAAGATTTCATGCCCCTTTAAAGAAGTTGAAATTTGAAACTGTGGGTAACGCATTATAGGTGTGATGTATGCAAAAAAGAGAGCAAGGATCCCCGGTGAGGGCACCAGGACCAAAGAAAAGGCTTTGGCCTTATGTCAAAATATTGGTTAGTAGGGGTGCCTGGCTGGTTCAGTTGGTAGAGTGTGGGACTCTTGATTCTAGGGTTGAGTTCAAGCCCCATGTTGGGCACAGGGTTTATATATATATGTAAATATTGAAAATATTGTCAATATTTAAAAACTGACAAATAAATGATGTGTGTGTTTTAAGTTAAAATGTTTAAAGTATAAAAAAAGTTTATAGGAAAGGATATAAGAGTAATTCTAAAACTATGAAAAGATGCTCATCTTCACTTTTTTTTTGGGGGGGGGAGAGGGTCAGAGGGAGATAGAGAATCCTTTTTATAAACGATTTATTTATTGGAGACAGGGAGAACAAGCAAGGGGAGGGGCGGAGGGAGAGGGAAAGAGAGAGAATCCTCAAGCAGGAAACCCTGAAGTCATGTCTGAGCTGAAATCAAGAGTTAGATGCTAAAAAAAAAAAAAAAAAAAAAAAAAAAGAGTTGGATGCTTAACTGACTGAGCCACCTAGGTGCCCCTCATCTTTACTCTTAATAAGAGAAATGCAAATTAAAACTAAACTGAAATACTTTTTTTTTTTTACTTATTCAATTGGCAAAAATGCCCAAACTTTTTGGCAAGGCTGCTGCAGAGAACTGGGTTCTCCCACTGCTAGTAGTAGTGCAAAATGCTGTAAATCCTATGAGGAGAACTGAGCAGCATCTATCAAAAACATAATTTTGACCCAGAAATTCTACTTCTGGGAATTTATTTAGGTCTTTGCATGCAAAAATAGTGCACAAACCTAATAATTTAAGCACTGGTTGTCATAGGCAATGAGTAGAGAAAAATAAGTGTCCACCACTAGAAGACTGGTTAAATTAACCAGTATATACTAATAAAAAAAGGGTGAAATTCACTATGAACTTCTATGGAAATATCTAAGGGAAATTATGATCATGTGAACAACATACTATCTTTTATGTAAGAAGTTGCAGGGAGAGAATGAAATCTATATTCCTATTTGCATTATTATCTGCATGAATAAAGGAAAGGATGCTGTATTAGTTATCTATGTCCCTATAACAAATTACCTGAAACCTTAATGGATTAATGGATTAAGACAACCGATATTTAATACCTCATATGGTTTTTGAGGGCCAGGGGTCAGGAAGTGGCTTTGCTGGGTGGCTCTGGCACAGGGTCTGCACATCCACTTCCAAGCTCACCCGTGACTGCTGGCAGGCAGGAGGCTTGGGTTCTTTGCCGCACAGGCCTCTCCCTGGGGCTGCTCACACACCCAGCTGCAGGTGACGGGTGAGTGTGGGTGGGGATCCCAAGATGGCAAGTGCAGACCTTGTAGCACCTAAACTCAGAGGTGGAACATCATTCTCCTTGTTAGAAGCAAATCCAGCTCATGCTCATGGGGAGAGAAATTGAAGCCTAGTCTCTTGAAGAAAGGAGTATTCCAGAATTGGTGGACATAGTTTTTAAACTGCCACGGAGCATGGTTAACGAAAGGTCATGGGAGAGTGAGGAGAGGGGCAGATATGGAATGGGTTGGAGAATTTCACCGCTATCTTTAATTGTGGTAAAATATACATAACAAAATTTATCATCTTAACCGCATACAGCTCTGCATCATTAAGCCTATTCACGTTGTTGTGCAGCCATCACCACCATCCACCTCCAGAAGTCTTGGCATTTTGCAAACTCGAACCCTGTACCCATCGGAGGATAACTGCCCCCTCCTTCCCTACAGCCCTGGAAACCACCATTCTTTCTATCTCTGTGGATTTGACTTCTCCCAGGTACTTTATGTAAGAGGAATCATACAGTCTGCGTCCTTTTGTGACTGACTTATTTCACTTAACCTAATGTCCATATTATAGCATGTGTCAGAATTTCCTTCCTTTTTAAGGCCGAACAGTATTCCATTGTAGGTATACACCATATTTTTTATCCAGTCATTAATCAGTGAACATGTGGTTTGCTTCTACCCTTTGGCTATCATGAATGATGCTGCTATGAACATCTGTGTACAAATAGCTCGTTGAGTCCTCACTTGTGTATTTTTATATTAAATTTTTTTTATCTCTTTGAGTCCTCACTTAGGTATTTTTATATTTAAATTTTTTTAGACCATGGAAATTGCATTCATAATCAGTTGTTACATATCAACCCTAAAACTTGATGACTTATAACAACAATGACTTCTTATTTCTCCTGGTTCTCTGGGTTGGCTGGATTGTTCTTCTGCTTGTTTACCTGGCCTTGGTCACATGGTAGCGTTCTGCTGAGAGATATGATGGGCCCAAAGGTCCAAGCTGGCCTCATTCACACGGCTGTCAGTTGGTCTTGGCTCTCGTTTTCCTCCCTGTGACCTCTTACCCTCTAGTAGGTTAGACCAACTTCCTCACATAGAAGACTCGGAGACGTGTTCAAGACAGGGAAAGTGGAAGCTGCAAGGTTTCTGAGGCTTACACTCTGGAACTTGCATAATGTAACTTCTGTTATCTTCTATTGGTCAAAGCAAATGTCAATGACAGCTCAGATTTCAGATAGAGAAAGACAAACACCACATGATTACACTTCTATGTAGAATCTGAAAAACAAAACCCCAAGCAAACAACAACAACAAAAAACCCAAACAGACTCAAACACAGAGAACAAACTGGTGGTTGCCAGAGGAGAGGTCGATGGGGGGAATGGGTGAAACAGATAAAGGGGACTAAGAGGTGCAAATTTCCAGGCATAAAACAAATGAATCACAGAGATGGAAAGGATGGCATAGGAAATAAAATCGATAATATTGTAATAATGTTGTTTGGTGACAGATGGTTGGTACATTTACTGTGGCAAGAACTGATTAATGTATAGAATCATTGAATTATGTTGTTGTACAACTGAAACTAATGCAACACTGAATGTTAATTGTGCTTCAAAAAAACCCCGCCAAACCCCAGCTCAGCTTCAGGGGGTGGGGAACAGACTCCACCTCTTGATGAGAATAGCTGTAAGAAACCTGTGGCCATATTCAGGGGGACATGGGTGGCTCAGTCGGTTAAGCATTCAACTCTTGGTTTTGACTCTGGTCATGATCTTAGGGTCCTGGGATCGAGCCCCAAGTTGGGCTCTGTGCTCAGTGTGGAGTCTGCTTGAGATTCTCTCTCTCTCCCCCTGCCCAGCCCTTCCTGCTTTATGCTTTCTCTTGCTAAAAAATAAATAAAATCTTAAAAAAAAATCTGTACCCTTATTTAATCTACCACAGAACATATTACTTATTCCAAAATATTAAAAATGTCTATAAGTAAATCTTAACGATATGGGAAAACTCATATTATATTTTAGCAAGCAGAGAGCAGCACTGTATACGAATCACGATTTATATCTCTACCACCATTGTCTCCTGGCTTCCCAGCAGCCCGCCCCGATGATTCTATTTTCAGGTTTTTTCCTATCTCCGCTAGAGATAATGGCTCAACTCAAAATGCTTAAATAGTAAGGAAAATAGATTACTTCACATAACAGAGAGGAAGGCAGCTCCAAAGGCCGAAAACGCACTGACTTGCTAATGTCAGCAGGTCCCCAGAGCCAGGTCAGCATTTCAGCCAGATGCTCACTAGCCAGATGCTAGTCTCCCTCATGGCCCCACCATGGCTGCTCCAGCTGGAAGTGGCACATTCAAAACTGCCAATATCTAGAGGAAGAAGAGGTATGCGTCTTCCTTGTATCTCTGCCCCCTCATCTCTTCACGTGGAGGAATTTTAGACACCAGAAAAGCTGAGAGCAGTACAATGATGAACCTTATCCCCTCTACCTAGATTCAACAATTGACAACCTTTTGCCACAGGCCACGATTGCTCAATCTCTCTCCTTCACTCTTTTTCCTACAGCATTTGAAATTAAGTTGCAGACATCATGACACTGTACCTCTATAGGATTCAGCCTATATTTCCTTTTTTTAAAAAAATTTTATTTATTTTTTTAAGAGAGACAGCAAGGCTGAGTGGAGGGTACGCTGGGGGTTGGAGGGGCATAGGGAGAAGGCCAAGCAGACTCTGCTGGGTGTGAAGCTCAACACTGACGTCAGGTTCGATCCTAGGACCCCGGGATCACAACTGAGCCAGTCAGATGCTTAACCGACTGAGCCATCCACATGCCCCATCAGCCTATGTTGACTAAGAATGTCTCCTACAGATCCACAATAACAGCTCACTTAAGAAAAATTAACAGTGATTCCCTAGTATCACCTAATATTCAGTCCAAGTTAGAATTTCCTCAGTAGCCCCTAAAATGTATTTTATTACTTATCTTTTTACAACCAGAATCCAATCAAGTTTCATACACTGTGTTTGGTTTTAGGTTTCTCTGGTCCCTTTTAATTTAGAGCATGCCCTCAACTTGGTTCTCATGGCATTGTGTTTTTCTTTTGAATTATTCTGGTGTATTTCCTCATGATGCCATTCATTTCTTTCCTCTGGTCTTTACATTTCTCATGAACTTCAAAATTAGATTTAGATTTATGTTAAACTTCTGGCAAGAATATTTCATAAGTGGCTTATCGTACCTTTATTAGCGAGGCAAATTTCTCAGAAGCCCCATGGGAGACTTTTCCCTAAGTGCCATTGGCCAGAGCAGGGACACATGCACTGGCCTGGACCAATCACTGCCGAGGGAAGTGCCAACACCATGCTCGGGCACTCAGAAGATGTACCTCTGTGGGCGGAGTGGTGCCTGGCTCCTTGAAGGCAGGAAGGTGGATACAGGGTTCTGCAGGTGGACGAAGCAGGAGACTCCCTTTCCCTGACCCCTTCCATGCACCAGCAAGTTCCACTGGCGTGACCTTCACCGTGGATACCCACCCACTTTTCTCCACCTCCCTCCACCACTGCACTGCTCCCAGTCTCCTGCCATTAGCTCCCAGCCAGTCTCCCCATGTCCAGAGACACCAGAGCTGTCTTTTAAAATCTAAGTTGGATTTTAAAGTCTGCCAAACCCCTGCTTTAATCCCTTTGAGGGCTTCCTTGTGCACTTAAGACAAAATCCTCACATCTCGACCTGGCCTACAACACATCACATCATTTGGCTCCTGCCTACCTCTCCACCTTCACTTGGCCCAACCTCCTGCACATTCAGTAAATGCCAGCGACACAGGCATTCACTCTTCGAATGCACCGGACCTCTTGCTGATTCAGGGTTCATGCACACGCAGTTCTGTCTTGTGGAACACCATCCCCTTTGCCTGGTAGCAGAAGATAGTAGTCGTTATGGGCTTGGATTGCATCCCCCCTAAATGCATATGAAGTCCTAACCTCCAGCACCTCAAAAGGGGACTGTTATTTAGAGTCAGGGTGTGCAAAGGTGTAATTAAGGAAAAATGAGGTCATTAGGGTGTGTCCTCATCCAAAGACTGGTGTCCTTATAAAAGATAATATTAGGACACAGACGCAGAGGAAAGAGCACGTAAAGTCACAGGGAAAAGGGGGCCATTTACAAGTCAGGGAGAGAAGCTCCGAAGAAATCAACCCTGCTGACAATTTGATCTTGGACATCTAGACTCTAAAAGTGTAAGGAAATACAAGTCTGTAGTTTAAGCCACCCAGTCTGTGGCTCTTTATTATGGCCGCCCACGCAAACCAAACCAGTGGTTAAGCAGGTCGATTCTGGAGCAGCCTCCCTACATGGAAATCTTGCCTCTGCCAGTCACTAGCTGAGTAATTCGGGGCAACTTACCCTTTTCATGCCTTGATTTCCTTTTTTGTAAAGTGTGGATGGTAACAATGGCACCAGCACAGTGGCAACCCTCCAGTTTGCCCCAGACGGAGGGGTTTCCCAGGATGCTGGACTTGCAGTCCTAAAACCTCAACAGTCACCCTAAAGCGAGTATGGTTGCAGGAGATTGAATTAACACTGGCAGCACTCTAGAACGCCCGCAGCTTGGTAAGCACTCAGTAAGTAGCAAATGTCGTCACTATGATTATTAATTACATTTTCAGATCTCAGCTTCACTATCACTTTCTCTGAGATAGTTTCCTGACTCCATAATCTGGATTAGGACTCCCTGTTAAACTCTTTCATAGTGTAAGGTTCTTTATTTGTTAGGGGTACCTCACTGAACCCAGAATGAGAATATCCATTCTCATTTTCAATAACCATAGGTACTCCTGATTTCTAACTGGGTACAGGGCTGACTGGAATAAAACCTACTTCCCAGTTTCCTTTGTAGAAAACCAAATTCTGACCAATGGGATTTGGGCAGATGTGATATGTGCAAATTTTGGGGGTTCCCTTAAAGCAGAAAGTTCTTTTTTTTAAAAAAAGATTTATTTATATATATATTTAATATATATAATATATTTATATATATTATATATTATATTATTATAATAATTATTATATAATATAATAATATATATATTTAAAGTTTTTTTTAAGATTTATTTATATATATAAGATAGAGCATGCAAGAGAAAGTGAGTGCATGCGCAGTGGGGAGGGGCACAGAGGGAGAGGGAAAGAGAAACTCCAAGCAGACTCTGAGCTCAGTGTGGAGCCTGACGTGGGGCTTCATCTCATGATCCTAAAATCATGACCTGAGCCAAGACCAAGAGTCAGAGGCTCAACCAACTGCACCACCTAGGCACCCCAGGTAGGAGGTTCTCAACCTACAGAAGCTGTCGATAGAATTCCCGGAGCCTGTGAATTAGAATGGAAAAAAAAAAATCACATCTGTAGTTTCATGAACTGCTAACTGAAGTTTAGCATCTGTTTTATTTATGCATAAAGGCAACAAAGCACAGAAATATTAGCAGGGACTATGATCCTGTCACCAAATGAAATCACAGACATTTCCTTACCACCTAATCACTTTGCATATATCTAATACATTGTTTATGTTCAGCACCACGATGAAATTTGGTATCAGACTGACTGAAAGTCTCATTAGTTAATGCTTAAAGAAGCACACACTTTGCTAAATGCCAAGGCACAAAAATGACATTTCTTTTAAAGAGAAGGGTGTCTTGCTCCTTATCCTTTCACTCTTGAACTGGTGCCATGTGGAACTACTAGAGGGACGTCTCAAAACACAGGCGAGGGCTACACTCCTCACGTGGTGGGATGACCAGACTGAAAGGGCCTAGGTCTCCCCCATCTCCATGCAGCCTGAGACTGCTTACACCCAAACTGCTACTTGACATAGGAATGAATGAATGTTCATCTTGTTTACAGCACTGCTATTTTGTGTCTTTATTTGAGCAGCTGAATTTATATCCTTATTAACACAATAGCAGTTATCACATTTTATAATTATATATTTATTTGAAGTGATTTTTTTGGGTAAATGTCTTTATCTACTACTAAAGAATACACTCTTTGAGGACACGGCGCATGTCTGTTGGCTCACTCTGGAATCCTGGCAAACTGGTACGTTGTAGGAACAGAGTGGACTTCCAATAAATGTTTTATTTTTATTTTATTTTTTTAAAGATTTTATTTATTCATGAAAGACACACACAGAGAGAGAGAGAGAAAGAGAGAGAGAGAGGCAGAGACACAGGCAGAGCAAGAAGCAGGCTGCAGAGCAGGAAGCCTGACGTGGGACTAGATCCTGGGTCTCCAGGATCAGGCCCTGGGCTGAAGGCGGTGCTAAACCGCTGCGCCACCGGGGCTGCCCCCAATAAATGTTTTAAAATGAATGAAATAATAGCACAATGTTTATAACCATGTTTGCCTATTCAAGTAATACTGTACATGCAATATTTATAAGCAAAAAAGCCTATGCATAGTAAAAAAAGGTTAGATCTAATACCAAAATGTAAACAGTAACTGTTTGAATTACTCATTTTACCATGTTTCCTACATATATATGTATACTTTTTATCCTTTAATTATATATTTTATATATATATATGTATTCTTTATATATATCATTAAAGGAAATCTGGAAAACATAGGCAAATGTGTGTATATGTGTGTGTGTGTGTATATGTGTGTGTATTTGTACATATGTATAAAATGAAAAACAGGCAGCCCCGGTGGCACAGCGGTTTAGCACCGCCTTCAGCCCAGGGCCTGATCCTGGAGACCCGGGATCGAGTCCCACGTCGGGCTCCCTGCATAGAGCCTGCTTCTCCCTCTGCCTGCATCTCTGCCTCTCTTTCTCTGTGTCTCTCATGAATAAATAAAACCTCAAAAAAAATAAAATGAAAAACATGTAAGAAGACAAAATGGACTAAGAAGTCAGTTGATCCCTGAGGGCCTTGGAGAAGGAGAAAGTGTGTGGAGTATTCTTATCCTGGGAGGTTTAACCAGCTATGATCTGGTGTAGACTGTCTCAGGCCCTTTATGTGCTCAAGGTGTCGTGTAAAAGCCAGAAAGCCAGCCTGACTCTTTTTTTTTAATTAATTAATTTATTTATGATAGTCACAGAGAGAGTGAGAGTGGCAGAGACAGAGGCAGAGGGAGAAGCAGGCTCCATGCACCGGGAGCCCGACGTGGGATTCGATCCCGGATCTCCAGGATCGCGCCCTGGGCCAAAGGCAGGCGCCAAACCGCTGCGCCACCCAGGGATCCCCAGCCTGACTCTTAACATAAAGAGTGAAACTCACTTTTTGACAAAGGGCATGGAAAAAATAAGAGGAGGAGTAATATTCCAGAACAGTAAGACATAACTCTTTAAAATTTAGCAGTCAACCATAGGACAGTCTTTTTGGGCTTGGAAAGAAATGTTATTGTATTTCATCTATAATTACACAGATGAGACAGTTATAATCGCCAGGGAGCACATACTCTCCATCTGTTATAGATGAGATACAACAATTATAAATGAAATACAACAACTAATACAATAGCTAAAGGCCAAGTTAACAAATTGTGGTCTGTGGTCATTTATTTGTAAGTGTTAATTTTGGGGTTAAGCACTGAGCTTTTGCCTTGATTGTAACCTTGACTGAATAAAAGCATTTGCATATTTCAAATACATTGGTTTTGATACCAAGTAATTAGACTAAGGAACTATTTCATGTGCTCATAATTCTAAAAAAAATTAATTTCAAGATTAGCAAAGAACAGATGTTCTTATCTATGTTAGTTGGTGGCAGTGTATCATCCATAGCATAATTTTAAAAAGTCCTTAATTTTTCCTCTATTGCCATTAATTGGACTTCTGCCGTAAAGTTTATAAATCTATAGGCTCATAACACCTTTAGCGCACATTACTTTGATTTGCATTAATGATTACTAGGCATGGTAGTTTTCAATACAGACTTATTGACCTGGAAATAAGGAAACAAATGAAATAGGTCCATCAGAAAGATGTGAAACTAGGTACTGGAAACAAAATGGAAGAGAAGTTAATAACACCTAATGGTAGTTCTTAAATTTTTAACAAAATTGTATAACCATGACTCTCAGATATAAAATGAACACACGTCAAAAAATTCATTTAAAGGGCACCTAGCTGGCAGTCAGTAGAGTGTGAGACTTGGGGTTGTATGAGCCCCATGTTGGGTGTAGAGATTACTTAAAAATAAAATCTTTTTTCTTAAATATTTATTTATTTATTTGGGGGGGGGAGAGAAAGAGGGAGGGGGAGAGAGAGAGAACAGGAGCAGGAGGGGCAGAGGGAGAGGGAAAGAGAATCTCAAGCAGACACCATGCTCAATCCAGGGCTTGATCCCTGAGGTCACATGAGCTGAAATCAAAAGTCAGATGCTTAACTGACTGTGGCACACCAAGCACTCCAAAAATAAAATCTTAAAATTGTTTTTTCATTTAACTCATTAATCAATGTGGGAACCAGTAAGATGTTGCCACCAATTCAAAGAAGTAATCAAAGGACCAGACTACATAGGCAGTTAGGAATGCTTAAGTAAATCTGCTTTAACAGATGCAAAACTGGTGAAACCGGCCAATATCCACAGAACAAAAATCAACAGAATCCCTACAAACATAATTTGCATATTTATGGACAAGAATTATTTGCATTATTGTCAATATCCAGTAACTTATGGAATTGTAAAATAGCTCAAAGATGATGAAAGGCAGTGAGATAAGACCCCACAGAATCAGATAACCTGAATAATGTTTAGCTTCCCACTGGGACACCCAGCAATCCTTTTATTTTTTTTGAGAGGAGAGAGAGTGCATGGGAGGACAAGGGTGGCCTAGGGGAAAGGGGGCAGAGGGAGAGGGAGAGAATCTGAAGCAGGCTCTATGCTCAGAATGGAGGCCAATGTGGGGCTCAATCTCACAACCCTGAGATCAGGACCTGAGCTGAAATCAGGAGTTAAATACCTAATGCACTGAGCCACTAAGGCATGCCATTTTTGTTCCTTTTAAATATTTTCTTCTTTTTTAAAAGATTTTATTTATTTATTCATGACACACACACACACACACACACAGAGAGAGAGGCAGAGACACAGGCAGAGGGAGAAGCAGGCCCCACGCTGGGAGCCTGACCTGGGACTCGATCCTGGGTCTCCGGGATCACATCCTGGGCTGAAGGCTGCGTTAAACTGCTGAGCCACCTGGGCTGCCCTAAATAGTCTTTCTTAATGTTTTCCCTACATAGCTGTTAAATGATTTCTGTTAAATGCTATTTATGGGTAGACACATGAGGAGGTGCCTTAAATATATTAGCTTCTTTAATTCTCCTAAGAACTTTAGGGGGTAGGATTTATTATTATTTACATTTCGTAGAGGAGGAATCTGAGGCTCAAGAAAAGGTAAGTCGGTCACCGAGGGTCACAGAGATAATAGGAGAGATAGTGGGAGGTGGAGCCAGGGACTGAATCCAGGTTTCCCATCAGCTATGAAGCCACAGATGTGAGCCTGTGAAGGTAAAAAAAAAAAAAGGATGGATCTGACCAATTTTATTACATTAGGAAGAGGGCAAAGGGAAGGATGACTCCCAAGTGTTCCCTCTGGTTGTAAGAGGGGGAATAGTGTCCAGGTAAATAAAGAGACCAACAAGGGGAATTAGTTTGACTTGGTTTGCAGACAGGTTGACTTTGAAGTAATGGGAAGATGTCCAGATGGAAAAGTCCAGCTGGGCAGGAGATCAGAATTGGAGACGCACAGGAGTGATTTTTTCTTTCTCCTCTTATGGATCAGGTTTAAATTGTGGCATTGAAAACACTGGTGTGTGTCCATCAGGGCGGAAGGACAGAAGCCCAGAGGGAAAAGAGAGTTTGATGCGGGAGGAACTGAGGTCCTGCACAGGCTGCAGAGAGGCAGTCTCAGGGGGCCAGTCTCAAGCAGGTGACCTGTAGGTCCAGGTAACGAGGTCCAGTCCTTCGGGCTTAGGGAGCCGGGGGCTGAGAAGTAAAGGGAGGCCACATGGCGGAGGGAGGGGCCGATGCAATGCGCAGCGCAGACTGTCAGGCAAGCAGGGTCAGGACCAGGTGCGCCCTCCAGCAAGCACCCGTCTGGCGGCCGCATGATCGTCCAAACGTGCGGGCAGGTGTCCCCGGGATGCAGACGCGGGCAGGGACGGCGGGGCCGTCGCTCTTGGCGACCAGACCCGCCTCAATACTCCAAGGGCGGCGGCTCGGAGGGCAAAGGAGGCTCCCCCCGTGCGGCCCATACCTGAAAGCTGTAAGGTAAGGTAGTAAGCCGGCGGGGAAAACACTGTCTCTCCTCCTACCTTGATGGATACAGTTTCAGAAGGCCCTGGAGGAAGGCGGAGAGCGCGGGCGGGCGGGGTCTCCCTGGAGCCCTGCAGCCCGGAGCCGCACTGGAGCGCAGCCCCGGAGCCCTGCAAGCCCTGGAGCCCTGCAGCCCGGAGCCGCGGCGGCCGCGCAGACGCACTGGAGCGCAGCCCCGGAGTCCGGCAGTCCAGAGCCGCGGCGGCCGCGCAGACGCACTGGAGCGCTCTCCTGGAGCTTAGCAGCCCGGAGCCGCGGCGGCCGCGCAGACGCACTGCAGCGAAGCCCCGGAGTCCCGCAGCCCAGAGCCGCGGCGACCGCGCAGACGCACTGGAGCGCACTCCTGGAGCTTAGCAGCCCGGAGCCGCGGCGGCCGCGCAGACGCACTGGAGCGCCGCGACCCCCGCCCGCGCCGGCCGGCGGCGCGCGGAGGCGTGGCTGGCGGGGTCAGAGGGCACGCAGCGTCGGTGTCATGGCGGCCTCCGTGCTGCGCTCCGCCAACGGCCCGCCGCGGCTCGGCCTTCCGGGGCTGTGGTGCCGCCGCCGGCCGCCCCGGGGCCTGTGGGCGCGCGCGCGGCGGCTCCCGGGGCTCGCGGGGTCCGGGCGGAGCGTGGCCGCGGCCAGCGGCTCGGGTGCCGCGGGCGCCGACCGCTACTGCGTGGAGCTGCTGCGGTGAGCGGGCGGGGAGCGGGGCCTTCCTGCGGCCGCGGGGCCCGTGACGCCCGTGGTCCGCCGCCCTGGCCGAGGCTTGGTCCTTCCTGGCCAGCCGTGCGGCACGCGCGCTCGCGGCCCCGGGTGTTGGGGGTCAGGCGCGGGGCGGGGCGGGGCGGGGCGCCGACCGTGGGGGTCGCAGCTCCGTGCTGCGCCGGAGCACCCGGGCCTGCGGGCCTGCCGGCTTGGGGCTGACTGCGCCGGGACATCGCTTTTTCTTTTTCTTTTCTTTTCTTTTCTTTTTTTTTTTTTTGCATTCTATTTTAGCGAATTGTAGTGTGACGCAACAGGATTCCCACGGATTTCAGCGCGTCGTTTCTGGGCCCTTTTGAAAAATGACGGCCCTGCTCCGGCCTCTTTGTTGATTGCGCTTATAAAGGAAGCAGGCTAGCAGTAGGGGGATCCGAGCCGTAAGGACCTTGCAAAAAGGCAAACCTGCGGGAAGAGTGAGGCTCGTTTTCATATAAAGCTACCGATTTTTTGATGATAGTAAGATATAGAGCATCAGAATGTATGCCACCCGTATCCACTTGTCCGGGTCCATCTTTGACACCTGTGATGTCCTAACGTCTGCATCCAGAGGCGGATGATCCCTCTTCCTAATTTCTTATGTATTGCTGTATATGAGTAAAAATGTATTACATATATATGTGCTATATGTGTGTGTATATATACACACACTACGTATTATATATACATGTGCATAGTGATCCTGCAGTTCTTCCAGTAATAGTCTGTGGATATCATGGCAGTGATATCTCAAATACATATTTGCAAGTGGGCAGATAACTTAATCTGTTCATGTAGGTATTTGAGTGGAATGGAGGCGTTTGAGTGATTTATTAAAAAGCCTGGATTTTGCAGGCAGACCTGAGCTGAGTTTATTTTTTTTTATTTTTTTTTAAGATTTTATTTATTTATTCACGAGAGAGGCAGAGATATAGGCAGAGGGAGAAGCAGGCTCCATGCAGGGAGCCCCACGTAGGACTCGATCCCAGGACCCCCCCCCCCCCCCCCCCGTCACGGCCTGGGCCAAAGGCGATGCTAAACCGCTGAGCCACCCAGGCTGCCCTGATGCGAGTTTATTAATCCCAAGTCCATCACCTGGGAAAGTTGCTCACATTAAGCTGCAGTTATTTCTTCATTTGTAAATTTCTAGTCTTCAGAGCCTGGTTATGAGGGTTAAATGCAATGATGTGTGTATAAATATGCTGGCACAGTAACATACGCACAGTGGTAGTTTTTAAATAGAAACAAAATGTAACTTGAAGGAAAGGTTACAGTTTCTAGCTCCTGGTTGTTCATTAATCTTCAGGATTTGGCCCCTGAAATCATTTGGGCAGGGTTGTTTTTTGGACATGTGTCTTACGCAAGCCCTCCAAATATTGAAAAAGATACCAGGCCAGAAGTTTGGCTTAGCCAGCCAGAGAGCTCTGCTAGGAATCTACGTTCCTGGGAATATCTCAGACCTAATTTCCATAGGTTTCCTGGGGGATGGTTTTGAGGAACCTCAAGGCTGCTTTAGGCCTTGGGATTAGTGCTTCTAAGGAGGTAAGGAGGTGCTAGTGGTGATGTCTCAAAGCGTACCTATTCTCCATTCTCCCCCAGACACACTGGGGAGCCGCTGTTTTGTGCCTTGATGGCACAGCTCCATGGAACTAGAACTAGCACAGCAGTCCTCACACCAGATATGCTGATTTTTCATTGGTCTGCCCCTCCTTACCAGACTGAAGTCTATACCTATTTTTGGTGTCTAGCACAGTGCTGCCGCATAGTGGGCACTGAATAAATGTTACCATTAATGAGTGGATGAAAGGTTCTTGGCTCTGTTGCTGTATAAAACCATCCTGGTATGGAATTTCTCACTATCTGGAACATTTCTCTAATAACTGGACCTTGGTTGGCTACTTAAGATAACCTCGTCTACCAGTAATCGATATTTATAACCATAATCTTGAGTGAAGAAATGGTTCCAATATTCAGTGTATCTTCGCGTATGTAAATAGATTGGTAATGTTGTTTAGAAAAATTTCCAACCAAAATTAAAAAAAAAATACAGAGAAACCTTTCTCTGTGTAGAGTATCTTATTCCCCAAAGATTGTTACCATACTAGAATTAAGAAATCTAAAGTGTTTCACATATTGCTTATTTTTAGAAGATATGAAACAGGTTGCTTATCAAGCCTCATTTTGCAAATTAGGAAATAGATATGGTAGGTAGCATTTCTGTCAACTACTTGAAATTAAGATAGTAGTCATGATTCCTAGTCACTGTTTTCTCCCTGTTTCATATTAACAGCCTAGTGTTTTAAACACTTTGAAGTTCAGAGACTTTTTATATTATAATAGAGTTTTAAAATATATCTATAATGTATTTAAAGGTATAAATTATAGAGCTGTTTTGCCCACACTGTCCATTTTGTAGCTGAAACCACTTACGGTGAGATTTTTTGGTAGAGCTGTTTTGTGATAGCAGGATTACTTGTCATTATCACTTCCTTTTGTTTATGTGGAAGTTGGAGGAAATTGTGAAGGGTGTGGCTAGAAGAGGTTTAAGTTCTCTGTTAGGCAGACAACAAAATGTGAACCAATTGAGGGGCGCCTGGGTGGCTCAGTTGAGTGTCCAACTCTTGACTTCGTCTCTGGTTGTCATCTCAGGGTGGTGAGACGAGGTTCTGCATTGGGCTCTGCACTGAGCATGCAGCCTGCTTAGGATTCTCTCTCCCTCTGTGCTCCTCCCCCCCACATTCTTTCTCTATCAAAAAATTAAATTAAGGGGGATCCCTGGGTGGCTCAGTGGTTTGGCGCCTGCCTTTGGCTTGGGGCGTGGTCCTGGGATCAAGTTCTGCATCGGGCTCTCTGCGTGGAGCCTGTTTCTCCCTTTCTCTCTGTGTGTCTCTCATGAATAAATAAATAAAATCTTAAAAAAAATTAAATTAAATTGAAAAAAAAAGTAAACCAATTAAAATGTGGGAGTAACCTGAATTTCAGTACCTAAATTCCATGGAAGGACGTTGGACCCGTTTTATTTAGATAATTGTTTTATAGGAAAGAATGTTTGTATTAAAGTTTCAGTGTGTTATAGTGAAAGTAGCTTTGTTGATAGGCAGTCATCCTATGATGTATATAATAAGCATTCTGTTGTTTTAAACTTTTTATTTTGAAGTAATTTCAAACGGACATAGAAATTACAGATAGTACACAGAGCTCCAGTATACTCTTCATTCAGACTCCCTCATTGTTAATATTCTGAGCCATTTGAGAATAAGGTGTAGACATGATGCACCATCGCCTCCCCCTAACATCTTGGTGTGTATTTTTATTTATTTTTTATTATTATTTTTTTAAATTTTTATTTTATTTTATTTATTTATGATAGGCACACAGTGAGAGAGAGAGAGAGGCAGAGACATAGGCAGAGGGAGAAGCAGGCTCCATGCACCGGGAGCCTGATGTGGGATTCGATCCCGGGTCTCCAGGATCGCGCCCTGGGCCAAAGGCAGGCGCCAAACTGCTGCGCCACCCAGGGATCCCTTAGTGTGTATTTTTAAAAAAAGATTTATTTATTTAGAGTGAGCAAGTGAGCAAGAGAGAACGAGTGCTTGTGAGTGGGGTAGAGCCAGAGGGAGAGGGAGAGAGAGAATCTTAAGCAGACTCCCCACCAAGCACAGAGCCTGACATCAAGCTTGATCCCACAACCCCCAGATCATGACCTGAGCTTAACCCAAGAGTCCGTCACTCAACCGACAGCCACCCAGGTGTCCATTGGTGTGTATTTCTTAGTACACCCAAGAATCCTCTTCCATATGACTATGGTACACCTTCAGAGTCAGGATCCACTATTACCACTGAATCCACAGGCTCCATTCAAATTTTGCTCATTATTTGATTATGACTTTCATACATTCAGGATCATATGCTACATTTAGTTATCACGTCTCTTTAGTCTTCTTCAGGCTTGAACAATTTCTCAGTCTTTCCTTATCATTGCTTCTAGGCTCTCTCCGCAGATGCTGCTAGGAAATGTAAGTGTACACACAGGCACACACACTCAACACGCTCCATATTATTTTCTGTTTTTATGTTTTATCTGTGTCTTTATTTGTGTATTAAAAACTGTGAGTTCATACAATACTTCCTGGTATTACTTTCTTGATTTCTACCTCAGTAAATCATTTGAATTCTTACTAAAACCAAAGTAATTCTGAAACAATGAAAA
This sequence comes from Nyctereutes procyonoides, assembly GCF_905146905.1. Taxonomy (NCBI): domain Eukaryota; kingdom Metazoa; phylum Chordata; class Mammalia; order Carnivora; family Canidae; genus Nyctereutes; species Nyctereutes procyonoides. The sequence goes on from NW_026575137.1 coordinate 10,708,639, forward strand.
TTATAAGTACCATACAAGTTCAGATAAATTAATAGAGATGATTTCTTTTTAACTAGTCTGGGATTGAGGGCAGATACATTTTTTTGTAATTTTAAATAAACAAGTATAAAATACAAGAAATTTTAGGCCTGTTTTGAATTGAATACTTGGGTTTTTTTTTTTTTTTTCTTCTTTCAGTTAATACTAGTCAGCACTTTTTGGTGTACAGTTTAGAAAGTGAAAAGTAACTATCTTTTTCTGCCTGTTTGTTATAGGAAACGGGATTATGAAGGCTATTTATGCTCCCTGCTGTTCCCTGCAGAATCCAGAAGCTCTGCCTTTGCACTGAGAGCCTTCAATGTGGAACTGGCTCAGGCTGGTATTAAAATACCTTAAAAAATTATTTGCAAAAATGGTGATATAATGTGTTTAATGCTGAAAAATAAAGAAATACAGTTATAATTTGCATGTTAGGTGTGTATAAGGTCTCTGCTGGTGATTTCTTTGTGTTCCTATATAGGCTTACCAATTCAATTCCAAAAATAAATTAGCTGACAAACTTGATGTTTCTGGAACTACCATTCTGGGATTTTTATTTATTTTTCTAGGGATGTTATAAAACTATGCGATTAACATAGCATGTTTGTCTGTTGAGTAGGCTCATCACAGTATCACTGCTTATAGCAGTTTTCAAAGCACTTTTTAATGAGGTATTAGCTTTAATGTGAAATGGGGAACAGAAATAATTATAGCAAACCCAGGCCTTAGATCATTCTAACTCACTTTTGTCTAAAAAATTATGAAGGAAGGAAAGAGCCTTCTTTTTCTTAGAATGGAAAGGCCGTGGGCTGATACAACATAAGTTGAAATGGAGGATGGAAATGAGGGAGTTGAAGTGGAGTGACCTTGGTCTTCTCATTAAATGGAGGGCTCGGATATTAAGACTGAGTGATCGGGCGAGGGTTTGGAGTCTTGAAGAAAGTGGCAAGTTTTGGCATGACTGCTCTAGTGTATAGGATAGGAAGTGAACTAGGAATGAATGAAAGGGTGTCAGTACAGCTCCGAAGCACCCCCGAGGATAGACACTGAGTCTGCAGAGACTCTCATAGACTCTGGCTAGTTTTTTTCTTGGTGTTATTTCTAGAAGTCATGAGTCAGTATTTTTTTTTTTTTACCTCATCCTTTTTCAGGCATAAACTGCACATCTGCATCTTAAGTCAAGGACAGTTTAGCAATAAGGAGTCCCCATTGTGATCTTCCTTTCTAACTCTAAAATTATTAAAATTTCATTTTAATGGATAAATTCTTAGGGTTCTCCCTGAATTCTCTGTCACATTGTAAGAGTGTTTTGCTGCTGTTTTGCACACACAGTCTTGTTCGTTCATTCATTCAGTAAGTATTTGATTATCTCAGATATGCTAGGCACTGTTTAAGGTCCTGGGGTGCAACACTGAAACATTTAAAGTCCCTGCACTGAAGGAACAAGCAAGTACTGTGTAATGTATCAGGTGGAAGCAAGTACTATGGAAAAAAAAATTAAGAGGGATGGGGAAGGCTGGGTGTAGCAGGAGTTCCTATTTTATATACGGTGGTCAGGAAAAACCTCAGAAGGTAGCATTTGAGTAAAGATTTGAAGGAGATAAGAGAGACATTTGAGTAAAGAGAAGGAACAGCACATACAGAGGCTCTGAGGTGCAGGTGTACCTGATAATATTGAAAGACAAGAAGGCCAGTATGGCACAGCAGATGTGTCGGGGAGACCATGGGAGGAGATTAGGTTAGAGGTACCTGGACCAGAAAGGCAAGGTCTTGGAGACCATTGCAGTCACTTTGGCTTTTACTCGGAGATGGGAAACCATTGGAAGGTTCTGAGCAGAAAAGGACGTTAAAGCTTGGTCACATTTTAAAAAGATTACTCTTGATATTGTATTGAGAATAGGCCATATGCTCCTGGGATCTGAATACTAAACATTGCTAAGAGACCTACCCAGCACCAAGACCATTAACAAAAACAACTTTTTATTTGGAAATAATTTCACACACACAAAAGAATAGTACAAAAAATATCCATATACTCTGTTGTTGATATTTTGCCACATATGCTTTGTCATTTTGTGTGTGTATACATATATAGACAAATATGTGTGTGTGTATATGTATATTTTTTTTTCTGAATAACTTTAGAGTAACTTGACTACACCATGGCCCTTATCCCTATAAACTTGAATTTATTTCATAATAAGAATATTATATAATCATAATAATCAATTTGAATAAATTTGATATTGGTAGATTGTTTAACCTACCATCTGGTTTCCAATTTTGTCAAACGACCCAATAATGTCATTTTGCCTCTTTTGTACAGGAGCCAATCTAAGATCATATATTGTATTAATTTTCATCTTTTTAGCCTTCTTTAATCTGGAACGTTTCCACAGCCTTTTATGACATTAATATTTTATTTATTAAATTTTACTTTTTTAAGGATTTTATTTATTTATTTGAGACAGAGAAAGAGCGAGAGAGAAAGTGAGCATGAGCTGGAGGTGGTGGGGGGCAGAGGGAGAGGGAGATGCAGACTCCCTGCTGAGCAGAGCCTGATGTAGGGCTCGATCCCAGGACCCTGGGTCATGACCTGAGCAGATGCTTAACCTACTGAACCCCTGTATAGGGCTCCTCCCTGAGTGTGGAGCCTGCTTAAGATTCTCTCTTCCCCTCAGCCCCTCCCCTGCTTGCACACACATGCCCTCTTTCTCTTAAAAAACGTTATGTAGTGAATGAATGAGTTTATTTAAATGTATATACAGTAAAATTCACTTTTTGTGGTACACAATTCTGTAGGTGTTGAAACATGCAGTTTCATGCATTCACCACTATAGTCATGAGAAAAGAACAATTCCATCAACTCCAGATATTCCTCATGTGCACCTTTGTAGTGAGCTGCTCCCCTCACCCATAATCTTTTGCATACCCTTTTGGTTCCATTATGAGAGCTGTGAGTGTGCAGAGCACGGTCTTTTTTTGAGCCATGAATTCTCCATTTTTAAATTGGTATATTGGTAATGACCCTGCAGGTTTGTGGTGGGGACTGCAATCAGATAATCTCTGGGACGGTACCTAGCAAAGGGCTTGGTACTCCTGGACATTTGATAAATGTTACTTCCTTTCCTGTTTCCTATAGAAGGCCCCTGGTTCTGTTTCCTAGGTTTATCTCCAGACTTAGAAATAATTTTACAATCATTAATCCAAAAGGATTGTTTTTCTTCTCTTCCACTTATTTTTTAAAAACTTTTTTATTATGGAAAACTTCAAATATATATAAATTAGTGTAGTATAATAAGGTCCCATAAACCCATTACTCAGCTCTACCTGTTACTAATTCATGGCCAATCTTGAGTTTTCCTTCTATCCCCACTTAAGCCCATCCTCACCGCTGTTATTTTGAAGTAAGTCTCAGATAAATTTTTTCATCTGTAAATAGTTCAGTATGTATCACTAAGAGGTAACTCCTTAAAAAAAGTACCTGCAATGCCATTGTCATGCATTAAAAATTTAATAATTCCTTAATATTAAACATCCAGTGTTCAGATTTTTTCCAGTTGTCTCTATCTCTTCAAATCAGGATCAGATAAACTCCATATACTGCAACTGGTTCCTCTATTAAATTTCTTTTAATCTAAATGTCCTCCCCCCACTTTTGTTTTTTTATTGCCATTTATTTCTAGAAGAATATCTTTCCTATTTTGGAATGCAAACCTTGAAAATATTGGAAGTAATTTGCAGGTTTACTTAGGAAACTTAATGGCAACGGTTTGATCAATATATAGCTTCAAGGAAAAATTGAAACATATATAGAATTAAACTTAGTTTTTGGCTGACTTATGTCATTATACAGTCACAAATACTGATTTTGAAACTGTGAAGAGTGCATTTATTAAGGTTTTTGAATTCTGTTTATAGGTTAAGGACTCTGTCTCTGAGAAAACAATTGGACTGATGCGAATGGCATTTTGGAAAAAAACAGTGGACGATATATACTGTGATAACCCACCCCAGCAGCCTGTGGCCTTGGAGCTGTGGAAGGTAAAAACAAAATGCTTCTTTTAAGTGTTATTTGAGCATACTTTTTGATGCATACAACTTGGCTAGTGGCAATGGGGAATCTATTCCTGAAAATAATCTTAGGCTCATGTGATGTTCAGAACTATGTTAGTTTTGACAGAGGAATTCAAAATCATCTCCTAATTGGACAGAACTTCAGTGAATTTCTTTATTAAAGGAAAGAAAAAGGAACCTGGTCCCTTTGTGTTATAAATTCTGTATTTCCACTTATTTGGTGTAGAAACTAAACCCCACAAGTTTTGAAGCAGTGGCAGGTGAACTGCGTGTCCTGTCTGCCCAGTAGCTCCTTATTCCAGCGCTCCAATCTATACTGTGGGCTGTAGAAACCCATATTGATCTTTTGTGAAGGGAGACATGCCCTCACCATTATCTAGACACAAATATAAAACTGCCTTGTTGAGTTTGATAGCGTTGCATATTCATTGATAAATTTGAAATATTAGAGAATGGAAACAAACCTAAGAGCTAGAGAATTCTTAGGATAGGGATCCCTGGGTGGCGCAGCGGTTTGGCGCCTGCCTTTGGCCCAGGGCGCGATCCTGGAGACTCGGGATCGAATCCCACGTCGGGCTCCCGGTGCATGGAGCCTGCTTCTCCCTCTGCCTATGTCTCTGCCTCTCTCTCTCTCTCTCTCTGACTATCATAAATAAACAACAACAACAACAACAAAAAGAATTCTTAGGATAGCTTGATGTATCTAGTGAGTAGTTCCACATTAGAGCAGCTGTACGGATCCTTCATTCATGCAGAGTTGGGAAATGTGCTACACCACGACTGGAGGAAGGGAATTCGGTGCCTTTTGTCCCTGATCTGGGTCCCCACTGTGGTGTGATGAGTGCCAAAGACAGGTGCTGTGACGGAGCCACTCAACAGACCTGACAGGGGTGCACCTCTTCTCAGGTCTGCGTACCAGCAGAGGCGGGCCCCATTCCTGGGCCCCTGACTGACTGCACAGAGCCCCAGTAAGGATGGAAAGCCAGGCTCCCCCGTCAACCGGGGACTGAGAAGAAAAAGTGGATGGGAAGCTGTGAGTATTAGATTAGTTGTTTACCTCTGTTCATCTTCCTTTAAGAACCTCAACGTTGGTGACTCCATTTAAAGAAAAGTTTCTCTTGAAGCCTAGAAAAATGATGTCTTACAGGCAAACATCACTGCAGTGGGGGTTTATGCTAAGGCTTGCGTGGAATGCCCTGGCCTCTGTCAGGAAACATCAAGGATGGTTAGAAATTCTTTCAACACACGTTTATTTTGTTCTTGGCCTCTCTTAAAACAAACAGACCCGGAAGACATATCTGAATTGTAGAGTGTTTACCTGCGTGCCAATTTGTCCAGTGTTAACAGCTGCTTCAGTTTGGATGATTGCTGTTGGCCAGCTTTCTGATGTGACCCGTGTTGAAGAGTAATCTGAGAATGTGCAAAAGGCAGGTAGTGAGCAGAGCAGGTGCCCCTGTTCTCTCCCTGTCCCCCTCCTGCTGGACGTTATGCTCATTGGGCCTCTGTCCAGTAAAGCCTTCCATTGGTTCTTGGGAGACAGGCTCTTTTAGAAGATTAAATAGGGAAAGAGTGACAGTGTGTTGCTCAGTGAGCACTTTTCTGCCACAGTGACTCATTAGTGCCTTTAGGGTACAAAATGGTTGTGTATCTATAATCACATATGTATTTCATATGGGCTTCTTCATTTCTCTGTGTATTAATGTTAGTTGCAGTTTATGTTTTTAGCCAAGGTTTTTATTCTGTTTGGCTTCTACTTCCAAAATTGTTGATACTTTATTCAGCATGTTTTCAGCTTCTTATTAAATACTTATTTTTTTTTACCTTGATCTCTGATTTCCTCCAGAATCAGACAGAAGAATTATATTTTGTGGTCAAGGAACTGCAGCCGGTATGGATTCAGCCTTGAGTAAACAGGAATCCAACTTTCGGTGGTTAAATATTTATTGAGTACTTTATGTGCCAGGAATGGTGCTTGATGGTGGTTGCAGAGATCAAACATGCCTCACCCCGCTTAGACATGTACAAAATAAAACAATATCAGGATTCTGTAACAACTGAGGAATCCCAGGCTGAGTCCTAGGATTGGGGAGAAGCCTGAGGGAGTCCTACCATGTATTAGCAGTGCTGAAAGGGCTTTAGCCAATGCCATGCAGCACTTGTAGCTTCCATTAGGTTCCTACTGGGCAAAATGGGCTCTGTCTCCATACCCTTTGTGACATAAATGTGTATCAAGGAGCATGCTTTTACATTTTAGTATCAGTGACAGCTTAGGGTCTTAGGTGGAGTGTAGGATATTCCTAAGATTTTGTTTCATTACTGTTTTTATTATGAAAATATATCTTATTGTTGACTTGGTAAGAAAATGGTTTTAAAACTTACTTGGAAATAATTTCAAACTTTGAGAAAGGTTGCAAAATTTAAAATAGTACAAACAAACTTCTATAATCTATATCCAGATTCACCTGTTAACATTTTAGTCTATTTGTTAATGATTTGTGTAGCATTCTCTTGCATGTGCGTGTGCATTTTCACACTCAAAATTTTTATCTGAATCATTTGAGTATAAGTTATATACATCATGGTCCTTTTATTTCTAAATATTTTAATGAGCATTGCTTAAGAATAGGAATATTCTCTTATGTAACCAAAACAGTTACTGACTTTGATAAATTTAACTTCGGTATGATACTTTTATCTAATTTTCTATTTATATTCCACTTTTGTAGGCTTCTCCAGTATTGTCTACATTAGTATTTTTCCCCTCCAGTATAGGATCCAGTCTAGGGTCAGGTATTAGTTGTCCTGTCTTTTTTGCCTGCTTAATCTGGAACAGTTCTCTGGGCTCTCCTTGTCTTCTAAGACATTGACATTTTTGAAGATTATAGCCTCCTCCCCCTTGCTGTTCTAAAACATCCCTCATTTTGGAATGGTCTGACGTTTTCTCATGGCCAATTCAGTTTATGTGTGTTTGGCCAGAATACTGCAGAAGTGACATGTTCTTCTCAGGGTGTCATGTCTAGAGGCACACTTTGTCCATCTGTCCTTTATTGGCATTATTAATTTTTATCATCTGGTCAAGATGTTGCCTGGTTTTCCTAGTCTATAATTGTAATTACTCTTACAACCTAAGACTTTAAGGTTGACTTCAAGACTGTGCACATATCAGTTTCTTCCTAAATTTAGCATTCATTGATAGTTCTTCTTTGATTTAGTCTTCCCTTGTTATGATTGCAAAATGATAATTTCCAGACTCTAGTCCTCTGACAACATTACTGGTTGGGACTTGGCTGGCATTCTGCTGTAGGGAAGAGCTCTCAATCTCCTGTATTTATTTATTTGTGTATTAATTATTGATATGAATTCCTATTTTTTCCAGTAATTTATAATTCATTGCTATATTTAATAATATTGGTGTTAAAGCAGTCCCAGATTTGGACAGTGGGAGCTCTTTCAAACTGGCTCCTGTGTCCTTGTGACATGCACCCCCATCACTTTTGGGGGCATTCTTATTTTCTGGCACAGTAACATATTCTAGGATCACCCTGAATCTCTCTTGTCCCCTCTCTGGAATCATCCGTTTCTTCAGGGCCTCATTTCCTTTGAAGGGAATGGTACTGGTATCCAAGATCTGGGCACTAGGTGTGTTTTTTCCTCCTGGAGTGTCTTTGCTTGCTAATTTACTCTAAGTAGAATTTTTATCCTATGGAAACTAGTTTATGTGTGATAAGTAAACAGAGAAGTCAAGTTGCATCATATAACAGAAGCTCAGTATTTAATTCTTGTTTTTTTTTTTTGAAAGTAGAATTGTTAAATTACCAGTAGCATAAGAAAAGTCTAGTGGAAATGTTTTGGATGTATCATCTGTACTTGGAAATGTTTTGAAATGTTTTTTAGGGACATTTTCTTTTCCCCTGATATTTAACATGACTGGCTGTTTATCTGATGATGAGTTATTACAAATGTTTCCTTACCTAGTTTTGTATTTGGTTTGTTTATTCAAGTCTGCTGAAGTCATTTCTAGTACTTTCTAAAAATTTATAACACTCTTGTTTTTTAGGCTGTGAAAAGACATAATCTGACTAAAAGATGGCTTATGAAAATCATTGATGAAAGAGTAAGTTGAAATTGCTCAAGTCTTAAGTGTTTTCTTCCCTTTTAATCCATAAGCTAATTCCTCTGGGAGGAAATGTTTTATTTATTTTTTTTTTTATTTTTTTTTTCTATAAATTAATTTTTATTGGTGTTCAATTTACCAACATACAGAATAACACCCAGTGCTCATCCCGTCAAGTGTCCCCCTCCGTGCCCGTCACCCATTCACCCCCACCCCCTGCCCTCCTCCCCTTCCACCACCCCTAGTTCATTTCCCAGAGTTAGAAGTCTTTATGTTCTGTGTCCCTTTCTGATATCTCCCACACATTTCTTCTCCCTTCCCTTATATTCCCCTTCACTATTATTCATATTCCCCAAATGAGTGAGAACATACACTGTTTGTCCTTCTCCGATTGACTTACTTCACTCAGCATAATACCCTCCAGTTCCATCCACGTTGAAGCAAATGGTGGGTATTTGTCGTTTCTAATGGCTGAGTAATATTCCATTGTATACATAAACCACATCTTCTTTATCCATTCATCTTTCGATGGGCACCGAGGCTCCTTCCACAGTTTGGCTATTGTGGACATGGCTGCTAGAAACATCGGGGTGCAGGTGCCCCGGCGTTTCATTGCATCTGAATCTTCGGGGTAAATCCCTAACAGTGCAATTGCTGGGTCGTAGGGCAGGTCTATTTTTAACTCTTTGAGGAACCTCCACACAGTTTTCCAGAGTGGCTGCACCAGTTCACATTCCCACCAACAGTGTAAGAGGGTTCCCTTTTCTCCGCATCCTCTCCAACATTTGTTGTTTCCTGCCTTATTAATTTTCCCCATTCTCACTGGTGTGAGGTGGTATCTCATTGTGGTTTTGATTTGTATTTCCCTGATGGCAAGTGATGCAGAGCATTTTCTCATGTGCATGTTGGCCATGTCTATGTCTTCCTCTGTGAGATTTCTCTTCATGTCTTTTGCCCATTTCAGGATTGGATTGTTTGTTTCTTTGGTGTTGAGTTTAATAAGTTCTTTATAGATTTTGGAAACTAGCCCTTTATCTGATATGTTATTTGCAAATATCTTCTCCCATTCTGTAGGTTGTCTTTGAGTTTTGTTGACTGTATCCTTTGCTGTGCAAAAGCTTCTTATCTTGATGAAGTCCCAATAGTTCATTTTTGCTTTTGTTTCTTTTGTTTTCGTGGATGTATCTTGCAAGAAGTTACTGTGGCCAAGTTCAAAAAGGGTGTTGCCTGTGTTCTCCTCTAGGATTTTGATGGAGTCTTGTCTCACATTTAAATCTTTCATCCATTTTGAGTTTATCTTTGTGTATGGTGCAAGAGAGTGGTCTAGTTTCATTCTTCTGCATGTGGATGACCAATTTTCCCAGCACCATTTATTGAAGAGACTGTCTTTCTTCCAGTGGATCGTCTTTCCTCCTTTGTCGAATATTAGTTGACCATAAAGTTCAGGGTCCATTTCTGGATTCTCTATTCTGTTCCATTGGTCTATGTGTCTGTTTTTGTGCCAGTACCACACTGTCTTGATGACCACAGCTTTGTAGTACAACCTGAAATCTGGCATTGTGATGCCCCCAGCTATGGTTTTCTTTTTTAAAATTCCCCTGGCTATTCGGGGTCTTTTCTGATTCCACACAAATCTTAAAATAATTTGTTCTAAGTCTCTGAAAAAAGTCCATGGTATTTTGATAGGGATTGCATTGAACGTGTAAATTGCCCTGGGTAGCATTGACATTTTCACACTATTAATTCTGCCAATCCATGAGCATGGAATATTTTTCCATCTCTTTGTGTCTTCCTCAATTTCTTTCAGAAGTGTTCTATAGTTTTTAGGGTATAGATCCTTTACCTCTTTGGTTAGGTTTATTCCTAGGTATCTTATGCTTTTGGGTGCAATTGTAAATGGGATTGACTCCTTAATTTCTCTTTCTTCAGTCTCATTGTTAGTGTATAGGAATGCCATTGATTTCTGGGCATTGATTTTGTATCCTGCCACGCTACCAAATTGCTGTATGAGTTCTAGCAATCTTGGGGTGGAGGCTTTTGGGTTTTCTATGTAGAGTATCATGTCATCGGCGAAGAGGGAGAGTTTGACTTCTCCTTTGCCAATTTGAATGCCTTTAATGTCTTTTTGTTGTCTGATTGCTGAGGCTAGGACTTCCAGTACTATGTTGAATAGCAGTGGTGAGAGTGGACATCCCTGTCTGGTTCCTGATCTTAGGGGAAAGGCTCCCAGTGCTTCCCCATTGAGAATGATATTTGCTGTGGGCTTTTCGTAGATGGCTTTTAAGATATCGAGGAAAGTTCCCTCCATCCCTACACTCTGAAGAGTTTTGATCAGGAATGGATGCTGTATTTTGTCAAATGCTTTCTCTGCATCTAATGAGAGGATCATATGGTTCTTGGTTTTTCTCTTGCTGATATGATGAATCACATTGATTGTTTTACGAGTGTTGAACCAGCCTTGCATCCCGGGGATAAATCCTACTTGGTCATGGTGAATAATTTTCTTAATGTGTTGTTGGATCCTATTGGCTAGTATCTTGTTGAGAATTTTTGCATCCATGTTCATCAGGGATATTGGTCTGTAATTCTCCTTTTTGGTGGGGTCTTTGTCTGGTTTTGGAATTAAGGTGATGCTGGCCTCATAGAATGAATTTGGAAGTACTCCATCTCTTTCTATCTTTCCAAACAGCTTTAGTAGAATAGGTATGATTTCTTCTTTAAACGTTTGATAGAATTCCCCTGCGAAGCCATCTGGCCCTGGACTCTTGTGTCTTGGGAGGTTTTTGATGACTTCTTCAATTTCCTCCCTGGTTATTGGCCTGTTCAGGTTTTCTATTTCTTCCTGCTCCAGTTTTGGTAGTTTGTGGCTTTCCAGGAATGCGTCCATTTCTTCTAGATTGCCTAATTTATTGGCGTAGAGCTGTTCATAATATGTTTTTAAAATCGTTTGTATTTCCTTGGTGTTGGTAGTGATCTCTCCTTTCTCATTCATGATTTTATTAATTTGAGTCTTCTCTCTCTTCTTTTTAATAAGGTTGGCTAATGGTTTATCTATCTTATTAATTCTTTCAAAGAACCAACTCCTGGTTCTATTGATCTGTTCCACAGTTCTTCTGGTCTCAATTTCGTTGAGTTCTGCTCGAATTTTAATTAACTCTCTTCTTCTGCTGGGCGTCGGGTCGATTTGCTGCTTCTTCTCTAGCTCCTTTATGTGTAAGGTTAGCTTTTGTATTTGAGTTCTTTCCAGTTTTTGAATGGATGCTTGTATTGCGATGTATTTCCCCCTCAGGACTGCTTTTGCTGCATCCCAAAGATTTTGAACAGTTGTATCTTCATTCTCATTAGTTTCCATGAATCTTTTTAATTCTTCCTTAATTTCCTGGTTGACCCTTTTATCTTTTAGCAGGATGGTCCTTAACCTGGGAGGAAATGTTTTAATAAGCATATTATATTTTGGGGGAAGGAAACTTTTAGAGGACTGTGCCATTCTGTCCACTCTCCCTCACTGCGTGCCACCCCCTCAGCCCTGCCTCTGCGTCTTGAGTCAGACGGCAGACACAGCACCCTGGCGGAGGTGTGTGTGTACACACCCACACACTACTGTTTTATGTTTTGCCGTGTGTGTTTTTTTTTTTTTTTTAAGGATTTTATTTATTCATGATAGAGAGGCAGAGACACAGGCAGAGGGAGAAGCAGGCTCCATGCCAGGAGCCCAGTGCGGGACTCGATCCCGGGACTCCAGGATCAATCCCTGGGCCAAAGGCAGGCACTAAACTGCTGAGCCTCCCAGGGATCCCCTGCAGTGTTTTTTTTTTTTTTTTTTTAATGGAAATTTTGGACTTATACGGAAGTAGAAGAGTATATCATACTGTCATGTATCTCACCCAGCTTTAGCTATGAACACACGTCCAGTATTGCTTCATCTATATTTTACCAGCCTCTCTCATTAAACCCCACTGGATTATTTTACAGTAAACCCCAGATATGTTATTGGAGCTACAAATATATATGTATCTTGAAAAGATTTTAAAAACACTTCTAGAAAATATACCCACAATACATGATCATACCTCAAAAAATTACAGATAATTCCTTAGTATCATCAAAACTTTAGTAGTCATGCACATACGTTTATGTACACACAGCATTTGGATCTCTGTCCAAATAGGAGAGGGAGAGTCTGACGGGTCTACTCTAGTGAATGGAGTACCAGACCACATTCTAGGAACTGAGCTTGAGGTCCAGCCAAGCATGCAAATTGCTCTTTGTCCCAGCCTAATAATGTAGTCTTCCTGACACATTGTTGGCCCCCCTGTCCTCATCAGCCTGATATTTATCACATACTATTGTCTTGAAAATATGTTTAGTTTATTTGAATATGACCCATTAATAACCATAGACTATAATAATTATAAGCTAAAATGGGAGATAATTCAGCATTTTAAAAAAATTGTGCAGTTGGCCTAAAGACCTAACTAGCACCAAAAAGATCTATTTTTCAGGTGTTTTTGGTTTTGTTTTGTTTTTAAAGATTTATTAATTTCTTTTAGATAGAGAGAGAGCGCCCGAACATGTGTATGTGAGTGGGAGCAGGGAAGGGTAGAGGGAGATGAAGAGAATCTCAAGCAGACTCCCAGCTGAATGCAGAGTCTGGCATGGGGCTCAGTCTCATGACCCTGAGATCATAAGATCATGACCTGAGCTGAAATTGAGAGTGGGAGGCCTAACTGGCTGTCACTCAGGCACCCTAGGTGTTTTCTGTTTTTATGAGGTAAAGACAGTTACAGAATTTAAGACAGAGATAACTTTTTGGTTTAATGGAAAATAACATTTGGCATTTGTAGGGAGGGATATTTAAAAGACTGGGATCAATCTCCCACATTGATCTATAGATTTGATACAATCCCTATAAAAATTCCAGCTGCCTTTTTGCAGAAATTGACCAGCTGATCCTGAAATCCGTATGGAAATGCAAGAGACCCAGAATCACAAAAGCAATCTTGAAAAAGATGAAAGTTAGTTCCAAAGTTACAGTAACCAAATTGTGGAGTATTGGTATGGCACAGACATATAATTCAATGGAATAGAATTGAGAGTCCAGAAATAAAGCCATATATTTATAGTTAATTGATTTTTTGACAGGGGTGTGAAGATAATCCAATGGGGAAAGAATAGACTTTTCAACAAATAATGCCAGGACAACTGGATAACTGGATATCCACATGCAAAGGAATGAATTTGGATGCCTATCTAACACCATATGCAAAAACTAACTCCAAATCTGTCAAACACCTAAATGTAAGAGTTAAAACTATAAAACACTTAGGGAAAAAACACTGGCATAAATCTTTGGGACTTTAGGTTAGGCAGTGATTTTTTAGATAAGATACCAAAAGCCTAAGCAATAAAAGAAAAAAAAAAGTAATTAAACTTCAACAAAATTAAAAACTTCAATGGGAGTTGAATGGCAGAATATTTTTGTAAGTTATATACTTGATAAGGAACAAGTATCTAGAATATGTAAAGGACTCTTGTAACTCAAAAATAGAAAGACAAATAATCCAATTTAAAAATGGGCAAAGGATTTGAGTAAATATTTCTGTGAGGAAGACCTACAAATGACCAATAAGCACCTAAAAGATGCTCAGCATCTTTTCATTAAGGAAATGCAAGTCAAAAGCAGAATAAATGACTCCTTTACACTCATTGGGATGGCTGTAATTAAAAAGACGAATGGATAAACACAAGTACATGAGTGTTGGTGGTGAGGATATAGAGAAATTAGGAATTTCCATACATTGCTGATGGGAATGGCAAATGGTGCAGCCGCTTTGGAAAAGTTTGGCAGTTCTTCAGAAAGTTAGACATAGAGTTACCATAGACCTAGTATTTTCACTCCTATATTTATCCTGAAGAGAAATGAAAACATGTGTCCATACATAATTTGCACACAAATGTTCATAGCAGTATTACTCCTAATAGTCCAAAAGTGGGAACAACTCAGGATCTATCAGTGAGTACAAACATAATGTGGTACATCCATACATGGAACATAATCATAATTTCTTAAGTTAAAAAGAATCAGGTACTGATACATGGCTCCAACGCAGATGATCCTTGAAAACGTGCAAACTGAAAGAAGCCAGATACAAAAAACTACATATCCTGTCACCATTTCTATAAAATGTGCAGAACAAATAAATCTATGTGGACAGAAAGTAGATGAGTGGTTTGCTTGCTGGGAAGTGGGAAATGGGAAGTAACTGCTTAGTGGATGCAGGGTGGGGAAAACATTCTGGGACCAGATGGAGGTGATAGTTGTACAACTTGGTAAATATACTGAAACACACTGAATTGTACATTTTAAGAGGGTATATTTCATGGTATGTGAGTTATGTCTCAAGTTTTACAAAATGTGAAAGACGGCATAATGTTTTCCCCTGGGGTCATTGCTGGTGCCATGTTCTTCTGATTTAAAAAAAAAAAAAAGGAATGGGTGTATTTCCTTAGCAATGGAGTCTTTGTAAATGTATTATTATAAAAGTAGCTAGATGTTTTTGCTCTGAGATTTACATTTTTCTGTTTCTGGAATATAGTGTGATCAGGCAAGATAACCATCGATCAGTTTCGAAGGAATTAATAACTAGCTAACCCTATGACTGTGGTGATTTGTGTATTGAGATTATCCCCAAGGTAGTATTTTGAGGGGTGATTTGTAAGTATTGAATGTGTAGGACTTTAATGTTTTTTTAAATCTTATTGTGTACTGAGCTATGTACTAATTATTCTTAATTAGTTCTTTAGGGCAAAAAAATTGTGCCTTTTCTTTATAAAATACTGACAATTCATCAAACTTTATTTGCATTTTGTTTGACTATAGGAAAAGAATTTAGATGACAAAGCGTATCGTAATATCCAGGAATTGGAAAATTATGCTGAAAACACACAGAGCTCTCTTCTTTACTTAACACTGGAAATATTGGGTAAGTCTTTTTCTGTTTCATAATTCTCTTTTTCAAAGAAAATACCTTCAGACTTGACTCTCACAATTTGACAGTCTGATCAGTTTAACACTGAAAGTTTTCTTTGCACCACTGATACAGGAATTTTGTTTTGTTCTGTTTTGTTTTGTTTAGCAAGGAGGGGAATATAATCCTTCTCTGGAGTGCAGACTAACCAAAATGCTCAGGCTCTCATAAGAGTACTTTAGCCTCCTCCTGGGAATGCTGTAATTAATACTCCGGTAATTGCAGATGATTTGTTTCCTCTTTAAGCATCTTCTACAGTTTGGAAGGCCTGGGGCCCGACTCGTCGTTCCCTGTCAGTACTACTTCCCCATGTTAAAACACAGGGGTGTGTGCGGAAAATATAAAACTGCATTTCTCAAAGTTTTTATGAGATTTTTTCTTTTTCTTTCTTCTTAAAAATAAATAAACTAATTTAGATGATACTTTTCCTCATCTGACTTTAAGTTGGTGAAGTCTTATTGTAAGGAGGAGATTATTTGGGCCTCTGTGTTGGGGAAGGTAATAGATCTTTGTGTCAGCCGAAAGGAGTAACACAAGTCCCTGTTGAGATTCCCAGGCCTACTCTGCATGTCCACCCGGTGGCACGTTTGCCAACACAATGAAAGGATGGAGCAAAGAGCAGAATGTTTGTCAAGCGTATACTTAAAATGAGGTCATATGGAAATTGCATCGAGGACAAGAAGTGGAAGACTCGTAATGTTTTTCCAGGATAGCTGATTAAAATTCCAAATGTGTTCTCGGTGTGCTGTGGTCCAGGGAAAACTCTTTTATTTACAAGTTGCAGTTCGGAGACCTGTTTGGTGGTAAACAGTCAGCTTGCCTTTATGCCCAGTTTTGCTCAAAATAAGTCCTATTTTTTCGGATACAAAACATAGGATAAACACCTGCTTTTACATGTTTAGGTGATTTCTCCAAGCTGTTTGTGTTGATTTGTTGTGCCTTTAAGAAGTAAAGAGCAGCCCTTTTGCTTAATTTCTAAAAATCACAGGTGTAAAGGATCTTCATGCAGATCATGCCGCAAGTCACATTGGCAAAGCACATGGCATCGTCACTTGCTTGCGAGCGACACCCTATCATGGTAGCAGGAGAAGAGTGTTCCTTCCTATGGACATCTGTATGCTGGTAAGACTGTTCCCGTTCCTCTGTTGGCTTTCCTCAGGCACGTGGGGGGTTGGGGGGGGTGGGCAGGAGCTCTTGGTTCTTTGCTTCATCTAGTCATGTAACTGCTGTGAAATGAATGCCTCTTGCTTTTTGGCTCCAGTCAGCAAGGGAGAATTTTATCAGGCACTTAGGTCCATGATGGATCCATAGGTTTGTTTTCTGCTTGTGTGCTTTTGTCCCACCTACAGCTGTTGTTAATAACATCCTGTTGTATTCTTCTAGGGGCGTGTGTGTCTGTATACACACACACACGCATACACATGTACTTTCAGAACAAGATACGCAGCATACTGTACATACTATCCTATCACCTGTTTTTCTTGAACTAAGTTAAAGAGTGTGTGCTTTTAGATTCCTAATGTCGTATTTTCCCGCCCAGCATGGTGTTTCACAAGAGGATTTTCTACGGAAGAACCAGGATAAAAACGTGAGAGATGTGATCTATGACATTGCCAGCCAGGCACACCTGCACCTAAAGCATGTAAGTCGCCTCTCTGCCGAAGCGTCTAGGAAACTCCCATGCCTAGAGGTGCTCATGGTTCCCAGTCTTCACTCCAGTTCTCACTGAAATCCCAGTAGATTCATCTCAGGGACCACTACGAACTGCCTCCAGCTTTCACAGTCCCGCTTTCTCTCCCTGCGCGCACGAACGCACCCTCACTCAGCTTCCTGGCTTGGCTCCTGTCTGCACCGCGCCCCACCCACCCTTGCTCTCAGGGGCGCGGTGTGTCTCCATCTTGCTGGGGCGATGGTTCCTTTCCCAGGTGCTCACGTCCTCGGCATACGCAGCTGGCCTGAGAATTGGCCCCTTTTCCGGGCAGCCTTGGACCCCCCTGTGGCTTGTGTCCCCCTCCCAGTCAAACTTCTGTGAGTGAGCCGCCTGCGTTCATCATTACCTTACCTGGCATCAGCCTGGCACCATTCATTGTGCCGTCATTTCACATCCATCCCGTCTCTTCTGATAATAAGCACTGCACTCCTAAATAATGTCACATTTCATGGGCACTTAAGACTCTCATATGTGTAAACTTTTTCTGCTTTTCACACCATAGACACTTTTTCTCCTTGAAACTTTCTAATAGTTTTTCCCTTGATTCTCTGACTTGGCTCCTAAACTGGTTCCTGATTTCTCCTGCGTACCACTTTAGGTATTTCTGAAGAGTTACTTCTTCACGTCTTCTCAAGCTGTAACTTGTACTCTGTTGACTCCCCCAACCCCCACTTTCTTTTTTTTTAAAGATTTTATCTTTAAGCAATCTCTACACCCACCGTGGGGCTTGAACTCACAACCCTGAGGTCAGGAGTCGAGTGTTCCATCAACTGAGCCAGACAGTTGCTGCCCTGCCACATCTTTCTTGAAACTATGTCCTTCATCCCAATAATGCTGTTCCTTCCCGATTCTGCTGGAAATCTTCCTTCATTCTAGTGGCTCCTGAAAACTTGGCAGAAACTTTCTATTTTCTTGATTCTCATGGCACTGTTTCTTACTGGTTCTTCTTGTGAACCAACCCCCCCCCCCCCCCTTTTTGAGCTTCAGTGGATCCTAAAGATTTGTCATTTACCTGCAAACTTCAGGGCCTTTGTACCTGCTGTTTGTTTGCCTGAAAGGTGCTCTCCACCCCCCAACTCCTCACCCCCACAACCCCTTAAATATCTCCTTATCAAAAAGATCTTTTCTGGCCACCAAATCTACAATAACATCGTCCTTTACATCACCCTCCATCCCTTTACCTAGCTTAGCACTTTTTACCACCTCACATACTAAAAGTTTGTTTAATGCCCCTTCACCTCATAGAATGGACGTAACTTTGGTTCTGTGCTGTTTTCTTCAGCATCTAAGTGCCTGGTTCATTATAGGCATTCAGTAAATATTTGTGAAATATTAAGTAGGTAATCAGATTGTAAGCTTTTTGAAGGCAAAGAGTCTTAGTCTTTTTTTGAATTTCCTGAAGCACCATTCTCTGCCACGACAGAGATACAGATAAAATACATGGAAGTTTAGATAAGAAATTACTTAAAACTAGCAGAGTTTTGGGTAAGATCTGAGAACACAACAGAATCGTAAAAGCAGGAAAGCCCTGTGTTGGGACCTGAATGGTTCCAGCCGATGGACACTTAAGGCACCTGGAAAATGCAGATTCCCAGGCCTCACCCCCTGGATGCACAGTAAAGCTGGGATGGGGCCAGGAATGAAAATTGTCAAATGACTTCAGTCAGCCACATGTGAAAACTTGTAGGTTATTTGAACTAGGATCCTGGAAAACAGGTTTGGAAGGGTGAACTGAAGGAAGACTGTGGCGTTTGGGAGGCTTTGGAGAGGCCCTGGGGCGTGGTGGATGAGGGTGCAGATGCTGGCTCTGGAGCTGACTCTTCAGCTGTGGCTCCACAGTTTACTGATCACATGGTCTTAAACTCTGTGCTTCGGTTTCTTCCTCTGGGACAGAGGGTCCTATTAGAACCTAACTCAGGGGGCTGTGATTTGGATAAATGGGTCAGCATGTATAAAGACCATCACTGTGCCTGGCATGTGGCTCGTGGGCCCCTTCAACATTGCCAGTAGTGAGTAGAGCAGTGACAGTGTGTTGCACGTTGGAGAACCTGGCCAGCAGCGTTTGAGACGAATTTGGAGAGTGGGAGATCTGTCAGGAGGCTTGTGAGAGACAAAGAGGATCTGGCTTAGAGAGGCTGGGTGTGTATGTATTAGTATGTAGGATTACACACACACACAACCCAGAGGTGGAATCGACTGTGATGCCTGACTGGGTTGTGTCGGGATCGGGGAGAAGGAAAGCTGCACGGAGTCCAGGTTTACGTAGTGGTGGTGCTGT
The DNA here is from genome assembly GCF_905146905.1 of Nyctereutes procyonoides. Taxonomy (NCBI): domain Eukaryota; kingdom Metazoa; phylum Chordata; class Mammalia; order Carnivora; family Canidae; genus Nyctereutes; species Nyctereutes procyonoides. The sequence continues at coordinate 10,727,865 of NW_026575137.1, forward strand.
TCAGGGACCACAGTGAGCAGCAGGGGCACATGCTGCTGAGCAGCAGCCTCTGGCCCGGCTGTTGGTCATCGCTGAATTGAAGGGGATTTGAGAACATTTAGGGAGACGAGCTACTGAAGACTGCGGGATTGCAGCGTTGAAGGGAGGTGGGGACTGGAGGTAAGAGATTTGGGAGTCATGCACAGAGAAGGCCTGTGGTGAAAGCTCTGCGTGTGGATGGTACTGTGCAAGGAGAGTGTACGTCCAGACACGAGCGCCAGGGGCAGAACCCGGGGCCCACCTCCACTTCTCGGGTCGAAGGAGCAAGGGCCATGTATTAGGAAGGAGGAGAAGGAACTAGTGATCAAAGAAGTAGGTGTGCTAGGAGTCAGTGTCTCGGAAACCGAGGGAGGAGAACATTCTAAGAAAGGGGAATATTAAAGTTTTGTGCGTTGTAGAGAGGTTGAAAAGATGGGTACGGTGATTAGTAAATCGTGGATGATCTCGAAAAGAGCAATTTTAGTAGACAGGTGAGGGTAAAACCAGAGGGCAGGGGGTAGAGGCGTTCTCTGACAATAGAAACCGAGACCTGGAGACAAGAGTGGGCTTGGTGAGCGCAGGAGGATGGGCGTTGCGTGGGTCGGCCGGGGGCCGGGCCGTAGTGATTTGGGCTCGCTGAGACTGGAGCAAGCTGTGGGGCCCTGGAGACAGAGGCCTGGTGTGTCGGGGACTTAGGTTACAGAAAGTAGAACTAAGAGTGACCCACGACGCTCATCTGGCTGCCTGTGTGGACGGAACAAAAGCTGGAGAAGCGGGCGGGAAGGCAGTTAGGAGGTGACCGGACATGCCCACCACCAGGCCGCGCTGCTGCCGGGCCTCATTAGAGCAGTAGCTCCTTCCCCTCGCTACTGAGCGAGAGGGCCCGGGGGTAGGTGCTCTGGGGCGGCTGGGGAGGGCCAAAGCCCACCTGCAAGAAAGAATGCAATTCTTACTAAAGTTCTTTTTCCTGAGTCCTTCAGGCTTAAGAAATTAACCTTAATTGGCCGGAGAGCGGTTTTCTTGCCTTCGCGGGAGGCCCCAGCCGTGTCTTTAGGCTTCTAGTGTTGCTTTGTGATCACTTCAGAGGCAGAGTGTTTATTCCCAGAAGTATTTACGTTTGAACCCAGTTTCCTTTCTCCTTCCTTTGCAGGCTAGGTCCTTCCACAAAAGTGTTCCTGTGAAAGCGTTTCCTGCTTTTCTTCAGACGGTAAGTAGATTAACAGAGGAGGCTGTTTAATTAATGGGGCAGATGTGTGGTGGGTTTTGTTCATCACATTGTGCTTTGCTGAGGCCCTGCCTGTGTTTCTGGGGCAGCTGTGGAGTCACCAGACCGCACGGGTCTCTCTGCGCAGGCGTGCGTGTGTGTGTGTGCGCGTGCAGATATGCACCGTTAGCCAGACGTGCCTCTGGACCAAATCCTAATCTGCGCATTTCCAGTTGAGCTCTGATTTTGAAGTCATGTTTGACCTGTATTTTATTTTATTTTAATTAATTAATTTATGAGAGAGGAGAGAGAGGGAGAGAGCGCATGAGCAGGGGTGAGGGGGAGAAGAAGACGCCTCACTGATCAGGGACCCAGATGTGGGACTCGATTCCAGGACCCTGGGCTCCCTCCTGGGACCCCGGAATCACCACCTGAGCTGAAGGCAGATGCCTAACCAACTGAGCCACCCAGCTGCCCCTTCATCTGTACTTTAATGGAACTTCCTCCTAGTTTGTTGAAAATGACATTCTCAGAACAGAGATTTGGACAACATAAGAAAAAGGAGAAGGAAAGAACAATCACCTATAATGCCAGGACAGACATAACCACTGCTTGTTCTGTTCTTTTTTTTTTTTTTTAATGAATTTTTGTGTAGAGTTGAAATCACACTTTGCATGTCGTCCTACTTCACAAGCATCTGGCCACACCATTAAAAATATTTATAAATACAATATTTCATGGCTACACAATAGTCTATCATGTGCTGACTACCTTAATTTCATTAACCAGTCCTTATAATTAGATATTAACAAACATAGTAGAATTCTTAGAGATAGAAAGTAGATCACAAAATATTAAATATTTATCACTTAGAACATCATGAATAATAACGAGCTTTTTTTCCCAAAAAAAAGGGAACATGTGAAAGTACACTAAAATATCTCCCGAAATTTTTTTTTCATTCTCTTTTAAAAATTTAGTATTTGATATCTACAAATAAATATGTGTGTGTTACAAAGCGCAACGTCGTGAACGCCCATGAGCTCACCACTCGGTCCAGGAACGAGAATATCACCATTAAACCGCAGTCCTCTACTTAATCCCCGTCTCATCCCCCAGCCTCTGCCTGCCTCCCCCAAGTAGCTTTCCTGAATTTTGAATTCATTATTCTGCTTCAAAAGGGCTTTTCCGGGCAGCCGGGGTGGCTCAGCGGTTTAGCACCGCCTAGAGCCCAGGTCGTGAGCCTGGAGACCTGGGATTGAGTCCCTCGTCGGGCTCCCTGCATGGAGCCTGCTTCTCCCTCTGCCTGTGTCTCTGCCTCTCTCTGTGTCTCTCATGAATAAATAAAATTTAAATAAGGGGGGGAGGGGCTTTTCCCTGTTTGATCTGTTTTTAAACAATATATCGTTTAGTTTTGTTTTTGAGCTTTATGTCGTCTGTCACACCTTTCACTGCAGTATATTGCATTGTGTGAAGAGTACTTTTTTTTTTTGTCAAAGACCTGGATTGTTTGCAGGTTTTTTACTAAGACAGCACAAGGCAGAGCTATGCACATTCATGCACCTGTCCTGTTGCTCATACGTACGTGTAAGTTTAGGGTTTAAAATGTAGACACTAAATTTGTATGTGCATTTGTGTGTAGGGGAAAAAAAGCCTGGGTGAAAATACAGTCCATTTTTGTTTTTTGGCTTTTGGCTCATCTGAGTCTTCCAGCAAACCCACAGCAGGACCCCGTGAGTGTTGGAGCACACAGGTTGTAGTGCAGACCGCAGGGGAGCTGGGCGGGTGGACTGAAAGGCTCGACATGCCTCTTAGGACCATGCCGTGCAACACTAAGTGGCTTCTCTGTTTATTCAAGTTACCAGAATAAATTAAAAAGTACGAATTAATAAAAAGAACTGAAAACCATAAAATAAAGAGCCTGGCCCATCACCATCTTTTCCATCCTGCTCCCTAATCCCCACGAAAGCTTAAGATCAAGTTTTGTGTGACGGGGGAAGTGTGGGGTGACACTTACAGGGGCCCGCAGTGGTTCTCCGAGGCAGCACATTGTTTTCTAGCAAGAACATGGAGACTCATTAAACTTTTCCACAAAATAAGTTTTTAAACAACTTACGCTCGTCCTCATGGCACAGTATGTGTGTGTGTGTGTTGGGGGGGGAGGTGGCATTCATTGTCCGTGATTGAGTACATTGTGTGTAAAACAAATTATAAACTTATGTTCTATAAATCATGATCAGAGTTGGCTTGATATTTCTAGTACTCGCTCTTGGATCCTGCCTTACTTGGTCTGATAGAAACTTCTAAGATGTCTTTATTTTCTCTCTGCCCTTTAAAATTCTCATTTAAATTCAGGGAAACTAAAATAGCCTGAATACTTACAAGTTTTCTTCAGTTTCTTTAAAAAACTTAGTAATTCTATTACCTAATGGCCATTATTCTCCTTTTCCAGGTTGCCCTGGAGAACTATTTAAAGAGGATCCAGCAGGTGGATTTTGACATATTCCACCCGTCTTTACAGCAGAAGGATACGCTACTCCCCTTATCACTGTATATTCAGTCGTGGAGAAAAAGATATTAAAGTAACTTTACGGCGCTGCTCTTTACTTTTATTTTTTTAGTCTGGGAGTTAGGGCTCTTGTTTACCAACAACAGGACCTGGCTGTTGACTTCAGGAAGTAACAAACCTTTAGGATGGGTGTGTGACTCTCAGACTTGAGCCGTTGCCGGGCAGGGTGCCCATCCAGTGCTGCGGGGATCCCCCAGAGGGGCACGGTCAAGTCCGGTCCAGTCCCCCGTGGCCACACGGAGGCTGCAGGCTGTGCCCCAGCCACCAGGGGGCAGGACTGGGACCGTCTCTGTCCTGACCTAGAGCGAGGGCAGGAGCGCTAGTGCCCTGGTGCCCAGTGGAGTGGCCCCAGCTCGGGGGCTGTGCCTCCACCGGGGTCAGGAGGAGCCTCTCCGGCCCAAAGTGCCCCGTTACCATGCCGTGAACCTTCACCCGTGGAGGCAAGCTCCCGTGGTCCAGGGCCGGAGCCCTCGCTGGGCGTTAGGTGTGGCTGGGCTGAGGGCCGCCGCTTCTAAGCCGTGGCTCTGCTCTCCGCCCTTCAGCATCATGATCGCGGCCCAGATTGAATCCACACGTGCACTGGTCACACGGCCACAGTGGAACCGAGCAGTCGTCAAGGGGGCACTGCTGGGGCACCCGTCGGGGGAGCGTCTGCCTCCTGCCCAGGCCCTGACCCTGGGTCCAGGGATCCAGCCCACATTGGGCTCCCTGCTGGGGGTGGGGGCCTGCGTCCCCGTCTGCCCCTCCCTGTGCTCGTGCGCTAAGATCATTAAAATCTTTTTAAAGGTAGGGGAGGGGGATCCCTGGGGGGCTCAGGGGTTTAGCACTGCCTTTGGCCCAGGGCGTGATCCTGGGGTCCCGGGATCGAGTCCCACGTCAGGCTCCCTGCATGGAGCCTGTTTCTCCCTCCACCTGTGTCTCTGCCTCTCTGTGTCTCTCATGAATAAATAAAATTGTAAAAAAAAAAATAAAAATTAAAAATAAAAGGGATACTACATTTTTTGAAAACTAGTGTAGTGCTTGAGCTTTCCAGTGATAAACTCTGTGCTGTATACTCGTCAACCTTCTCATTTGATATTTAAAAAGAAATAAGGATTGTCTGGGGACTTCAGAATTTCTAATCATAAAATACCTACTGATCGCAGAACACAACTGCGGGCGCTGCTGGCACCGCGGGCTGTCCTCCGCCCGCCAAGGCCCCCTTCCTGCGGGCCTGTGTCCTCCCAGCGCCCCCTGCTCCCCTGCTCTTCTGTCTGCCTCTCCCAAACCTGCGATCTGAATCCCCGCCGGCTTAACACACCATCTTTGCAGATAAAACTCGACCTGGGAGCTGCCTGAGGGTGAGCGTACATTGTCGGATGCGTCGTGGGCCCTCCCGCCCTGGGTGGCGTCTGGTCCAGAGCAAGTAGAGGCTGAGCCATGGGCCGCGTGCCTGCGCACATCCGCGCACTCTTACACTCCTAGTTGGCCCCGACGCCAAGGGAATATCCTCTTGTTTAATTCTGTGGCTTTGGAGAGGCAAGCGCCAGGACACCCTGGGCCCTGGGACGCTGAGCTCAAGGGTCCTAGACCCAGGAGGCGCCGCCCGGCTTGTCTGCTGAAGTCCGGCCGCGGTCAGTGCTAAGCATCTCGGTCCCCGTCTGATGGCCTTACACAGAACGGTTTGAAGGACGTGGATCAAAAAATAAAAATAAAAAAAAAAACCCGACATGGATCACTGGACTCTTCGCCGGCTCAGGCGCCGATTTACTAGTAACTAAACTTCACAATACCCTCTGAGCCGTTCTAAATTTGATGCTTAAAAATTTGGATGAACCACTGTTTCCAGTCTCCTCGAGATTAAAACGGGGTCTTGCTCAGGACACTTACTGCCCTATTGACTTCATGGCACAGAAGACGCTCCCTGGATGGGGCCAACATCATTTAATTTTTAGGATTTTTTTTGGGGGGGGGGCGTTTCAAAGGATCCGATACATGTCCAAACCCTTGAAGATGCGTTTTGCTCTTGCCCATGTGAAGAGCAACGGATAGCACGTTAGGCACGAACTGCAGATTAACCTCGATGTAGGTGAACTTACGTGTCCTTATAAAAACAGGTTTTGAGTCATTCCTACTCGGCAGTTTCCTTCCTCTCTTTTTGATTAAATGTCCCCTTTTCACAAAATGAAATTGCTCCCGAGGCTAACACGCAGCTGAGCGTAAATTTGGATCCGTGGCAGCTCTGCCCCCCCTTATCCACTGATCTTCGCGGAGAGGTAAGTCTTTATTTCCAAAGGATGGAACCGCCTCGGAGACGTCAAGCTCACGGTCACGTAGCCATCGGAACTGGGGTTGGATGCCGAGCCCGCAGCCCTTCTGTTGGATGCCGGCGCCTGTGTTTTTTACCGTTCTCGAGATCTTAAACCGCCAAGTTTAAAAGCGCACGGGCACAGCTTTTCTCCGAAGTATGACTGTAGGTCTTCCGGGTACAAAGTAGGTGAAAAGGTGTAGTTCTAGCCCCAGAGTAGGTGAAAGGGAAACAAACAGGCGACGGAGATGGGCACCAAGCGCTGGGCGCGGGCCGGTCCAGGAGAGACCTGTCGCCACTTCGGGCTCAGGAGGTGGCGTGAGCCCCGTCAGGCCGGCTGAGTTGGAGCCCGAGTCTGGGCAGGGGTGTAGACGCGGGGAGGCCCAGCTGCGGGAGCAGTAGGAGCGAGGCCGGGGGCGAAGTCGACAGCCGAGGTCAAGGCTCCTGGTGTTTTGCTTTGACGGAAGTAAAAACCACGTCACGTTCAGAGTTCTTGGGAAAGTCTGTGAATGAAACGTGGCCACATCCCTGGGCCAGTGCAACATCTGCGTGAAGATCAAAGGGTTGGGACTTAGCTTTTCACCACAGCCCCGAGGGCCTTGCATTTGCTTCAGCTCTCGGAAATCGGATTTCTCTAAAGACGCTGGCCCAGTAACCCGTCGCCTTGGCCAGAAGGAGCCACACGCCGGTAAACGTCACGGAGACACTTGCTGCAAACAAAACATCCCGCTTGTACCCGTAAGGAGGACTCAGCAAGAACCCACTAATACCCCGAGCTGGGGGCGGGGGGCTCCCCGGAGTCGCGGGGCCTTCCTGGGCCAGCTTCAGCCTCCGAGGGGGAGCTGAGACCTTCACCCGGACACAGGGACACATGCAGGGCGCGGGGTTCTGCTCAGGAACCAGCAGAGGCGGGACGTGTGTGTCGCCTGCCACCAGCACCGTGTCTGCCAAGGAGGAGGCCTGCTGGGCGGCCACATGGCCCGTTAGCATTGGAAGCGGGATAGGGACCTTTCAAGGGCTTCGGTGCGCAGCGGCAGCCGCCTTCAAGCTCGGAGAGGGTGGGCCGGGGGGCCTGGGGGTCCAGACCCCCTGCGGGACCTCAGCGACGTCCGGGACCCTGGCCTGCTGCGGCCCGTTGGTAAATGGGCCAAGTGGGGCCTGTCCGTGCCCGCGACGGGGAGGCGACGGTGAGTAACCCCCGCACGGAGCCCAGGTCGGGGACTTGGTGCTGCCCTGAGCCGGCGAGTCCGTGTCCGTGTCCGCGGGAGTCACGCCCCGGCCTGGACCCAGCGAGGCCCGCAGGCCCGGGTGCTTGGCAGGTGCGGGTCCGTAGGAGCGAGACACTGAGTGTGCACGGACGGTACCCCCTCGGCCTGGGCCCGGCCCGTGTGACTCACTCACCCTCCGAGCTCCCGTGGGTGCTGGAGAAGCTGTGTATGTGGGGTGCCGGGTGATGTCCTCCTGGAGCTGGCCTGCAGCGCAGCACCCTTCCTGCGGTGGACCACCCCTCCTGCGGCGCAGCACCCTTCCTGCGGCACAGCACCCTTCCTGCGGCGGAGCACCCTTCCTGCAGCAAAGCACCCTTCTTGCAGTGCAGTACCCTTCCTGCAGTGCAGCACCCTTCCTGTGGTGGAGCACCCTTCCTGCGGCAGAACACCCTTCCTGCGGCGCAGCACCCTTCCTGCAGTGGAGCACCCTTCCTGCAGTGGAGCACCCTTCCTGCGGCACAGCACCCTTCCTGTGGCACAGCACCCTTCCTGCAGTGGAGCACCCTTCCTGCAGTGCAGCACCCTTCCTGCGGCACAACACCCTTCCTGCGGCGGAGCACCCTTCCTGTGGCGGAGCACCCTTCCTGCGGCAGAGCACCCTTCCTGCGGCGGAGCACCCTTCCTGCAGCGGAGCGCCCACACAGTGATGGCTGTCCACGTGCTCCCTCTCCCCGAGTTCTCAGCGCAGACCAAGTTGTAATCATCCTTCCACTTGCCCCAGGACGTGCCCCGACGCCCGTGCTGCCCCACGCAGCTCTGCAGTCGGGATGGCGCGGGGCTGGGCTCTGGGGGCGCCCAGGGCCACACGGCAGGTGCCGCTCCCACCGCGAAGCGCGTGTGAGGACGGAGGGGAGGCAGGCACCTGCAGCTGCTTGCACCTTACGACTGGGCATGAAATCTGAAAATTAATACTTGCAAGCGGCCCTGGTACTCCTAGTCGTGTATACGCTGCGGGGTGTGGGGGCCGCAATGCCGGTGTCCCGTTGCCTGGGGTCAGCAGCACCTCTCGGGGCAGACGCGAGCTGCAGCGTCTTCCTCGGGTGACTGCTCGTCCCCCTACAAATACGGTTTCCCAACAAGGTACCCGTTTCTCATCAAACAGTCCTGCCTGGGTGCACTGTGTTTTCCCTTTTTATTTTTAATCACGATTAATCTCCCAGCTGCTTAGTTACATAATAATATCCTGAGTGTTTAAACACAGGCCCGTGGATTAAATTTCCCCGAGAGCTGTTTAAAACCACAGGATCTGTGATGGGGGCCGCAAAGATTTTTTTTTTTTTTTTTTTTTTTTTTTAGGAAGTCAAAGCTTTGAGAAGCTATCTCACTATCCCTTAATTTCTTGCTGCAGTGGTTTTACCCTATGTTGATCTCCTAAGGTGACAGACAAGTTGAGAAAGTTGTCAGTCAACATAAAGATGCTTCCTCCATTTCTTTGTAAGTTACTGCACGTGGTTGTCACAGATCTGTTTGGGTTTTGGTTTGGAGGAATGAATGTATCACACACTCTTTCCTGGGACAGATTTGGGTTTTGTTTTAATTAATGTGCCCTTTCTTTCTTTCTTTCTTTCTTTCTTTCTTTCTTTCTTTCTTTCTTTCTTTCTTTTTAAACACAAGTAATGTGCATGTGCTCCTTGCAGAAATATCGGGAAAAATAAATAGAAAAGCGTGTAAAAGGAAAATATTTTAAAAATCAACTCTAATTTTACTAGGTAAGGGATGACCACCATTACCATTTTCCAGTTTTTTCCTCGGCATACAAAACAGACAAAATTGATATATCCCACATGCTGTTTTTTTCAGTCTGCATTTTACCTTAGTAATACGATGTAAAAAGATCCTAGAGAAATATGCTTGATTCTTATTCTATAGAGTGTTGATTTAGTAGGAATATGTTCTCTCTCTTATTTTGCAATTATGATCTCAATTGCATCTAAGGCCTTCAGCCTTACCAGACGAACCTTCCCTTGAATGACCAAATAAAAGCGGTATAGACCACCCCCCATGGGATGCCCGGTGAAAAGCCAGCATCATAACCTTCCCCGATATCTATAGGATCTCCAGGGTAGAATGAAAACACAGGACTTAATATTTCTGTCCCTTCTCCATGCCGCCTCATTTGCCTGTCTCTTTTCATGGATGGATGTGAACACCTTGTCATGTATTTGAAAGCCACCTGTTTATCCTTTAATTCTTTATATTCTTTGCCCACTGGAAGATTATAAAAAAAAAACACGTTTCTCTCACAATTTCTTTTCATGTTTTGTGTTTTGATTTTCTTTTACATGTGAACCCACATGAAACGGACGTGAAGCAGGATGTGAAGCACGGATCCACAGATGGTTGCCCACGGAAACTGGTGCCATCGGCCACGTTAAGCACACACTCAATTCCCAACTTGAATGTGAAAAGGGTACTTTTTAAAAAGATTTTATTTATTCATGTGACAGAGAGAGAGAGAGAGAGAGAGAGAGAGAGAGAGAGAGAGAGAAGGCATGAGTGTGGGAGCAGAGGGAGAGGGAGACGCAGAGCCTGATGCAGGACTCGATCCCAGGACCCTGGGATCAATCACGACCTGAGCCAGAGGCAGACGTCTGCCTGACTGAGCCTCCCAGGGGCCCTGAAGGGTATTTTAAATAAATTAGAGGAGGTCACTCCTTCCAACTCCCCCTTTGTTACAAGCACAACAACACTCTCTGAGTCCTGGGCGGTGACTGTCCGCGTCTTACATGCTTCTAAGGCATCTTGACCTTTTTGTTTGCTTTCCCTCTTGGTTCTGGGCAGGCACAAAAGAAAACAGGGTTTTCATTTGGTTTCCTGCCGCGTTAGGTGGGACGCGAGCCGTCCTAGGAGCAGCGGCGGGGTGCAGGGCGCCACCCCGGAAGGGACGCATGCCCATCATTTAGCTCCATCTAAACCAGTATTCATTTAAATGAGATGTCACGATTCACTTAGTGTGGATGGAGCCGGTGCCAGGAGGACCGCCTTCCCCACTGGAGCCACCGCCGTCTCCTGTGTCCATTCACTGTTCCGGGAGGAGATGCCGGTGGGACCTGTTCTTCCCGGGCCGGGCCGGCGCCTGTGTGCAGCTGCTCAGCTCACCCCTTCACTAGTCCTGGGGGGCAAGTGCTTGTTCCTTGCCATGAGCGGGGCCGAGAGGGGGAGAGGGGGCGAGCAGTAGGCCAAATTGGTGCTGTGCTGCCCGAGCGGGCGTCGGAGGCACAATGACGCCGTGGGGGCCTCCGGTGTCAGGGCGCCCCTGACCCACCCAGCGGGGTCGGGGCGGGAACTGAGGCCCAGGACAGACACCACGTGGCTCCCACCAGAGGCAGCGGCACCTGGGCACCTGCGCTGGGCCTGCTCCTGGAGGGTCCCCAGGAGACGCACTTGGAGGGATGGAGAAGCAGGAGAAGAGAGGAAACGGGGCAGGCGTGGCTCTGAGGGATGACTGCTTCGTGGGAGGGCCACTGCCCGTCCTGGCCACCAGCACGCAGCAGCCCGGGCCCCGCCGGCTCCTCAGCGGCCCCCAACGCCCACGCGGGGACCGACACGTTGTTTTCCAGGGCCAAGGGCATCTCCTCATCACTGGTGACTTTTCTCCCACAATTAAGTGGAAACAGTTCATTCGGCTCTTCCTCTGTCCGATCTCTCTTTGTTCACGAAGACAAAGGAGAAGGGTCCTTGTGTGTGTCTTGATTTTTCAATTTTTAAAAAATATTTTACTTATTTATTCATGAGACACACAGAGGCAGAGGGAGACAGACCGAGGCAGAGGGAGAAACAGTTCCCTGCGGGCAGCCCGATGCGGGACTCGATCCCGGGACCCCAGGGTCACGCCCTGGTTGAAGGCAGAGGCTCAACCACTGAGCCCCCCAGTGGCTCAACCACTGAGCCTTAAGTGTTTCAATCTTGATGCCAACTGCCCAGATGGGAGTTTATTTTTTCCAGGGACATTTCTGGGATGTAACTCATTTGATATATAGTCGTAACTTAAATCACTAATCGGATCGACGTGACACGTCCTGTTTGGAGTCTTGTCTTCCGTGAACCAAGGAAACCACACGGGGGAGCAGGGAACGCACTTCTATGTTAACTGTGACCCCCTCCAGGGGACCCCTGGGTGGCTCTGCTGTTTAGCGCCACCTTCAGCCCAGGGCGTGATCCTGGAGTCCCAGGATCGAGTCCCACGTCGGGCTCCCTGCATGGAGCCTGCTTCTCCCTCTGCCTGTGTCTCTGCCTCTCTCACTGTCTGTTTATCACAAATAAATAAATAAATCTTAAAAAAAAGTGTGACCCCCCCCTCCCCGGGACAGGCCTCGTCATTCTCCCCAGCAGACAACAGCGATCTCTTGTGCTACGTGGTCACTACTTCATGCACATCACAGTACGCGGGTGGTTCCAACTCCTTGTTCTCTACACCTGGAATGCATTGCCCAGGGAGATTTGTTAAAAAAAAAAAAAAAAGATGAATTAGTCCCTCAGCAACTGGATGCTGTGTTAGGGGCTGGGGAAGCACAGATATCTGTGATGCCACAGCACCCCTTGTCCTGCCCACAGCTTGGTTTTCATGAGCCTTCTAGTAAATTCCTCCCTTTCGCCTATGCAAGTTTGAGTTGAATTTCCATCACTCATAGCCACGGTGGTCCTGGCCACGGAGGGGCTGAGAGCGTGAATGAAGGAATGAGATGTACGTGCCACGTCCCTGGCCGAGGAAAAGGCCCAACCACCAGCTGGCGGCTGTGTGACCCCGGTGATCCAGTTTGTGCTCACGAGTGTGCATGCCCGGAGAAGGCACACGACCAACTCCCGTCACAGCCACTGTACAGGTGCTCTAGGTAACACACGCGATTGCCCATGGAGGTAGGACATACAAGGGGCGCCCACATGGCGCCGTCAGGTGGGCGACCAGCTCTTCATTTTGGCTCAGGTCATGATCTCGGGGCTCGGCGGGGGGCTCCTCGCTGAGCCTGGAGCCTGCTTGAGGTAGTCTCTCTCTCCCTCTGCGTCTCCCCCCCCCCCCGCCCCATTCTCTCATGCTGTCTCTGGCATAAATGCACGAATGAGGGAGTGAATGAACGAAGGAACTAGAACGTGCATAGTATTAGTTAGGAAAGAGCATTCAGGCTGAAAGAGGGGAGCTTCCAGGAAAGCAATATTTTGGCCAGTCTTTTATGAAAACACCTGTGAATGTGACAACGTCTCTCTAAGTCCAGATAGACAATTTTGGTTTGCTTAAAGCATGTGCTCCCCTGTCTTGGGTTGCTGCACCCATCTTCGGGAAGGGAGGAAAGGAGTTACCCGTCGTGGCAGATGAGATGCAGTCAACATCAACGGGTAATGAAAGTGAGATAAAATGTAAATCTTCGCTTTTGATAAATTAGCTCCAATATAAACCCCATTGTTATTCCTAAATATTCAAAGGGCCAAGAGAGTCTTTTTTTAAATTGTGAAATTCACATACAACCCTATCTTGGCATATGTCCCACGAACAAGTTGAAAAGACTGTTTTCCGCTGTTTTGGGGGCGGAGTGTTCTCTAAAAGTCAATTAAATCCCGATCCTCGATGATGTTCTCCGTCCTCGCTGACTCGTTGTCCAGCTGCTCTCTCAACTGTAGCGAGAGGGATGTAGGATCCTCCAGCCCTGATCGTGGATTTGTCCCCTGATCCTTTTCACTCTAGCACTTTTTGCTTCACATATTTTGTGTCTCATTGTTTGGTGCTTCATCGTATTTAAGGTTGCCGTGTCTCCTTGGTAGATTAACCCTTTTGTCATCACACAATATGCCTTTGTGAGTAAATTTCTTCACTGTGAAGTGTACTTTATTGATATTAGTATAGCCACTTCCGCTTGCTTTTGACTCATGTCTGCATGATATGTCTTTTTCTATCTTTTTACCTTCAACTTAACTATACAGGAGTTTCCTGTAGACAGCATTCAGTTGGGTTACATTTTCTAGTTCATTCTGCCCATCTCTGTCTTTCTATTGATGGAGTTAGGTCATTTGCATTTTGAATGATTTTTATTTATTTATTGAGGTATAATTGACATACAGTGTTCTCTTACTTCCGGGTGCACAACATCGTGATTTGACAGTTCTGTGTGTTATGCTACGCTCGGCCTAATGATATAGTCACCGCCTGTCACCACGCAATGTTATTGCATTTATTATTGACTATTCCCTATGCTCGACTTTTCATCCCTGTGACTTATTTTATAAATGGAAGTTTGTAACTCTTTTTTTTAAGATTTTATTTATTTACTTGTGAGAGACACAGAGAGAGAGAGAGAGAGGCAGAGACACAGGCAGAGGGAGAAGCAGGCTCCATGCAGGGAGCCCGACGTGGGACTCGATCTCGGGTCTCCAGGATCACGCCCTGGGCCGAAGGCGGCGCTAAACCGCTGAGCCACCCAGGCTGCCCAAGTCTGTAACTCTTAATCCCCTTCACCTATTTCCCCAACCAGGTTCCAACTCCTCTCCACTAAAAACTATTTTGTTCTCTGTATTTCTGATTCTGTTTCTGTTTTATTTTTTAGATTCCACATATAAGTGAAATTATATTGTATTTGTCTTTCTCTGACTTAATTTACTTAGCTTCTTACTTTCTCGGTTCACTCATATTGTTGCATATGGCAAGATCTTATTCTTCTTATGGCCAAGTAATACTCCATCGATGACTATACCACGTCTTCTAATCCATTCATCTATTTCTAAATATTTGGATTGCTTCCATATCCTCGCTATTATAAATAATGCTGCGATAAACATTGGGGTGCATGTATCATTTTGAATTAGTGTTTTGTTTTCCTTGGGTAAATACCCAGTAGGAGAATTACTAGATTGTATAGTATCATATTTTCAATTTTTTGAGGAATCTCTGCGCTGTTTTCCACACAGGCTGCACCAATTTGCATTCCCACCCACAGTGTACAAGGGCTCCCATTTCTCCACATCCTGACCAATGCTTGATTCTAGCCCGTTCTGACAAATATAAGGTGGTATGTCATGATTTTTGATTAGATCATTTACATTTAATATAATTATTGATATTAGGACTTAAAACCTGCCATATTATTTTTTGTTTTCTGTTTGTTCTATTGCTTATTCTTCTGTTTATTTTTCTTATTTTTTTGTGGATTACTTGAACAATTTTTGGAGTTCTATTTTTATTTATCTATAGATGGCTTTTTTAACTTTAATTTTCATTTTACAATTACATCATTCTGTACATTCTTCTAGAACTACAGTGTTTGGGGCGTATCTCTTTGTAGCTTTTTAAATGGTTGCTCCAGCTATTACTTTATATATGCATAATTTATTACAGCCTAATGGTATCCATTTTGTCAGTTCAAGTCAAGTATAGAACACTCAAATCCCTTTACATCCTTTTGCCTTCCCCTGCTTATAAATTCTTAAATATTTTCTCTATATACCTACATACATTTTTTTTAAAGTAGCCTCTATGCCCAGTGTGGAGCCCAACGTGGGGCTTGAACTCACAACCCTGAGATCAAGACCTGAGATCAAGAGTTGGACACAACTGGCCGAGTCACCCAGACACCCCTCCTCTTTGTACATTTACAGGCACAACAGTCAGTGATATAATTTTTGCTTAAACCATCAAATATAATTCAGAAGCTTAAGAGGAGTAAGAAATATATTTACTTTTAACTTTTTCTGTTGTTCTTTCTTTTTGATATTCTAGGATTCTTTTCTTTTTCATTTCCTTTTCTGTTTAGAGGACTTCTTTTAGCCATTCTCTTAAGGTAAGTCTGCTGATGACAAATTCATTTAGTTTTTCTTCAGTTGATAATGTCTTGATTTTCTCTTCATTCTTGAAGGATATTTTCACTGGATACAAAATTCTGGATTGTCAGTTTTTTCATTTCAGCACTTGCAAAATGCATCATTTTCTTCTGGCCTCCATGGTTCCCTACAGGAAATCTGCTATCATTCAAGTTATTTTTGTTCTATGTGTAAGGTATGATTTCTCTCTGACTGCTTTCAAAATTTTTTCTCTTAGTTTTTTTTTTTAATAAGCTCTAAATTTTATTATTCTACTCAGGCATAAAATTACACTTAAATATAAGAACAAACACTATGTTCCATTTTGAAAAATTAGACTTGGCATGCATCTCTTTGGTTTATCCTGTTTGTGATTCACTCACATCTTGAGTCTGTAGGTTTATGTCTTTTGCCAAATCTGGGAAGTTTTCAGCCATTATTTCTACAACTATTTTTTTCAGCTTTGCTCCCTTTCTTCTTTTCTACTGGGATTTGAATGACATGACTGTTAGATTTTTGGTTATGGGCCCACAGGTTTCTGAACCTCTGCCGGTTTTCTTTCTCTTTATTCTAGTCTATTTTCTCTTTATTATTCGGACTGGGCAATTTCTACTGCTGTCTATTCCAGTTCACAGATTTCATTTTTCTCTGGCCCCTGCTCCCTGCTAGGGAGTCCATCCAGTGAATCGACTTTAATTATTGTATTTTTTAGTTCTGTTTCCATTTGGTTCTTCTTCTTACTTTCTATTTCTGTACTGAGACCATATTTCCTTACTTGAACTTTCAATTTTTTCATGTTTCCCTCCCATGGCATTTGTAATAGCTTTTTTGAAGCATTTTTGGATGGCTCCTTTAGAACCTTAGTCAGATGGTTCTAGCATCTGCCACTTTAGTGTTGGCATCTATTGATCATCTTTCTTCTTTTGAGATTTTTCTAATATTTGGCATATGAGTGATTTTCAGTTAAAAACTGGGCATTTTGGATATTGTGTTGTGAGACTCTGATCTTATGTACACCTGTTTTAACTGGCTTTTTTTTAAAAGTGATGATAATACTGTTTATTTATTTATTTATTTATTTAAATGATAAATTTATTTTTTATTGGTGTTCAATTTGCCAACATACAGAATAACACTCAGTGCTCATCCCGTCCAGTGCCCCCCCTTAGTGCCCATCACCCACTCACCCCCACCCCCTGCCATCCTCCCCTTCCACCAACCCTAGTTCGTTTCCCAGAGTTAGGAGTCTTCATGTTCTGTCTCCCTTTCTGATATTTCCTACCCATTTCTTCTCCCTTCCCCTCTATTCCCTTTCACTATTATTTATATTCCCCAAATGAATGAGACCATATAATGTTTGTCCTTCTCCGATTGACTTACTTCACTCGGCATCATACCCTCCAGTTCCATCCACGTTGAAGCAAATGGTGGGTATTTGTCGTTTCTAATGGCTGAGTAATATTCCATTGTATACATAAACCACATCTTCTTTATCCATTCATCTTTCGATGGACACCGAGGCTCCTTCCACAGTTTGGCTATTGTGGACATTGCTGCTAGAAACATCGGGGTACAGGTGTCCCAGAGTTTCATTGCATCTGTATCTTTGGGGTAAATCCCCAGCAGTGCAATTGCTGGGTAGTAGGGCAGGTCTATTTTTAACTCTTTGAGGATCCTCCACTCAGTTTTCCAGAGTGGCTGCACCAGTTCACATTCCCACCAACAGTGTAAGAGGGTTCCCTTTTCAGGGAAAATTGGACATCCACATGCAGAAGAATGAAACTAGACCACTCTCTTGCATCAGACACAAAGATAAACTCAAAATGGATGAAAGATCTAAATGTGAGACAAGATTCCATCAAAATCCTGGAGAACACAGGCAACACCCTTTTTGAACTAGGCCACAGTAAGTTCTTGCAAGATACATCCACGAAGGCAAAAGAAACAAAAGCAAAAATGAACTATTGTGACTTCATCAAGATAAGAAGCTTTTGCACAGCAAAGGATACAGTCAACAAAACTCAAAGACAACCTACAGATGGGAGAAGATAGTTGTAGATGACGTATCAGATAAAGGGCTAGTTTCCAAGATCTATAAAGAACTTATTAAACTCAACAGCAAAGAAACCAACAATTGAATCATGAAATGGGCAAAAGGCATGAACAGAAATCTCACAGAGGAAGACACAGACATGGCCAACATGCACATGAGAACATGCTCCGCATCCCTTGCCATCAGGGAAATACAAATCAAAACCACAATGAGATACCACCTTAACTGGCTTTTCTGATGTCAATCTGGCAGGGGAAGGGAGGAGCACTGCCTTGTGACTGCTGGGTGGGGGAGGGCGCGGGTGAGGGGGCAAGAGGCCACGTTTGCCACTTGACCTCTGTTCACACTGGATAGGGGAGGGGCTCCCAGTTACTGCTGGGCAGGGGTGGGAGTTCTAGATCCCACTGGGCATCCACTAATCCGTACCACCCTGGCTGGGAGTTCATGTCACTGCTGACGCCGCAGAGTTGGCTTCATTACCTCTGGGCAGTGGAGAGAGGCCTCCTTTGACACCACGCTGGGGGTGGCGGTGGGAGGGGCACCTCGTTACTGCTGTCTGTGGGTGGACTTCACATTCCCCGTGTGCTCTCCGCTGACACTGCGGAGGCTGGGGCCTTGTTACTGTCACGTGGGGATAAAAGTCCCAGCTCTGTATGGCCTGCTCTGATCCCCTCAGTGTGCGTGTGTGTGCATGTGTGTGTGCGTGTGCACGTGCATGTGCGTGTGTGCAGTTGGAGCCCTCTGGTAGAGCCTGGTGAAGCAGGAAGTCTCCTGCTCCCCGCTTTCCTGCTTTGGGTGGGAGCGGGGCCACTGTTTCTCCTGTGTTTTTGTCTTGTTTTAGGCAGGACAGGGGCACAGGGAGAGGGAAAGAGGATCTTGGGTGGGCTGCAGGGCCAGCACGGAGCCCGACGCAGGGCTTGCTCCCCCTGAGGTCATGACCTGCTATGAAATCAGGAGTCTGAGCCCGGGGGCGCCCCTGTCCTGTGCTTTGTAGCTGGAGTGAGTGCTCACAGTCTTAAAAGTGTTTAGTCTTGTTAGGCTGCTCCTTTCCTGGACTTTTGGTTACAGAGAACAGGCTTTCATTGGGGATTTTTAAAAATTTGCTCCCGTTGGCATCTGTAGGTTGGCAGCTCCTGCAGCTCTAAGTCTGGTACGTGGAAGCTCAGGGAAAACCCCGGCGACTCAGCACCAGGTTGCACCCTGGATCCCACGGTCTCTAGCCTTTGCCCCACGTCCTATATGTGGTGTCCGGGGTGCTGAGCTGTACTTAGTGGGAGCAAGACGAAAAGGCGCATCGGACCCCATCTTCCTGGAAGCAGAAGCCAAGATATAATTTTAAAATAGTAGCTGGCTTCACGGTTTTGGAATTGTACAGAGGCCTTGTCCCGCCATGTGGGAACCTCCGACAAGCGCAGTGGCTGGCGCGGGGCAGGAGCTTGCGGTGCTCCGTGACCGAGTCCCCACTTTACCGATGAGAAAACAGGGAATTAAGGCCTCTCGGCCAGCACCGCGGCGAGGAATGGGAGGAACGGGGACCTGAATGAGGGCTTTCTGCTCCCAAAGCCCGGGCTCTCCGAAGCATCACGGGGCCACTTGTGAAACTCAAGGCCCCTTTTGTTCCCTTAGGACAAAGGACAAGTGAGAGGGGCCTCCACTTGAGACAGCAACAAAGTGACAACGGACACTTCACTGAATCAACAGTGGCCTTGCCCCTGCAAGTAGACGTCCCACGCTGTCATCCTTCCTTCCATTCACCCCCAAACTTCCAGCCCCGCGTCCCGTTACTCCGGCCGCCCGGGCACACAGGCCCCACCGCCCTTCCCTCCTGCAGCTGCCCTCCTTTCAGCCTCAAGACCAAGCGCAACAGCATCTTCCTGGCCCTCACCCTAATGCTGTTCCCAGACTGCACCCCCAGTCTTGGCTTCCGCGGTCCCCATCCTGTGGCCTGCCATCGGCCCCTCCTTCGGTCCCATCCTTTGAATGGCAGTGGCATCCTCATATCGCTCCTCCAAGTCCACGGCCTCACCAGGCTGGCAACACTCATCCGCCCATTCGTTCGTGCCATGTTCGGGCCCCTGCTGCGTACCAGGTGCTGGACCAGGCACTGGACCTGAGCTGGCAACAGGGCAGACCAGGGGGCTGCTCTCCTGGGACTTCTGGGCAGAGGACACACAGAGCAACAGCCACAAGTCACTTAGCCACGGAGCCATGTGACACGTCGACAACACTCATCAACTTGCAAACTGTCGTGTGCATGAGCTCAGTGGGGTATCAGATTCTAAACTTACTGAGGATAAGGACCGTGTTTCTGTAAGACTAATGCTAGCACCTTATAGTTATTTGTATCATGGCTCGCTTGTTTTAAAAAAAATTATTTATTTATTCATGAGAGACACAGAGAGAGAGGCAGAGACACAGGCAGAGGGAGAAGCAGGCTCCCTGTGAGGAGCCTGATGTGGGACTCGATCCTGGGACCCTGGGGTCACAGCCTGAGCCAAAGGCAGATGCTCAACCCCTGAGCCACCCAGGTGCCCTGAGAAGGACCCTTTTATTATTATTATTATTATTATTATTATTATTATTATTATTATTTTAAGAAACGCTGCATATAGAGCAAGACTATGGCTCTGGGAAGAGGCAGCTTGGATTTCCGAGCCAGCTCCTTCACTTCCTAGTGTTTGACCCTTAGCAGTTTACTGAGCCTCTTGGTGCCTCTACTTTTGCATCCACAGCATGGGGGGATGGTAGTGCCTGCTGCCCAGAGCTGTCGGGAAGGTGGAGCGAGTCAGTCCCTGCAAGTGCCCAGAGTACCTGCACCTGGTAAGTGCTGCGTGTGGCTTTGCTCCCTCCTAGCCACGTGCGTGCCTACCTCCCGTCCAGAGAAAACCTGGGTCACGGTGTTTCATCTGTTGGAATCTTACTGACATTAAGGCTTGAACCTTGGAGTTTGACATCTCGGATGCTTTAATGATTTCAGGTTACCAAAGGAATAACTTTAAGAGAGGAAATATATTTTTATCTCTTTCAGCTTCAGTGAATGAGCTTCTAAAAATAAGTGTTGAGTTTCTTCTCACTTTAGATTATGGGGAAAAAAAAAGATATATGTCTATACACACACACACACATATATATAAACAAAAGAAAAAGCACATAAAAATCCATGGATTCAGAAGCTATATTTAAAATAAATGGGCCAGATGGCAGGTAATTAATCTGCACTCAAACTGTTCATGTCACACATAAAGACGAAAATGTATCAACAACCAGAAGCTGGGCAGAGAACTTCTGGCGTCGCAGTTCGCTTCCAAAGCACTTTGCTGTGTGATTCACCCACAGTGAAAAACAGAAAAAGCCCCTCGCACGCTTCTCCTTTTCTCAGGTTTGTGATTTGGAAGCACATCTCCCGTGATTTCTTCCCCCTCCAATCACTTTCCCTATGTTGTCTAAGTCAGAGGAAGAGAATAATTTTAGAAACAATAAAGCAGTAAAAAAAAAAAAAAAAAGAATTTCTATTACAGGGAAACAGGATTGGTGATAATCCAGATCACTTAGCAGAGGAATTTCTGTGCCCAGGAAAACCAACTCGCTCTGCATTGTTGACCCCTGGGCTTATTTGAACGTCAAAGGCAGACTTCAGCAGCACAGCGCCCCATTATACGCCAGCACCCAGCCTCCACACCCGCAGGCCCCCAGCCTCCACCCCCGCAGGCCCCCAGCTTCCCTCGCAGGGCACCAGCCTCCACACCAGCAGGCCTCCAGCCTCCCTTGAAGGGCACCAGCCTCTACACCCGCAGGCCCCCAGCCTCCCTTGCAGGGCACCAGCCTCCACACCTGCAGGGCCCCCAGCCTCCCCCGCAGGGTTGTCCCTGGGGGACCTGAGAGGCTGGCAGGGGCCTCCCGGCCTTGCGGGTTCTCTGGGGACCTCCAGGCAGGGCCGAGGTCCTGCATCCCATTCAGGGGCACAGGGTGGCCCGGCTCCCGGCGGCCAAGCAGCCCCCGCCGAACTGCTGTAGAAATGAGCTGGATGGTGGTATAGACGTGTCCCCACGGCCCCGGTGGCAGCGCAGGGCAATGGGGGGTAAGGGGGGACAGAGGGGGGGCTGGGAGGAGCTCCCCTCCTAGGGACGCAGCCAAGCCCACACAGTCCGGCTTTGGGCTCAGCCCTGCAATGGGCCTTGTGGCCGCGTCAGCCCCCGGGGCCCACCCACCCCGCCCCTCCTCTCCCCTCTCCTCCCCCCGCCCCCTGCTCCCCTGGCTGGCAGCCCCGACCCCTCTGTGCCCTGCGAGCCTCGCTGCCGCCCGGGCCCCCGCTGCGGCTGCACCTCATACCAGGCCGCGGGGGTGGGGGCGCTGACCTGTGACCTGCCGGTGCCCCAGCCCACAGGGCACCTGTTAGGGCTCTGTGGCCCTGCCCCACATTTCCTTGGGGAGGGAGGCCTCGATGATGGGCCCGGCCTCTTTCCAGAACTT
Source organism: Nyctereutes procyonoides (assembly GCF_905146905.1). Classification (NCBI taxonomy): domain Eukaryota; kingdom Metazoa; phylum Chordata; class Mammalia; order Carnivora; family Canidae; genus Nyctereutes; species Nyctereutes procyonoides. Next base: position 10,749,516 of record NW_026575137.1, read on the forward strand.
TCCAGGGCAAAGAAGGACGTGCTGCTCCTGTCTCTGCAGGTGACCACGCGGGCTTGGGGCGCCCAGCCGGGCTGCGCATCTGCCCCGGGCGCACCCACCGCTCAGGCCCGAGGGCAGGACGGAGTCCCTTGGGGAAGGCCAGGCCCGGGGGGACCCCCAGTCCCCCCACAGGCGCCAAGAGGCCGTGCACAGCTGGAGGACGATGGGGGGGCCCTGTGTGCCCCGCGAGGCCCCGAGGTCGGGGAGACGGAGCATCCCGGGAGCAGGAGACGCTCAGCGGCCTATCACCCATCCTCTCTGCGCTCTAATTTGAATTTTGGCTCAAATTCTTTTTTTTTCTTTTTTAAAAATGCAAATATGAACCTGATTCCATACGAATAGTATAGCACTCAGGTTTTAAGGCATAATAATGGTATTGTGCTTCTGGTTTTTTATTTATATATATATATATATATATATATATATATATATTTCAAGACTTTATTTATTTATTCATGAGAGACACACAGAGAGAGGCAGAGACCCAGGAAGAGGGAGAAGCAGGCTCCCTGTGGGGAGCCCGATGCAGGGCTCGATCCCAGGACCCCGGGGTCACGGCCTGGGCCCACGGCAGGTGCTCCACCGCTGAGCCCCCCCAGGTGGCCTATGGACTTCTCTCTCACGGTGGCTCAGACTCACCTCTTCCTCTCCACCTCACGCCATCCTCCGTCCAGGCCCAGCTGTGGATCCCGTCCTGCGCCCTGCGTGCACTTGCTTCCCCACGAGTCCCCCGCCCTTACCGCCATCCTCCCAGCCACCACCCGCCCTGGGCACCAGAGAGTGCCGCTAGATCAAGAGCCTCAGACCCAGCCTGAAGCCAAAAAAGGGGGAATCATGACGTAGGCGTTGCAAACCCCCAATACCGACCCCGAAAATCTCAAAGGAGTCTCAGTCAATGGAACTTGCGGTGATATTTTTCAGGCAGCCCACAAATAGGGCTCTGCACCCCAAATCCAGTCTAACCCGTAGAACATTATTTCTCCGTACATCCCTCACCTGTCGGTGGGTCCCCACCACCCCGGACCTGGGTGACCAACGAGCAGAACCCAAGGGCACAGGGAAGCCCAGCCGACAGAGGCGGGACGCGCCGGAGATGCCTGCTAACGTCTCTAAGGTGCTCTGCGCAGAGCAGGGACACATCAGATTTTCTGAACCAAGGACAGAAGATGTGACAAATCCCTTTCAGATTTGTTCATTCACTCATAGGAAGTTTGTACAGAAGTGTCCAAAAAGTCATACTTAGGTGTACACTTAGAAATCATCTTTATTGAGGCATCCCTGGGGGGCTCAGCAGTTGAGCATCCGCCTTTGGCCCAGGGTGGGACCCCAGGGTCCCGGGATCGAGCCCCACGTGGGGCTCCCGGCATGGAGCCTGCTTCTCCCTCTGCCTGTATCTCTGCCTCTTTCTGTGTCTCCCATGAGTACACAAATCTTGTAAAAAAATCATTTTTATTGAGGAAAAATTACATTAAATGACCTCAGAACCATTCAGGAAAATTTGGACTATGAGGTCACCAGGAACAGACAGCCTCAAAATGCTTGTGAATAAAAATGACTTCTTTGAGGCTCCCCCTCCCCCAGACATGTATTTATGATTTCATTAGCCTAGATCAACACCCCCTTTTATGAGGAGGGGTTTTCTCCTTCCCAGGTCATCTCTTAGGGCAAGGGTGGGTAAGCCAATCCCGGTGTTTCCCTAGAGTTTTCTAGTTGGTTCTGGTGAGAAAGGGTCCTCTTTCCTCTTTGGGGGAAATCAAGGGTGTCCACATTCTGGGTGTGAGTCTTGCGTAGCCCCCCAGCCTGACCTGAACGAAGGAAGCCAACAAAAGGGAGATTTGGTGCCGGGCATGACCGAGGCCCGCTGCCCCCCCACCCCCCATGGCCTGGGACAGCCTTTAGCCCAACTAGCCCGAGGGGTTATCAGTGACCAGAGAGGATCTTTGACAAACACAGATGAGCAGCGGCGAGAGCGGGGCCAGGCGGGCGGACGAGATCGAAACGTTCCCGGGGCCAGCGGAACCACCCGGACGCCTCACAAGCTTCAACCAGGGACAGGGACTCACGCCTCCTAGAAAATGACCTGCTTCTGTCACAAAAGGAGTCGATTTTAAAATGAGGACCCTCCCCCCCAAAAAAATAAAAAATAAAATAAAATGAGGCCCCAATAACGAACTTCCTACCTAATGTCACATCAAGAGAAAAATTGAACAGAGGTAGGTTCCCGCCCCCCACCCCCCCAACCCAATTCACAATTTTCTCGAATTCTTTTTTTTTTTTAAAGCTTTTTTTTTTAAATTTTTATTCATTTATGATAGTCACAGAGAGAGAGAGAGAGAGAGGCGCAGAGACATAGGCAGAGGGAGAAGCAGGCTCCATGCACCGGGAGCCCGATATGGGATTCGATCCTGGGTCTCCAGGATCGCGCCCTGGGCCAAAGGCAGGCGCCAAACCGCTGCGCCACCCAGGGATCCCATTTTCTCGAATTCTTAATAAAAACTGCGTATCTCGGCAGAAGTTCTCCAAAGCTGGGTTTCCCACTGCCGCTCCAGCGCCACATCCCCCAAGTTCCTCGCCGGCTCCTGATGCCTGGGCAGCTGTGTCACCTGCAGGGTCATCTGCCAGCGCCTCCGCAGGCGCCCGGGACTTCCAGAGCCGGCTGGACTCGCAGCTCCGTTCGGCGCCGCTCAGCCTGGCGTGGCCTCCACGGGCCTTGGGGGGCTGCTGGGGCCCGGGGCCCTGGCACACCAGCCCCGATGCCTCCAGGCTGCAGAGGCCATCGGGGAGCAGAGAGTTGCAAGCACTGTGGCAGGGGGTGGGGGGCGCACCCAGCTGGGGGAGGGGAGGGAGGCTGCCCGGCCGGCTCCCAGGGGAGTTACTCTGGGCGCGAAGCTCCTGGGGGTCTGAGGTCAAGGGCCTGCCCCTTGGAAGGGGCCCAGGGCCGCCTTCTGGCTGCATGTTCACCTTCCCGCTTGGGGCGCAGGTGCCCAGGGGGCCAGGGCGGTGGCAGGTGCACCCCGACGGGGATGAGCTCTGCAGAGTGGCCAGCGACCCAGCAGGGCGCCCGCAGGGGTGGGGGCCCCCAGCTTCCAGGGCAAAGAGCCCCTCCAGCCCCGGCCAGTCGGAGGAAGGGGAGGGCGGCCTGCGAGGGGCCGGGAGCCCCGAGGCTGGCTCTGCTGCCGCTGTCACCCACCGGCTCCGCACCCCGGGCAGGACGGGGCGGACGCGGCTGCGGGTCCATGCGGCTTGTCCGTCTGAGCCACACGGCGGTTGTCGCGTCCTTGCAGATGCAGCCCCTTGGGGAGCCGGCTCGGCAGTGGGGAGGTGGCCCAGCCGGGTGGGTGCTGCCCTCCCTCGCCCCCCCGCAGCCCTCTGCATCTCCCCGGAGCACCGCTTCTCCCCGGCAATCTTCCTAGGTCTTCCTTTGTCCCTTTGTGTCCCAACGGTGACTATTTTGTTTTCATTTATTGGATAATTTGATTAATTTTGAGTCAATAGTCAATTGCAGATGGTAAGCCCTGGAAGGGGGCGGGGGCGGGGGACAAGTCCACTCCTGGACTCGTCCCTCCAGGACACCGCACAGAGCCGGGCCCCCAGGGTGCTGAGCACCCGCCCCGCCTGCAGGACAGGGAGGGGTGGAGCATGGACGGGAACCAGGCGGGCTGCTCAAAGTCCCACGTCCACCAAACACCGTGAGGGGCAAGCTGCGGGCCCTGCACTGGGGCAAGCACACGGGCGCACAAGGGCCTTGACCCCGGCCGCCCCCTGCCCCCCACGCTGGCCCTGCCCAGAGGGAGCACCTGGCGCCGTGGGGCCCAGCAGTTTGACCACGAGGATGCTCTAGGTCGAAGCCAGTCGGGGGACAAGTGGGGGGAACGTGGGAAGCAGCCGGCTGTGGGCGTCTGCCTCCCTGCCCTCGGAGGACACGGGTTCAAACCCCCTCCAAAAGCACCTCTAACCCTGGGTTTTGGTGACCTCGTCAGCCTTGGGAAGTACTGGTCGGCACGTCGTCGGGGCGCCGAGATTTGTCCGTGTCCCCGTGATTGGATTGGGGTCACAGGCTGCGGGAGGGAGACGGCCGAGGGCTCGTGGGCAGCACCGAGCACCGAGCATCCAGCACCGTTGGGGCTGGCCTGGGCCGCCTCGCCGAGGCCGTGTGTCGGGTCCCCACGGTGCAGCCACCGTCCCAACCCCACAGGGTCCCACGGACCTCGCTGCACAGACACAGTGGGACCCTGTGCATCTCCACGAATGATCTGGAATCCTCCTGCACAGGCGTTTGGTCTACCCACACTCTCTGCTCTTCTTATTTATTCAGTCTTTATGTCGCACGGAGGGCACAGACGCCCAGATATTTACTGGATACACAAGCTGTCGTTCAACAGCCCTTTCTTTACTTGGTTGATTTGTTCAAATCGCTCTGGCTTTGGCCCCGGGGCATCTTGGGGCTGCTCCCTGGGCCTCCCTTGTGTGTGCAGGTGTGTGCACGAGGCCTCTCCCTCCCTCCCTCCTTCCTCCCTTTTGGTTCTTTCTGGAACACATCCTTGCATTCTGGAACTGCAGGACGCTCCAGGCTCGCAATCTTTGGATCCAGTCCTGGAATTAGCCATTTTGCCAAAGAACCCAGGTTTCAATACTGGAGAACCGCGCTAGAGAGCCAGATCGGGGCACTCCGCGTGCTCACGGCCACCGCCGTGTTGGTTCTAGATCCCCTCCGCTGACAGAGCGAGGAAAAGTGTGTGTCTGAAGCCGTGTGTTTATGTTACATATGTATGAGTAAATAATTCTACAGGTCACCTTCTGTATCTTTATTTAAAAAACGTGAATTTTGGGAATCCCTGGGTGGCTCAGTGGTTTAGCGCCGCCTTCAGCTCAGGGCGTGATTCTGGAATCCCAGGATCGAGTCCCACGTCGGGCTCCCTGCATGGAGCCTGCTTCTCCCTCTGCCTGGGTCTCTGCCTCTCTCTCTGTGTCTCTCATGAATAAATAAATAAAATCTTTTTTTTTAAATTTTTATTTATTTATGATAGTCACAGACACACAGAGGAGAGAGAGAGAGAGAGAGAGAGAGAGAGAGGCAGAGACACAGGCAGAGGGAGAAGCAGGCTCCTGCACCGGGAGCCCGACGTGGGATTCAATCCCGGGTCTCCAGGATCGTGCCCGGGCCAAAGGCAGGCGCTAAACTGCTGCACCACCCAGGGATCCCAATAAATAAAATCTCTAAAAAAAAGTGAATTTTTAAGCTAAACATGAGTTCATACTACGTCTCCCAATCTAAGCCTAATGTGTCTTAACCGCCCACTGGGACTGAGGGAATCTGGCTCCCCCTACCCACCCTCGTTGATTTAATCACTGAATTCCGGGACGTATGTATGGTGGCTTCCGAGCTGCACGCCTGTGAGAAACCGCTACGTCAACTCGAGCACATGCTTATGTGCAGTTACTTTTGCCTTTAGCTTCACACAATCTAATCATCTCCAAAATTAATTAGGTCAGCAGGCCTTTTCTCCCACCCCCTGCAGTAGGTTGTTGCACACATTTTAGTGCACTTTGCTCATGTTCTACATTCCATCCTGGGGTATCCCCCACCCTCCAAAATGATGTGTTAAAAGTGTGCATACATCAAGGTTCGCTGTTCATGCTGAAAAGCTCTACAGGTTTTGACAAGCGGATGGCAGCCGGGGTTTGTCCGTGTCCGCATTTACCATTATAGTATCATGTGGAATAGATGACTCTGAATCAAATTTCAGACATCCCGTCATTTCATCAGTAAGTATTTAGCACATACCTCTAAAAGATAAAGATACTTAAAAAAAATACCACTACTACATCTTTAAAAAAATAATTTCTTAACATCCAGGCTGTGTTTAAAACTTTCTGACTCTCTGATAATTTTTTTTTAAAAAAGTGATAGTTTGTATAAATTAGGAAACAGAGAAATCCCAATATTAACCTTCATATGAACCTTCATATTGTTCTTGACGTCTTTAGTGTCTCCTTGACTGGAGTCCAACACCTGGCTACGGTTGGGTTGTGATTTGGCTAAAACCTACTCAAACTAGTCGACTCGTACTCACATCCCAGGAGGTGCCGTTCAACTTCTTAGGCTTGATACCGATTCAGCGGGCTTTCTAGGCAATTGTGCTCAAACACCAAGAGACTTTGGACGGCAAATTCCACAGTAGGTGAGATCTTCAAAAATCTAAAGCCCCCTCTCACATCCGACCCAGAAAAGGACGTTCCCTCCTGCACCCAAACAACATTTGGGTGCCTGTCATGGGAGTGGGCTTTTATAGCTGAACTTCCATAGAAATAGAACTTGCGAAGATACTGGGGAACAGAGGGCATATGTTTAGAGGCGGCCTTAATTTTATAGATCTTATTTAGTATGTAGGCTCAAGTTCCTGTGGTTTTGGCTTAGATCTACTAGATATCTCTCTATGAAAACTCCATTGCTTGGTCTTGAACCACACTTGATAAATGTGCAGTGACATCACAATACCATCTGACACCTAGCTCCTTCATGGTGTTTTGGTCAAAGACAGATTTCTGATGGCCCCTAATGACTGGGATCGGATTTGTAGCACAAGAGCCTATTGGTTGTCACCTGTAACTCGGACAGAGATCCACTACCTTGGTGAACTAATGCCGGCCTTCAGGATCATCCAGGGTCCGCTGGAGCCATCAAATTCCTTTAGGTTATGTGATTCTAAGAATGAGAAGAATTGGGTTTTGATCTGCGTTCAAAAACTGTCACCGCTCAAAAGGAATCTGGGGCTCTCTTTTCCCATGCCTTTTCTTTCCATTTCATACAAAAGGCCTGAAGAATGAGAAAAATCCTATGACCTTCGGCTCAGAGAGAGCTAGACACTCACTAAGGTGATGGAAAAGCTCCTCCAGGAGGTTCATAACGTCAGACAGGCAGTGCTAGAGAATAGAGCCCTCCAGATACCATAGAGGCCTGCCTCCCAGGGTGGAACACAGGTCATCTTAGAAGGATGTTGCAACTGCATTCCTATAGAGCCCTTCAGAATCTTAGACATTATTAAAAAGAGCTGAGAAACAGACGTGGAAATCAGAAGATGAGGTAATTTAGCTATGACCCCTGCGTCTGGTTCTACAGGCTCTACCGATCGGGGATGGAACCTGTTCTCCTGGTATAATTTTGAGTAAATCGGCTCCCGGTCTAGAGGCGGGCGACACACCCTGACGGCGATCTGTTCTGCTAGTGTTTGCCCCTGTTGCCCCATTCGCTCGGGACCTCTGGAGTCCAGATGCTGATGCGTAGCCACTGTCCTATCAGATAAGCTGTGGCTTATCTGCCCCCAGCAGGAATGAGAAGCTTCCTTTCATCTGACTAAAGGTTATGTTCTCTGACCCGCCTTTAGATCAGCCCAGACTGTGGTGAAGATCGCAGAGTGATGTCCTGGGGGCTGACATCATCTGCTCTCGGCCAAAATGGGACTGAAAGAGAAAAACCTGACTGAGACTGAAGAGTAAAAACCAGCTCAAACTGTGAAAGAAAAAAAAGCAGTGCTACCTTTAACCATCCTTGGGGGGGGGGGGGGGACAGACAGCAAGGCCAGCTGCAAAATTAACAGAAAATACTTTTTCTCTCAAGACTGTACAATGCCCTAACCCCCTCCTTCTGAGTGATGTGTGACTCCGTGAATGATGCCCCAGGCCGGCCTTGCCCTTTACCTTCCTCTCCGGGCACAGCCCCTTGCTCAGCGTCAAACAGCCTCAAGTCTTCCTGGGTCCCTGCTTCGCCTAAGCTGCCTGAGAAGCAGCAATCCTGGGGGAACCGGCCCCTTCCCACCACCCTCCTCCGAACCCTGGATTAGACGCTTCCCTCCTCTCTCCGGGCCTGCGGCGGTGCCCTCGCTCACCCCGATCGGGTCAGTCCATCCTCGGTCCAGCCAAGCGGTGGCTGTGGGTGCAGCCCGGGGCGGCGGGGGGGTAGGGGTGCGGCTCCTCTGGATGCGCAGGTGGCCCAGGAGGGGAGTTAGGGCCGGAGAAAACGTCTCATGCTTACACCTGCTGCCCCTTTCTCCTTTATGTAATGGTTGTTTGTGTTTTTCTTCTGTTTCTCGGTGCTTCTCACACATTTGTAGGATCCACATTTCTGCCATCCGGATCCTTCATCCCCGTATTTGTGCTCAGTGCTATTTTTCTCTCTTGGAGCAAGACACTCTGCGCCCTTCCACGGTTCCCCTAAAGTGCCCTGGGCCTTTTCCTCCTTCTGGTATTTGGCCGTGACAGCTGTTCCCTGCATTTTTCTGGCCGCTGCGGCAGTTCTCTGCCTCTGTCTCCTTCACGGATGCGGTTGCTTCTAAACTTCCAGGCAGCCCGGTATCTGCTTGCTGCTTAAGACCTTTCTGTGGCTTTCTCCTTTCCTGGAGTGTTTTTGTTTTCTTAGGTTTTTATTTATTTATTCATGAGAGACACAGAGACAGAGAGAGGCAGAGACCCAGGCGGAGGGAGAAGCAGGCTCCTTGCGGGGAGCCCCACGTCCTCCCCCCAGGACCCCGGGGTCACGCCCTGGGCTGAGGGCAGGTGCTCAATCGCTGAGCCCCCGGGTGGCCCCTAGAGTGTTTTATTTTAAAACATTTAAAGACCCTGTCTCACCCCTCCGTGCTTCCTCCCAAAGAGAGCCACCCACCCGGCCTTCCCTGGCCTTGGGCTTCACTTTGCATTTCTTTGCACCCGGAGGCGCTCAGCCTCGGTAGGAGAGGCCCGTGTCCCCTCTGGCCGCAGGCCCGCAGCGAGGTGGCACGCCCCACGTGCATTGCACAACCACCGGCTGGCTTGCGCGACGGCGGCCCGGGAGGGGCGCACGCCCGGTTGCGACAGACCCCGAGTCTCAACAGCCCCGCCCGGCGCGAGGGGCGGGGCCGGGGCCTCCAGGGGCGCACGTGCCCCCCCCAACCGGGCTGGACCCCGGACACCCCCCACTCCGTGCTGGACCCCCTCCCCCTCCCCCTCGGCCCCGGTGCTGGAGCCTCTCCCCTCCTCCCCATCCCCCTCCCCTCCTCCCCCCTCCCCCGTGTTGGAGCCTCTCCTCTCCTCCCCCCTCCTCCCTCCCCCTTTCCCCCTCCTCTCCTTCCTCCCTCCCCCCTCGTCCCCCCCTCCTCCCTCACCCCCCCCCCCCCCCGTGCTGGACCCCTTCCCCTCTTCCCCCTCCTCCTCTTCCTCCCTCCCCTCTCATCCCTCCTCCCCTGTGCTGGACCCTCTCCCCCCATCCCTTCCCCCGTGTTGGAGCTTCTTCCCTCCTCCCCCCTCCTTCCTCCCCCCCCCCCCCCGCTGGACCCCCTCCCCTCCTCCCCCCTCCTCCCTCCCCCTTTACCCCTCCTGCCCTTCCTCCCTCTCCCCTCGTCCCCCCTCCTCCCTCACCCCCCCCTTGCTGGACCCCCTCCTCCCTTCCCCCTCCTCCCCTTCCTCCCTCCCCCCTCATCCCCCCTCCCCGTGCTGGACCCCCTCCCCCCTTCCCCTCCTCCCCCTCCCCCCCATGCTGGACCCCGCAGCCCCGCAGAGGGCCAGGCGCATCCCCACCCTGGGGCCTCCTAGAACCCTCCAGAACTGGAAGTGGCAGCGGCATAGTGGTCGCGGCCCGGGTTGTGCAGGGGTCAGCAGTCGCCCGGCACCTCCCGTGTGGCAGAGCCGGCGTGCAGGCCGCTGTCCCGCCTCCCGCTGCTGTCCCACAGGCCGGCTTGGGCCTCAGATCCAGTCCAGGTCACCCCAGGCCGTCCCTGCGGGGTCCGAGCCACCCCCACCTGGGCACTGCCTGCAGACGGCGGCCCAGGACAGGCTGCTTAGGGCCTACGGAAGGGGGCTGCTGCATACTGGGACTTCTCACATTTCGTAACAGAAGGCTTCCCCTGCAAGCTTTTTTGCAAGATGCTGTTTATTCATGAGACAGAGAGAGAGAGAGAGAGAAGCAGAGACCTGGGCAGACGGGCAGGCAGGAGCCCTGCAGGTCTCGCCCTGGGCCCAGGCTGACCGCAGAGCCACCCGGGCCAGCCCCCATCTGCGATCTCCAAGCCCGTCTTGAAGCAGGGCTGCAATGCATTTAGTGGGGGTGGAAGGGGTCCCCCGCAGGCATGACGGCGGCCGCAGCTCAGGCCTCACAGCCCCGACACCCTGCAGAGGGGCCTTGGGACGCGCCACCCTCGGTGCCTGGCACCCGCTTCCAGCCTGGCCACAGGCCCTACGCGGGGGTGGGCGAGCTTGGCTAGCTCCCCGCCGGGGACCATTTGTGCAGGTCCAGGTCACCCCGGCCCGTGGGGCTCACAATAAGCTTCTCTGTTACATGCGGGCTTTTCTGTGAAGATACTTTGAAGACTCTTACTCTTGATAAACCTCACAGCAGTGGGGTTGCCTTGTGTTGGGACGCCGGCCCCCCACCCGGCTCACTACTGGGCAGCTTTACTGTCCTTTCCTACTGGCTGTGTAGGTATCTCCCACCCTGGGGGGCCCCCTGCCTGGGGCTCCCCCCAGCCTCCCCTGGGATAGCCTCCCCTCCTCCTGTGTCCTGTGCTTGTGTCTCAGCAGGTGTCACCTCCCGCCTGGGCCGCTGTCCTTGTTATATGTTTCAGATCACACCTGCGTCTGCCAAATGGGCCCCCCTTCCCCTGCTTTTGTTTTTTGCTCACTGTCAGGAAACTCATCTGTCCCATTCTCCCCACACCCACCCCAAGCTGAGATCCATCGTCTTTATTTTCTCCTGGATGCTTTTCCGGAAATACTCCCATCCTCTTACATATCCCCTCCCCCCTTAACTCTTCTTTTCTTTCAGGCAAATGAAAATAGCTCACTTGTTCCTCTTCCCCTTCCTTTTCTGTGCATTTCATGGAAACCCAGCTCTGCCCACCTCCTAATTTTGTCACACTCTTGGGCAATTTGCCTGACTGTAAACAACGGGCGGTGTTCATCTTTCACATTGACCCTTTCTCACATCTACACCGGTGTTCCCGACGTTGCATAGCACTCAAGAGTTTTGAATCACACCTGTGTGTCCTCCACTGTCTCTAAATGGAATTATTTAAATGGATATTTTATTTTTTATTTTAAGAGGGCCTTGGGTTTATTCCCAGAGCCCAAATACAATTCCCAGAGGTGGGAGCAGCAGAGCCACCTTCCAGATTCCCTGGACCTTAGCTTTCTCTTCTCCGTGAATAAGAACACCTTGTCTTCACCGGGTGTTCCAGGCCTAATTCCTTTAGTCTTTTCCTCTTGGGTCCCAGGTTCCTAAAACTGTAATCTCTCTTCTTCTCCACTGGGCTTGAAGGCTCCCATCTGGCTCTTCAAATCTGAAAATTTCTCATGTTCGTTCCAATAATTTGCTGGGAGGTGGGCATATGGTTAACCTCAAGTTCTCCATGGACGTAATCTGATTCCATACTAATCATCTCCAGGCTCGGCCCCCGAACTTGGTCAGCACCTTTTATTAGGCTCACCAAGCCTTTCACAGTAAACAGACTCTCATAGCCGCCCTTACCTGTGGAAATAGTATCCAAGATACACCTGACCCTTCAGCCATACAGGTGTGAACAGCACAGCTCTACTTAGATGCAGATTTTTTTTTCAACAAATATGTTGGAAAATTTTTTGGAGATTTGCAATAACTTTTTAAAAAAGATTTTATTTATTTATTCATGAGAGACAGAGAGAGAGAGAGAGAGAGAGAGAGAGAGAGAGAGAGAGAGGCAGAGACACAGGCCGAGGGAGAAGCAGGCTCCATGCAGGGAGCCCGACGTGGGACTTGATCCCGGGACCCCGGGGTCACACCCTGGGCTGAAGGCAGATGCTTAACCACTGAGCCACCCAGGCTGCCTTTTTTTCCCCCCTGATTTGCGATAATTTGAAAAAGTTTTTTTGATTTGTGATAATTTGAAAAAGGTTTTTTTTGATTTGTGATAATTTGAAAAAGTTGCAAACTACATAAAAACATTATGTTGTGCATATTTGACATACATGTAGATTCTAGTCTATTTTATCACTCACTACCAGAAAATGTATATGGCTCCACTATAAAATGTTAAAATTTATCAAAATCTATGCGCACAAACACTTAGAGGCTGCACGTGGGGGTATTCGCGTGGAGGAAAGTGTCAGCGATGTAGAGACGTGGTATTAAATCGGAGCCATACATTCCTGGAGTTCTGTGACCATCTCCTAGCCGCCCCCTGTTGCTGCCGCGTGGAGCTCAAGTGTCACGGGGATCTACTTAAAATGTCGCATGATGCTAACTATGTCCCTGAAGAGTTTGTGTCTCCAGGATTGTGTATCCTTGTAAGAACTGACCCCACTGTCCCCACGTACTTTCCGTCGTGTTCAGTACCGTCCCGTAGCCTGAATAACCTCACGGCACCGCGCGAAGTACCACGAGTGATGCCTCAAGTGCTCCCCAGAGGCAGAGAGAAATTGCGACATTGTGAGAGAGAGCGACAGGCTCGCCATGTCCACAGCCTGAAGTCTGCACCTGCAGTTGCCCACCATCTCGAGATAAATGAATCCAGGGTTAGGATCATCATAAATAAAAAATAAGAAAAAGAAAAAAGAAAAAGACAAGAAAATTCGTGAAGCTACACTGGGGCTACGCCAGCAGGTTGCAAAAAGCTTGCACTCCTTGCAAAATACCTTTTTAGCTCATATTGAAGGTGCAGCTTTTGCGTGGGGGCAGGACTGCTCCGAGAGAGGCGGACCTACGGGCTCGAATGCGACTTGAGAAAAAAAAATGAAGTCATTATACGACAGGGGACAAATACCCTATGATTTCATTCCTATGGGGCAACTAAAAACCAAACCAACAAACTTTGCTTTTTTAAAGATTTTATTTATTTATTTACGAGAGAGAGAGAGAGAGAGAGAGAGAGAGAGAGAGAGAGAATGGCAGAGACCCAGGCAGAGGGAGAAGCAGGCTCCATGCAGGGAGCCCGACGTGGGCCTCGACCCCAGGACCCCGGGGTCAGGCCCTGGGCCGAAGGTGGTGCTAAACCGCTGAGCCCCCCAGGCTGCCCCCAACAAATGTTTTAAAAAAGCTGGAACAGACCCGTCAATACAGAGGACAAAGTGGTGGCTGCCCGCGGGAGGGCTGGGAGGGGTGAGGGTGCACAGGACGGGTGAGGGTGCGAGGTGCAGGCTTCCCACAGTGAACAGGCCACGGGGCCGAAAGGTGCTGACCGTAGGGGGTCGCGGGGTGCGGTGACCCACGGCAGCGAGAAGCGTGGGGGTGTCGGATTGCAAGGTCGTGCCCTGAAACCCATGTGACATCGTGTGTCAGCTGTAGTTCAGTTAAAAAAGGAAAAGAAAATCATTGAGGAGAAAGGATATTAACCTGAAAAAAATTATTTTCCTCCTTCCTTCCTCCTCCTCTTCCTCATTCTTCTCCTTCCTTTGCTCCAGTGAGTCTGCAGCCCGCCGGGCGCCGCCTCACGCCCCAGGCCAGCAGCGCCGTGGCAGCCCCGCGCCCTACTGGGGCCTGTTCACGTGAAGGTGTAAGTGTCCTATTTTGGGGGAAAAAAAGGAAGGCCCCAGGGGCACCTGTTCGTGCAGAAGGGGCGGGGGTGTCGGGGCTCGGCGGGACGGGATGCGCCAGCTTCAGGGGTTCGGGCCGGTGCAGGCGGGTAGCGTCCACACCGCCCCTCCCGGTGAAGTTGCCGGCCGAGCCGGAGACGGGCCGACCGCAGCGTCAGGCTCTCGGGGTGCAGCACGAGGGCCGGGCGGCGAGAAGCCCTTGTCTGGAGTGGCCCCTTTGGCTTTGTCCCTGAGGCCAGCAGGCCTTGCCGGGGGGGGCTGCCTTCCCAAGTTCTTTGCTTGGGACAAATGCCCCTGGCCACGCAGGACCCGTGAGCTCAAAGTGAAGGTGTCAAAATGATCCACTTGCCCCCAAATACGTCGTTTCTAGGTCAGCGTCTAGATCAGGGGGTCCCAGGGACCTCTGGAGCCCCTTCCTCACCGTCCACCCCACTAGATGCAGAAGCGCGAAGGTGGAAGGGTCACCCCATCGCAGGTGTCGTTGTTATGGAAAAAGCGTCGAAGCCCCCAGCCCGAAGCAACGAGTTCCTGCTGGAGAAAACCATGTCTAGGTGTGGTGACCCCGGGACTCACAACGGAGCCATCAAGGGGGCCCCGGGGACGGGGCTGCAACCAGAGGCGTGGGGCGGGCGGCCCAGGGTCCACATGCGGATCCTGGAGAAGGTCAAGAGCGAAGAGACGCGCCAGAGGAAGGAACAGGAGGTGGCCCGGTGGAGCCAGGTGACTCCAAGCCAGTGCCGGGAGCGGGGACGGAGCTGCCGGTGTTCGTGTTCCGAGCAGCCGTGGCCCAGGGGCCCGAACGTGGAGGGAGCCAGATGCTGGACAGGTGGTGGAGGGTGCGCCCGCGTAGGTGGAGGGTCCCCCGACCGCCAGAAAGGACCAGTGTCCCCCACTATGTGGACATGGCTGGAGCGGGGGGCATCATGTGGGGTGAAAGGAGCCATCGGAGGGAGACACTTGCGTCCAGCCTTGCTCAGGTGTGGGATGCACGGAACCGCGCAGGAGACCGTAGGGGACGGGAGGGAGAGCCGGACGGGAGTCCCCGGGAGGGGCGACGCTTAACTCCGGGAAGGCCACCGAGGGCGCTGGGGGAGGGGGAACGGGGTTACCGGGCCGCAGCATGACGGGGGCCCGGGCTGGGTGTGGGTCGTGGCTGGGGACCTCTGAATGCTGCTGCACCTGAAGCCAGGTGTGAGCTGGACGGTGGCGGCTTGAATTCAGATTCTGAAAAGGCCCAAAAAGGAATGATGAGGAAATAATCAGATATGTACACATATTCCTTAAAAATGTTTATCAGTGTTGGGCGAAAAAAAAAAAAAGGAAAGAGATTGACAGGAGGCAACTGGCCGAAGGGTCAGGCTTGGGGCGCCGGAGCCTCCTCGGACGGGCCCATGGCAGCCGGGGCGACCCGGGCGGCCCCCGTGGAATTGTCTCTCGGGAAAGAAGGAGCAGGCAGTCGGGCGGGTCACGCTGTGACTCCCACGCAGTTCCACTAAGCGAGCCGCCTGCCCGTCCTCGCCGCCCTGACCCGGGGCCTCCCCGACCTGCGACACACCAGGGCCACCTCCCCGGCCGCTCGCCTCTCCCCGCACAGCCGCTGCGCTGCAGGAACCCCGTGGACCCGGGTGCAGCCGCGGAGGCCACCACGCGCGAGCCTCCGTGGCCTGTCCTTGAAGGCGCAGACTGAGTGACTTCCGGTTTCTTTTTTCTTATTTTTGGAGAGAGAGTGAGTGAGTGTGCACTCGAGTGGGGGTGACGGTGGGGGGGGACAGGGAGCTCAAGGGGCTGCCGGCCGTGGGAAGCCCGGCTCGTGGCTCAGCCCCACGGCCCCAGGTCCCCGCCGGGACCCGCAGCCAGAGGCCACGCGTCAGCCGAGCCCCTGGCGCCCTGAGGTCCCTGACGTGTGAGCCACTGTGACCCGACCTTGTCTGCAGGCTCCAGCCTGACCTCACGGGCGGCGGCCTGTGGGCACACAGTGACGTCGATGGCACGACTGCGCCCCTGGGTCATGGCAGGTGGCCGCTGCTGCCCGGCTTGTTCCGTTCGGTCGTCTTGTAAGACGTTATTCACTTACTCATTCAAGACCCATGGCGGGGGGGCGGGACACAGGCGAGGGACAAACAAGGACTTGACACAGCCCCGATCCCAGGACCCGGGGTCATGCCCTGGGCCAAGGGCCGACGCTCCACCGCTGAGCCCCGAGTCCTTACATCCATAAATAAGAATCTGCTTCTTCATGTCATCTGCTCACTCGTGAAATCTAGCGGGAGGAGCTCACAGCGGCGCCTGTGGCCTGACCGGGGGTGGTGTGGCCACAGCTGCTCGACGGTGACTCACCAGCCGCAGGTGACAGGGGCTCCCGTGCTGTCTCCCGCTGCTTGTCCCCTCCCGCTGGCCGGCCTGCTGCTGCGAGGACACGGCCCACGGCGGCCACGGGGCACCTGTCACTTGCCGGCACCTGTCACCCGCCGGCCAGGGAGGTGCAGGGCAGCAAGGGCTGCGCGTGGACACCCGGCCGGCACCCCATCCTCGGCGTCGTGCGGGGCGCAGATGGCTACTGATTTACACCTTCTGGTCTACACTCCAAGACCCGCTCGGGTGGCAATCAGGGTAATTTGGCATCTCAGCAACGGGCCAAGCGAAGGCCGCTTCGGCTGTTTTGTCCTGGATTCTTTCCACTCTCGTGGCCTTAAAAGCTACCCGGCATAGTCTCGGTCCCAAAGTCTCTCTCTCAACCCCCCGAGGTAAAGACGTCACGCTGTCGCTGTAAACCTGCTGCTCTGACCACGGGTGATGCTTCCCTATTACAGGATATGAATTATAGGAAATCGATCACGATTTCACGTCGCTCATGTTTATACATTGGACGTGCTTTTCACCCTTTTTTTCAGGAGAAGCAAGCGACCGGTGGAGGGGGGGGACCCTGACCGTTGGCAGTTAGCCTCCGTCCTGCCGCATGCCATAAGGTGGCCTGAGAAACGCTTTTAGAAGATGGAAGCCTATAAAATTGGAGTCATCACGCCCCTGAATATGCTTATTATACAGAATTAAAAATAAGCTGGTTTCCAAAAGAGCCCACGTGTTCAAAAACACAATCTCTTTTAACCCCGTCCTTGCTCCGGCAGCTGGCTCTGCTTTTTCTATTTCTGGACACGTGACTCTGTGATTATTTTCACGCAATCAGCAGCCCTCCCTCCCCTACCCGCGAGCACCCGTGTTGGCCCGTCTTACCCTTCGGAGACACCATCCCGCTTCCTCGCGGCTCGAGCCCGGGCCAGAAGCGTCTCGGGAGCGGCTGCAGGGAGCTCCCGGGGCACCGTGAGGTTCGGACCCCCCCGAAGGCTTCTCACGGGGCCTCTCTCTCAAGGCTGGATGCATCCCCGTCATGAGTTCCTCACCCAGACGGAGGCCCCAGGTCTTCTCCGTCAGGGCCAAACCCCCGATAAGTTGATCTCTGATCCCCTTAGGAAGGTAAACTAAAGCTCGGAAAGTCACTGTACTTTTTAATCATCCTGAAAGAAGAACAACTGGGAACCACTGGGCTCGTCTTGGGAAGCCTGAGGCTTGGGTTCCGGGGCGAATGTCCACCGACCTCGTGTAACACAGTGGCTTTCAAATGCCCTGGGGTCGTCGGGTGGAGCCGGGCGAGTGAGGGCTGGCCTGGTTGCTGGCTCTCCACCGTCCCTTCAGCCGGAGGAGCTCACACCTCTAGCGTCATCGGTCCCAAGTGTAGACGCCGCCACCGTGGAGTTTGCTGTGCTTGCTTTTTTCCTCTGTGCCCCCTGCTGCCCTGCTTCCTCTCGGGTACAATGTGCAGCTCTGCCCTAACACGTTAGGTGGGCTGGAGCAAGGCAGGGGCCACGCAGAGGGGCGGCCGGCGCAGGGCGTCAGAGGCGCAGAGGGGGTGTGGGGGGAGCGGAGGGGAGAGAGCCTGGGGCCGGGTGTCCACGTGGGGGAGGTGGTTAGAGCTGAGCAGAGTGAGGAGGGAGGGTACCCGGCTCTCCGTGGGGCGGCTTGGCATGTAGATCTACGCCCCAAGCACGGCGGAAAGGGGGGGAGGCTGGAGGGCTGGAGTCAAAGATCCCACAGGAGGAAGAGGGGGCTCAGGCATGAGCACGAGGGGAGTCGGAGACCATGCAGGGCAGTGGCGCAGAGTGGGAGGTCAGAGCTGGGGGGGCAGGAGAGGGCCCCACAGGCAGGGGGCCCATCGGTGGGGACTGGAACCCTGGCGTGGGGGATCCCTGTGTGAGGGCAGCCCGGGACGAGTGGCTGGAGAAGCAACAGGGGGAACGTGTTCACCAGCGCAGGAGTGGGGGGGCCCAGCCTGGGGTGTTGGGGCCTAAGTGGGTGGGGGGGGGCCCATGGCGGGAACAGCCTGTGTGAAGCATCAGAGCCCAGGAGGGTTAGAGGCACCGGCGTGAGACAGAGGACGCGGTGGTGATGAGAGGCAGATCACGGACACAGAGACTCAACAAATAACTTGAATATACTAAAGCTGGGGCGCCTGGGGGGGGCTCGGTGGTTGAGGGTCTGCCTTCGGCCCAGGGCGTGACCCCGGGGTCCTGGGATCGAGTCCCGCGTCGGGCTCCCTGCATGGAGCCTGCATCTCCCTCTGCCTGTGTCTCTGCCTCTCTCTGTCGCTCTGTGTCTCTCATGAAGAAATAAACACAGTCTTGAAAATAAAAATAAATACACTAAAGCGAATGAGACCCGGTGTTCCACTGTCGGAGAAGAGAGAAACCCTGTAGTGTTGCTGGAGTCGGAGACCTGAGCATGAGGTCGCGGATGCCCACACAGACGCACACAGAAATCCGCGTATGAACGTGTGTGTAGATAGTGCACGTACACGCACGGTCCCTGGCTCGGGCTCCAAAGGAAGTGGAGGAGCGGGGGTCTCCCCGGAGCAGCGGGCACACCCAGTGCCCACACCTTGGCCTTTGAGTGTTGGCCACCGGCAGACCCAGGGCTCCTGGAGACCCAAGGCCAATTCCTGGGTTGGGCCGGGGAAACTTCAGGATGAGTCTAGAGCGTCCGATTGTAGCCACAGAAACCAGGCGGCCTGCAGCCAAATTAGGGGCACCAGGAGCATCAAAATAGATGATGCTAAAGGGTAACTACACGTGGCCCGGGGTGGCAGCAACAGCCCCCGGGGACTTCGTGGCAGCACGGACTCCGGCCCCAGCGTCTGGGCTGGACGAGCCGTCCACGGTGTTCCCACGCGCTCGGGTCTGAGAACCACTGAACCGGGAACCACGAGTCCACTGGAGAAACGGAGAGAATGAAAGTTTGCTGAGGGACAGAATCTGTGCGCAGCGTCCAGGGTACCTCGCACAGAACGGTCACTGTGTCCCCTCCCCGCCACTTTACGATGGAAAGGGCTGGACCGCGCCACCCGGTGAAGTGACACAAGTGCCGCGGGAGGTGGCGGGACAAATGAGGCTGAGCAGACGCGAGGAGACAGCAGACGCGTAGTTGATAACGAGGCCAAGTCCGACAAGCTCCTTCTGAGGCTCAGTCTACAGAATCGCGGGCGCATTAGGTCTGGAGACACCCAGGTCGGGCGGCCCAGGGGGCCCGGCGGTTCAGCGCCCGCCTCCGGCCCAGAGCGTGACCCCGGGTCCCGGGATCGAGTCCTGCATCGGGTCCCTGCGTGGAGCCTGCTTCTCCCTCTGCCTGGGTCTCTGCCTCTTTCTCTCTGGATCTCTCATGAAAAAATAAGTAAAATCTTAAAAACAAACAAACAAACAAACAAAAAAACCCCAAGGTCCTGAAAATCATGCGAATTGCCAGGCAGAAGAGCAGCTCGTCCCTTCCACGGCGGCAGACACCTCAAAAGCGCTCAGTAAATGTCTACGAAGTTTGCTTGCCTTAGGCAGCTCTGGAATTTTCGTTTCTTCAAGTCACTAAAACATTCCTATAAAATATACATAAAAATCTAAACTTTGCATTTGCTCTCTTCAGCCGGCCTCGTTGACCTTGACGCGCTCTTTGTGGCGGTCGGGAGCCGTGAAGGAGCCGTGAAGCCCGAGTGTGCTACGGCAGCTCCGGGTGAGGACAAACTGCGTCCCCAGTGTTCGGGACAATGTGTGTTTCCGGAGTCGCCCCGCAACTCAGTTCCGCGCTGCCGACCTGGGAGAGGAGGCCGCTGCGCTCGCCGCTGCCCGCTTGCCCGCAGGGTCGCTACCGAGTGACCCGAGTCACCAGCGAACGGTCCCCTCGGCTCGTCCGGAGGCGACACCCGGGATCCGTGCTGCGTCTCCAGACCACGAGGCCTCACGGGGCTCAGCGTTGGACTAAAGCTTCCTGACCTCGACTTAGGACTTAGGGAGTGACGCGCAAAGCACCACCCTTGTCTGTCCCCCGGCTGTTGACGGGAGCCAAGGCCTGCGGATCGTGCCACGGTGGGGGTCTGTGTGCGGAGCGTCCGGGTGGCCTCCTGGCTCAGGACGGAAACCGTGAGCAAGGGACCGTGACAGCCGCCTCTCCCGAGGCCACATGCAGGTGGCCGGCATCCCCCGAGGACGTCCTCAGCATCCTGAGCTGCTCGGAGGGCCCGGGGGGGGGAGCGGGGGGCGCCCACGAGCCACATCAGAGGCAGCGTGGGGAGGGTGGGGAGTACCAGGGCCTCCGGACCGTGCAGCCACTTTCTGCAAAAGCTCAGCCTTTCCTCCAAAGGTCAAACGCAGAGGATGACGTGGCCCAGCAGCCCCTCAAGGCACACGTCCCAAAGGAAAACGTGTCTACACGAAGCTTGGATGCGAATGTTCGCGGCAACCTTGGTCCTAACGGCCCCGAAGTGGAAAGGGCTCAGATGCCCACGGGTGGACAGTGCAGCGCAGCACGTCCCCTCCTGGGGTGGCCCCGCAGCGGGCGGGAGTCCCCTGCTGATGGGACACGGGCGAAGCTTGAAGCACACGGAGGACAGACACCGGTCGCCAGGGTCCACACAACGCAGGCTCTCGTGGCGGGAAGTGGGCCACCGCGTGGCCCGAGCATCCGAGCATCCGGCCGCGGGGCCATGGCCCTCCCTGCTGGGGCTGCTCGGGGGCCGCGGACACGCCGGGACCAGCGCGCTCGCACCTTGGCCCGTGGGGGCGCGGATCGCAGCTGCGGGAAATGAGGCGGGCGGGGCCTGCACGGGCCCTGAGGGCTGGGGACACGACCTGCCGCCGCGCCTGGGGACGGCTGGCCAGGCTGCCCGCCCTCACCTGAGCCAGTGCCAGTAGCGCGGACACGGGACGGTGTCAGCAGGGCTGGAGGCCGACTCCCTGTGCTGTCCCTTTGCGATGACCTAGGGCACAGCCCCCGCGGCTGTCCCCCCAGCTGTCCCCCCCGAGCTGTCCCCCTCCGGCTGTCCCCCACGGCTATCTCCCAGAGCTGTCCCCCCACAGCTGTCCCCCCATGGCTGTCCCCTCCAGCTGTCCCCCCAGAGCTGTCCCTCCCGAGCTGTCTCCCCTGGCTGTCCCCGCCACAGCTGTCCCCCCATGGCTGTCCCCTCCAGCTGTCCCCCCACAGCTGTCCCCCCATGGCTGTCCCCCCCGAGCTGTCTCCCCGAGCTGTTCCCCCATAGCTGTCCCCCCACGGCTGTCTCCCCACAGCTGTTCCCCCATGGCTGTCCCCCCACAGCTGTCCCCCCGAGCTGTTCCCCCACAGCTGTCCCCCCACGGCTGTCCCCCCCCGAGCTGTCTCCCCCCGGATGTCCCCCCACAGCTGTTCCCCCGAGCTGTCCCCCCCACCGGCTGTCCTCTCCGCGGGCTCCATCCCCGAGGCCGGGTGAGCAGAGGCCGAGTCCCTCACCGGGGGTCACCCGGGAGCCGGGGGCACAGTTCTCTTGAGATTGGTTTTGACTTGCTATTTAAGAGGGTGCGATTGGTGGTGACCTCTAGGGAAATGTGCCTTCAGAGTCTAGCACGCCCAGCACCAAATCTGTAGAGCCGGACATAAACTAAGTGTTGACTGATCTTAGTTTTAAAAGAAAGCCTTGGATTTACTGTCAAAGTACAATTTCATGTATTTTAATCCTAGACTTCACAGTGAAATTCCGCCTGTGCGACGTCTAATCCGTGTGGACACGGGAACGGTGGCTACTATGCTCTTTAAAGCTACGAGCTCTATTTATTTGAGAACAAAATCAGTGTTTCTGAGAGCGGAGTGTGTGGCTAAAGTACTGGAGAATCACTGGGCATACAACCAAATACTACCTATTTGTGAGAATTTCAGCATGAAGGTAATAAAGACATAAATGACTTTATATTAACTATGGACATTTTACGCACTTGACCCAAAGGCAGGAATTCCTGTATTAGTATTTTTCCTTCTTATCTACAGAATCTTGCTTCCTCTACATCAATAGTCACCAATTTTGGTTAATGTGCTACAGTAGGTCCAATATAGACCAAATATATTTCATTCAAGAGAAATGGCATGAAAAATAGGCACCAAAATAATCTCAGGTTTAAATGTAACTGAGATTTAGAAAAGCTTTAAAAATTACAGAACACATTCTGGAAGATGACATATCTTGGATTCTATCGGCATGTAAATTCCATGAAGAGGAAGGAAATTTTGTTTACTGCCCTGCCCCTGGTGCTCAGAACAATGCCTGGCACATGGAAGGCACCTCACAGCTATTGAAAGAGGCAAAATATGCAAAGTATCCGCATTACTTTAAAAAGGGGAAACAAATCTTCAAGTCACAATATGCACAGAACAGAGAATTATGTTGTAAAATATTTTTTATTGTAAAAACAGTGTCAACAGAGGTTGACAATGCAAATGTCATCCCAGAACATTTCCCCTTGGTTCTTAAATTTGCTTGCTGGGTTCCTATGTACCGAGCAAGTCTCCATTAGCACTTCTCGGGTTTCGTAGTCGTTTTGAGATATGTTGATTACTTATGTGTATATATTGCTTGGAAACAAATGTCCATCTGATATTAAAACAAATAAACAAACTGTTGTGTCTTTGTTTCACATTTCCTTCAGGGAAATCTATGTATCTCAGATACCTTCACAATTTAATAATAAAGTTAGTGCCTTTACCAAATCCCAAAATTCTCCATTATTGATTGACTCAAACTCGTGACATCTGCAATACACCCAGATTTAAAAGTTTAAAAACAAAAAGTCTGGAATTTAAAACAAACCTTAGGCTGATTTTTTTTTTCATATTTGAAAGACTGTAATTATTTGCAGCATACAAACGGAGAGAATAGTGCAAAATGCATCAAGTTTTATATGATAAATATACTTTCAACCTAAATGGCTGCCTCAAAAGCAAAGAGTGAAAAATTATCAATCCTCAAAAGCAATCTAGACTGACTCAATAAAGTTTACAATTTAGAAAGATCAATTTCTACTCTATTTCTACAGATTGCAAAAGGATATCAGAAACAGATTAAACATACAATTGTTTTACAAAAATAGAAATATCGTTTGGGACTTTACAAAACTTTATAAAATATAACACTATATTTGCAAATTTAAGATAGTTTGACACTGAAATAGGCAATTCTTCCACTGACATATAGTCTCATCAAACTTAACTGGTCTGTCTTGATCATTCTTACACATTATTTCTTCCAAGTCTTCAGCCTAAGTGGTCTGTGCTCTATCATGGGATTTTCTTAAAGAGATTGTTGAATTTCAAAGGTTTTATAAGATTTTTCATTCTAGAAATAACGTTAAAGCAGATGAATTTACACTTACAAATGTTTTACTAAAAGTAGAAATTAACGCCATGTGACAATTCTGTATTTGATAAGTTCCAAACCAAATTCTTAAGAATGAAAAGCTACCTATTGATTTAAAATATATATTTGACAATTATAATTTGGAATCTATAAAACATAAAAATATAATTGCAACTATTTTATGGAAAAATAATTATTCATATAGAATGAAGAAGCTCTAAATTTAGTTATTTGTAGCTGGCAGATGAGAAGTATTTTCTAATTACACCCATTCATAAATGCTCATTTTATCACTTCAAAGAGCACCAGTGTTATTTTCAAAAACTAAAAGTGAGAAGGTAAGGGCTTATTTCATGTAACAGTGCTATTATGATAAGGCACCACATGGTATGTGAAAAAGCCAAACAAAGCATTTTCAAATCACTTTTTTTTTTTTTTTGTTACTGGTGTCTTAACCATTAGATAGGATGGTTAGGAAAAAAGCTAATAATGTTCGCTAACTGCATTATCCTCCTTTTCCCATCATTTTTTGCTTTTAGTTTTTCCATATAACAGAACATATAATAAACAACAATGTAGTACATGATCTGTTAAATAAACATCTCTTCCCAACCTTCCAACAAAATACTCTAAAATTAAACAATAAGAAACCAAAAATTTATCCGATATACTTTGCAATAATCTATCCCTGGAGAAGAGTGGGGAGCTGGGTGGAGATGAGGGTGAGGACACAATGACAGGACCTATTTTCTATAGAATATATTGAGGCACATAGGTTAAAAGTTTCTCAGGCAAATTCATGGCTAGAGCAAAACTGAGAGAAAGCTCAGAATTCTACATTCCCCCCCAGAGCGGATTTCTCAGGTAGTCACACCCAATTAAATATTTCCAAATATGTCCTTAGTCACTGCTATCATCATCATCATCATCATCAGATACGTCGTTTAAAGGAGACTTCAGTGACTGACTGTAAGAGTCCGATCTGGCGGGCTGGCACGTGGCCATGTCCCCCGTAGAAAGCAGGTCATAGCAGAAGTCACAAATCCGCACAGGCTTAGAGGACTGGCTTGGAAGAAGAAACCTCTTTTCAGAGCAGGGCCCGCAGACGACAAAACCACATTTGCGGCAATGGTGACGACGATTAACGGGCGTGAATTTTGCTTTCTGACAACGCATACATACGGTTGCTTCAGAGTCAGGAACCCAGACAGCAGCATGTTCGTTACTGGGTGTCTTCCCACTTTTGGAGAGTAAATCAGTAACACATTTATTTATGTGATTCATCCACTCGGATTTCTCAGTGGCAGTGGCAGCATAAACTGCAAATGATTTAGTTGGTGTCTTGATAAGCCATCCGTTCCTCAAGTCCCCCTCATCTTTGATGGAATCAATAGTGACATTTTCCAGGGGAATAATATGTTGTTTGTTGTATTTTTTCTTCTGGATGACAATATTGCCATATACAAGAATATCATTAAATAAGAAAAATTGCCTTGCTTTGGGCTTCTTTCTGCACAACTTAGTCAATACTCCTTCTCCAATAAGAACCCTTCCAGGTATAGTCAAGGGTTGACCAGCTGCTCCAAAACAGTTTTCCACTATATTTATACGTCTAGTATTTGCTTCACTGTTTGCCAAGCGATCCACCATCTTTTGCTGATAGCCTTTAAAAAAAAAAAAGAAAGAAATTAGCACATAAAAGTTATGAATTCATGTAAGTTAAAAATTATATAACCTAAATTTAATCTAACAAATCTTTACTTTTACTCAAAGGCAAATGCTCCCAAATGGTTACCAAGATAATCACCGAGCATACCAAAAGGGTTAACATGTCCTGCTTTTATAATCATCAAAAATCTTACTAGTCCAAAAATCCATACAGACTATACTAGTTAAGTAGATATTAATAAAAGCATAAACTTCTTACAGACATAAAGGAATAAACAACTGGACAATGAATATATAAGTCATTTCTACAAAATAATCATCTCAGTTCCATGAAATTTAATCTCAGAGGGATTCTGAAGAAGAGGGTAAAATTCTGTAAAAACTAAGAGAAATTAAGATTTTTTTTCTGGTAAACTATTCCCAATGAGCTAAAGCCTTAATCCTCTCACCTGGATTACCAGAACTGATGCCAATATGTCTTTGGTCTTGCCCCCTAAATCAGTCTTCAGGCAGTGATTTCTCAAATGCAAATCTCACCATGTCATTATTCAAAAGAACTCTCCTTGACCTACAAAATGCAGATTTTCAAGCATGGCACACTAGGCTGTTCGTTATCTGGTTCTTGCTTACCTTCCCAGACTCATCAAGTCACTCTTCAGCTCAAACTTTATGTTCTAAGAAAACTCTACTCCTCACAGTCCACTTCATCTACACATGCCTTCTCTCATGCTGTCGTATCCTTTACTACTTGCTACTCAACAGTTAACTCTTCTTGATCCTTTAGGACTCAGTTTAGGTTATCGACTAACTCACTTCCAGTTGAGTGTATCAAAGCCAGGAGTCTCCTTTAAACGTATTTATTTACTTATTAAAGATTTTGTTTATTCATGAGAGACACAGAGAGAGGCAGAGACACAGGCAGAGGGAGAAGCAGGCTCCCTGCGCGGAGCCCAATGTGGGACTTGATCCCAGGACCCTGGGGTCACGCCCTGAGCCGAAGGCAGATGCTCAACCACTGAGCCCCCCAGGTGACCCTCTTTTAAATTCTTTTAGACTAAACACCTTCCTCTGTGCTCTTCACATTCCATATACCTTCTGGCTTCATTCTTACCAAAGGATTGAAATCTGTCTCCTTTAAAGGCTACAGTGGAACCTAAAAGACCATCTGCAATCTACCTTTGAAACTGACCCCCCCACCCCCCGCCACAGCAAGGGTGTTAAAAATTGTTGACAACGTTTTGGCATTGTGTAAAAAACTCCTATGAATCTACTCTTAAATGGTCACAGATTTAATCATTAGATTCAACAGTGACTTCATTCAAGTCCTTGAGTTGTGTCCTATTTCAGACCTACTAACCTAATACTACCACCACTAAGTCATATTAAAGAGAAGAGGAACATTTAAAGTCTAACAGCATAGTCTAAATTCCAGTATTCAACTCACAAACTGATGATACTGTACCCTTTTCTGGCCTCCACTATAAAGATTCTGATTATTCCTGAATTTGTCTCCTCTAATCATGGGTCCTTATAAAGCCCCTTTGCTCCCCACAAGGGTAGGTTCTACCCTGAAAGCTGTTCCCAAGAAATTATATGATAATACAGGGTTCCAAACTATGATGACTCTTTTCCTAATTACACCAAACATGCCAGCCAATTAAAGGTTTACTGTCCTACACACCGTGCATCATGGAAGAAGAAATAAAAACAGTCCATAAACACAAAAAGAGGCTCAATCCCACTCATAACCCAAGAAATGATAATACGACATTAGGATATTTTTTCACTTATCAGATTAATAAAAGTTTTAAAACTTTCCTCAGGCGCAGTACTACTGAGGATATAGGGAAATGGCGCCCTTATACAGTACGGAAGATACGGGTACTCACTGATCTAGGTGTTTTATCAAAGGAAATTCCAGTTGAGTGTATGAAGACGTGCACAAGGATGTCCAACACAGCACGGTTTACAACACACACACACACAAAACTGGAAAAGCTCCAAATGTCTACCATGAGGAACTGGTGGGACAATTTATGATAACCCATAATATGCTAGATACCTGTGAATAATGAGATAGATCTAAATATAGTGATATGGGAAAATGGTCAAGATATTTAGGCGTGGAAAGAGTGGAACATCATAATCTCATTTGTTTCAAATATATATCGCATTTCATCAAATCTAAGATGCTACAGACTTTAAGACACATCTTCATTTTATGTGCCACTGGAAATGAGAAAGGCTGCTAATTACATCACGGCATACCTCTGATTATATGACATCTCAATTTCAGAGACATAAAATATACTAAACCATGTTCATCTTTAGATTCAATGAAATACAGTATAAATGCGTAATCACAGACACTTGTGAACATGTAAGCATACACACAGAAAATAAAATTAGAAAAGTATATACCATGGTGTCAACAACTGTTATGTACCTTTGAGAAGTACAATTATGGATAATTTCTCACACTTTACGCTATCTTTAAACATTCAACAAGTATTCACTCTGTTAGGCACTGATCTAAGTGCAGGGAAAAAATATACAACATGAGCAAGGCCCCTGTTCCTCAAGTTTTACACCCTAGTTGGTCAGGAGTGAAACAGAAAACAAAATTGAGAACCAAATAGTAAATCAATGTTATGATTTTTAAAAATGATTTACAAAAACTAGCTGGGAAGCTATTCAGACTGGATGGTCAGGGGAGGCTTTTCTAGAGCGGAATTGTTCAGCGGGTAAGTGGGGACTACACATACGGACAAGTGTGGGGACAGAGAAGGGTACTTCAAGCAAAAGGAGTGACTGTGAAGGTCCTAGGGTAGAAAGAGCTTCACACTTTTAGAGAACGGAAAGTACTTATTTATTCCCATCAAAATCAACTGCAGAATCTACTCCTTTGGACACAGAGTTATTAATCAGCTCGTGTGCACTGCAATCAGTTCCCTATTGTTGCCGCTACTGGAATTAGGACCATCTAAATTGGACAGTACTTTTCACATTTATTATCTTCTGATTTTAATGGTCTCAATTTCCGATGAAGTAATTACAGAAGTTTTTATATCTCCCAAAGAAGCCAGTATTAGCTGAAATGTGAGCTGAAGGAGAAACTAAGGCACACGGACAGAGATTCAATAACGTTCAATGCAGAACAGCCCCGAAGTAGTTCTACTCACTGGGAGTCCAGTAACCAGCTGAGCACTTTTTTTTTTTTTTTTATGATAGTCACACACACACACACAGAGGCAGAGACACAGGCAGAGGGAGAAGCAGGCTCCATGCACCGGGAGCCCGACGTGGGATTCGACCCCGGGTCTCCGGGATCACGCCCGGGCCAAAGGCAGGCGCCAAACCGCTGTGCCACCCAGGGATCCCTAGCTGAGCACTTTGAATGCAGTACAGTATGTCCTACTCATGGCAACTTTACAATAGGTATGCATTTTATTAGCTCCATTTTATAGATGAGTAAACAAATAAAAAGAAGTTAACTACTCTGCCCAAGGCTGTCACAGAACTAAGGCTCCAATCTGATCCCTTGGTGCCATTACCAGTGTATTAGGGTACACCAGTCACTCCTTACAGCCCCACTGACTCTATAAGAACTAAGAAAGCTACTGCTGACCCTTGGACCTTTTCAGCAAACCCTACAAAGAAGAAAGAAGAGAATACTAACTTCAGCAAATAATCTGAAATGATAGGTCATCATGATTTATTTAGTCAGTCTCTTGAATGTTTTGTTCTTCAAATTTTGCAATGTATTAAGCCTGAATTTCTGCTCATAAATCTTGCCCCATTTAAGAATGACGCAACAAAAGAAAAGCTTGTGCATCATTAAGTGGTATTTGGCTAGAACAAATAGCTTTCAAAGTTTGACAGTGACCCACATAAGAGTACATTTCATACCGCAAGGTTACAAATACATACTCATATAATTCTTTCAACTATAAATAATGTATTCTATTATCTCCATTTCTTTTAATCATAGTCACGGTCCACTTGATTGATTTTCACTAATGGATTGTGACCTACACTGGAAAAACAATGAGCATGAAGAATTTCAGAACTTTCCGTTATCCCTGTTGGTCCTAAAATATTTTCTGTATGTGTCTGATGTGAAGAAGGGAAGCACTGAGCTTAAAAAAAAACCCAACAACAACAACAACAAAAACAAACAAATAAAAAACCCACCTCAGGAATACAAAAATGCGTCCCCCTCCCCCCCCCCAACGCACGCATAGGAAAGAGATAGCTGTGTGTCCAGCAGGGACGGCATAGAGAGGGATGGGAGAAGAGAAGTTACCAAAAGGGAACTCAAAGTACCACTTTTAGCTGGGTTACTGCTGGGTACCCCGAAGCAAGCTTCTCTGGTAAACTGGATGAGGGTACTACCCTTTGGCTCAGGGCCTCTGCTTTCCCCCACACCCAAATTTACCACCAGCACCCTGACCTCTTTTAAAGGCTTTTGTGACAATATTACAAGATCACTCAGCCTAGCCACGCAGTGTGCCCTTTGCATAACTTACTCACTGAGCAGCACAGAGAGGAAGCAGAAGACAACGAGAAGACAAGGCCCAATTAGATTTCTGCCTACTTTTCTTAGGAAGGAATACCAGTGGCCATAGGAAGAGGTAAGATGAAAGCTTCTGCATTCTCTGGCAGAGATGACTTCTTTAGGACAGTTTCCAAGAAGTAAAATTACTAGGTCAAAAGGCATGAATGTTTAAGGCTCTTGCTACCTTTTACAAGATTTCCATTCTGAAGCGTAACACCAATGTACCAGGCAGCACAAGGACTGTACCCATCCCATCTCGTCTCACATATTTTTCTTTAAAAATATAAGTAAACAAGATAAATTTCAAAAATGGCATCTCATTTTATTCATTTACTTCTTTTTAATGTCTCCAACATTTATTGAATACTTTTTAGATGGCATCCATATTCCTTTCCTCTCAGAGCACAGAATCTACTGGAGGAAGCCAACAAGGAAGCGAACAACAGGTGACTCTGAAAGGTGAAGTGCCAAGAAGGAAGTCAGCAAGGTGTCACCAAACTAGGAAAAACAGAGTGATTCTCAAAGGCCTCACTGAGATGGTGCTATACACGGAGTCCTAAAGGATGGGGAGTCGGCCATACAGAGGAACTAATACTACAGACAAAGGTCCTAAGACAGCAAAGAACAATACAGTACTTTTAGTTTAATGAAATCTTTTATTTCATAGCTGTCTAGTGAAGGCAGCATTAGGATGTGTTTATTGACCATGTGTATTTCTAAACTTGTATATTTAGGGTTTATTAATTTATATGAGAGTGTTTTACACAGAAAGGCTATAAACCCATTTATTTCTTTGCTTTTCCTAGTATATTAAGCTGTAATTTTATGGTGTTTGACATAGAAGCAGTTTTATTTCTTTAGTTAAACTTACTAATATATTCTTTTGTGATTTTTCTTCCATTACTCCTAAGCTCTCCTTATCCAGAGAGCAGATGCACCTGCTACAGGTTGCCTCTGCTATCAGAAAGTAGAGCATTCCTAGGAAACCTTTTGTAAGCCGAAAGGCTTAAAGCAAAAAAAGCCTTTTAAATCCCCATTAATTTACATAGAAAAATTTTTGAGTGTTCCCAGACCCCCAAAACCCCCCACTTTAGGCTTTTCTGATACCTTAGGACACATCTTGCTAATGGATATACAAAAATAAATCAAGATAAAACATAGATGCTTTATCAAAGATGCAGTCAAAACTACGACAGCTTGATGTGCAGATGCCGAGCTCCAGGAAAGGAGCTTGGTGGTGCCACTCCTGCAGCTCAGGGTATGCACTGCCTCTCTAATGGCTCACTGCAAAACAAACACTATTTTCTCTTTTTAGTATGTTTTTTTAAAGTAATCTCCATGCCCAACATGGGGCTAGAACTTGATCAATGGGCTTGATCTCAACCCCTAGATCAAGAGTCGCACGTTTCAGTGACTGAGCCAGCCAGGTACCCCAAAACAGACACTATTTTTGCTTGTTTCACCTTTTTCCTTAAAGGTTAAAAAAAAAAAACAAAACAAAACACTTCTTTGGGCTTCTTTCAGCTGGCAAAAACAAGTACTAATGTAGGTCTTTCATAAAAGTGAGTGGTGTAATGAAAAGTTCAAAAGGTGGGGTATGCCTGTATTTATTATTTATATTTAGGAAATGAGCTTTATATTCTTTATCCATCTGAACTTTATTGATGTAGTTTTTAAAAGTGTCCCCCCTTTTAAAAAATATTTACATTTTAGGGCAGCCCCGGTGGCGCAGCAGTTTAGTGCCGCCTGCAGCCCAGGCATGATCCTGGAGACCCTGGATCGAGTCCCATGTCAGGCTCTCTGTATGATGCCTGCTTCTCCCTCTGCCTGTGTCTCTGTCTCTATGAATAAATAAGTAAAATATTTTTTTTTAAAAATATTCACATTCTAAAAGAACTAAGCAACTGCTTCAGAATCACCAAATACCATGTGACCTCAGGTTTCCTCACTTGTAAATGGGAATAATAATAGCAGCGACAACTATGTTAGGAAGAGGATTAAATGATAATGCGTGTAAAATGTTCATCAGCACATAGTAAACAACTGGTAGCATTTATTAATGGTATTAATAATCTAATCTGTGAATTTACAACATTCTTTATATTAAACTCCTATATATTCTAACATCTGCTTCTTGGCTGTTTGGTCAAATCCATTAACCTGTTTTCTTATTATGTGAGTACCATGCACCTGGTCAGACTAATCTAGGCTATATTCCCATAACTTAACCTTTAAAAAAAGTCTTACCTATGGGGACCCCTGGGTGGCTCAGCAGCTTAGTGCCTGCCTTCGGCCCAGGGCGTGACCCTGAAGACCCGGGATCAAGTCCCACATCGGGCTCCCTGCGTGGAGCCTGCTTCTCCCTCTGCCTGTGTTCTCTGCGTCTCTCTCTCTCTGTCTCTTAGGAATAAATAAATAAAATCTTAAAAAAAAAGTCTTACCTAATCTCCTCTGTTTATTTGTCCAGATGAAGTCTCCATAGAACAGTGATTCTCAACCCTAGCTGCACACTGCAACCACAGAGCTTTAATTCTCAGTATACCAGAAAAAATAGCCATTCCAATTTACTGAGTCTTATTTACTCCTTATATTTAATATTTTAAACCATTTTATGACTACTTTATAGAAATGAGAATAAAGGAATAGAAAAAATGACTTTAAGAACAATGTTTATAAAAATTTAAACATAGAAAATTTCTTATTCCACATTTCCCCGTTATTGATGTATATATATCCAAAAAAAAAAATCACCCTTTGAATGCAACTAATTGCTCATAAGCTATCATGCATGAATCTGTAATACATTTGCTTCTGTCTTTAGGAATACTGTTTAATGATTCTGAGTTTGCAAAAGCTCATCAGGAAAATCACCTGAACACTCAGCCTGAGATTTCACTTAAAATGATTCACCAACATTATTAGTTTCAGTGTTGCTGTTTCTTTATACTCATCTTCTGATTGGTAGTTCTGAAATGTCTAACTTTTCTGATTTTTTTCTTTGCAGTTAATGATAGAAAATGAAGATTTAAAAATCTAAATTCTCAAATATGTTAAACGAAGGGCTAAAACAAAGAAAGAAAAGAAAAAGGATGACTATCTCCAAACTTTTTTTGTATCTTTTTGAAAGATTACGTAGTACTTTGGGCAATGCCACAATAAAACTGAAAGATGATATAATACTGATAATTTATTTTATCCTTGTATCATCCTTCTAGCCAATGACCTCAGTCATCCATTTTTTTTTTTGGTTAAATAATTCTTAGGACATTGAAATAGTGAACGGCTTCAAAATACAGAAAAGTAAGGTAAGATTCTGTACTGTAGATTTATACATGTCTTATGACCCCAGATAGTGACTGCGAGCTAGAATGAATTTTATTCTATTTTTTTAGTAATTTTCCTTTTTGTTTTACAGATCTCTAAGAAATAATAAGTTACAAAATATCAATTACTATAAATAATTTGAACTACTTAAAATAGAAACTCAAAAACCAAAATGGAAGCCAATGGACTCTGATGATAAAGGGCTACAGAAATGCTGATCCCTAGGCCCCTCCTTCAAAATAAAATATTCAGATTTTATTGGTTTGCAATATAGGAAGTATGGCTGGATACTGGAATATCTTATGTAATTTTTTTAAGATTTATTTATTTATTTGAGAGAGAGAGAACATGAGCAGGGGACAGGGGGTAGGGGGAAGAGAAGGCTCCCTGTTGAGCGGAGAGCCTGACATGGGGTTCCTCAGGACCCTGAGATCAAAACCTGAGCCAAAACCAACAGTTGGACACTTAACTGACTGAGCCATCCAGGTGCCGCTGGATGCTGGAATATTTTAAAGCTCCCCAGGTAATTCTAATGTGCAGCTAACATTTAGAACCATTTTTCATTTGCAATATATAAATTAAAGAACAAACAAAATCCACTAAAATTTTTATGTACCTCATACTACACCCATACATTAATTTAGCCTAAGTTAACATTTTCATAAGCCTTTTTTTTTTTTAAAGATTTTATTTATTTATTTGGGAGAGAGAGAGAGCATAAGCAGGGTACAGGGGCAGAGGGAGAGGGAGAAGCAGACTTCCCACTGAGCAGGGAGCCAATGTGATGTGGGACTTGATCCTCAGACCCTGCGATCATGACCTGGGCCAAAAGCAGACACTTAACCAACTCAGCCACCCAGATGCCCAAGCTTTTTTTTTTTTTTTTTTAAGATTTTATTTGTAAATAATCTCTACACCCAATGTGGCACTCAAATTCACAACCCCAAGATCAAGAGTTGAATGCTCCAATGACTGAGCCAACCAGGACCCTAACATCTAGGTCATCTTTTATTGTTCCTAGTCAGGTTAATAGTATCTCTTCCCAAGGTTTCATCTCTTCTTTTGTGGCCCAATAATTTTGCAGGTTTCTTCTCACAAGACAATTACACATTTCACTTTTGGGGGGTGGGAGTGGAGGAGAGGGTCAGAAGAAAGAGAATCCTAAGCAGGTTCCACGCTGGGTGCAGAGCCTGACCTGGGGCTTGGGGCCTGATCTCACAACCCTGAGGTTATGACCTGAGCTGAAATCAAGAATCAGATGCATAACTGACTAAGCCACTTGGGGGCCCCTACACACTTTTTAGTAGGTTCCCAAGTATTTCACATTTTTTGTTGCTATTTTGAATCTAATCTTTCCCTCATTATATTTTCTAATTTGTTACTAGTATTGATCAGAAAACTCCTGATAATTCTGTCTTTTCTCCCCCATGTCCAGTCATTTCACAGAATTCTATAAATTCCCAATTTTCCAAATGACTTCCCCTTTGTCCAGTGAACAGTGTCTGGCAGTGCTATTGCATAGCTAAAAATGTAAGAACCATGGAAAAAGGATACAAAAAAAACCCCTTTAAACTTCTTTAAAGCTAGATGTGTATACTCATTTAAAAAATTAATCCAAAGTTTCAAGTTATCTCCTTCACAACTAGAGTAGACAAGAGCTGCATTTGAATTGTCCAAGCTCCACTCCAGGCTTCCGGTAACATCTTGTTTCTGAAAGTTTTTCAGTGGAGCATCTACCACCTGTTAAAAATGTAACATTAGAAGAGGCAAAAAACTCTTCTAAAAAAGAGACAGAGTACCATTTACAATGGAGAAGAGAGCCCAGCTGTCACAGAATACTATGGCCCAATTCTTACTGAAAATCAAAGCTTCTTATCTCATCTTTACAGTTGAGTTTAAAACAAAACAAGTCATCTAATTAATTTCTTACATGTACCCATGACATCTGAAATCAGTGAATGTCAATATTCGACCATGCATTATAGTTGGAAAAACCAATAAACTATGAACCAAAAGACTTGGATTCTAGTCTCAGTTTAGGCACTACAATAATACAGCTCAAAAAATTTACCTTAACTGTTAGGGAGGTGGAGGGGAGAAGGAGAAGCAGTGGCAGTCACTGCCTTAAATAAAGTAATCTCTAAAGCATCTTCTGTCTTTAAAATAATAAATTCTGATTGTAGTTGGGCCATGTTTCTAGTTTACTGCAAGCCTGACTTGGCTACAAATTTTCAATCAAAATTTTGATTGTGTCTTCGTATCAATCCAGATTTTAAAATCTGTGGTTAACTGCTGAATTGAGACTACAGAAAAGGGAGACAAGCAGAAAAGTGAGGAAAGAAGAGGAAAAAAAAAAAAAAGGCAACAAACTGTCAGAGATACATCCTCCCTGGGAAAATGTAAAGGTATTAAGGCAAACTACCCCTTCTCCTAATACAGGTAAGTCAAATCAACAACTATTCTGTGTGCCTACCGTATGCAAAGGACAGGACCATTCTCATATCCAAAAGTTCTATAGTATAGTAAGCATAACAACAATAATCAGGAAAGTCTAGGTAAGATTTTCAATAAAGTATTAGGATGGTAAAGCAAAGAATAAATTTTTAAGATTTTTAAAATTCTAATTCCAGTATATTTTACTTCTCCCATCATCAAGAAGAGACAAAGTTTTGTTCTCCCCTTTCCAATAGGATTTCTGCCACTATGACAACCAAGTACACAACATGTATTCTTTTGTTGAGATATGATTAACATATAACATATTAGCTTCAGGTGCACAATGTTTTGACATTTGTCTACATCACAAAATGATCACCACAGTTAAGTCTAGTTACCATACAAATTTGTTTTCTTGTGGTGAGAACTTTAAGATTTACTGTCTTGACTTTAGAATGTGCACATTATTGACTACTGTCACCATGCTATACCTTCCCATGACTGAAGTTTGTTCTCCTTGACCCCTTAACCCATTTCACTCATCCTCCTGACAACCACCATTTTATAAGTTTTTTTGTTCATCTTTGCTTTTTTAAGTTCCAATTATAAGTGAGATCATGTAATACCGTCCCTACTTGACTTACTTCATTAGCATAACATGCTCAAGGTCCATGCATGTTGTCACAAATGTCAAGATCTCATTCTTTTTTATGTCTGAGCACTATCCCATTTTATACAGAGAGAGCCATTCTAACAGGTGTGAGGTGATAGCTCACTGTGGTTTTCATTTGCATTTCCCTGATGATGATACTGAGCATCTTTTCACAAGCCTGATGGCCATCTGTATGTCTTCTTTGAAAAAATGTCTATTCAGATCCTCTGTCCATTTTTATTCAAATTGATTGGGTTTTTTTGGCTATTGAGTTGTAAGAGTTCTTTATATATTTGGGGTATAAATCTCTTATCAGATATATTATTTGCTACTACTATTTTCTCCCATTCAGTAGGCTGCCTTTTTATTTTGTTGATGGTTACCTTTGCCGTGCAGAAGCTTTTTAGTTTGAAGTCTCTTGTAGGCAACATATAGATGGGTCTTTTTTGTTGTTTAAGCCTACTGGTTTATTTTTACTTTTGTTCCCTTTGATACTGGAGTCAGATCCAAAAAAATTGTTGTTGAACGGATGTCAAAGGGCTTACCATGTTTTCTTCTAGGAGTTGTATGGTTTTAGGTCTTACATTCGAGTCTTTAACCCATTTTGGGTTGAATTTTATGTATGGTATATGACAGACCTGTCATTTCATTCTTTTGCACAGGGCAGTCCAGCTTTCCAAATACCACTTTTTAAAGAGACTGTCCTTTTCCCATTACATATTCTCACCTCTTTTAGTATAGTTTGAAATCAGGGAGTGTCATGCCTCCAATTTTACTCTTCTCTCTCAAGATTGCTCTGGCTGTTCAGGATCATTTGTGGTCCCATACAAATTTTAGGTCTGACTGACTGTTCTATGTCTATGAAAAATACCATTGGGATTTTGGTTAGGTATTGCTAACCAAGGTACTGAATCTGTACATTACTTTTTGAAATATGGAGATCTTAAGAATATTCTTCCAAACTATAAGATGGCATATTTTCCCATTTATTTATTTCTATGTTCTTCAGTTTCTTTCATCAATGTCTTATAGTTTTCAGTGTGCAGGTCTCTCACCTCCTTGGTTAAATTTATTCCTAGGTATTTTATTCTTTTTGATGCAGTTGTAAATGGGACTGTTTTCTTAAATTTTTAAGAAAATTTTCCTAATTTGAGAGACAGTGAGACCCAGAGAGAAAACACAAGCAGAGGGGAGGGGTAGAGTCAGAAGCAGACTCCCCACTAAGCAGGGAGTTTTATGTGGGGCTGGATCCCAGGACTCTGGGTTCATGACCTGAGCTGGAGGCAGATGCTTAACCACCTGAGCCACCCAGGCACCCTTTAATTCCTCTTTCTGATAGTTTATTGTTACCATATAGAAATGCACCAGATTTTTTATTTTCTATGCTGCAACTCTACTGCATGCAATTATTAATTTTAATAGTTTATTTGGCAGAGTCTTTAGCATTTTCTCTATATAAAAGCATGTCATCTGCAAATAATGGGTTTTACTTCTTTCCAATTTGGACAGCTTTAATTTCTTGCCTAACTGCTGTGACTAGGGATTTCCAAAACTATGTTTAATAAGAGTAATTAGAATGGGCAGGCATCCTTGTCTTTTTCCTAATCTTAGAGGGAAAGCTTTCAGTTTTTTAAAAAAGATTTTATTTATTTATTCATGAGACAGAGAGAAAGAGAGAGAGAGAGAGAGAGAGAGAGAGAGGCAGAGACACAGGCAGAGGGAGAAGCAGGCTCCAAGCAGGGGGCCTGATGTGGGACTCAATCCCGGGACTCCAGGATCATGCTCTGGGCCAGAGGCAGGCACTAAACCGCTGAGCCATCCAGGGATCCCCCAAGCTTTCAGTTTTTTACTCTTCAGTACAATCTTAGTTCTGGGCTTGTCATACATAGCTTTATTATGTTGATGGATATTTTCTCTATACCCACATATTCAGAGTTCTTGTCATAAATATACACTGAATTTTGGCAAATGCTTTTTCTACATCTGTTGAGATTGCCATATGATTTTTATCCTTTATTTTGTTAATGGGGCATATTACATTGATTTGCAAATGTTAAACCATCCTTGCATCCCTGGAATAAATCCCACTCAACTATGGTGTATTATCCTTTTAACATATTGTTGAATAGGGTCTGCTAATATTGTGTTGACAATTTTTGCATCTGCGTTCAACAGGAATATTGGCCCACAATTTTTTTGTGTGATGCCCCTGTCTGGTTCTGCTAAAGATAATGCTGGCCTTGTAAACTGAGTTTGGAAGCATTCCCTCCTCTTCCATTTTCTGGAAGGGTTTGAGAAGGGTAGGAATTAACTCTTTAAATGTTTGATAGAATTCATCTGTGAAGCCCTCTGGTCCTTGGGAGGCTTTTGATTACTGCTTTGATCTCCTTACCTAATCTATCCAGATTTTCTATTTCTTCATGATTCAGTTTTGGAAAATTGTGAATTTCTAGAAACTTTTCCATTTCATCCAGGCTGTCCAATTTGTTGATGTATAAGTGTTTATAGTAGTTTCTTTGATCCTTTGTATTTCTGTGGTATCAGCTGTAACTTCTCTTTCATCTGAGTCTTCTCTTTTCTTCCTCGTGAGTCTAGCTAAAGCTCGGTCAATTTTATCTTTTCAAAAGTCAGCTTTTAGTTTCCCTGATCTTTTCTATTGTCTCTTTAGCCTCTTTTTTATTTACTTCTGCACAGACTTTTATGTCCTTCCTTCTACTAACTTTGCATTGTTCTTTTTCTTTTAGGTCTAAAGTGAGATTATTCGAGAGCTTTCTTATTTCTTAAGGTAGGCCTATAATGCTATGAATTTCCCTCCTAAAACAGTTTTTGCTGCCCATAATAGACTTTGGTAAATTGTACTTCCATTTTCATTTGTGCCAAAGTATTTTTTTTAATTAAAAAATTATTTAAGTAGGCTCCACACTGGGTATGGAGCCCAGTGGGGCCTGAACTCTGAGATCAAGATCTGAACTAAGATCAAGAGTTTGGCACTTAACTATGTGAACCACCCAGGAGCCCCTCAAGGTATTTTTTCTTCATTGATATCTTCATTGACACACTGGTTGTTCAGTAGCATGTTGTTTAATCTCTAAATATTTGTCATTTTTCTAGTTTTCTTCTTGCAATTGATTTCCAGTCTCATACTACTTACTACTTGGTCAGAAAGGATGCTTGATAGGATTTCAATCTTCTTAAATTTTTTGAGACTTGTTTTGTGGGATAACGTATGATCCATCTTGGAGAATGTTCCATGTGTGCTTGAAGGGAATGTGTATTCTGCTGCTTTTGGATGGAAAGTTCT
This sequence comes from Nyctereutes procyonoides, assembly GCF_905146905.1. Lineage (NCBI taxonomy): Eukaryota > Metazoa > Chordata > Mammalia > Carnivora > Canidae > Nyctereutes > Nyctereutes procyonoides. The sequence goes on from NW_026575137.1 coordinate 10,788,718, forward strand.
TTATGTATCTATTACGTCCATCTGATCTAATAAGTTAAGCTGATGCTTATTGATTTCTTATCTAAGTGATCTATCCACTGATGTAAGTGGGGCATTGAAGTCCTCTACTATTATCATATTGCTGCCAATTTCACCCTCTAGGTCTTTAATGGTTGCTTTACATATTTAGGTACTCCTATGTTGGGGTGCATAAATACATACAAATGTTATAATCCTCTTGTCGGACTGACCCCTTATCATTATGTAATGCCTATGCCTATCTTTTTTCTTTCACTACAGTCTTTTTTAAAAGTCAACTTTGTCTGACATAGGTAGAGCTACCCCGCTTTCTTTTGGGTTCTATCTGCATGAAATATCTTTTCCCATCTCTTCACTTTCTGTGCATGTCTTTACATCTGAGGTGAGTCTCTAGTAGGAAACATATAGATGGGTCTTTGTTGTTGTTGTTTAAACCTATTCAACTGCTCTGTCTTTTGGAGAATTTAGTCCTTTTACATATAAAGTAATTATTGATCGGTACTTATTGACATTTTGTTAATTGTTTTCTGGCGGTTTTATTGTTCTTCTCTGTTCCCTTCTTCTTTTCTTGCTCTCTCCCCCTTTAATAACTTTCTTCAGTGTTATGCCTAGATTTCTATGTTTTACATATCCCTAATAAGTTTTGCTTTGTCATTACAATGAGGCCCACATATAACATCCTATATGTAAAAAACAATCTATTTCCATTTGATAGCAACTTAAGTTTAAATGTATTCTTAAAACTCTACACTTTACCACCCCACCCCCAGTTTTTTTTTTTTAAGATTTTATTTATTCATGAGAGACGCAGACAGGCAGGCAGAGACACAGGGAGAGGCAGAAGAAGGCTCCCTGCAGGGAGCCTGATGTGGGACCCGATCCCAGGACTCTGGGATCATGCCCTGAGCCAAAAGCAGATGCTCAACCACTGAGCCACTCAGGTGTCCCCCATGTTTTGTTTTTGATGTCATCTTATTTTATGTATCCTTTATCAGATTATTGCAGTTACAGGTTTAAAAAAAGTACTTTTATTTTAATCCTCGGATTAGCTTTATAAATAATTTATCTACTGTCTTTATTATATATTTACCTTTACCAGTGAGATTTATATTTCCAATGTTGTCTTGTTATTAATTAATGCCCTTTCTCTTCAGCTTAAAGAAGTTCCTTTAACATTTCTTATAAGTCTGGTTTATTGGTGATCAACTCCTTCAGCTTTTGCTTGTCTAGGAAAACTCTTTACCTCTCCTTCAATTCTGAATGATCATTTTGCCAGATAAAATATTCTTAGTTGAAAGCTATTATCTTTCAGCACCTGGGATACATGGTACCACATTCCCTTCTGGCCTGCAAAGCTTCTGCTGAAAAATATGCCTTACCTTGTTATCAGTTGTTTTTTCTCTTGCTGCTCTTAAGATGGTCTTTAACTTTTGACATTTTAATTATAATGTTTCTTGGTGTGGATCTTTTGGGGTTCATTTTATTTGGAACTCTCTGGGCTTCCTGGATATGGATGTCTGTTTTCTTCCCAGGTTAGGAAAGCTTTTAGCCATTATGTCTTCAAATAAGTTTTTTGCCCCTTTCCTTCTCTCTTCTCCTTCTGGGACCCATAAAATGCAAATGTTATTCTGCTTGATGTTGTTCCATAGGTCCCTTAAACTATCTTCATTTTCTACAATTCTTTTGGCTACTCTGTTTGGATGAGTTACACTGCCCTGACTTCTAGATTACTGGTCCTTTCTTCTGCTTCATTTAGTCTGTTGAATGCTAGCTCTAGTGTATTTTTCAGTTCAGTTACTGTATTCTTCAGCTCTGTGAGTTTGTTAGGTACTTTCTTATTTTTCTATCTCTGTTGAAGTTCTCATTATATTCATTCTTCTCTCAAGTTCAGTGAGCATCTTTGTAACAATTACTTTTGCAGGGCAGAGACCCCCAGCTTCTCAAGGAGTGGCTCCATTTGTGAGATCCATCTTGAATGTGTGTTGCAACAATGGGTGGGGTTTCTGGCAAGACTGCACATCTGCCTCTCCTACCTGTCTCAAATGTGGCTCTATTACTGCCTGCTATGAAGGGGTTGTTTGGCTAGTTTTCAGATCTTATTCAGAGGAAATTGTTCCATAGGTAGCTATAAAGTCAGTGAGTCCATGGGCGGGGGGTATAGTTCCTATACCATCATCTTGAACACCCTCTTCCATAACATATATTGTAGAAATTAGTAGTGATTTTTAAAAAGGTTCATTTCTTAGATAAGAAAAAAGGTATGAACATTTATATTTTAAACTCATAAGCTGGACTGAGAGAATTGAACAAAATTTTGAACCACATTTAGAGAGTAGCCATAGTAATTTTTTAAAAAGTCTCTCCTAGACAAATCTGCCTATTATTGAAGAGTAAACCCAAATGCATTATTCTGTAGGCATAGCCAGAAAAGGAAAAAAGAAAAAGAACATTTACTCAACACCTATACACGTGCTAGGCACTTCCACATTTTACTATTTTTATGATTTAAATTTTGTTAAGTGGTAATTACATACATTTTATAAAAAAGTGAATTGAGTCATATACAGTTTTTTTTGAGTCATATACAGTTAGTTTTCCCACTGTCTCACAGCTAGTTTTTATAAAAATGCATGATTTTCTATTATACTTTGCTACCTTCCAAAATAAATATTACAGAAATATTTAACTTATCTAAACCTTATTATGTATTTGGGGAAAGCCACTGATAAGAGGAAAAAATGAAATTATCATATTAAGTATAAAAATGCTAAAAGTGATCATTCAAATGCTAAAAGGAAGTGAAAAGTAAAGCTGTGACTAATTTAGGGTGTCAGTAAAAGGCAATTTCAAATAGGTTAGGTTTGATAGAGTAATTTTACCAAGGTGTGTAAGAACCAAGCCACAGTTGAGGATTTTAGACAGTTTGGAAAACCAGAAGACCTGGGAGTTACAAAACCTCTTTAGAGAGGTAGGAGACAGATGAAGAATATGGACCTCAAGTTTGACTTTTCAAATTTTAAAAAATTTTTTTAAAGATTTTTATTTATTTATTTGAGAGAGAGAAAGCAAGCAAGAGAGGGAAATCAAGAGAGAGCACACATAAATGTGGGTAGTGGCAGAGGGAGAAGCAGATTCCCCGCTGAGCAGGGAGCTCAAGGTGGGGCTTGATCCTAGGACCCTGACTGAGCCACCCAGGTAGGTACCCTGACCTCAAGTTTTAAGCAAGACTTTCAGACTTCAACTAGCACTTAAGGCATACAACACAGAGAGAGAGAGAAAGAGAGAGAGAGAAAGAGTGAGTGCCTACACACACATGGTGTGGGAGAGGGTGGGTAGAGGGAGACAGAAAGAATCTCTAAGCAGGCTTCATGCCCAGTGCAGAGCCGGATGCAGGTATAATCTCACAACCCCAAGATCATGAACAAGCCAAAATCAAGAATTGAATGTCCACCCAAAAGCTCCAAGATTAATATTTTTTAACTACACCATCATCAGGTAATCCCTATTCAAAAACCAAAGGTTCCCTGGCCAACCAAATTAAATCTAAAATCCTTAATCTGGCATTCAAAGCCCTTCACGGTCAAGCCCCAGCCTGTCCTAGTCTACTTTTTCAAGTTTTACCTCTTTCTATATGTTCTGTTATAGTCAAACCAGATTACCAGCTATTCCCAGAGTATGCTCTGAGTTTCCTCACCTACCTCTGAGCCCAATATGCGCCTCCCCCCACCACGCTATTCTGAAATTTTATCAATTCTTAAAGATGCAGTTAAGTAGCCTCATAATTGTTTCATCTTTAAATTCTCATACCATTTTATCTGTACCACTTTATGGCACTTATGTTCTACTAGGTCTTATTTTTTTTAAAGATTTATTTATTCATGAGAGACACAGAGATAGAGAGAGAGAGGCAGAGACACAGGCAGAGGGAGAAGCAGGCTCCATGCAGGGAGCCCGACGTGGGACTCGATCCCAGATCTCCAGGATAGGCCCTGGGCTGAAGGCAGCGCTAAACCACTGAGCCACCCGGGCTGCCCTACTAGGTTTTATAAAGATTTGTATACCTGCTTTTCCCCAAAAGATTGGAGGTTCCTAGAAACAACTCAGTGCTCCTTAAAGCACCTACAATAATGCTTGCACATATATATGCCATCAATCTGTACTGAGCTGAGTATGACCAGCAGTTAAAAGCAGCAGCAGCTTCTCAACCTAGAGTTTGACAAAAATCAAAGGCTTCATTTTCAACATCTGTACTAGTGTTCACAGAAAACAGGAACCACACCCTACACATCAATTGCTTCACTAGACTGACAGATTTTAAATTTACAAGCAAATAAATGTCCGGGTGCATTTAACTAGTATCTAATTATGAATTCTAAGTATTGAGCACGGCAGAGCCTATTTAAAAAAGAATTCAATCTCATGATAATATACAAAAATGACTTCTTCTCTTGCCAAGAATCACAGCTGTTTAGTTAGCAAATAAAAAATGATGATGCATGCATATATTCACCACCAACAAAATTCAGATAAAAAAGTGCATCATTTCAAAAAGTATCTGCACAGGGACAGCTGTACAGTGCTGACTGCTGTAAAGAAACCACTGTATAATAATGAAAGTAAAGCTAGTAAAGTCCAAATAAATACTACTGTGGAGCTGGTTATTCCATCACATCCCTAACAAAGCAGTTACAATCTTCTCACCACATTGCAAGGTTTCACACTTTGTGTCAGAGGGAAAAAAGAATGAAGGAGACACTGGGATTTAAGACACGCACCATAAAGTTTTAATAAAAGTACAATGAGATAAGCACTGTGATAAAAATAGTAGCAAAGTGGTAAGGAAGCAAAAAAGGAAGAGTGAAGGTATGGCTTGAAGAATGTAGCATTTGAACATTTGAAACGAGTGTGAAGAGTAAGTGGAACCTCAAAGGCAAAACAACGGTAAAGGTACAAAGCTCTGCAAGAAAATGTGTATTAAGAAAATTTACATGTACAGAGACAGCAGAGGCGAGAGGGAGTTATTTAGTAGAAAAATTGGAGAAAAAAATAAGACCAGATCTTGTTGGTTCCTGAAGAGTTCTTTGTGAAGCTTCTGGAAGGAGTGGTCTGATGAGTTGGTAAGAGTGAAGTTTGCAACAGGAAAATAAAGAATAGAGATCAGGTCAGGACTGCTCTAACTACAAATGGAAGAAGAAAGCTGAAATAAACCCACAGGTTTCTGGTCTAAGCAATGGGGAAGCCGGTAAAACCACTATTAGTTTTCCATAAATTTGAAGTCGTAGCAAACATTTGTTGACCATTTACTCTGTACAAAGCGGTAATGAAACAACAAGTACTCTAACAATCTCTGTGAAGGTGCAGTCAGTCGAGTAGCCTATAGACAGCTATAAATCCAAGTTTACATGCATAAAACTACATGTAATTCATGAGTGATATATTAGGGAGTGTGTCTACAGGAAAGAGAATGATGGGAATAAATGATAAAGAAAACAAAACATAGGACAAGAAAAGAGTGTGATACCCACGCAGGTGCTATGAGCTAAGGAATATCATTAACTTAAATCTGTGCACTGAGTCTAAAGGAGCAGAGAAGAAACAAACCAAAAACATAAAAAAATAAAATAAAATAAAATAGTGGTGAAGTCCAGGGGCAAAGTGTTTAGTTAGGAGGTAACTGTGGCGGGGGGAACACCTAGAAACAACTGTAAAATGACTAGAAATTCAATCTGGGCCTTAAAGTCAAAGTAGCAGGTCAAACTGTTTAGGGGCGAGGGTGAGAGGGAGACAAGGCAGACAGACGATGGTGCACAAACCTAAGCCTCAGAGAAGGAACAGTCGCACCCAGGCTGGAGGAAGTAGGGCCAGGAGACAGCACAGTGGGAGAACAGAAATCTGGTAAGACGCAGGAGAGTCCAACTGCAAAGAAAGTAGGCAGGAGACTAAACAGCTCAGACACTATTATACGGGCAACAGGAAGACTAAGGCTTTCAAATAGGAAAATATTAGTCAGTGCCCAAAAGCAGGACACAGGACAGGCTGGAGAGACCACTGAAGCTAGAGTGAAGGCAAACAAAAACAAAACAAACCCCCAGAGGGTTTGTTTGAGTCACAATAATTGACAGCAGAAAAAAAAAGGGAAGAGAGATGTACTGAGGTACAGAGGACAGGGTTTAGAATAGACGGAGGAAAAGTGAGTGCAAGGGGACTTCAAAGGTCTAAGCACAAGCCATTGGCAGACACTAGCTTTGCTTCAGGAGGGACAAGAGACCGTGGAGTACCCTCAGGGTATCCGCCAGACAAACACAAATGCTGGCATCACCAGGGAGCCTGCTGGGGGATCTGCGGAGGGACTACGGGGGCAAAGGACTGAACTCTGGGGGAAAGCCTCATCCAGAAAGCGAGAGACCAGCAAGAAGAGAGAGAAGGAGGGAAAGAGAGCACAAAGCACCTTTTCAACATGCTTTTCACATGTCTCACAAGTCTCAGAGACTAAATAAATAACCTTATTGTGCCAAAAGGTCACAATAAGCAGTGAAACACGTGGAAAAATTGAAGGCTAATAGTAATGAATGTATAATAATAAAACGCTTCAGAAAGCACTGCCCTTTGACCCTGGAATTTTTAACCAGAAACTTATCCTGAGAAAGAAAAGTCTTGTGGAGGAGTAGGGGGAGGGGACTATTTCTAATAGTGAAAAACAGAATCTAAATTTCTAGCCATAGAGAGGAATGGCTAACTATACCATGAAAAAGCCAAATGTCTTAAAAGAAGATATTTTACCACATAAAATTTTTAAATGTCAACACTGAAGGGAAAAAGCATTAAAGAAAAATATCTGTAACACAGGACAAAGGTGGGGACGCCTGGGGGGCTCAGTGGCTGAGCGTCTGCCTTCGGTCCAGGTCAGGATCCCGGGGTCCCGGGATCGAGTCCCACATCAGGCTCCCTGCATGGAGGCTTCTTCTCCCTCTGCCTGTACCTCTCTCTCTTTCTCTCTCTCTCTCTGGGTCTCTCATGATTAAATAAACAAATTCTTTAAAAAAATGACAACGGGTCAATATTTTTAATATATAAGAGACCCATGTAATTAAACCAGTAAGAAAAAAAAGGAAAATACCCCAAAGAAAAATGGCTAAGATACAAACGGCAATTTCTAAAACAACAAATAAAAATGACCAGTAAATAGAATTATGTTGGTTCTCAGTGCTAATCAAAGAAATAAAAATGAAATGATGTATTATTTGCCTCTCTCATATTAATAAACAGCACATGCAATATAAACTTTTTTTTTAAGTCTGGAAATATATACACCAAAAATTTAGTGCCACTTGTCTCTAAGTACTAGGATAAAATATTTTTATTTTATTTTTATTTTTTTATTTTTATTTCTTAAATTTTTATTTATTTATGATAGTCACACACACACAGAGAGAGGCAGAGACACAGGCAGAGGGAGAAGCAGGCTCCATGCACCGGGAGCCCGACGTGGGACTCGATCCTGGGTCTCCAGGATCGCGCCCTGGGCCAAAGGCAGGCGCCAAACCGCTGCGCCACCCAGGGATCCCCGGATAAAATATTCTTAAATTATTATTATTTTATAATGAACACATATTCTCTCATACACAGAGAATACTTCATTGCTGAAGTAACAAAATGCGAAGAAGAACAGGTAGAAAAATTTAGGTGTACAAAAAAAAAAGTTATAGGTACAATTGATAAAAATATGAAAAAACAGTACAAAGATCTTTTTAATTCCCCCCAACTATTGTCTAAATGAAACAAGTATAAAGAACTAAGTATAATTCTACCTAAAAATAGAAAGGATGAAAAAGTTGATGCAAAGAAGAAAACAGAAAATTCACATCACAAAATCTTAATCATTTTTAGAAGGAAGCAAGTTTATCTCTACGGGTCAAGCGTTTCAAGATCAGGGTTAGCAATCTGAGTTAGACTGAAAACACAACAGAGAAAAGGAGTCAACTTGAGTCAACTTTGGGATGAGAAAAGGATCAGAGAGCAACTAGTACACAGGCCGCTGGAAAACAAACCCTCAACAGTCACCGAAGCTGTGGCTTTTTCCAGGGGTGCTGGGCAGAAAAGGAAATGGTGGTACTTACAAGTTGAGAATTGACCAGATCTAGAGAGCTAAGGTCAAGGAGAGGACCACGAGGTGCCAGGGAGTTCACAGAAGGTGAACTGCAAGGCTCAGCACCGGAAAGAAGACAGAAAACAGCCTGGGAGGCGACAAGGAGGACAAAAAGCTGGTTCATCAGGTGTGATGGAAAACAGCAACACAGGCTCTTGAATCACCACCTCCGGTGAGTTTAGGCCTTGAGACAGTTCAAACGATGACAAAGGTTAAAAAACTCGGTCATCCATGTGGGCCGCTCACGTGGAGCGGAGGTGGAAGTCACTGGAGCTGGCCCACCTTTCTGGTCTGAAATGAATGTACCTGTTACGTCAACCTCTTACATCCTTCATTTTCCTCTGACTCAGATACATGCTTTCTCATCTGACTGATAGAATTTGGGTGGCACTTAACCTCTCTGCACTTTATTCAACCACAAAATGAAGAGTAAGGAGATGGGGAGAGTCAGTTATATCAATGATTCTCAAACTTGAATGCACATTAAAATCACAAGTGCTTTAAAACAAACAAACAAGCAGGCAAAACTACCTATGCCTTGACCCCCAAACCCAGTAATTCTGACTTGGTTCTTGGGTGGAGTTCAGGCATCAGTATTTTTAAGAAGCTCCTCAGGGAATCCTAATGTGTAGCCAAGGTTGAAAAACTAAATTACTTCTTTCTAAAGGTTGCTTCCTTTTTTTTTTTTTTTTTTAAGATCTACTGATTTGAGAGGAAGAGAGAGTGCGCGAGTGCATGTGTGCACAAATGAGCAGGGGGAAGGAGAGAGAATCCCAGGCGGACTCCCTGCTGAGCGTGGAGCGCCACGCAGGGCTTCATCCCACCACCTGGACATCAGACCAGAGCCTAAACCAAAAGTCAAATGCTCAACCAACTGTGCCACCCAAGTGCCCCTAAAGGTTGCTTCCTTTTTAAAATTCTATGATTCTAGGTAAAGAACACTTTGTTCATTTACTAATAAAACTACCGTGCACCAAGCACTCCCACAAACGTCTTTCAGTAAGTCCTCACAACACTTTGAGGCATGTATTTGTGTCCATCTCATACACTGTGAAGCTCAGAGAAACGAAGCAACTCGTTCAAGAGTCACAGGCCAGGAAGGCACAGAGCTAGGACACAGGTGTGTTTGCTCCAGTCCACCCTACCTGCAACCTGCTGTCTCCAGCACGCACAGCAACCATCTGAATGCCTTCTCTTCCTGCCCAGGACCTCAAAATTGGGACACCAGTTTGTGGTTTGTGTATTGGAGAGAAAACTAATTTGGGTGGGGGCGGGGAATTAACCCCAAATTCTACAGTAATCTCATTGTAGAGTTAGTAAACACCTTCACCTAGAGAGGTCTGCAACCTGACACGGCACTCTGAAAGTCTATCTACGAAGCGTACTTTATTCAGTTAAGCCAACAAGAACACTGCTATTAAGCATGCAGCTGGCGTACAAAGAAGGTTCTCAAAGATAAGCTTATCAATAGAAAAGCAATTTTTATATGCTTTGCATTAAGTAAGGCATTCTAAACCAAACTCTAAGATAATTCTGACAAAATAACTGACAGAGAAATTGAGAGTTGTTCTATCAAAGAGCTTATAAACATGATCTTCAAATTTATACTCAGGAATTACCTCTATTTCCATCTAGCACAAATAGGTTCACTCACACTTTCTAATTATTATTATTTTTTAAAAAGATTTTATTTATTTATTCATGAGAGACACACACACACACAGAGAGAGAGAGAGAGAGAGACAGAGACACAGGCAGAGGGAGAAGCAGGCTCCATGCAGGGAGCCCGACGTGGGACTCGATCCCGGGACTCCAGGATCACGCCCTTGGCTGAAGGCGGTGCTAAACCACTGAGACACCCGAGCTGCCCACACTTTCTAATTATTATTCTTTCATTGACACATTGCTTCTTCTTTGTTGATTATACTTAAATCTATTATCTACTTGGAAATTTCATAAACATTCAAATTCTGTATTCCCAGGCCAAAATTCATTGAGTGGGCAAAATAAATTCTCCCCCAAAAGAAGGAAAAAAAGAGAAGAAAAAAAGTATTAGGAAAGATTTAACTTCTATGCTCACGGAAAGGGCAATTTATTTTATTTTCAAGATTTTATTTATTTTAGAGAAAGAGTGTGTGAGCAGGTGAGCGAGTACAGAACGGGAGGCGCAGAAGGGAAGGGAAAGGAGCTCAGGCCGACTCCTGGCTGAGTGCGGAACCGCTCCGGGCTCGATCTCACGACCCTGAGATCATGACCTGAGCGGAAATCAAGAGTTGGACGCTTAACCGATGGTACCCCCGCCCCCCGCCGCTCCCCTGGAAAGGGCAGTTTAATTAGACACTCATAAAGTACATTTACAAGGAACACAGGAGTCCTCATCCATTCAAAGCTCTCCCGAGCATTCGCTCCGTTCTCCAGCACTAGGGATGAAGAAGCCGACCAGACTGCACGCGCGGCCTGCGGCTCCGCAGGTACCAGGGCAGCCCAGGGCGGGTGTGCGGGACTGCGGCGGGGTCGGTGGATTAGTCTTGGGGAGAGGAAGGGGCTGGGGTAAGAGCAGCGCGGAGGAGGTTTCACAAAGCACAGGCTCAAGTGAAAAGTTCCCCACAAGACTCCCTGTAAATCGGCTCTCCAGGAAGTAAGTAAACCGAGGAACTAGGGTCAGAGAGAACAGCCCAGACGGAGGAGGCCAGGTAGGCTGCCGCGGGGCAACCGCGAAGAGCGAGCGCCCCGGGGTCGGGTCGGAGCGGCGGCTGCAGAGTCCTGCAGACCCTCGCTCACGTGCCAGTCGGGCCGCTCGGCTCACGGACTGAGTGAAGCCCCCTCGTTCCTCGGTTGACTCTTCATCCGGAAAAACCAATGTGTACCACGGTGCTTGCCTGACAGTGAAGCCAAACCAGAAGGATTTCGTTTAACAACTAAGGAGATTGGGGGCCCCGGCGGCTCCGTGGTTGGGGCGTGACCCCGGCGGCCGGGCCCGGGGGAGGGGGTGCAGGGAGCCCGCTTCTGCCTCGGGGTCTCTCCTGAGCACATGCATAAAAGCCTTAAAAAAAAGGACTAAGGCAATTAGGAACCAAACCTGAGCGTGGCCTCTACTCCCACCTCCAGACAGGACGGGAAGTTGTCCAGGACGTGTCTTAGGGTCGTCCGGCGGCTCGGGGAGCGCGGGGAGCCGGGGCGCGCGCAGCCGAGGCCCCTGTCGCGGCGCTGGCGCGGGGCGCACGGTCACCCGGACCCCAGGGCCGCCGGCTCCCCCGGGCCCCGGGACACACCTAATCCCTCCGGGCTGCCAGCGCCCGCGCGGGGTCAAAACAGGAGGAGGCTTCCCGGGCCCCGGGCTGACCCGCCGCCCCCGAGCCCCCCCCCCCCCGGCGCAGGTGCAGCTCCCCCGGCGGGCGCGGGGCGGGCGCGGGGCGGGGGCGGGCGCGGGGGGCTCCGGGGCGGCCCGCCCGCAGGGAGCCCGCACACTCCGTCCCCAGCTCGGCCGCCCGCGGCGGGGCACGACCGGCCCGGGGCCGCCGCGAGCCTCGCACCCCCCAGCCCCCGGCCGCGGGGCACCGACGCACACTCGCGGGGGCCCTGCAAGCCCCGCGGCCTCCGGCTCCGGCTCCGGCTCCGGCTCCCAGCCGCGCCTCACGGCCGGCGCCTCCGTCCCGCCGGGGCCCGCGGACCCGCTCCCCGCCCCAAGGCCCTGGGCGCTCCGGCTCCACCACCGGGGCCCGCGTCCCGCCCGCCAACCCCGTGCCCACGACGCCACCGCGGCCGCTCGGCTCGCAGCCCGCCGCCCGGCCCCGGCCCCGGCCCCCCAGCCCCCGGCCCCTACCCCCTGGCCCACAACGCCCCCCCAGCCCCCGGCCCCTACCCCCCCCGGCCCCCGGTCCCTACGCCCCTGGTCCCCCGGTCCCTAACCCTCCAGCCCCCCGGTCCCGACCCCCCCGCCCCCCGCCCCCCGGCCCCCCGGCGCGGCCCCTGCGGACCGACCGCGGCCTCTCGGGCGCGGGCGGCGGCGCGGGCGGGGTCCGTCGGTCCCGGGGCCGGCGGGGAGCGGCCGGGAGCGCCCCGTGTCCCGCAGACCCCAACATGGCGTCGGCCGCCGCCCGCGACGACGACACCTCCCCGCGCCGCAGACGGCCGGGACCGCGGGGAAGCGCCGGAAAGTTTCGCTTCTCCCCGGGCCGGCCCGGGTCCCGCGCACACGCACCTCGGGCTTCGCCTGCCCGGCCGGGCGGGGGCGGCGGCGGCGGCGGCGGCGGCGGGGGTCCGGCTCCTCCTGGCCCCGGGCTCCGGGCGCGGACTCTGCCCCCCGCCTCCCGGGGCGTGTGCGGCGGCGGCGGCGGCGGCGGAGGAGGAGGCGGAGGAGGAGGCGAAGGAGGAGGAGGACGAGGAGGCGGCCCGGCAGCCGGCGCGATCCGGACCCTGCGGGCGGGCGGGCGCTCGCTCGCTCGCTCGCTCGCAGGTGACTCCCCCGCCCCTCGGGTCGAGCCCCACAACGGCCGCCCGCCGGCCTCTCCCCTGCGCGTGCACCGGCGCCGCCGCCCACACGCCCCGAGCCCCGGGCACGAGCGCCTCCGCCGGGCCCGCGCCCCGCCCCCCGCGCCCCGCGCCGCCGCCCCGCCCGCCCGGGTGGGCGTGGCCCAGCCGAGACCCCGCCCCCGCCCGCCGCCGCCAGGGTGGGCGTGGCCGAGGCCCCGCCCCACCGCCAGGGTGGGCGTGGCCGAGGCCGGGGCCCCGCCTCCCCGCCGCCCCGTCCCGCGGCGAGCTCCAGGGGGCGGGGCCTCGGGCTCGGCCACGCCCACCCGGGCGGCCCGGCGGCTCGGGGACCCGTGGGCGTCCTGGGCTCGGCCGGCCTCGGGGTAGGGCTGTGCGTCTCCTGACCGGATTCCTAGGAGGAGTCTCCCCGCCACGGAACGGGCGTCCCCGCGGAACTCGGGAACTTCCCGCGGGCGGGAAAGAAAGGCTCCTGGGTGTACATGCCCGGAGGCGCGCGGCCCGCGCTGTCCGCCGCCCGGGGCCTCGCTCGCTCGCCCGGAGCCGGGCCTCCGGGACCCAGGGCGCCTCCCCCGCACTCAAGGGCCGCCCGCCCGCCTGCCCGCCGCTGCGCTCCTGCGGGGCTTCCCCGACGCCCACAGCCTCACCCACCCACGTCGCGTACCTGCGAGCAGTCCTAGTGCCCCGGAGGCCACAGGCCCTGGCTCCCCGCGGGCCGCACACCCCGCAACCCCGGACACCCCGCACACCCCAGACACCCCGGACACCCCGCAACCCCGTACACCCCGGACACCGCGCACACCCCGCAACCCCAGACACCCCGGACACCGCGCACACCCCGCAACCCCAGACACCCCGGACACCGCGCACACCCCGCAACCCCAGACACCCCGGACACCGCGCACACCCCAGACACCCCGAACACCCTGGACACCGCGCACACCCCGCAACCCCAGACACCCCGGACACCGCACACACCCCGCACACCCCGCAACCCCAGACACCCCGCACACCCCGGACGCCCCAGACACCCCGCACACCCCGGACACCCGCACACCCCGCAACCCCACACACCCCGGACACCCCGCAACCCCGCACACCCCGCACACCTCGCAACCCCAGACACCCCGCACACCCCGGACACCCCGGACACCCCGCAACCCCAGACACCCCGCACACCCCGGACACCCCAGACACCCCGCACACCCCGGACACCCGCACACCACGCAACCCCACACACCCCGGACACCCCGCAACCCCGCACACCCCGCACACCTCGCAACCCCAGACACCCCGCACACCCCGGACACCCCGGACACCCCGCAACCCCAGACACCCCGCACACCCCGGACACCCGCACACCCCGCAACCCCCCACACCCCAGACACCCTGCACACCCCAGACACCCCGCACACCCCGCACACCCCGCAACCCCAGACACCCCGGACACCCCGCACACCCCAGACACCCCGCACACCCCTCAACCCCGCAACCCCAGACACCGTGCACACCCCGGACACCCCGCACACCCCGGACACCCGCACACCCCACAACCCCGCACACCCCAGACACCCTGCACACCCCGCACACCCCGCACACCCCGCAAACCCCAGACACCCCGGACACCCCGCACACCCTCCACACCCCGAACACCCCGCACACCCCGCAACCCCAGACACCCCAGACACCCCAGACACCCTGCACACCCCGCACACCCCGCAAACCCCAGACACCCCGGACACCCCGCACACCCTCCACACCCCGAACACCCCGCACACCCCGCAACCCCAGACACCCCAGACACCCCGCAACCCCGGACACCCTGCACACCCCACATACCCTGCGCAACCCTGCACACCCTGGACACCTCGCAACCCTGCACACCCTGCACACCCTGCAACCCCGCACACCCCGGGGAACCCCGCACTAGAGGCGTGCAGCTGCCAGGTGGGTCCGGGTGAGTCTTACCTTTTCCGCTGCTCGGTCATTGCAAGGCTGCTTAACCTTGGTTGAAGACTCAGGTCTTGGATTAGGGCCGCCAGCACCCAGGCTGCACATGAGCGAGCACCCACCGAGGGAAGGTGAGCAGGCCTTGGTTCCGATCCACTTTCTTAGGATCCCAGGTTCTACCCCCTCCAGATCTTCAGCTCCTATCCTCCCTCCCCTATTGCAATGTCTCAGAAACAAATCTTTTTTTTTTTTAATAAAATTTGTAACTTGAACAAAATTAGCAAGAATGAACTTTTTTTTAAATGGGGAACCTTCTAGTATTGCTGTTATACACATCTTTAACATATAGCATAACACCCAGTGCTCATCCCGTCAAGTGCCCCCCTCAGTGCCCGTCACCCAGTCACACCACCCCCCACCCATCTTTACACATGTGAGTCAGTTGTCTCTGTAGATGAGTTCGAATGTCCCCAGGACACTCATTTTAGCCATCACCCTACCTCCCACCTTCATGCAGCCTCATCCCCCTCTACATGCAAACCAACAGTTTATCAGTGGGGGCAGTGGGGGTGGGGGTGGGAAAGGTGAGCTCGATCATCCCAAATCTCTTTTTTAAAATTTTGAGATTAGGAGTTGCTGTGTCCAGTCTACACCAATGATCACCAAACATTTTTGGTCACTTGGCCATCAGTAATAATGTTTACCTGCTCTCCCCTTCTAAAATACTCATTTAGCTTAACCTAAAATGCAGGGAGTGAGAAGCCAAAAAGACCACAATGAAAGTATCAACCTCACAGTATGATTATGAAGATTCAATGAGTTAATATTGAACTCACTGGCTAAAACATAGTGCCTGGTGCATGGCTAAGTGCTACGTAAGTGCTAGATAACAATTATTGTGTATAATGCATATTCATTTCATACATAATAATCTATGTAATATATATATTACACGTATCTTTAAGTATGCACCTAATTTATTAGGTACATTATAAAACAGACACACAAAAAGTCAGAAATAATTATTTAAAACATGGTGTGGGGTGTCTTTCTGCGTGTTTTGTCCCCAACCTGGGCTGTGCACAACCCAATTTGGACTCCACAGATTCAGAGCTGTACTGACGTGTATGGTAGCCACTAACCACATGTAGTTATAAAAATTCAGTTCCCCAGTCACACTGACCACACTTCAAGTACTTAATAGCCACATGACTACTGGACAGTGCAGTAAACACTGCAGAAAGTACTATTGGATAGCCCTGACCAACCCAAAATAAGCAAGGGACTAAGGCAATAGGATCGACTTAGGACTGGGCCGTGTAACCACGGCACCATGTTCACATGGAGTGATAAGATCGCTCTCTGAGCTTCACATCTCCTCTGTAAAATGAAGATAAAAATAGGAACTACCTCCTGGACTGCCGAGCGAGCGTAGGAAATGAGATAAGGTGTGTAAAGTCTCTAGCCGAGTGCCTGAAACCTAGAGGAACTTGGAAATATTGGTAAAAGTTGAGTTTAACACACTTCGATAAACCCGAAAGGCGAAGCTCTCATTATTGTCCTTGATTCTAGTGGGTAAGTTTTTCGAGGTATTTATTTTGGAAAAGACAAGAGTTTGGTGAACTTTGAGTTGAAAGCAGAGCATTCAAGGAAAGCTGGCAGACACCTGGATTTTATTCACTCTCGGACGTCTTCCTTCTGAAGACCTTGGTCTGCTAGTCGTGCCCATCTCAGTGACCTCGCACGGCCACCCAAAAACCTGATGAGTCATCAGCATCTCATCCTCTTCCCTCTTTCCTCCGTGCAATTCTTTTGCTTCCAAAATGTTGTAGGCTCTGCCTCCAAAACCCTTCATCTGAAATCCTCTCCTGTCCTTGTGTCCCCTGCATGAGGGACAACACAGGATTGTACTCCTTCCCCGCAGGAGCTTTCCATGGCTCCCCACAGAGGCTGCCGTGTACAGTTGTACAGGTCTTGGTCGAATTATACTTTGGAAGAGGGCCTTTCACATTGGAGCATTGCAATTTTTGTATTTATTACAAGTATCCTGGGGCAGATTTCAAAGAAGTGCCTTGTTCTACTAGAAGTGTTCTACGACATTTTCCAACAAGATAGAAATGCCTTGAGGAGTGGATGCCTTTTTCTAATTTGCCCAGAGGTGCTCCCTGGAGTAGGGACTTTACTATTTCACTTAGAACAAAATCCCGGTTCGTCACCAGGTCCTAGAAAGCCCAGCACCATCCCACCCCTGCCAGCCTATCCACCGTGAAATGATGCCAAGCTCCACTGAGTTCCAGTCATGCCGCCCTCCGGTTGTTTCTAAACTATGCCAAAGTCTTTTCTGCCAGGGGGCCCAGTGCTCCAGCCACGTCTCTACCTAGACAGTGAAGCCCTTCACGTAGCTGTGACTCCTATCATCGTTCCTTGTCTTCTCTGTTTTCCCCCCAGCATTATTGCGGACCCTCTCTGCATCCTCCTCTTCGCCATGAGAGAAAGCCCAGAATGCAGTGTTCCAGAAGACTCTCCCCTGAATGTCCCAGGTCAAATCCTGCCAGTAGAGACACCTATGGGAGGTTCGAAAGGCAGAAGAAAAGGAGAAATCAGTATTCTCCAGGAAAGCCTCCAAGAGGCAGCTCGGATCAGAGAAGGGCTGCTTCCCTAGGCTTCTGGGAAAATATCAGACAAACCTGAAAACATAATATTCTGTTTTTTAAAGAGGGTGATGGGGCTGTATTCTTTAAAAAGGGCAGTGGAGATGTTCCAGATAAAAAGAGGTGAAAGAGGCATGACAGGGACACCTGGGTGGCTTAGTTGCTTAGGTGTTCAACTCCTCATTTCGGCTCAGGTCATGGTTTCAGGGTCATGGGATCAAGCCCCGTGTCAGGCTCTGTGCTGGACATGGCGCCTACTTAAGAGTCTCTCTCTGTGTCTCCCTCTGCCCCCTCTTCCCTTTCCCAAAAGAAAGACACATGACAACTAAATAGAATATCTGACCCTTGACTGGGTCCTGTAGTCGAAAGGGAGAACCCTACAAAGGATGTTATTGGGCTGGTTGAAAAAATTGGAATATGGACTGAAAAGTAGATAAAGGTATTATATTAGAGTTAAATTTATCATCTTGGTTATATAAGAGAATGTCCCTCTTCTTAGGATATACACAAAAGTATTTAGGGGTAAAGGACCATGAGGACCATGAGGCATAGAATATACCTCATCAAATGATTCATCATCATTCAAAAAACATTTCATATATAACATATAATTTAAATATTACCTCTGAAAGAAAGAAACCACCTATGTATATGATAAAGCAACTGGAGTAAAATGTTAGTAAGTGAATCTGGATAACGAGTGTATGCGTGTTCTTGGTAAAATTTCTATTTGTGCAAACTGTAAGTTTGAAATTATCCCCCCCCCCAAAAAAGTTAAAACATATATAGAATAAAGCACTAAAGAAACTATACTGAATAATTGAAAGCAAGTTAGGATAGATGTCTTAAATATCCAGTCTCAAAATAGGTCCAGACTGACAGCCACATGATTAAAAAATAAATGTATTTTATGCTTTTTTCTAATTCCCCAGCGAACAAAAAGGGAATTTATCCTTCCTGCAGGAGAAAAAAAATGCTCCCTGGCTATGGGGGAATAATCTATCCTACACAGAGGGTCTTTCTAAACATTTAAATATGGGATGTTTGTGGCTCTCCTGGCCACTTGTGTCCTATGACCAGCGTGGCCCAGTCACATTTACTGCAGATCCTGGGCTGCAGAAAGTGGGAACAGATACTATATTCCTTATGAAACTTCATTATGTGAAGAGAATAATCTGAGTTATAACCACATCCCCAAATTGCATCATTGCATACTTTCTTCTTTGAAGCAGGAAGGCCCAGTGACTGACTCGTGGAAATACAGTTCCATGCTGTTTTATTAGAGAGCCTGATAGTCAGCTCTTACTTAGAAGATCATTTAGAAACGTTTTCCGATTAAATGACATAGTAAGTTCTCTAAAAAATATTGCAAGACAGGGGCGCCGGGGTGGCTCAGTGGCTGAGCGGCTGCTTTTGGCTCAGGCCGAGTCCCGCATCCAGCTCCCTGCTCAGCGGGGTCTGCTGCTCCCTCTCCCCCTCCCCACTACTCATGCTCACTCTCTCTCTCTTAAATAAATAAAATCTTTAAAAAAATATTTTAAGACAGTAAAATGATCAGTGGTTGCCAGGCGTTTGGGGGAAGGGAGGGAAAACAAGATTGTTAGGGCAGTGAAATTATACTGTGTGATGCTATACAGTGTGTATTTGTCAAAAGTCATAGAATGCCTAATACCAGGAGTGAACCTTGATATAAACTATGGACTTGGGGTGATAAGGACATGTCGATGTAGGTTCATTGATTTTAATAAATGTGCCGCTTTGGCGCAGTATGTTGATAGTGGGGGAGGTGTGCTTGTGTGGGGGTAGGCGTTCTCTGGAACTATACTTTCCATTTAATTTTGCTCTGAACATAAAACTGCTCTAAAAAGTAAAATCCCTGCAAAAACAACAAAAGAATATCACGTATGTCTCTTGGAAAATTTGGAATTTAAGCTTGGGGAGCTGAGAAGCTTTTCGGAAGGAACTTTAATTCATTTCTTGAAAGATTTATTGTAAATTGATATTTATTGTAAATTTCTCAGGCGACTGCTCTTTCAGCCATCTGTCAAGCTATCTTACCTTAGCATCAAAAACTGACATGTAGATTTGAACAAGGAAGAAATTTTAATATTTTAATATTTTAAAGAATTAAATTATCTTGGCAGAAATTTGATATTGATCTTGGGAGCTTTAACAGAGGAATCTAGTATCCATCAAGAATCCTGTGCATTTTCCCAACAGTGGGTATACATTGATGAGGGATTTGCTTCACTCCAAACCAAGTTTATGTATTTCCAACAGGGACACCTCGTGTCATCTTAGAAACTAAGGGACTAGTTCCAAGCTCATCTCTGTCATACCAGATACACAAGCTTTAAATTTTTTTTTTAATTTTTATTTATTTATGATAGTCACACAGAATGAGAGAGAGAGGCAGAGACACAGGCAGAGGGAGAAGCAGGCTCCATACACCGGGAGCCTGACGTGGGATTCGATCCCGGGTCTCCAGGATCGCGCCCTGGGCCAAAGGCAGGCGCCAAACCGCTGCACCACCCAGGGATCCCGATACACAAGCTTTAATGCCCTGTTGTGAAATACATTCCAGTAGTGTAGTCAATTACTTGTAAATGATATAAACTTTTGTATAAAAAAGATATGTAATACATACGACTATATTAATTTTTTATCTTTGGTAGGATTATGCATGATTTCCTTCTGTGTGTGTGTGTGTGTTTACCAATCTTCTGTAATAAATATGTATTATTTGATCTAAAAAAACACATGGCACAATCACGGATAAGTTTTCAATGAAGTAAAAGTCATATTCAAGTACTCATGCACAAAAAGGCACAATGGCTGCTTTCTTCTGTAGAAAACTTCTAAATTATTTGCACATTACCTTTCCTGCCGCTAGAGTGGAATTATACAACAAATGCCTTCTTCCTCTACATTAACTCTTATAAATGACAAAACATTAATGTCAACAAGCAGTTATTGAAAAAGTTTACCTTCTATATGACTAGCTTAAGATAAGTGCAGGACCTGCAAAGCTGGAATACTGTATCATGTTTTTAAAAGTTGGTGCCAGATTAAATAAAACTGAGAAAAAACTTCAAATCCAAATATTATCAAGAGAATCTATTCTAAAAAGCAATATACTTTCCTGGAGTACTAGTATAAATAGGTCATTCATACTGTTATGGAAAGAGAAGAGATTTAAGCATGATTTCATTTAAAAATTCATTTCAAATAAAAATAAAGACTTTCAGAGTTTGGAGCCAGTTAGAGCCTGGGTTCAAATTCCAATTCTGCAAATTATTAGCTGTATGACTTTTTTTTTTTTAAAGTTTTCTGTCAAGTGTTTTTTTTAAAAGATTTTTATTTATTTATTCATAGAGACACACACAGAGAGAGAGGCAGAGACACAGGCAGAGGGAGAAGCAGGGTCCATGCAGGGAACCTGATGTGGGACTTGATCCCGGGTCTCCAGGATCACACCCCGGGCTCAGGCAGTGCTAAACCGCTGCGCCACCGGGACTGCCCACTGTATGACTTTGTATAAATGGGTTAACTCTTCTGATCTGCTCAATTTTCTTGTCAGTAAAATCCATAAAAATGGAAAAATAGTCCCTTCTGCCCGAGGATCATAAAGATCGAGGATAATATAAGCCAAGCACATAGCAAACACTAGGCGCCTGGAAAACAGTAGGCACTCAGGAGACAGTGGATGTGGTGGTCGCGTTGTAGGAGTAAATGTTGTTGCCGTTGAAATCATCAATAAAGTATAAATTTCATCACTTAGGTGAAAAGGCAGGAAATGTCATATTAAACCTCGACATGCCTGATTTATAGGTCTCTGGCCAGTTCTTGCAAAGGTCCTTCCTCCATAGTTGTGTCTCTCTACTAGCGACTCCTTCCACACTCTAGATTGACAACAAACAAGGAGTGCTCACAAATGGAACAAAACCCATGAAAACAAGCCTGTAGCCACGCAGTCGCACTCCTCACCTAGGCTCCCTCTGGCTCTGGGAGCAGCCCCCAACACCCAGCTTTGTCCCAGAGGACAAAGGGCCTCTGGTTCCAGAAGAGGGCCGGGGCGGCCAACCGAGAAGAGCACTCTGGAGAGCTCTCCATAGAGTAAGCAGTGGCCCTGCTTCTCCTCACTTGAGGCCCAGCACGTACGATCACTGTTCACTGCGCTGACTCACACATAAGGAAACCCGAATTTGGAAATGAAACCGAGTGGCAAGGCAGGCAACCCAGCCAAGAAACAGGGAGCCCAGTCGGGAGACGCAGGCTCACAGCCAGAGCCTGTGGGAGGCGGTGCAGAGGACTATTCCCGAAGCAGGGGTCAAAACTCCTAAAGGCCGGAAAGAACATTTTGATCTGGAAAACACTGAATAGCTTTTTAATGATAGAGCAAAGGTATGAATGGCCTCTTCTGCTACACAAGCACTTTCTTCTCATGTTCTCCAAGAACAGAACCCTTTTCCCATCATTTTTCTTTCATATTATCTCCATCATATCTTCACTTTATTTTCTCTTAGCCTCTGCCTTCCTGCTTGAGGCAGGAGAACATTTCCCCAATATAGGGTGATATATATATATATATATATATATATATATATATATATATATACACCATGGATTTGAGGACCAAAATAATCCATGGAAATCTACTTGGGGATAGAGTCAGGATTGGAAATACAAGATAGAGTAAATCAGTCCTATTTATTTATAAAGTAATTCATTAATTAATTTAAAAAATCCTGCTATGGATTTTTTAAATCCATTGACATAGCAGTTGACTGCTATGAGTAGGTATTGTTCTTAAAGTAGGGGGTGGTGTGGGGCATGTAAGGAAGACAGACCAGGCCATGTTTCTAAGGACCCTACCTCCTAGCAAGGGGAGGAAACACAGATAATGAGGTAATTAGAGACAATGATGAGTGCAGTGAAGGGAACAGACTTGGCAAGCACTGTGACATCACCCAGGACTGTTGAGGGTGGGAGGTGTTTTATCCCCATAATATCCATCAACCCCACCACCACTATTAACCGGTCTTTGAGGAGACAGTTGATAGTCTCTCGGTCTCACATAAGTTGTTCTGCAAATGCATCTTCAAGACAAGTATCCTAGCTGAACGTTGCCACCGGCCCCTCCCACCATCCATCACACACTCTCAACCAGATTATTGCCCCTAAACTAATTCTTCTATAAAAGTTCTGGAGCCCCCATCAGCATTAGGAAAAAGAAAAGAAAAAAGAAAAAAAGAAAAAGAAAAAAAAAGTTCCGGAGCCTTCACAGGGTATTTAATGGAAAGTGAATGGACATTTTAATTAGAATAGTCCATACGACTTCTCTAAGAAGATGACAATTGAAAGATGAGAAAGAGGCAACTCCTGGAAGAGCTAGGGGAAAGTGTTCTGGGACAATAAGGAACATAGGCAAAGGGCCTGAGACAGAAAGAGTTTATAGGGGACTCTGACTAGAAAGCTCAGGATGGCCAGGGAGGATCAGGTGTTAAGAGCTAAGTGAGGTGGGTAGAGGCCAGAAGGGTTCTGGCCCGAACCGGAAGGGCGTTGAACTAAAGGGTTATGAGCAGGAGAGTGACACTATATTATTTATAGTTTTAACGTATTTTACTCAGAATTGAAGACAAAAATGGAAACAGGAAGACCTCTTAGCAAAACATTGCAGTAGCTCAGGGGAAGACAATGCTAGATTGGGCCAGGCAGGCAGCTTTGGGAAGAAAGAAATGGAGAAATGAAGTGTGTTTTGGAGATAAAACAGGTAGGACTTGCTAAGTGACTGCAAGAAGGCAAGAGGATGGGAGGAATGAAGAGCGACTCCCACTTTCAGGCTTGAGCAGTTGAGCAGATTGTGGCTCCTTTACTGAGATTAAGACGCCTGGGAAAGGAGCTGGTTTGAGGAG
Organism: Nyctereutes procyonoides; assembly: GCF_905146905.1. Taxonomy (NCBI): domain Eukaryota; kingdom Metazoa; phylum Chordata; class Mammalia; order Carnivora; family Canidae; genus Nyctereutes; species Nyctereutes procyonoides. Next base: position 10,811,886 of record NW_026575137.1, read on the forward strand.
TGAGTGATGTCAAGTCTAGAGTAAGCAGAGAGGTCTGGACTGGAACTATAAATTGGGGTGTTGTGTTGTCCATCGAGGTTACAGTTAGGGCTGATCTCAAGAAATTTATCAGGATAAAACCTTTCAAAATCAGAGATCTAAAGATGAATGAGTGTAATTTATCTAAAAGAAGGAACACTTGATGCACAAAGATATTTATGGCGGTATCATACATGGCGCTAAACGAAGGGGGGAAACACTCAATGTCTATTTGGAAGCAGTTGAGCACTTTGTCAATGAAATATTGTTCAGTAATTTCTTTACTACGACTTCTGGGTAGGAAAGGGATATATTCATATTAAAATTCCAAGTGGGAGGAAAACACTAAACTCATCTATATGGCGTGATAACTATATAAAACTGTGCATAAAAGATAAGGAAACATGCGAAAGGTTAATCATAGTCATTCTTTCTCTTTGGACTTTTTCATATTTTCTGCAATTTCATATTTTCAGAATTCCATTCTGTTTGATAGCTTAAGGGAGGCTTATTCTAAGGGAACAAACCAACCCCCAAATGTCAATGGCTTAGCACATAAAATCATTCCTTGCTCATCCAAAGGCCACTGTAGATCGGATATAGTAGATAATAAAAGATGGCCACTGTCGATGCTTTCCCCTCCTGTACCATATCTTCCTCCCTGGACGAAGTGTAGGAGTCTGATTTCCCTCACTTTGGGCCTGGACTGGCCTTGGGGGCTTGCCTTGACCAACAGAATATGGCAGCAGTGAAGGTATGGGATACCCAAGGATAAGGCCGAAGAGGCCTTCTCTTTCCTCCTGGGTCTCTTGAAACATTGAGCTCGGGATGCGTTCTTCTCAGAACCCAGGACCCGGGCGGTAAGAAGCCCAAGACACATAGGTTCGGTGGCTGAGAGCTCTAGAGCACTCAGTCCATTGCACCAATTCTGGCTGTTTTGGACATCGAGCTCAGGCGAGCGGTCAGAGGACTGCAGCTCCAGTCAACAGCTGTGCAACGGTATGAGACACCCTTAGTGAGAACTGTCTAGGCCCACTCAGCGCACCCGGAACCACGAGAGATCAGAGACAATTATCGCTTTAAAGCCAACAAGCTCTGGAGTGACCTGACACACGGAAATCAATAACCAGAATACGCGGCCACTTTCCAAGGCAGCTGACATCCTTGCAGGGACTACTGAGGGATGCAGGCCTCTTTGCTCTTGGGGCCCAACCACCTCAACATCTGGCCATCACTGTCACCCTCAAGAGGGGGCAGAAGTGAATATTTGCATAGGCCTTTTCTTGGGTATGTGAGAAGGAGAAAAAAAAAGCTGGTGTGTTGGTAAGCTCCGGTGATGCTTCCTACGCCTGTACGTTACTTCTGCGCTGGGTACTAAATGCCTCGGGAGAGCTCTCTGTGGATGTTGGGTGGTAACTGCGGATTACGACCCATTAGAGGATGGCAAGCTCAGACTCCTTAACAACGGCCTTCACTACGACTCCTCAGCCTCCCTTTCTGCATAGGTCAAGGTTCCCCCCCAACACACTTAATAGGGGATGTTGGCTACTTTTCCCTTCTTGTATCCACGTACTCTTCTTTTGGTAAAACATTATTCCAGTTTTCTTTTGCGTAAACATTTTTATACCCCATTCTTAGCAAAATGGTTTAGGTGGGATCAACTCACCCTTGGCATCCTCGGAGCCAAGGGTGAGCTGGCTTTTGCCCAGACCGCTGCCCCAGACTCCCGGACCCAGGAGTTTGTCCCATTCCTGGAATGAAACCCAGGAAGTGTAGTCAACAGCTGAAGAAAAGGATGAGCTCTCTGCTCCTGACGTGAACAAGGAATCCTACGACCCCAGGACTGTTGGCCTTCACCTTGGGACCGTGAAGGAAGTCTGCTTGAGGATACAGCCCTCGAAGTGGAAGCCAGAACAGAGAGAGGAAAAGAAATGAGAGCCTTAGCCCATCAAGCCTTACCCATAGCCTGAATGAGCCCTGGCTTGAACAACCGCATACGTTTTAGGTGAGACAATTAAATTCTTTCATTAAATCAGTGTAAATTGGATTCTCTGTTGATTTCAACAAAAAAAAAAAGACTAATTGTTATTAATTAATACCAACACTGTGGTCCAGCCATCTTAAGTTGCTTTCAGTTCCCTAAAATACATATATTTTCACTTCAGTATAGAGTTAACTTGAGCCTAAAATGTATTGAGAAAATATCTCCACAAAAAGCATGGTCTGGACCCCTGTCGTCACAGCTGAAGAACGAAATTACCATGTGCAGCATCTAGGAAACATTTTAAAAATTGAGAACATTCCAGACTTTCAGCTGTTGGGGTGTGCCGTTCTTTAAGTGTTGACTTGCAGCCCTCAGTAATCTTAAGGCATTTGCTTAGATAAATAAATGACCATGGAAAGATCTCTGAGGTCCAAGTTTCTTGCAAAACTCTCTGTTGGGGGGCACCTGGCTGGTTCAGTTGGTAAGAGCGTGCAACTCTTGATCTCCGGGTGGTGAGTTTGAGCCCCCCATTGGGTATAGAGTTTATTTATTTTTTTATTTAATTTTTTTTTTTTTTAGAGTTCACTTTTAAAAACAGCAAACAGTAACAACAAAACCAAAAACAACAGTTGGGTTAGATGCCCCTGAGAATAAACTTGGCACCGATTACAGACCCTCATCCGAGGCCCGAAGGCTCGTATACGGAAAACACGTGGACAGAAAAATTCCTGTTGAGTCAAAGTTATGCTTCTAACTTCCTGATGTGGTCACATGAATGGGGAAGCGTGCATCCCTGGGAGTGTGTGCAATGCAGCTCCAGCCAGTGCGACGCAGTCAAGTAGAGAGGGTTTCAAGGTGGCATAAAAGGGGGAAATGGAGAAACATTTTTCAATCAGAGGAGTCAGACTATCTCTTACCCTTCATATCCTAATTCTCTCATCTTGTCACCGCATTCAAACAGCTAAGAAGCCCACGCCCCCCCACCCCCCACCCCCGAGAAATGATGATGGAACACTTAAAAGTTGTCAAGAGATACCTTCCCGAAATAGCGTAGTAAGTGAAACGCACGTTTTGTGCTCTTCTCCGCCATATAAATCCATCTTTTCTTGAGTCCCTATGTAGTTTCCCCTCTCTCCTTCAGCCCGCTTGGTGTTGACCCATACCGAGGTGCTTAAGACGAACTTTCTAGACTTCAGTAGCAATGATGTGTCGGCAAAGCACATCTGTGGAACATAGAAAAGGATTTTTGAAGACTTGGTCATCCGGTAAGATGAGCACATGAGTAGATGCGCCCTACAGCTGCCAGGCTCTCTGGATAGACACTTCTGCTTATCGCACATCTCAGAAGAACATTTATAGTAGCTTATTTGCAATTTCCAAACTAAGGTGGGACGCTAGCGTCAAGGTTGGTTTTAGAAGTCTCCACGGGATATTAAAGCAAGCCGTGCCTGCCTTTTCGGTTGTTGTTCTTTTGATCTTGGAAATGAAAAAAAAAAAAGAAGGGCAGAGAAGGTAAAAACATAATTATCACCTGTTTTCACTGAATGAAAGAATGTGATTACAGAACGGCGGTAGAAAATACATACAGCAGGTTGGCAAGATGACTCAGAAGTGCAAGCCCCGAAATAGCTCAGCTTTTGTATATGGTGTCACAGACCTGCCAACAGCCAACCCATGTCACAGAATAATGAATCACTTGGGACTAAGATTTGTTTAAAGGTTCCTGTGAAGCACACCTACAGATGTGGTTCTAGAAGAGGCCACCGACTTCCACCCGCCAAAGCTATTAGCACACGTGGGGCCGGGGAGCGCGGGCAAGGAGGTCACGCTCCGGCAAATTCCATGGTACCAGATGCCCTGGCTTGAAGCAGGGCCCCCTCACTTTCCCTGCACCTGTCTGTGGTCAAACCCCAGAGGCTGCCTGTGGCCCAGGCTGAGGTAGGCCCCCCTGGTGCTCCTTTTTCTCTCCTGCAGGCCCCAGGCTGCTGAGGGCCCTTCCCTCTCTCAAGGCAATGGCACCCTTGTTATCTGTGGGTTCGCTTCCCAACTTGGAGGCAGGACGTACAGGTTGGCTTGCCTTCCCGGGGCCCAACCCGTTAATCACACGAGTCCGTGGGAAGTCTCTACCCTGGGGTTTCACAGAAGCAGCTCAGGGAAGGGGGGCGGGGGAGGAAAAGCAAGCGTGGGGAAGCCTCAGGCCTCAGGAGGTCTTACAGGTCTCATCCTGGGGCCCTGGCCCCGTCCGTGGGCGCTGAGCTCCCTGCCCGGACTGTATCACGAGCGTGGGGCCCGCCTCCATCACCCTGGGCCTGTGGCTCTGTCTGGGATGGACAATGTGCTACCAGGATGCCCGGGATGCTGCTCTCCTGCAGTGAACACGTGGTGTGTCCCAGGGCCCCAGGCCAGGTGACACCCCCCCTTTCCAAGCATCGCCTTCTCCAGGGAGGAAGGAGCGGGCCCCTGCGCCCCGAGCCCCGCGGCCGGCCTCGGGCCCACCCGGCCCCCTGCCCGCCCCTCTGTGGCCGCTGAGCTCTCTCTAGCCCCCATCCCTTCGGCCATCGAGTTTGGTGGGGCTTCAAGGAGCCTCGCTCCCGGGGCCCAGTGACAGCTCCCACAGGGACCCTGGCCCGCACCTGGCACCGTGACCGGCCCCAGGGGGCGCCTGGCCCGGCAGGGGCCTCTGGGCCTTGCTCCCTGCCCCGACTGCGGGGACCTGGCTGCCGAGCATTGTCCATCCTCGCGTTGGGCGCCCTGCGGGTATGGATGGACAGCCAGGTCCCCGCAGACAGGGTGCTCCGAGTCCCCTCGGGGGGCAGCCGGCAAGGAGTCCCCTGGAGCCAGGCTGCCCTGAGCACTGGCCACCAACGGGGCTTCAAGACAGCAGACATGCCCTCTCCCCGGTCCCGCAGGCCAGGGGTCTGGGCTCCGCCTGGAGACTCGGGGAGACGGTCCTTCCTTGGCCCCTCCAGCTTCCAGCAGCCCCGGCCGGCGCGGCGGGGGCGATGCAGCTCCAGGCTCTGCCCCGTCTTCCCGGGCCTGCCCCCGTGTCCCTGGCCCCGGAGGACCTCCCGCCTTTCTCTTAGATGGCTGCCTCTGGTAGGAGGTAGGGCAACCCGAGTCCGGGACCATCTTATCATGAGGTCCTAGGTGTAATCATGTCTGCAAGGAACCTTTTTTTTTTTTCAAAATAAGGTCATAGTCACAGGTTGGGGGGGACTCAGTCTGAACATATTTGGGGGGCACCGCTAGTCAACCTACTTGGATCACACCTGCGGGTAGAGGTGCCTGGGGGCGTGGTTGGCAAGGCATCCCGCTCGGGTTTGGTTCAGGTGGGGATCTTAAGGGCTGTGAGGTTGAGCCCCACGTGGGCTCCACGTGCTCAGCGCAGAGCTGGCTTAGAGTTTCTCTCCCTTTGCCCCTCCTCTCTCTCCTCTCTCTCTCTCGCTAAAATATATATATATATATATATATATATATATATATATATATATATATATATAAAGTAGAGGCCTTGGCACACAGAGGGTACTTAATAAATACTGTGGCTGATTCGTGTCTACATTGTGCTTGATGATTTCCAGAAGCCTGTGGTTCTACGCCATCAGAGAGGATAATGTGGGAACGTGGGCGCTTACTCGGAAACGTTCCTTTGCACCATTCTCCTCTGGCTCCTTTGAATTTTTCCAGCTTCTAGGGGCCACCTTGGTTCACATCTTCCTCCTCTGACCCTGGCCCTTCTGCTTCACTTTTATAAGGATGCGTATGATGACATCGAGCCCCCTCCGATATTCCAGGGTAATCTTCCCGTTTCAAGATCCTTGACGTAATTGCATCAGCAAAGTCTCTGTCGCCATGTAAGATAGCATAACCAGCTTCCGGGGATTAGGGTGTGAACATCTCTGGGGCCGCGGTTGTAGGGACCAGAGTTGGGAACCCGGGTTTCATCCTTAGAGCAGCAGAACTCAGTAGAGGGTTTTATTTTTTATTTTTTTTTATTTATTTATGATAGAGAGAGAGAGAGAGAGAGAGAGAGAGAGAGAAAGAGAGAGAGGCAGAGACACAGGCAGAGGGAGAAGCAGGCTCCATGCACCGGGAGCCTGACGTGGGATTCGATCCCGGGTCTCCAGGGTCGCGCCCTGGGCCAAAGGCAGGCGCCAAACCTCTGCGCCACCCAGGGATCCCTAGTAGAGGGTTTTAAAGCAAAGGGAATGAGATCCACTGTGTCAGGGTGACAAAAGCAGAAGGACCACGCTGGACCACAGGGACCGAAGTGCTACCCGTGGCCTGAGGACTGAGAAGTTAAAATGGAATCGCTCCAGACACTATTTGACACTTACAGATTATCAGGTCACGTGTAGGATAATTGGTATATAATAAGTTTTTCTTCTTTCATAGTCTAGGGTTGGCTTTTTTTTTTTTTAGTTAATTCTTTGAGTTCTTTTTTTTATTTTTTAAGATTTTATTTATTTATTCATGAGGGACACAGAGAGAGAGAGACAGAGACCCAGGCAGAGGGAGAAGCAGGCTCCATGCAGGGAGTCCGAGTCAGGACTCGACCCCGGGACTCTAGGATCACGCCCTGGACCGACGGCAGGTGCTCAACCCTTGAGCCACCCAGGGATCCCCTTCTTTGAGGTCTTTATGAAGCTCTGGGTCCCAGGACTCCCTTGATTATGGTTAGAGGCAGCCAGCTGGGCAAGGTGGGCCTGGATGCCTCCCGGGTCCAGATCCGTGGCCGCCCTGGGGAGGAGCCCAGGTGCACCTGTGCCGGGGGAACGGTGCCCTGGCAGGCACGCGGCCTTGGCACCCCTCCTGCACCGCGCAGTGTAGACGGGTCGTGGAGCTGCTGCTGCAGGACCAAGGGCGTGCCGGAGAACGACAGGAAGGAATGTCATAAAACTGAGCGACGGGAGGCCGTGGACTACGCGGACTCCTGGAAGTGCTTCATTAACACCAAGTGAGAGCTCACAGGATTGTCGGAACGGCTGACATGCATATTGGAGGGAAATGAAAATTCAGAAGATTTGAATAGAGTTTAAAATTTTCTCTGAGGTTTGTGACATTTATTCAAGCGTGTCTGTGCTTCCGGCAGCGACTTCCTGCCTCTGATCTCGCATAGAGTTACTCAAAACTGCCCGGAAAGCCCTCTAATGACTCTTTTTGGCTTGCCTCCTGTCTTCACTGACTTTCTTTTATATATATACATATATTTTAAAATACAAATTCGAGGGATCCCTGGGTGGCGCAGCGGTTTAGCGCCTGCCTTTGGCCCAGGGCGCGATCCTGGAGACCCGGGGTTGAATCCCACGTCAGGCTCCCGGTGCATGGAGCCTGCTTCTCCCTCTGCCTGTGTCTCTGCCTCTCTCTCTGTCTCTCTGTGACTATCATAAATAAATAAAAATTAAAAAAATAAAATACAAATTCTATGTACCAACATTATAGTATAACCCCCAGTGCTCATCCTATCACGTGCCCTCCTGAGTCCCGTCACCCGGTCACCCAGTCCCCCACCTTCACTGGCTTTCTGAACCCATTCTTCTCTGCTTTAGCTCCTTTTACCTACGTCAGTGTTACCTTGTTTAGGTGACCTGTTAGAGCAAACCTCCTGAGATGTCCCCAACCTCTGTCCCCAGCCTGTCTGAGAGTCTTGGGCTCCCCTTCATCACCGTAGGTGAGAACCTCAGCCTCTCTGCCTGGGGCCGCTCAGGGTCAGACAAGCCAGACCAGCCCATCAGGCTTCACCTCCAAGCAGGAAATCTGAGAGATGGGATAGTCCCTTTCCAGGGGCCACTGGCTGGCTCCATCGATAGAGCACACGACTCTTGATCTCTGGGTTATGAGTTCGAGCCCCATGTTGGGTATAGAGATTACCTTAAAAAAATAAAACCTTTACAAGATAATAATCACTCCTTTCCAGATACTTGTCGCCTTAAAAAGCTTACGAATCAACCTGAGAAAAACTGCTTCTAGCCGAAAATTTTCCGCAGCAACCCGAATCACAGAAGTTCCACTGAATGTTGGGATCCAGAAAGGCCATTAACCAATGACATCATGATCGGGGTGGGGGGACAAGCAACCAGCCCTGAGGAAGGCCAAATGTCCTTAGGAGACTGGAAGAAAATGTGGCTCCGATGCAGAACTGTCTACTACATCAAACCCTGTCCAGACAGGAGGCAAGAATCATGTTAAGATTTATTTTATTTTATTTTATTTTATTTTATTTTATTTTATTTTATTTTATTTTATTTTATTTATTTTTATTTTTATTTATTTTATTTTATTTATTTTATTTAATTTTAATTTTTCATGTTAAGATTTAAGAGCACAGCTTCTGACTCTGGGTTTTCTGGGCTCAGACCCCATCTCTGCCGCTGACTGGCTGCGGCTTTTGCACCCGTGACTTAACCGCTCTTTATTTTAGTTTCCATACCTGCCTCATCAGAATAGTAATCGTCCCCACCTTACTGGGTTGCTTTGAAGATTGAATGATTAAACATAAAAAAAAGCACTTAATACAGTGACTGGGACGTGGCAAGTGTTCAACGTCCGTTCGGTTTATTTGTACTGGAATGTGTCTAATGCTGGAAATCGCCGGTGCCGGGAACTGCTTAAACAGCCTGTCTAGGCTCCTGGGGGAACGGCACCCGCAAACAACACGTCTCAGGGCCGTGAAACTGTGTCTGTTGATACGGAGCTTTGCAAAGGCATCTTGATGGTTGCCGGGTGGGAGGCCGAAGCAGCTAGTGTGTGCTGCATGGTTTAGTGGGTGGGCAGCACGCGAGTGGGACCACAGCTGTCCAGTAAATATGTTTGTTCTGTTGCATGACCCCAAACTGAAGTCTTTGCTTCTCGAACCATCTCTGGGGTACATGCCACTGGTCCTAAGGATGCCTGGCCACCATTACTGGCTACTTGGACTAAGGGCACTGTTGTCAGAGGATTTGCCCCAACTCCATGGGCAACATTAGGATCCCCTTCCTGAATTGAGAAGAATGCATTCTATCATCACCCCGGGGGTCTGGATAAAGGTAATTCAAAGAGGATGGATAAAAGAAGCGACCCGATAAAGACCTACGGATACACAGCTTCAAGTTGTTTGGAAGTGTAGCAAAATATTCTGTGGAGAGAGGCAAAGAGGGCCCCACCTGCAGCAGCATCTTGGATATTCCACTTTTATTTCGCAAATTAAAGTTTGTTTCCTAATCAGCAGGGCGGTTGCAGATGTGACCTAGGTGAAGCCTCATTGGAAGATGGAATCCTTTCTTCCGTGGACCGTGCAGAATGTCACAGGACACATTGTTAGAGACGCTGCCCTGGAGGGTCTGTAGTGAGGGGTGTCTCATTTATTATGGCCCCAGGGCACCAGCAGCAGCTCCCCTGGCTCCAACGGAGGTTTCCTCCTCAAGTCCCTCAGCCTGTCCCTGCGCTCTCGGGTCTGGATGACGTGTTCACTCGTGATATTGCAATTTGCGGATTCAAAATGATATGAACATGAATATTTATGCATGAGCTCGGAGCTACGGAGAAGAGAGCCCCTAAGTACTCCACGTTGGTCTGAGACTCATCTCCGTCCTCTCTGTTCAATTCTTCTGGGTCCTGTATCTTGATAAAACCTGAGTTTTTGGTGCTTGATTGATTAATTATTTATTTGTTTTGGGGGCTTCATTGCTAAGCTCCCTGCACTCCCTCTTAGATGCTTCCCACCCCACACCCGCCACTCGAGACAACAGTTCCCGTGGAACTGGATTTCCTCTTCTGTTGAAAACAGTAGAGCGGTCTCTCCCCCGCGGCTGCAGCGTCTTACTTTCCCACCAGCAGTGTCTCCCACCCGCACCAACATTTGTTGCTTCCTATCCTTCCGTCAGTAGCCGCCCTAATGGAGGAGAAATGCCAGCAGATGTTAAGCTCCTTCGAGGGGGAGGGCTTGCCAAGAGAACCTAAGTAGACACCTGCTGCCCAGACTATCCAACACCACAGTCGGGGGCTGTCCTGGTCCCCTCGGGGGACCGTCCGGGCTCTCGGGTCACAAAACCAAATGACCCAGGCCATGTGGTCATACACGCCCAAGCTCCTCTTGTTCCTTAAATCTAGGCAGGCTCGATCCGTCCCACACATTTGTCCTTCACGACTTCCCCGGTACCTTCAAAAAACTCAATAATTGGTGTTTACATGCATTCCCTTTAAAAAAACACTTCTTAAAATAACAGCTTTATTGAGATAACGATTCACCGGCCATAAAATTCACCTTTTGAAAGGAATATTCTTAAGGGCAACTGTCGGGGGCTCCTGGGGGCTCAGTCGGTGAAGCGTGTGCCTTCGGCTCAGGTCATGATCCCGGGTCCCCAGGACGGAGCCCCAGGTCAGGGTCTCTGCTCACTGGGGGCCCTGTGTCTCCCTCTCCGTCTGCCCGCCTCTCTGCCGGCTGGTGTCTATCATCCTCTGTCAAATAAATACATAAAATCGTTTTTTTTAAAGGCAATTTCCTGGTTCCTATGGGCGATTGGGACGGTGGCCCCACATTCGCGGTCCCTTCTGGGAGGAGGCGTGCCTGGTCATAGAGCACCAGCGCTCCGTTAGTGCACCGGCCCCCGGCTGGGCCAAAGGCTCACTCGAGTCCTCGCGAAAAGGACGCTGGTGACAAAGCTCTTTGTCAACAGAAACTAGGAAGCCACGAAGAACCAGAGCTACATTGTCCCTCCTTTTCTTGGGCTTCACCATCTCTGTCTCTGTTTCTCAGACAACGCTGCTTCCCGTGAGCCCTGTCTCACTCAGGATTCGCCTCGCTGCTGCAGCCTCGGCGGCCAGGCCCCAATTTTAACTTGGGCGTGCTCTCTCCAGACAGCCTTTCCCCTCCTGCTCCTGTTACTGGCAACTTCGTCTTCTCAGAGACAATTTGGGTCGGCCCAGCTCATCGTGTCCCTCCGGGCTGCGGGCTACGACGTGCTGAGCGGCCGGCATCCGCTCTTCTAGAAGCAGGTGGTCGGACGGGCCCAGTTATGTTACCGTGAGCGGGAAGTGGGGGGGGCCTCAGGTCACATAGTAAAGAATCACAGTGGTCAGGCTCATGTGAAGACAACCCGGTGGCACACGGGGCACCGTGCACACGCGGCGGGGGGGGGGGGGGAGCTGTGGGAGGGAGTCCCGAGCCTGGGAACCCTTCGCTCCCGAGGACGCGTTATCTTCCTTGTACCGGGGTGGGCCCGACAGCCCTCTGCTCTGCCGGGAGACGCTTTTGCTACGCTCGACGGCTATTCACCGTATAAACATCCTTCGCTGAGGGTCAGAAACATGGTCTGGAAGGACGGCAAGTCGCTACCTGTGCTTGCAAGCCGGGCGGCAACACGGAAGATCCTCGGAATCGCTTCCCACAGTGGGTCCTGCGAATCTCTTCTCTCTCTGTGTGCGTGTGTGCGCGTGTGCATGTGCGTGGATCCAGGAAGGTCACAGGATTGTATCGTGCATGCCGTGACGCGCTGTCCACGAACGTGAATGTGGACCTTCTAAGTTCTTTCCTGGCGATCATACCATTGTGGTCACCGCCACTGTGCTTAACTCAAAGGTAACCCGCCTACTGTTGTTTGACTCTTTGAAGAGTGAGAGGAACGGACCAGCCTTTGCTGGGCCCTCCAGGCTCTACGGGTGAGGGTTGACTGGTCCCACCTAAACGAGTCCCACTGGCGGTTGGGACCGAGAGACCCAGAAGGGCAGGGAAGGCCCCAACCGCGGGGGTGGCACACCCTGAAACACCGACCATGGCCAGGCAGGCGGGTGAAGGGGTGAGGCGGCCTTAGAAGTAAAGGGAATTCTAAACAACGCAGGAACAGCACACATCAGGAGCAAAATCCCCCCTACAGGGCTGGGACAGAGCGCCTGAGACGAGCCAGCCCTTCCCATGCCCGGACCCCAGGGGGTAGCTGGGACTTCAGCTAAGCCACCGAACCGAGCGAGGGCAGCTGCGTGGGGCTGTGCTGGGATTCCAGTCCGATCCTCTCCCCCCGCCCTCACTGGTTCCTCCCCGGGGAAGAGCACAGCTCATTCGTGGAGGGAAGGTTAGAAAGAACGGTGCCTGCCGGCCGGGACGGGCTCGGGCCTCTCTTCCTCTGACGCCTGCCCACTTGTGCGGAACACGAGGTCTGCTCCGCTCCCGTGTCAGTAGCATAGGCTTTCCATTGGCCGATTCCTATGGTCTGGGGGATGGGGAGGTGTCAGGGTCCTATTTGTAGGACCAGACACTGGCCAGCCCCTGAAGGTCATTCAGTATCAACTTTTCTCCCTAAGAAAGCTGAGGTGCTACACTCCATCCTACCGACCCTTGGCCCTATTCCCCAGTTGTGTCCACGTGCGGGCAGGAGTAAGCACGTGGCATTTGCAAGATCCCTTCAGCTCCAGTGGGCGTTGTTATCATTATTACTTGTACTTTGCAAAGGTGAGGAAGCAGAGGCATTGCTTGATTGAGATCTTGGCCCCCAGGAGCCACCAGTGTGGTTGTCGCCTGCTTATCAGCTTGTCCTCCTTCATCTGGTATCACAAATTGATTTTCCTTGGGATTTTCTCCGTACACACTCAATGGGGGTGAGGTTGGCTCACCCCTCCCTCCCTCCCTCCCTCCCTCCCTCCCTCCCTCCCTCCCTCCCTCCCGGGGTAGGATCCCTCAGGGCCACCGAGGCACCAGGATACTGTGATCGGTTCAGGTATGGACGTGTGACGCAATATCAACAAACTAGAGTTGACTAAACCTAATCCGGCATAACGTTGGGGACAGTGTTGCCTTCCCTGCACAGTCGCCATAAAGGAGACAGAGAGCTGGCGCTGCCGGCGGCCGTCTTGCCATCGCAGGAGAGTGTGTCCAGAGCCCTGAGAGAAGAAAGGGATATAATGGCTGTTTGCCAGTTAGCGATGGATTGACTCTTGGCCCCGAGGTTTTATCGTCTGCTCTACCGAAGCGCAGCCGGGCCCTTCCAGATTTTCTCTGTACTAGCCGTCATGATGTTACACTTGGTCAGTGTCTACACTTTCCCCAGCATCCTAAGAAGATGCATTTCCAGCAAATTCCGGGAGGCAAGTTTCTAGAAAGTTCCTCCGAAATAGCAGGACAGCTACTTCCCTGCCAATCAGTGAAGCAGAGCTGCGACCTGTCCAGCAAGGCCCAGGGGATCTCCGCTTAGGGTCCGGGTATGGGAGTGGCTGGCTCGTCTCGGGTGCCCGGTGCCGGCCCCGCAGGGGGAGTATTGCTGCTCATACGGGCTACTCCTGCCTTGTTGAGGATTCTTTTTCCTTCCAGGGGCGCCCGGCCGGCTTAGCCAGGGGAGCACATGACTCTTGAACTTGGGGCTGTTGAGTTTAGGCCCCACGATGTGCCCGGAGATTACTTAGAAATAAAATTTAAAAAAATAAAAAAGAATTCTCTTTACTGCTTGATCAGAAATCCCTTGTTATTCCGATTCCCTGTTGTAGTTAATAGTTCTTTAGATGAAACGTTCCCTGTTCAAATGATTGTGTGGTTTTTTGTTTTTTGTTTTTGTCTTTTTTTTTTTTTTTTCCTCCTGATGGGACACTGAACGATGCAGATGGCAAATGCGACCAAGCCCTGATGACGCTTACCGGACTAGAACCCTCCTCTTCCTCTGGACTCTTCAGTTAGTACATTAATACTATTTTTCCTCATTTGAGCCATTTCGAATTGGGTTTCCTGCCTCTGGCAAGTTCAAGAATCTCGGTTTGGTAAGCCGCAGGAGGACGATGCACAGTTAAAAGAACTAGGAATGTTTACCGGGGGGAAAAAAAGAAAAAAAAAAAAGTTGCCTTCTTAGGAGGCAGTATGAGGACTATTTATTTACATTTTCACTGTGGGAAAGAAGAACTTAAATGTCACGGTCAGTTTGGGTTTGATGACCGTGATATAACTTGTCATCTGATGATCGAATTAGGACCAGTGGGTGGAAGCTACGGAGACAAAATCTGAGTCGGTCAGGACAACACGAGGAAGGGCTTTCCAGGAATTCAGCGCTCAAAAGTGATGTGAACGGCCTTGTGCCCTGTGAGGCCCTTGCCCCTGGAGGGTGTAGGGGACTAGGGGTGAAGGCCACTGTCGGGTGTGCTACGGGAGAGATTATCGCGTGTGGGGGCGATGCACCCAACGACCTAAGGGGTCCCTTTCCAAATCTGAGATTCTTCTATTAAGTTTGTGAAAATTCCTTCACCCAAATCCTATTAGGCCCACTTGAGAGAAAACCAGACGAGGCCAACATTGCACAGTAGGTGATTCACTCGGGGTTGGGACTTTGGGTACCGCCAGATGTGACCATCACATACAAAGAAAATGGACCAAGTCATCAGACAGGGGTGTTTAAATACACTTCCTCGCCCTGCTCAGAACACAGTGTATTGCATGAAAAAAAAACCAACCAAACAAACAAAAAAACCCAAAACCAGGAAAGCAATGGGTGTAAATAAAATTATTCTGAAAATAAGCATATTAAACACTTGTCTTTGATTGGGCTCAAGCGTGTTTACCTGGCTCAGAATTAGATTGCTTAAACGAGTAGGTAAATGGAAAGCGCTCCAAGATCCGGCTTCACCCAAACTATGGAAAATCAAGCTGGGAGGCAGCCAACATTCACTTTATTCCTGCTTTTCATAGTGACCTTGGGGCAAGGGAGGGCCGGGCGGAGGGGAAGAAGAAAAAGAACTGGGTTTTGCTGGGCTTTGGCTTGTCCGAGAGTCAACGAAACAATGGTCATACCTACATTACAGAGTATGTAAAAGTAAAACAGGAAATGCCTAAAAATAGAAGACAATGTATCCTCTGTGGACATAGTAGATACAGAGACTCAGAATTTTTTTTAATGCAAAGGTTTTTAGTCATAAATTGTACTGAAAGCTGCATTATTTAGCCAATGTTTCCCAACACCCGGTGAATTAATATGACTTTTGAAAATATCTGATCCCAAACTAGCTAGTTCTAGCCTAGAAGTTGGTTTGACATACACCAAAAAACACAGAGGGAGTGAAACTAAAACCTACAGCAAATCAGTAACAAGTGTACCCGAAGGTATATTTAGAAAATGGGAGGCGACTTTGCCTCTGACCTTATACGGGGTGGTCCTCTAAACCCAGCATTTCAGCGCATCAGACCATGTTCTTGTCACTATCAATATATATATTTTTTCCTTTTCTTTAAGAGGAAAAATTCCAACCACAGCTCCATCGCCGTATTTGTGGAGCCAAAACTTGCTTTCAAGCTTAACGACTTGCTTTTTCCTCCTGTTTACTATTGTTCCATTTATTTTTCCACATCCCGAGGAGGAAATCATTTCAAAACCTAACTCTTGCGGATATCCTCATTTTTGGGCACTTTTTGGATGGCTTCTTTATTCCTTACACAGACCGAAGGGCAATAGGGACCGAAGGGGAGCTGGGAGGGGTGGAGGCTGCGCCCGGACGGGGCCTTTACCATGTGGCTTCCCTGAGGGGCTTCCGTCGGCTTCTGGGTCAGACAGGCTCATCGGGTGTGAGGTAGGGAATCGGCCCTGGTGGAGAGGCCCAGGCCCCTAGAGGCGCAGGGCCGAGGCTCGGGACGGCACACCTGCAGCTGTTCCCCGGAAGGCCCATGCCGAGAGGGGCCCCGAGAAAGCCCAGGAGTCCCAGTTTCTACCGGTGGACGGTCAAGTGCTCCACCGGCATTTGCACATACATCCAGCTACGGAAAGGACGCGGGGTGAGGCCGTCAGGGTGCGGGCGGGTGGGGACGGGCGCCCAATGCCCGGGGTGGGTGGGTGTCGCCAATGGCCCGCAGGAACCCTCGGCCATGGCCCGGGTTGAGGAGGTGGGAAGGGTGGCCCGAGCAGGACGTCAGCCCCCAGGACCGTCCTGCAGGCGCCTGGCCCCAAGTTTACAGCAGGGGGTGCTGGCACCTGGTCCCGGTCAAGCCCCGGCGCAAAGCACGGCCGCGTGGACGGGCTGGGGGAGCCGAGCAGTGGAGCCCGGGCAGGCCCAGCAGCCCACCCCTGCTGCGGGCTCCCCCGGCTGGACCCCCGGGAGGGCGCCCCGACAGCCACGGTGGGTCTCTCTGGGCTGGGGCCGTGCCCCCACACCCCACAGACAGGGCGAAGAAGGGGCGAGGACTCGATGGGCCCCGAGACTCTGCTCTTCTGCACGTTGGAGGACACGGTGGGCCAGACCGTCCCGTGGGCGCTGGACCCTTTGTGCCCGGGATGCGGCCGCTCCGGCCCACGTGTATTCTCCAAGGTTGAAGGAAAAAGACACTGTTCCTTTCGTCGTGCCTGGTCCCTGGGCGGGCTAGGCTGGTCAGGAAACAAGGCCCTAGGACGAAGAGAGGTTTTTAGGATTCGGGCATTTTTGACCTTACCCTTCCCACGACTGCAAAGTTTGGCTCCTTCCCTCTGGGGAGCTGCTCCAAATGCAGGGCAGGCCTTGGCCCGGAGCCGGCCCCACGAAGACCCCGACACCACACTGAAAATCATGTGAACCCCTCAGCAGATGAGCTCAGGGGTGTGGGACTGGGGGGCGGCCTCCAAAGGAAGAGTGTCCTGTGTTCCTATTCTCACAGGAGGTGAAAGCAAGCATTTCAGGTTAAAAGTAACCACCACCCAGGTTTTTCTGCAGTTAGTCTAAATTTGGTCCAGAAAAAAAGAAATGGTGGAAGTGACACCAAAAGTCTTACAACTCTCCGAGGAAAAATAGTGTTAGGCGAAACTGTGTTTTATAATCCTCTCTTTTACTATGTAAATACTTATCCTAACCAAAAAAAAAAAAAAAAAAAAAAAGGAGAATGTGGGCATACGTGTGTATGGGGTATGGGGTCAAGATGGTCTCAGAAAATTGCCTTAGATTGGGTATTTTTCTTTTGTTTCCATCCTAACAGGTGTAGCTTTATCAAAGTCGAGAAAGAAGACACCATGTGACATCGTTAATCTCGTTTTGCTAAACAGGTTCCAATAGCGGTTAATTTTATGGAGTCACTTAAGAGATTCTATAGAACGTCACTCACAAAACCATGTTTACAGACAATTTTAAAAGAAAAAGAGAGAAAAAAGAAACATCCATATAGAACATATTGGAAAATGACATTGGCCAGACTATTTAATGGGATGAGGGGTGTAATGTTAATTAAAAAAGAGCAGAGCGCAAAACTAGATACAGCAAAATTTTAATTTTAAATACAAACTACGTGTTCAATTAAAATCACCGAGATGGAAAGTGGAATAGGGGCTTCCAGGGGCTGGAGGGAGGGGAGAATGAGGATTTGTGTTCACGGGTGCAGAGTTCCAGGGTTTTGAGAAGACTTGGGGAGACGGAGGGTGGGGATATTTGCACAACAGCACGAATATACTTAATGCCATGAAACCATACTCTTAAAATTGAGTAAAATGATAAATATCATGTTATGTGTATTTTACTGCAGATTTTTTAAAATTATATATTCAATTTTAAAAGGAGGAAAGGGGTGCCCAGGTGGCTCAGCTGGTTGAGCGGCGAGAGGACTCTTGATTTCGGCTCAGGTAGTGCTCTCGCGGCCTTGGGGTCAAGCCCCACGTTGGGCTCTGGGCTCAGCCAGGAGTCTGCTTGAGAATCTCCCCCTGCCCCTCTGCCCACACACATTTGCGGGCACACGTGTGCATGCTCTCTCTCTCAGATAAATGCATATAAATATAACAAAATATAACAAAAGAAAATATGACAAAACACCAGGAATTGTTACTTTACAGTTGTGGGATTATAGGTAGTTTGTTTTAATGCCTTTTTGTAATTTCCACGTTTTCTACCATAACCAATTTTTTAATAAAAAGACGATTTAAAGCATCTCTTTCAAATTCCAGTTTTCCCAGATTTCTCAAATTGCCAGTTTACTCCTCAACTTCCTCAAAGTTTCCCAGGCACAACTACTAGATCTTCTTCTTCTTGGGGCACAATCTGATCTGATTTCCCATTAAGATCTTGTAGAATTAGGGCAGCCCGGGTGGCTCACCGGTTGAGCATCTGCCTTCGGCCCAGGGCATGACCCTGGGGTCCTGGGATCAAGTCCCGCTTTGGGCTCCCTGCAGGGAGCCTGCTTCTCCCTCTGCCTGTGTCTCTGCCTCTCTCTCTCTCAAAGTGTGTCTTTCATGAATAAATAAATAAAATCTTAAAAAAAAAAAGATCTTGTAGAATTAGGAAACCACACGTTCCAAATATCCCAACGGAGTTCAGTTTTATCCTTGTACTCAGCAAGTGCGGCCACTGCACCCGGGAGGGTTTTCAGCCACCCACAGCCGTCGTCCACCTCATTTTCTCGGCTTCTTCTCTCATCTCTTTGTTGTTTAAGAAGTTGCGGTGCACGAGGTTTCATGCCTTTCCCCTGATTGCAGGCAGTTCATTGTGTCTCCTTGTTCAGTGCTCTACGCGTCTCTTCCCGATTCTGAACACTCAAGATGCAGCAATAGGCACTATTTTTATTTATTTATTTATTTATTTATTTATTTATTTATTTATTTATTTATTTTTATTTTTAGGATTTGTTAAGAATATTCACCCTGGAGAAGCAGAAGAGACTCCAGAATATCACCACCCAAGCATCAGCTGCTCTCGCCTGTAAGAAACCCATTGCAACTGGCAGCTGCAGGAGATAGAGGCCTTCCCGCCGCCGTGTTAATGTCCCCTAGCGACGGCAGACGAGGGGATTCAGAACCCCCAGGACCCCCTCTCAGGCACCTGCGACAGCAGCCTCTTTTCCGGCCGAGCAGGGCCATCGACGGCTTCGGAGGGGGAGCAGGTCTGCATGCCAGCCTCTCCTCCAGTCTCGGAGCGGGTGTTGGGGAACCAAGCGGGTCCTGGGAGTGAGAGGAGCCCCGGGGATCCCCCACAAGCAGCATGTGAGTTACCACTTAACGGGACTTTCCGAAGACCTCGACAGTCGTCAGCTCCCAGGTTCCCCCATCGGCGCCTTTAAAGTTCTAGACATTGTTAGTTCTTTCAGGAGCATGGCGACTTTTGAAATCTTGGTTTTCAACGAGGAGTCAATCATATAGACAGAAAACAGACTGTGCACAATTATTTTTTTATTTAAAATATTTTATATATTCGTTCATGAGAGACACACAGAGAGAGAGAGGGGGGCAGAGACACAGGAGGAGGGAGAAGCAGGCTCCATGCAGGGAGCCCGACACTGGACTCGATCCCGAGTCTCCAGGATCCCGCCCTGGGCCGAAGGCAGGTGCTCAAACGCTGAGCCATGCGGGTGTCCCTGAATTGTACACTTTAAAAGGATGGATTTTAGGGGCACCTGGGTGACTCAGTCAGTTAAGCATCCAATCCTTGATTTCAGCTCAGGGCATGATCGCAGGGTCGTGGAGGCAGATGTGCACAATTATTTAAATGACTGTATAGTAATCTGCTTCTACTGTTGAACATGTAGGTGTTCCCATTTTTTTTTAAATCTTTTACTGATTATACCATTACCAACAAGGGACATAGTAATTCTTTGTTTTCACTGGGAGCTTCCCTCCTGTGTAGTGCTTCTGTCATCTAAGCCCGTGTTGCATACATGTAACTAATTTAATCTAACCTCCAAGGGACGCCTGGGGGGCTCAGCGGTTGAGCATCTGCCTTCAGCCCAGGGTGTGATCCCGCAGTCCCGGGTTCGAATCCAGCATTGGGCTCCCTGCATGGAGCCTGCTTCTCCCTCTGCCTGGGTCTCTGCCTCTCTCTCTCTCTCTGTCTCTCTCTGTGTCTCTCATGAATAATAAAATAAAAATCTTAAAAAATAATCGTTGATTGCCTGGGGCTTCAACGGACTTGGATTCAAGAGCTTTGGCTCACTTACTGAATTCAAACAGAATGATGGTTTTAGGGTCAGGTTTTTGCACGCGCCTTTCAACTCATGAGTTTGTTAAGATTTCCCTTTGGGGACGACCGGAGACGGGTTTATCTTGCTTTGGAATGACAAAGGGGAAAAACATTGTAGGAGTGAGCGAATTAGGCCGATGCCAGCGACGGTCATAGCTGGGGCGCTAGCAAAGCAGAGCACAGTCAGGGCAGCCCGGGGGGCGCAGCGGTTTAGCGCCGCCTTCAGCCCAGGGTGTGATCCTGGAGACCCGGGATCAAGTCCCAAGTCGGGCTCCCTGCATGGAGCCTGCTTCTCCCTCTGACTGGGTCTCTGCCTCCCTCTCTCTCCTCTCTGTGTTTCTCACGAATAAATAAATAAAATATTTTTTAAAAAAAGTAATTTTATGTCCCAGCCTGTCATCAGACGAGTGGCCTTGACGTTGGCTACCCCACTGCTTTATTTGGCTTCTACGATGGCCACTAATTAGGATATTATGGATCTGAAGAATGTAGTTCTTTCCAGGCCTCTGTGAGTTCTTAGAACCATGAGCTTTGAAGGGAAAGATTGAGATTTGCTGCCAGGAGCTGGAAGTTTGGAGAAGACCCAGCTCGAAAGCGACCACTTCCCAGCACCGTCCCCACGGCACGGCCCATCTCCACGCCCGTGTCCCTGCAGAGCTGTCCTGGGTGGTGGGTCTCGGCTGCTCCCGTTGTCTCCAGGTGCTTTATCGGTGCCTGTTTCTTGGGCTTTCCTGGGAGCCGTTAGGCCGAGGGCTGCTCTGTTCGTGCTTTTATCTGCAGTGCTTCACGTCCTGGCCAGCATACAGGAGGTGCTCAATAATTGCTGACTGAACTGGACGTGATACAAGTGTCGTCTTGAGCATCCTCTTTGAGGAGAAGGAGAAGTGGCTCATGGGTCTGCCTACCGATGCTATTTTCTTCAGGCAAGTGTTGCAAGCTTAATGGAAGTGCTGCTGCTTGCTGACGTTTTAGTTCATTCAGTGCAAGTGTGCCCAGGGAGGCCGCCGGGGTGCCCAGGGAGGCCAAACATGCCCAGGGAGGTTGGACGTGCCCAGAGAGGCTGGGGTGCCCAGGGAGGTCGGAAGTGCCCAGGGATGCCAAACATGCCCAGGGAGGTCGGGCATGCCCAGGGAGGACTGGCATGCCCAGGGAGGCCAGGGGTGTCCAGGGAGGCCAAACATGCCCAGGGAGGCTGGGTGTGCCCAGGGAGATGGAATGTGCCCAGGGAGGTTGGAGGTGCCCAGAGAGGCTGGGAGTGCCCAGGGAGGCCGGGGGTGCTCAGGGAGGTCGGACATGCCCAGGGAAGTCAAACGTGCCCAGGGAGGCCAGGCGTGCCCAGGGAGGTCAGAGGTGCCCAGGGAGGCCGGGTGTGCCCAGGGAGGCCAGGTGTGCCCAGGGAGGCCGGGGGTGCCCAGGGAGGCCTTGCGTGCTCAGGGAGGTCAGAGGTGCCCAGGGAGGTCGGAAGTGCCCAGGGAGGCCTGGGGTTCCCAGGGAGGTTGGACGTGCCCAGGGAGCCTGGGGGTGCCCAGGGAGGCCAGGTGTGCCCAGGGAGGCCAGGCATGACCAGGGAGCCCGGGGATGCCTGGGAGGTGGGCTCAGGGGGCACCCCGGGGGGATAGTGAGTGTTCCAAGCCAGAAGGCTGAGCCCACAGCAGGGATCCCCGTCTGAAGGCGTTGGGGCAGCATCTTGATTTCTGCAGAAGAAGGTTGAGGGGCCTTTTCCTTTGCAGAGCGCTTGGGGAACGACGGACGGAGGCCACCCCACCTGGGGGAGCAGCGTCTGTCCCTCCGTCGCCCCCTCCGTCCTCATGTCCCCGCGCTGCCCTGCAGCGTAGACAGTGACCTCAGACAGACCGCGCTGCCGCCCTGGCCCTGGGCTGCTCTTCTCCCCTGGTCCCCTGGGCGCCCTGGGACCAGTTCCCTCCCTGCTGCCCCCTGAGCAGGCAGCCCCAGTGCCCCTTCCTGCAGCTCACGGGCGGTCGTAGGCCCGCAGGGCAGAGGCCTGCAGCTGGTGACTGTGTGGGTGCACAGGGATGTGCGGGAGACACTGTCTTCTCCGGCTGACCACTAACATTTTATTTCGATTTATTTTTTTAAAGATGTTCTTTATTTACTCATGAGAGACCCAGAGGGGCAGAGACCCAGAGGGAGAGGCAGGGTCCTGCGGGGCCCGACGGGGACCCGATGGCCGCACGTGGGGGGCCCATGGCTGGGACGCTGGGAAGCAGCGTGTGTGGGAAGGAGACGGGACTTCGTGTCCATAGAACCAGGTGTAGAGCCGGGCCAGGCAGTCGGGCTCGGCTGGGGACTGTGCGGGGCGTGTCATGTGTCCTTGTCCCTGTCCGGGAGCCCGGTCCACAGCGGTGTCTGGGCGGCTTCAGGGGCTCGACATGCGCTCGGCCGTGGGCCCAGCGGGACCTTGGAAGCGGCTCCTCCTCCAAATGCTCTCAACGTGCGTCTTTTGTTTTTTTTTTTTGGTTTTAACCTGTATTCACGTCAAGACAACTCTCAAGCTCCGAAACTTAAATGCGGAGATGGGATCTGTCCTGGGGAAGAAGGTCGCCAAGCCAGGGATGCGTCCACCGGCCCGGAGGGAAGAAGTAAGTGCCAGGAAGCTCCAAGCACGACGGGAGATTCCAGGCGGGCTGGGCCGCCGAGGGCTTGCTCGACGGTCGCGGGGTCTGGGTTCGAGGGGACCGCGAGGGGGGCCGGTTGCCGGCGGAGCGAGCGGAGGACTGAGGCCACGGTGGGTCCTGCCGAGGTGAACGTGGACCTGGTGGGGGGGGCAAGGGTGGCCTGGCCGGGGGGCTGTGGGTGCGAGAGCTCCCGGGGGAGCCGCAGGGGAGGACGAGGTTCTGGGGGTGGCCCAGGGCAGCAGGGCTGAGGGGCCGCGAGGGGACGTCGTCTGAGATGGTGGCGCTGAGATCTTGAGGCTGCAGGGTGTCATGCAAAGGGCGATTGTCAGGGTACCCGAGGCTCGTTGAGCGGACAGTAGGGTGCCGGGGGTCCCCGCCAGTGTGGGCGCTGGCTGGGCACCTGCCCGGTTGGGTGAAGGGACTGGAGCTGCCGTTGGGTCTCCCCGAGTCCTGGCCGTGGTCTGTGGGGCGACGGGGCCCGGGCGGCGGCGTCTCGGGAGGCTGCAGAGGACCAGAGGTGTCCCCGCGGGGAGCTGGGGCTCGGTCAGCCCAAGGGGGGATGGACGCTGCCCCGGGGCAGGGACGGAGCTGGAGCTTCCTGCCACCAGGCCGGGGACGCAGTGGTCCGGTGGGGCCCAGACGGGTGAGCGTGGGCCCGAGGCTGAGGGGTCCCGGGCAGCTGGGGGGCAAGGGGGACGCACCACCGCCGGGGCGGTGATGCCAGTGGGGCGGGCGGCTGGACCCGGGGAGGGGGTGCTGGGGAGGGCTGCAGGCCGCGAGGCTCCCCCTGCTGTGCTGGCCCGTGCCCCCCGGGGACAGTAGACGTGCAGCACGTGGCCTTCTGCTCCTCGGGGCGTGAACAAGTGGACGAGGCCTCTGTTCTCCCAGACGCTGTTACTGTTCACCGGACTAAAGGTCTCCAGATTTGACCTCAGACCCTGAACTCACTTCGAGACCAAATGCTGCACAGCGCTGAGGCTGTGGGGGCCTCGCCGCCCGACCATCCTTCAGTGAGATGCGCTTATTCTTTTCTTTTTTAAGATTTTATTTATTTATTTATTTTTAAAGATGTTATTTATTTATTTATGAGACACAGAGAGAGACACAGAGAGAGGCAGAGACGCAGGCAGAGGGAGAAGCAGGCTCCCATGGGGAGCCCGATGCAGGACTCGATCCGGGGCCCCCGGGGTCACGGCCTGGGCCAAGGGCAGCCTCTTTGCCGCTGAGCCCGGGCGCGCAGGTACGATGTGTCAGCTGGTAGGTACATGGGCGTAGGCTGCAGGCCCGAGCACAGGTGTGCAGGCGTGTGTCCCCCGTGCGCGTGGGCTGCTGCGTGGGGCGAGCACACACAGAGCTCACTCCTCGAGGTCACCTGGCGCGCCGCGCAGGTGGGGAATCGGAGACCCAGGGCACCCGGGCACTCGGGGGTGTTGGCCCACGGGGCTGATCCGGGTGCTGGTGTCATTTGGTAAAGAGCACGGAGATGAGGATGCGCGCTCAGGTGACCCCTGGTGCTCCGGGCCCGGCTTCTCCCGACGCCCAGCTCCAGCGTGTGGGTGCCACGGGGGCAGCGGGGACGGCCACCCTCAGGCCCACCCGCCCCCAGGGCTCATGGTCCATGGTGCGCCAAGGGCCACAGTTCAGCTGCCTGAAGACCCCTACGCAGCCTCTCGGGAGGGCCAGGCCCTGGTGACCCCGGGGCCACAGCAAGTCCTTCAGGTTAGGAACCGGCGGCCGTGCTCTCATCGGGGCGCCAGGTGAGGCCGGCGGCTTGCAGCTGGGGTCACAGCATGCCCCACACCTGTCTGCTCACACTGCGCGGTGATGCCCTGACCCCCCAGACCCCAGAGGCTGGGGGCTCGGGGGGCAGGCAGCCGCAGTACACCGAGCACCAACTATTCAAAGGATTTTTGTTATCGAACCGTGTACGTGAATTTCAGCATTTTAACTGCTTGACATTTAAGCAATTTAATTTTTTGGGTTTTTTTGCAATTTAATTTTTTGGAAAGATTTTTGTGTTACTTTATTTTGAAAGATGAAGAGAGAGAGAGAGAGAGAGAGAGAGAGAGAGAGCAAGAGCGGGAGAGACGCACATTCCCCGCTGCGGGGCTCGACCCTGGGCCCTGGGATCACGACCTGAGCCCGAGGCAGATGCTTAACATTTAAATGTCAGCGTTTGCCCACTTGATGCCACCGTGGACTGTGATTTTGTTGAAACCAATTGTTTCTAATATGGAACTCCTATAAATAAGATTATCCCACCCCTTAATATACTTCTTCCCGTTCCCTTTACTTTCTTTTTTTTTTTTTCGTTCCCTTTACTTTCTTTCTCCAAATTTAACTTTTTGTTGTTGTTGTTAGTAGAGTTGTTGTGACCCGCACCAGCCCCACTAGCTGTGTCTCGCTTAGGGAACGACAGACACCCACCCTCTGCGCCCCCCTATTGACTCTTCCCTCCCTCATCCGAGCTTGTCAACTACAGCTGATGGATCCTTTAGGGTAACAGTGTGTGGGTTGTTTTTTTGCTTTTTTTTTTCCATTTTTAATTAAAAAGTTTTTCTTTCTTTCTTTCTTTCTTTCTTTCTTTCTTTCTTTCTTTCTTTCTTTCATTCTTTCTTTCTTTTTGGCAAAAAATATTTGATGACTTCCCCTCACCTTTAGCTTTTCCTTCAGTTAATGCTAATTTCCCGCCTGGTTGCTTATAGGTTGCTTATAGTGACTGGGCGCACTTTTCTTAACCTGTTGAATCCTGTTTCCTCTCCCATGAAATGGGGGTGAAAATAACACTTTCCTGCTAGAGTCCTTCTTATGAAAAGCCCGTGAGATCATTGGAGGGCTCAGTTCAGGGGGCCCCAAATATTTGATTAACGGTATCTATTAGGATTTTTCAGTTTTTTTAATAAATTTATTGTTTATTGGTATTCAATTTGCCAACATATAGCATAACGCCCAGTGCTCATCCCATCAAGTGCCCCCCTCAGTGCCCGTCACCCAGTCACCCCCACCCCCCGCCCACCTCCCCTTCCACCACCCAGCTGCCAGTAAAGATGCATGAACAAGATCCCACCAGCTGTACATTTTGGGAAATAAAACTTTATTAAATGAATTTAAAAAAAGGATTTTTCAGTTTTAAGTGTAACATGTGTATTTTATTTTTATTTATTTTATTTTATTTTATTATTTTATTTTTAACACGTCTATTTTAAATGGCATCAATTTGCTGCCGCCTGAAGAGGAAGAATATTTCTATTTTCGTTTTCATTTCACTTTGCTTCATCCCCATTGA
Organism: Nyctereutes procyonoides; assembly: GCF_905146905.1. Classification (NCBI taxonomy): domain Eukaryota; kingdom Metazoa; phylum Chordata; class Mammalia; order Carnivora; family Canidae; genus Nyctereutes; species Nyctereutes procyonoides. The sequence goes on from NW_026575137.1 coordinate 10,837,654, forward strand.
ATACATGGGTGATGCTTGGGCTGTGAAACTATGAAAGGGGAGATGTCCTTATGGCGGGTTTTGTTTTGTTTTGTTTTAGTCTTTAATGAATTTTGTTTTTTTTTTGTGTGTGTGTGAATTTTGTTTTTACAAGTGCTTCGGTTCACAGAAGCACTGAGTGGAAAGTACGGGGAGTTCCCGTATGTCCCCGGTGCCCACGACGCACAGGTGCCCCCGCCGTAAACACGTGCACCCGAGTGGTTCTTTGCGTGTAATATGTGCAAATGTAAATGTTTCTGGAAAGTGGTCACTGCTGTCACCCGCGTGTTGTGGGGGTTCCTGGGGACCCCTGTTATCCAGCGTTGGGATACGGCGTCAGGTCAGGGGGACCCGCTGCTCGTTACCTTCCACGGTCTGCTCGAGGCGCGGGGGTTCCTCGGAACCAGGGAGACTGCTGAGGACAGTGGGACCAGCGCATCCCGTGCCACCGCCTCCTTTCTCGTCTCTTCTCCACTGTGAAGTTCTTGGAGGGCCTCCAAGCACAGCATCACAGCCCCAGCCCAGCAACGGGGTGAGAGGCAAGGCCAGCCTCTGACGTGCCAGGGTCTACGCTGAAGGGACGTGGGCGGGATCTGCCAACAGGTGGCAACACGGATCCAATTCAGACCGAGTTCCGAGTGGGTGTCGGGTGTGCCCACTAGCCCCCTTCCTTCCCCCTAGGAGCACAGGGTAAGCTGTGTCCCGGGTGGGGGGTGGGCAACCTCTGGTTGCTGTTTCCCCGGTGCCCCCCCTCCGGCCAGCGGGCAGGTGCAGGCCTGGAGAGGCAGGCGGGGCGGCCGGGCCGAGCCTGGGCTTCCAAGGGGATGCTCTGCCCCGATGCAGGGCGGGGCGGGACGGGGGGTGCGACGTGACTGTAGCACGGGCCCCGTGTCTGCTCCGTTAGCCCACTTGGTGCGGGTTTGTTTTTTGCAAGGTCCCCACATTTTAGTTACAGAAACGATGATGTCGTTTCTTCTCCTCAAACTACCCGAGGTCTTAAGAATTAATCGAAGTGGAATTTGAACCGAGGATGCAAAAGTGACCCCAGAGCAAGGTCCCAGTCTGATCCTCACTGTCCATTTATTTACTCAAAGGGGAGACGATAATCATAAAAGTGAGGGGGGTGAAGGGGATATTTCTGATTTTTTTTCTAAAGTTTTCCATTTGAATGTCTGCAATGTCTCATTTTATTTATTTTATTTTTTAAAGATTTTATTTATTTATTTATTTATTTATTTATTTATTTATTTATTTATTTATATTTTTTCATTTATTTATTCATGAGACACGGAGAGAGGGGCAGAGACACAGGCAGTGGGAGAAGCAGGCTCCATGCAGGGAGCCCGACGCGGGACTCGATCCCGGGACCCCGGGGTCACGCCCTGGACCAAAGGCAGATGCTAAACCGCTGAGCCACCCAGGCGCCCTCAGAGTTAATTTTTCTTTACTAAGGACAATATTAAATAGCAAAAAACAAAAACAAAAAACAACAAGACAAACCCATGGGAGGAAGGATAAAGCCTTGTATTTCAGGCCCTTTAGCAGCACTTTCTTCTCACTGTTTGAACAGAGGGCCCTGTGATGGGGACCCACAAATCACCTAGCCGGCCCTGAGTGTCACGGCTCGTCGCCCGATAACCCAACACCGCCTGCCCGATTCCGGGGCCGTGTCCCTGAGATGAGCTGGTAGGTGCAGGGAGCCCAGCTCCCCCCGCTGCGCTCCCCGTTACCCTGTGGCCGGCAGCCCCGAGGGGCACGTGCTTTCCGCAGGGTGGCTGCTCTGCAGGGCGGTGGGTCCACCGGGCGAGGCCCAGGCACGGGCGGGACAGCACAGCCTGGCCGTGGCGCGTCTGAGGGACTCCTGGCTGGTTCTGGCCAACGCGCCGTGAGTCCCGGCGGAGGCAGGGCCTTTCCCGGATGGGGAGACCCTCAGAGGCGCTGCCTTTGGGGTGAGAGTGGCTGGGGTACCGGGGGCACTGCTCCGCCCGCCCGGGCCCGGCAGGGCACCACACCGAGCTCCGCGCCCCGGGACGGCAAGGCACCAGCGCAAGGGGCCTGACCTACTGCGACCGAGGAAACGGGTAATTCGAGTTCCTCGACAGCAGGCGGTAGAAACCAGTCGCAGCTGATTACAGCAGAACGGGACCTGTTGGGTCGTGGGGCAGCGACCTTTGGCCGGGTGTCCGGAGCAGCCCCAGGACCCCCCGCACGCACGGGCAGCCACCACCACAACCCGGTGCCCATCACTTCCCACCAAGAGTGGGATTTCTGTGACGCGGGGGGTTTCGGTTGGGTCTGCCCCCTGGGGGTGGGGGCCGTGCTGGGCCGTCCCAGTGGGAGCGCGCCCAAAGAAACACGGGGCTGTCTGGTTCCAGAAGCAGCAGATGCCCAGCCCCACCTGCAGGGCCGCGGCGGGGCGCAGGGTGGATGGAGCAGCCCCAGCCCGTGGACACGGGGTCACAGGTCGGGCTCTGCAGCTTGGGGATGCCTGCACCTGCTGCGCGGGAACATCATAAGCACCCCCCGCCCATGTGAGGTCGCGGTTCCCAGCTCTGGCTGCGGCTGGCCAGGCCATGGGAGGACGGGTTTCCCGTGGGGCCTCTTTCGGGGGGGTGGTGTAGCCGCGAGCCCGGACGTCACTGCAGCCACAGCTGCCCTGCTGGAGCCAACGTGTAACCAGGGTCACCAGCTGGATGGGCCTTGGTGACCCCCCACCACAGCCCCTGGCCACCTCCACCTGGGGGGGCGGGAGGGCTCCCGGGGGTGCTCCCTCCCCCAGGCTTCTCGCCTGAAGATATCTGAGCCGCTTATGCCTTCTCTGGAAGCTCGAGATGGGTTTTCCGCAGGGTCGTAGCCCCCCTTTATCCACCCAGTGAAGTTTTAGGCCTGTCGCTGCAGCAAATACACCGAGCTCCTCCCGACTCGGGGAGGAGGAGAGAGGCCAGAAGACGGGGCTGGAAGTGCTCCATCTGCGTATTTCCTCCCCGGCCGCAGCCCCTCTTGCCCCCAGTCCCTTCCTGGAAAGAAAAAAAAGGACGGACGAAGGCACGTCCGCTGGTCGTCCTTGCCTCCACCCGGGGTGCAGCCCCATCTCTGGGCCCCGGGGGCAGCGATCCCTCGGTGGCTTGGGCCAACCTCCCGTCGCCGCCGGGGCCAACCTGCAGCAGGGACTTGCTGGAGCTTTGACTCACGCATAGGGTGGGACCTGTCACTGGCCCGGTGCTTCCTCTCTTCCACCGTGACTTCGTGCGCGGGGCTTGGACTCTACCACCCCCGCCGCCCGCTGCAGCCCCGAGAGGCGCCCCCTCCGTCCACGGGGCTCAGGCCACGGGCTGCCCGCCGGGGCGCCCCACAGGTTGCAGGTGGAGGTGCACCCGGCCGTTGGCCGCTGGTGTGCGGGGGGCAGCGGTCATCCCGGCAGCTGAGCGCCCAGGGGTGCCTCCAGCCGGCCAGAGGAGAAGCGAGCGGAGCCTCATGCCCCGGGTCGAGGCCGGGCCGCTCCCCTGCCGTCGGCTCATTCTGGGGTCACAGCAGTAGCCGTGCTGCTCCCGGTGAGACACTTGGGTCCGGGCCCGTGTCCCCGGCATTTACGTCCCTCTGCTGCTTTAGCCTCTCGGGGACGTTCCTAAGGATGCTCACGAACCTCGAGGAAGTCGTGGAGTCTCAGTCTGTTTTTCCTTCATACCCGAGGGGGATGCGAGCCCCCGTGCGTGGTCTTGGACTCCTCAGTCTCGGGCCCGGCGGGTATTAGACGGCCTCTGACTCTCCCAAGGGAAATTTTCACAGGAAAGACTTTCAAATCTCGACCTAAATTCTCAGGACCGGTGGCGCGGGTTTCCCCCGGGACGTGGTGTGGTCCATAAGCGGACCCTGGACCAGGAGCAGCCAGGCTCCCGACTCCGTTGCGCCTGTTGACCTCTCGGCCCTGGTGTTGGGTCCCCGGGACCTGGGGAAGGCGGGCAGCCGGGCGGTTGGAGACGCGGCTGCAGGTGAGACGTCCCACCTGCTCGGGGCTGTGGTCCAGCCGGCTACGGGCCGGTGACGCTGCGTAACTTGTCCGTGTCAAGGCCTCAGATCCCTCATCCGTGCAAGTAGGACGGTAGATCTGTGCACATTCACATTCACTCAACTTCTCTAAGTCAACACTTTCCTTGGCTGGAAACCAGGGATGTAAGTGTCCCTAACCCCGGACGGTTGTCGTGAGGATTCGATGGTGCGAGGCCTTCGGAGCACTTAGGCCCACCCTGGGCCCTGAGTGGTCCCTCCCCACATGGAAGCTGTTGTAGTCAGGAATGAGGGTACCTGGCTGGTCTCCATCGTATGTGGTTCTTTGGATCAAAAGCACTCGGAAAACTGGAGGTGATTATCTGAAAGACCTTGCTTTAGTGTCTCCTCAAGGCTAACACTCTTACTTTCCCAAGGACTGAGACTTCCAGCTGATATCCCATTTGTTTTTCAGGAACAATTTCTTTTTTTTTTTTTTTAATTTTTAAATGTTAAAAAAATTTTTTTCATGAACAATTTCGTGAGATACCAGTTCCTTTCTCTTTTTTTCCCATCTTTTAAATTAACTAATTAATTAATCAATTAATTTTTTATATATATTTTTTATTGGGGTTCAATTTGCCAACAAATAGCATCGCATCAAGTGCCCCCCTCAGTGCCCGTCACCCAGTCACCCCAACCCCCCACCCACCTCCCCTTCCACCACCCCTTGTTCGTTTCCCAGAGTTAAGCATCTTTTTAATTTAAATTCAATTTTCCAACACAGAGTATCACGCCCAGTGCTCATCCCATCATGTACCCTCCTCAGGGCTGTCACCCAGTCACCCCATCCCCCCGCGACCTCCCCTTAGAGATATCAGTAGTTTCTAAAAGCTTATTCTGGGAAGCCCGAGAGGCAAAGTCAGATGTCTAGGACACGCTCTAGTAGAACCCAATTCTATCCTGTGTCCTTAGCTAATCTATTCCTATTTATCTCTGCCTCCCTCTCCCTCTCCCCCCCTCCTGCCTTCCTCTCTCCCCTCTCTTCTTCTCCCTCGTCCAGTCTCTCCTGACTCTCATATAAATGCCCACAGGGATCTCCCCCCATCTCAAAAAATTAAGAAACGCATCAGCAAGGAGCGCCTGACCGGCTCGGTCAGCGAAGCATGCAACTCTTGGCTGGCTCGGTCCACAGAACATATGACTCTTGATCTCAGGGTTGTGAGTTCAAGCCTCACCCTGGGCGTGAGGCCAACATTAAAAACAAAGCCTCAGCAAATAAAATCCTCCCTAACTCCTCTCTCTCTCTCCGCGTCCCTTCCATCCAAACATCCGGGGAGAGAATGGAGGCCTTTTATTCCCTTATTAGTTGTATCCAAAGACATTACAGCTTTTCACATTTCACTATTTATAAAACTGGGCTGTTCTGGTGTGCGTGTTCCAATAAAACTTTTTTTTTTTAATAGATGCTGGAGTTTGAATTTCATCTAATTTTCACTTGTCACAAAGAATTATTCTTTTCACTTTTTTTTAACCATTGATTAAATGCATTGGTGTTCCTGGGGCATACAGAAGCAGGAACTCAGCCCTAGTTTGCTGACCTCTGGGCTGTCAAGAGAAACTTGGCAGCCAGGCAGAGGACAAGCCCTGTCATGAGCGTCTTGGCGCCTGTACATATGAGAACTTGGCCTGATGCACCTGCTTATCAGATGTCGCTTCACTGAGTTATTTGCTTGGATGGCACCTCATAGGACTGAATTTTAACCTTAAATTCTTCAGTTATCACTTCATGTCTTTAAGAAAGATCATGCAGTGATATGGCATTGAAAGACCAGTTCAGAAGATGGCTTGTACGAGCCACGCAATGGGCGCGACTCAGTAGAAATGGCCAAATCCCTCAGAATGGGTCCCAGAATTTTCAAAATACAGAAACGTTAGAGTAATGGACAGTTTTTCAAAAACTTCTGGCTTGACTTTCAGGAGAAGCCATCCACTTTCGGTGTCGTGGAATCCCATGAAGGAAAGTAGGAACTTCAATGGGACCTAGAAATTCAGTCCTTCCGAGATTTTTCCACAGGCCTTGAGCTAATACTGTTAATTTTAAAGGTATTATGGAAGTCAAGATCACAGGTTCCGATTATGGGAGGCGGGATGCAAAGCTGCTGATGGCCAAAGATGAGTTCCAAGGCTCTTTAGATGTTCAATACGAAGCAGGCTTAGACTTAATTATAATATAATATAACATAATATATATGATATAATATAGAAAGTGACGTGTTGGTATCTTGACAAATGTATGCTAGTCATGATTGAAAAATGATATAATTTCAGCAGGACTAGAATGAGGCAAGTGAGGAGCCTAAGAAGAAATGGAAGGAGGAGGTCAAGCGAGGGCCTCCTTCAGGCTGTGTTGTAGCCGCCTCACCTCTTCCACCCTAGACTGGCCCTGAATCTAAACATACTTTATTTTTTCTTCCTCAAGAGCTGAGAAATCCACTGTGCCTTAGCATCAAGGAAGTACAGCGGTTGGGGTCCTACCAAAGGGGGTCCTTGCGGGGTCTGCTTGGCCGCCTTTGTGTATCTCTCCAGCTTGGGAGGCTGGCTGGTGCCCTAACTCTGCGTACTCATCATTCCCTATGTTTGTGTTTCTATGGGTCCTGAGCTCAATGTAATTTTTTTTTCTCCAAAATCTGTCTCTCCTCTAGACTATGAGTTCTTTGGGAAGAAAAACTCTTCCTCTCTTTATTTTGCCGTGGCCGATGCCCAGGTCTGGCGATTCTCAGCGAGTGCCAGGGCAGTGCGTGCATAAAGAAATGTTGAATGAATAAATATTTTTTCGTAATTGAGTTCAAATTACTTTTAAGGCTTGGAAGATGCAGAGAAGGCAACACTTAACCTCACAGAGCAAGTTATTTTTGAAAACGTCTTCTTTAGTCTGGCCAACTTGAAATTATATGGTGACCCTGCTTCGGAAAATCTGAACTTTCACCTTTTTAGATGATGAATATGTCTTAGGATCTCCCGGCTCAGAGCAATGACCGCATTCTTGGCCTCCAAATGCTGTTGAGGGAGACAAGCATGGCTTGCGGATCAGGATTTAAGCAGGCGCGGTGTTATACTGTCTACTGTTGGCCCAATGGCAGTCGGTGAGCTAGGACATTATTTGTGGATGGAAAGAAAAATGAATTTCTTTGCCGATGGAATCACTAAATTTTTACTTTAATGGCCAGTACAGTCCCAATGGTGGCCTGATAAAATGTCTTCGGGAGCCACGGGGCCCCACTGGGCCAAGCCTTGCCCTTGACTTCAGTCCAGGGCTAATCTGATCAACCAGATGAAGGGAATATGTAGCTTTTACATTTTGATACTCTTAACTCCAGCAATTTTTTTTTAACAGCTCAAGAAGGTCAAAATGGGTGCGGTCCTTGGGAATCTTTGGAAGAAAGCTGCGAATATCCATATCCTGGTGCTTCGTGTATGGCTGCAGGTGCATTGTATAGGCTGCAAGCTGTTTAAAATCCCTCTTGTCCCATTAAAGCTAAAATGCTAACTTTCTGAAGGAAGCAGGGCTTCCTAATTCTGCTGAGGTCCCTAGATGAATCATCTAATTCATATAAAAAGGCATAACTTACACATGACTCCGGTTTCCAAAATAGGATGTTCCAAGCTGATAGCCCTCTCCAACCTACCCCCACATAACAGCCACAGAATCTCCTGTTCATCTGATCCCGAGAATAGCTTAGATCCATTTATACTGGCTTGTTGTAATTTGAGAAATCCTGAGTTTGTAGCATTTAAAGATTTATTTATTTGAGAGAGAGAGCCTGAGTGGGAGGGATAGAGGGGGAGAGAGAGACTCTCAAGCAGACGCCATCCAAGCTAAGCGCAGAGCCTGAGTGTGGAGCCCCACTCTAGCCTTGATCTCACGACCCTGAGATCTTGACCTGAGCTAAAAGCAAGCGCCGGAAGTTAACCGACTGCACCATCCAGGCACCCCATGAATTTGAAGCATTTTGAAAAAGTAATCATGTAGAGACGCCTGAGGGGCTCAGAGTCCGCTGAGTGGCCGGATCTTAATTTCGCCTCGGGTCGTGATCCCAGGGTCATGGGACGGAGCGAGCTCCACGTCGGGCTCAAGGCTCAACAAGGAGTCAGCTTGAGGATTTTTTCTCTGTGTCCCTCTGCCCCTCCTCCTGCTTGGGCTCGCTCATGCTCGTGCTCTCTCAAATAAATAAACTGTTAAAATCAAGAAACACCAGTCCCCGATTATTACTTTATTTTCCCCCTCTGGTCAATGTATTGGTTTTCCCTGGCCTGTTTATTTTTCCGAATTAGTGAGGTTTCACCAAGAAAGTCTTGTTAGGATTTTGAACATAAGTAACGGAGCCGTAAATAAATTTGGGGAAGGTTGACAGGTTCGTTCCTCATTTCTAGGCACCCGGTGGGTCTCTCAGCTGTATCGTGTTGCTCATGTGTCAAACCAGGCCAAAGGGCAAGGAGCGGGGCCGCAACCTCAGCGGAAAGGGGGGCAGGCATCCCCTAAGTCTGTTGTGTGTAGGAAAGTGGCCAGAAATTGTGAGGACCCCAGGGCCACTCCCCGCAGGAATTTATCAACCAGAGGCCTTACGGGGCCGGGACTTGGTTTCGCCTTTGTCACCCCAGGACAGATCTGCCCCGAGGGGAGGACCCGGAGCCCGGAGCCCGCCTGGAGGGGAAGAGCTGCAGCTCGGCGCCCGCCGTGCTTCCTGGAGGAGGCGCCCCGAGGAGTGGCACCGGCCGGGCAGGTGCAGGAGCCAGACCTGGGCTTGCGGCCCGACCCCGAGTCCCCGTGCGGGCCCTTCCTTAACTCCTGTCCCGTCTGACTCGGGCAGCGATACTCACTGACGGGGCTGCGGTTTGTGTTAAGTGAGACAGTAACACAAAGTAAGCGTGCAGGCCCCGCACGGGGCCACTCCACAAACCCAGCTCTGGGGCCGGCAAGCACCATCACCGGGAGTCCCATTTTGGGGGTGGGTGGGGTGAAAAGAGGTAAGGATCCGAGGGTGGGTCACGGGCCTGGCACACACCTGCTGTGGCAGGTGGCCGTTCCACACGGGATCCCAAACCACCTGCGTGCACGGTGGCAACTACGGGACCACGGGCAGGTGCGCCGGGGCGTTGGGGCCTGTGCAGTGCTCCCCCGGGCCTGCGATGGTGCTCCGGAGCGGCTGCTCTGCAGCTGAACCCCTGCCGGCACCTGCCCGCTCGGACCCGGATGACACGGGACCCGTGGCCCCCTCCGCTGCACTTCGTGCCCTGCCAGCCCCACCCGCCAGTTCCTAGACTGGGAGGTCAGGGTGGTTGCGGCCTGGGGATCCAGCCCTACCTGCTGGGGCCTAGGCTGGGAGGTAGGGTGGTCAGAGCCCGAGGGTCCAGCCCCACCCGCCGGGTCCTAGGCTGGGAGGTGGAGTGGTCGGGGCCCGAGGGTCCAGCCCCATCTCCTTTCCCAGCTGTGGCACAGGAGGCGACTCGGGTACCTTCCTGAGCTACCCTTTCCCTCATCTGTAGGGTGAGGTCAGTGCAGGTTAATCACGGTCCCTCTCGAGGCGAGATGAGGAGGGAGTGAGACAAGGGACAGATGACCTCCAGCTAGGGTCACCTGATAAAATACAGGACATCCGGTTACATTTGAATTTCAGACAAACAACAAGGACGTTATTTTGGTATAAGTATATCCCAAATGTTGATAGGGCATACTTATGCTAGAAAAAATTATTTGCCCTTCACCTGAAATTCATGTTTAACTGGGAATCCTATGCTTTGATTTGCTAAGTGTGGCACCTTGACCCCTAACGGTGTTGCTTCCTTCCCCTTCGCACCATCTGCGAGTGGGATTTCGCGGTAACCCGGCCAGGTCCCGGCCGCTGTAGGAATCTCCTGAGTTCCCATGAATGGATTCGACCAACAAAAGCCCGTTGAGCTCATCGGGAAGGTTCATGAAGGCAGAGGAATACAGATTCAGCAGGCTTCTGGCTTGGGCTTTCTGAAATGCCCCGAGAAAAGGTTAAGTGCACTGCAAACATGAGCTGTTGGGGGCCATTTGTGGGGTTTTTTTCTGGTTTTTGTTTGTGTTTGTGTTTGCACAAACAGGGAACTCTGAGAGAATGGCAGGTGGTCTCTTTCAGGAGCTTAACATGGCATCTGTCACCGCCCCCTGGCTCCCTAGGAAGCCTGGTGTGCAGAGGAGGGGCGGGGTCACCCGGTCACCTGCAGGTCAGGGGTGAAGCCGGATTAGCACCTCCAGGCTTACAGAGCCACACCCCCCCAGCAGCCACCCCCTCCCCCACCTCCTGCTGTGCCTGCTCACACCTGTCCTGTTGTGAGTCAGCTCTTCCCTCCAGGCCCCTGAGACACAGGCGGGGGGGGGGGGGGGGGGGGGGGGGGGGGGGGAATGGGGGGGGCGAGCAGGCCCCATGCAGGGAGCCTGACGTGGAACTCGATCCCGGGACCACAGGGTCCCGTCTTGGGCCGGGGGCAGATGTCACCCGCTGAGCCCCCCCCCCCCCGGGCGCCCCTACCTAATCTTTATAAACTGAAAAGCTGTCCCTTGAGATTACCAGGCACACGTGGCAGCCAACGCCAAAGGAGTCGGCTCCCGGGAAGGGCTGCGGGGAGCACGATGCTGTCCCTGTCCTTAGTCCCAGGTGGCTTTGCCTCTGGGTGACGCAGGCACTAAGTGGCAGGTGCTGCTCCCGGTTCCTAGGCTCCCCCCGTCCGTAGACAGGAGGAAACGTGTGCTGGGACGCCGGCCCGGGGCCTCTGGGGGGAAGGGGGCAGGTAACACTGGGTGCGACCCGGTGCTCGGTGCTCTGCAAACATCGCTGCGTTCCATCCTCATAAGAACTCTCTCTCTCATAACCGGTCTTATCAGTTCATAGAAACGGGCGCCCAGAGGTTGGGCCGAGACTTGGGAAGCCGGCATGCACACCACTCCCTCGCCGAATCCCGGGGGGCCCGGTGCTCCTCCAGACACAGGGGCAGGCGCGCAGGTGGGCGTGTGGACCAAGGCAGCGAGCCAGGCGGCCTTCCAGGCGCCGCACTAGCCCTCGGTGCCGGCTCGCGTGGGTTGCGGGGCCCAGCCCCTCCTGCGCGAGGCTGTGCTGGGCTCGCATCGGGCACCGGCGCCCTCAGACTTACTGTGACCGTTTATCTCTGACTTGGGGCATGTTTTCATTAGCAGTGCTTACCCTTCAAGTCCTTCCTTGCCCTCTCCCCTGTTAAAACAGGCGTCCTGGGGCGCCCGGGGGGCTCAGTCGGTTAAGTGTCTGCCTTAGGCTCAGGTCATGATCCCGGGGCCGTGGGATGGAGCCCCGTGTGGGGCTCCCTGCAGGGAGCCTGCTTCTCCCTCCCCCTCTGCTCATGTGCACTCTCTCTCTCTCCCTCTCTCTCAAATAAATAAATAAATAATTACAAAACCGAAAATGTGAGTACCTCTGGGATTAGGAGACACCTGTCCTTTATTGTGAATTTATACTCTGGCTCCCCTTTTTTCTTTGCCAGAAGGATACTCTCAACTTTCCCAGCGCTCTGGGATGTTGGTTAAACTCAAAGGCTGAGAATAATAGGTGATCTCCACCCCCACCCCCACTTTCACTTCTACAAACACACACGCGTTTTTAGGAGAGGAGCCAGGCCGTCCGCGAAGAACTTGCCAAGAAGCGTCCAAACTGGTCCTGCAACTTCTGGTCTTGGCACATCACCTGCTGCAGCCTAGTTCTAAGAAAAGGCTAAAGGTGGCCGAGGGAGTCAAGGATTTCTTTAATCAGAAAGAATGCAGGCCGCTCAATGGGGCGTCATTAAACTGTTTCTTGGGAGCGGCACGCACTTCTAGAACTTGTTGGGGCCACGGCTGGGATGTTTTCTTGGCCGGGTGTCAGGTCACCGTGGAACGTGGCCAGGTTTGAGGGTCTTGGAAGTGCCACACCGAAGATTTTTGCCAGTTCAGGAGAGGAGACCCAGCAGAAAGCACTCCTGTGAGCTGTTCCTTCAGGCAGGAGGTGAGGAGTTTTGGGTAGAAATGTAGCTGGAGAGGGTCTCACCCTGGTGTGGATCAGAGAACGGCATAGCACTGGAGAGCCCCAGCCGGGGGTCTTCAAGGAGCCCGCCAAAGTACAAGGGGAAGGGAAACTTCCAAATCCATTCCCTGATACCAGAACCAGAGAAGGACGCCACAAAATAAAAAAGAGAACGACAGGCCAATATCTCAGGAATATACATGCAAGAGTCCTCAATGATCTATTAGCAAACCGAACCCAACAGTACATCCAAAAAAATAAAAAATAAAATCATACACCACAATCAAGTGGGATTTATTCCTGGGATGCAAGAGGGGCTCAGTAGCCACCATACAATCGGTGGGATACCTCACCTCAATAAGAGAAAGGGTAAAGACCACGTGATCGTTTCAATAGATGCAAAAACCCCATTTGACAAAGTACAACATCCATTCTTGATAAAAACCCTCCACAGAGTGGCTCTGGAGGGAACACACCTGACATCCTAAGGGGCTTATATGGAGACCCCGCAGCCGACAGCATCCTCAGTGGTGACAACCGGCCAGCTCTCCCCCTGAGGTCAGGAAAGAGATGAGGATGTCCGCTGTCAGCACTTTAATTCGGCGTAGTGATGGGGAACGGTGGCCGCAGCCACCGGACAACACACCGGAAAGCATCCAGATTGGGAAGGAGGAAGTGAAACTCTCACTACCTGCGAATGACGTGGTACCATGTACAGAAAACCCCGAAGACGCCACCAGGGAAGCTACTAAAACTGACCAATGAATTCAGGAAAGTCACAGACGCGAGCTCAGCGATCCTCGACACCGATAATGAAGCAGCAAAAAACCAGTCGAAGGAACAATCCCATTTACAATTGCACCAAATACCTGAGAACAGACTCCAGTGGCTCCCTAAGCCGCTGCGACGTCGCCTGCCTCCTCGGGGGGCCTTGGCGTCAAGGGTGTTCCCTGGATGCAACAGCATCTCGTCCTACAACAGTGCGGGCGCCTAGTGGGCGAGTCGCCGCGGTGGCCGTCGAGATGACCAATCACTGGGCTCTGCCAGTGACACATTTTCCCTTAATGACGCAACGGGGACACTGAGTCACAGGGAGGCCAAGGGACTTGGCTACTACTGGAGCAGGAGCTGACCCGAGGATGCGCTTCTGAGCTCACTGACTGAGGGTCCAGCTCCTGTCCCCGTTCCTGAGCTCCGTCGCCTCCGTGTGCGATCACAGTGGGCGGAAGTAATAAAGGTCTCGCGTTAGCTGGTTGTTTTGGGGTGGGAAGGTCTAAGGTGGGTTTTGCTCATTTTCTTTATTCTTTGAAAATTTACTAATGAGTACATGGTGTTAAAAAACGATTTTTAAGAAGTAAAAAAAAAAAAAAAAAAAAAAAAAAAAGAATCCACCGAAGGCCTCCTTGAGGGATTGAGGGATAGAGAAAGGGTCTGCCTGTAGACGACGACTAAGTAACCGACCCCCAAAGACTCGTACATCCCAAACCTCCAGGAACGTTGCAGAAGTGATGAAGGGTCTTGAGGTGGAGAAATTATCCTGAGTTATCCAGGTAGGCCCAATGCAATCCCGAGGGTTGTTCTAGAAGAGAAGACGTGGGAAGGGGAGAAGTCAGGGAGGAGAGGGGGTGCCCCGCCTCTGTCTCTGAGGACAGGTTGGGAGGGGCAAGGCTTACGTGCAGGGAACGCAGTGGCCTCTGGACACTGCGGCAGCCAAGGAGCCGCGTTCTCCCCTTGAGCCTTCACTGGGGACGCAGCTCACCGGGCTCCAGAACCGTGGGAAGATAAACGTGTGTCACGTCAGCCTCGAGCGTGCGGTGACCCGTTACAGCAGCAACACGGCACTGATGCATCCTCCACCGCACGCGGCCTTCGGCCGTCGGGGTAGAGTCTCCAAAGGAAACGCAGGGAGCCCAAGTACGGCACGGCCACTGGCTCATCCCAAAGAATTGTTCCTTGTTTATCAGATTTTCCATCTAACTGAGCATCCTGGTTTTTTTTTTTTATTTTTTTGCTGGTTCTGGCCAGAGAGTAGGAAACCCCTTAGCAGACGAAGACACAATTTTGCCCCTTTGCAGGATTCTCACTTCTCCTCCCTGCCCCAAACCCAGAGAGCCCGAGGCCGGGGGCGCGCAGGGATGGAGGAGTCGAAGGGCTTGGAGCAAGAGACACGGAGGAGCCGGTGACCTTCCTTGTGGCGGGTTTGCGCGTCTGGGTCAGGCGTGGGCGGCGGGACGGGGAGCAGGTGAAGGGGCGGCCAAACTGGCTGAGGCCCCCAGTCGCCCGAGGTGGGCCCGCCCGGTGCGTCTAACATCTGAGAACAAAGACCATTGGTCAACACCGGGAGGTGACCACTGTGCCTTGGGGTCTTCCCAAGATACGGTCCTGGATGGGGTTGGGGGGACCAGCAGCCCAGATTCGGAAGTCGGGGTGGGGAGGAGGGAAGGCGATGCCCACCCGCTCTGCAAGTTGGGTGTCAACAGCCCGGCTGTGACCCCTGTGCCGGCCGGCTGTGCTCTAGGCCCACGCGGCTTCTTGCTTCCCGCAGGCGGACACGCGCACCCTACCCGACTGCAGTCCGACCCGATGGCTTCCCCTCCTGTGCCGGCAGGGAAGACGGGGCCCAAGGCCCCCCGGGGACCTCAACGAGCCGTCCCAGGTACCACACAGGGAAGCAGCACGTGCTGGGGAGGTGACTCCCTGCCCCCAGATTTTTGCGCAGGTCCTGCGAAAATTTCCCAAAGCAGGGTTCCCGCCGGAACTCTAGGTGAGGACGAAGGCCCTGGCTGTGGGGCTGCGGGGCTGCAGGGCTGCGGGCACGTCTCTCTGTGCCCCGGGTTGCCAGGCCTGGGCGCATGCCAGCGGCCTCTGTGACTCACCCTGGGCTTCACCTATTTTCCAGACGCTTCTTCACAAAAAGGTGGAGGGAAAGGGCAGAGAATCGCACGTGTATGACCCCAGTGTAGACGCGACTGTCTGACCCTCGCATTTTAGCGGCTCCCCCTCCCGTGGTGGTGAGTGTGGCTGCGTGCGGGGAGGGCCCGGTGGCCAGAGCGACATGCTGATTACCAGGCAGGCGGGTGAGGCGGGCGGGGGGCCGCGGGGGGCATGGCGGGTGCTGGAGCGGCAGGCTGGGGGGCCCTGGGAGGTATCGGAGGCTGTAGGAACTCCGGGGAGGTCACCAGAGGCTGTGGGGTCCTGGGGGGGTCATCGGAGGCTGCGGGATCCTGGCAGGGAGTCATGTGGAGGCTACCAGGGTCCTGGGGAGTCATCTGCAGGCTGCAAGGGTCCCAGGGGGTCATCAGAGGCTGTGGGGACCCTGGGGTGAGTCATCTAGAGGCTACAGGGGTCCTGGGGGGTCATCCGGAAGGCTGCAGGGGGGTCCCCGGTGGTCATCAGAGACGGCCTCCACCTGTGGCTCCCCAGGATTGCGTGAGGACGCCCCCCCCCCGCCCCAGGTACCACAGAGCAGGCGGCCGCTGGCGGGGAGGGTGTGGACTTGGCCTTTGGATCTTACCCCGACTTCCAGACCCCGTTTCCTGGATCCACACCCGAGGGGAGGGGAAGGGCGAGTGGGCACTGCCCGGGCCGAGGTGGGGGGCTGCCGGGCACCCTGGAGAGCGGGCCCAGAGCCCCTGAGGGGGCCTCGCGTGGGCTTCCGGGGACGTGCCCTTCACGGGGACAGGGGGATGCGCCTGCTTCCCGGTGATGGTGGTGCTAGCCGCTTTGGGCCAACTGAGGCAGCCTAGGGCCACCTTGCCGACCCCCTGCCCCATCATGCCAGGGGCTGGCCCGCAGGTCCCCCTTCACCGTGGGCCAGGGCTGGAGCTGCCCCAGGACCCTGGGAGCTGCTGGCCGCCCAGAGGAGGTCCCCAGGGCCACGTGTGTGCCTGCAGGTGTGGTGGGGCAGAGGGCACCTGCTCACTCTGCCTGGCCACCTGGCCACCCAGCCACCTGCTGGCTGCTCGGCAGTCCCCGCGAGGGGACCAAGGGCCCAGATGCTGCACTGGCTCCTGCTGAGAGCCGCCTCCTGCCAGGCCCCTGTGAGCCTTCCCTGCACCCAGGGCGGGTGCTCTGGCCTCTCTCCCAAAGCCCCCACCCCCCCGCCCCCCTCGGGCCCCCCGGGCTCCCTGTTCAAGGGGACGTGGTGGCTGGGTCAGGGGCTGGGACTCCGCTGGTGCCCGCGGGCCCCTCAGGCCGGGGTGGAGCCGCCTCCTCTGCCTCTGGGCCCCAGGTGTTGGCAGGGTGCCTGGACTGCAAACAGGAACACGGGGCCAGGCCGGCGGCATGGGCAGGGAGTCCCGGGGCCCTGGAGGCCGCAGGGCGGGGCGGAGGCAGGGAGGCCCAGCCTCAGCCAGCAGCCTCCGCCACCCTTCCTGCCGGGCTCTGCTGCAGCCCCCGCTGCGGCCCAGCTGTTCAGGGGCGGGCGGCGAATGGGGGAGGCAGAGGCGTCGAGGAGGGGCCCAGAGCAAGGTGCGTGGACGGACCCAATCGCCTCTACGGACCTCAGACAGGCGCCTAGGAGGGACGCGCACCTCTGCCGGCGTCTGACACACGGAGACGTGCAGCTGTTCTCTGTGTTGCTGCCACGGCCGCCGCGGCGTGATGATTACCTAGATATGCAAGCCCTCATCCGGGGTGGCCTGGGTTCACAGCTGACCTTACCCCTCACTCTCTGGGTGGCCTCGGGCAAGTCCCGTAGCCTCTCCGAGCCTCAGTTTTCTCCTGGGGCCGACGGCGGCCTAGGACAGCATCAGCCCCCCGGGATCGACATGGAGGAGGAAAATGAATGGAGACGAGTGAAATGCTTCCAACAGGGAGACTGCTGGCACGAGATAAAGACGCAGGAAGCTGGGCTGCTCTTTCTTCATGTCATTATCTCGAGCGTAGCACGTTTCCCCCCTTTTCTGGGGGGAGCACGCCTGGCTCCGACGGACCAGAGGTTTCCGACTGCTTGTCGGATGTAATCGCTTGGTCACGGCTCCCCGGACGGCTGTGTTGAGGAGGGTTCTGAGGCTGCACGGGGTCCCAGCAAGGGGGTGGGGAGCGATCTGTGTCCCATGAGCAGGGTGTGCCCCGGGGCGGGGGGAAATAGGGAGCGGTGGGACCTGCGGGACCTTGTGCCGAGTTATGTCTGCGTCCATGGGGGTGAGGTCACCTGGTGCATCTCCCTTGGTACCTCTATTTGCAAACGTGCCTTTCTGTCATTTTTTATGAGCTGTTCTCTGTCTTAAGCCAAAGAGATCTGTGTTTGAATTCCCTTCTCTGCCAGTTTCTAGCATTATAATTCCTCTCTCTGTGTGTGTCTCTCGTGAATAAATAAATAAAATCTTAAAAAAAATCTGAATAAGTTGCTTAGATTCTCTAAGCCCCACTATCCTTGCCCATAAAACGGGCGTAACAGACCCACCTGAGCAACTTGTACCGAGGCCTGAGTGAACCACATATTAGAGGCGCTCGGCCTGGGCCTTGCCCGGGGTAAGCGTGCCCAACGCAGTAGCTATCCTTTTTTCTCAACCCAATATCTCATCTGCGTTAAGGGAAATAATATAAAACTATGACAATACCTTATAATGTCAGTTTGTAGGGCGCTTTCACATTTATCACGCCGAGCACGGAGCAAATGCTCGATGAATACTCGCTATGATTATGCTCGACGGCAGCAGTCCTACCTCAGCAGCAATGAAGGGAAAGCTTATCATCCAAGCCCTTGACCAGGCTTCTTTTTTTTTTTAATATTTTATTTATTTATTCATGAGAGACACACACACACAGAGAGAGAGAGAGGCAGAGACACAGGCAAAGGGAGACGCAGGCTCCATGCAGGGAGTCTGATGCGGGACTCGAACCCAGGACCCCGGGGTCATGCCCTGAGCCAAAGGCAGGTGCTCACCCACTGAGCCCCCACGGGCGCCCCTGACCAGGCTTTTGATGTGGACCAGGCTTTTGATGTGATGGTCTGTGGGTAGAAATCATGGGGTCGGTGTGACCTTGGCTAGGAAAACATTTTGACCTTCTATTTTCCACTCACCTCTAACTAAAATTTGGAGTCTCCTCCAATTATGAATGTGGGCAACAAAACACAGCAGTGGGAACAATACCTGTGACTTTGACCCCAAGACGAGTCCACGTTTCTTGACAGTTGTTGCCGATAACCGGGAAGATTGCGGTGCTTGTGGCTCCTTCGAAGCCAGGTGTTAAATCTGCTACTAGGCCTTGTTTACCGCGGCCATAAAGAAGCACCTGCCTCGATACTTGGGTTTCGATGGGGCTGGTTTTCTTTGAATACTTTATATTTCACCTTACGCATTTAAGAACATTACCCCGGGAATGGTCTGTCGGCTTCACCAGGCTGCGGGGGAGTCGGTCCACGTCACAAAAACGGGTGGGAACTGGGAATGCAGGGGCAGCTCCCAAGACCACCCTCACTTCCCAGGGAGGGTCCCCAAGCCCACCCCCACTTCTGATGAATCACCAAGGACTTCCCGAATTCACTTCAGGACTCGATCCCGGGACCCTGGGGTCGCCCTGGGCCCGAGGCAGATGCCGCACCACTGAGCCCCCGGGACCCTGGAGCCGGCTCATCACGGCGGTCACTTTGGGGCGCCCCCACGCAGCGGTCCCGTCCCCGGCTGCCCCTTGCACCTGCCGCAGCGCTCGGCATACAGTAGGTGCCTGGTAGGTGTTGAGGGAACAATAGAAGTCAACCCCGCCAGGTCACCCACTGTACTCGTCTCCCGTGCTTCCCGCACGACGAATCGGCAGGCACCGGGTGGCTTTGCACAGCACAACTGCGTCCCCCCAAGTCAGGCTCGTGGGCCGAGGTCACGCGAGGTCATGGGGTCCACGGGCCTCCTGCTCCGGGGCCCTGGGGAGACTTTGTTCTTTGTTTCTCGCGGCATCGGGTGGCGGCTGCAGGCCCCGGCTTGTGGCTGCAACATCCCGACATTCGGGCACCTGCGCCTGTGGTCACGCGGCCTTCTCCTCTGCGTGCCAGAAACCCCTGTCACTCCTGTGGGGGACGGCAGCTGGGTCTGCGGGGAGACCCGGCCCATCTGCCCGTCTCAGGGTCCTGAATCAGCCCCACAAACCTCCTTCCCACCACCCGTTTCCGTGGGGGGCCCCCCCGGCTCCAGCTTCAGAGGGGGGCCGGGTTCTCAAGGGGGAGTCGGGGAGGGTTCTCCCCACGCCGCTGATTTGGACAAGGGTCATGGGCGCTTCGTGCACACCGCGCAGGGACTCGCGGGCTATGGAACTCGCAGGCCTATGGAGGAGCGGGAACTGCCTTTGGGCTGCCTGAGGGTCTGAGCTCTCTGCCAGCGCGGGGTCCCCGCGCCGTGACACCGGGCACTTGGGCTCTGGGTCTGTCGGCCAGACTGGCCACAGGCTGGGCCCTCAAATATCTCTCGCTCTTAAATTCCTGAAACCTCTGGTTGTCACCTTACGTGGCACAAAAACAAAAAGGACGTTGCTATAATGCAGAGGAGATGAAGTTCAACTTAATCCAGATGTGGTTAAGGATTTCAGAATAGAAAGGCCGCCATGGATTACCCATCCGGGTCCGAGATGCAATCACACATATTCTTGCAGGAGAGAGGTGGAGAAAGATCTGATACAGAGAAAAGAGGGCGCGTCTGGCTGGTTCTGCTGATAGAGCATGAAACGCTTGATCTCAGGGTCATGAGGTCAAGGCCCACACTGGGTGTGGAGCCTTCTTAAAAAAAAAAATTAATTAGGGCCGCCTGGGTGGCTCTGCAGGTGAGCGTCTGCCTTCGGCTCAGGCCGTGACCCCCGGGGTCCCAGGATCGAGTCCTGCACCGGGCTCCCCGCATGGACCCTGCTCCTCCCTCTGCCTGTGTCTCTGCCTCTCATGAATAAATAAATAAAGTCTTTAAAAATAATAATAATTTAAAAATAAAATAAATTAATTAAAAAAAAGGATGAAGAGAAAGTGGTATGACCACAGATACACAGATTAGAGTGAGGGCCCCCAAGCCGAGGAATGCCCGGGGCCAGCAGAAGTTGGGAGAGGCAAGGGATGGATTTCTCGCCTCCTGAGAGCCTCTGGAGGGTGTGCGTAGCCCTCCGTGTTCCTTAATTTCAGCCCAGAGCTACTGACTCCAGACTTCTGGCTTCTAGAACTGTGGGAAGGTACATTTTTGTTGCTGGTGCTGAGCCAGTTTATGATGATTTGTCACAGCAGCCGTAGGAAACTGATACACGGGGAAGAGCTTGGCCTGCGGTCCCCTGACTTCCCTTTGGGGAGGTCGACTAGGGTCCTCTGTGCCCCTGGCAGACGCGGGGCAGCGGCTGAGCTGTCGTGCTGGAATCCTCGTGCACCTGCTCCGTGGCAGGCCTGCCGGCAGTGCGGGGACCATGAGGCTTGCACGTGGCCGTCCTGAGGCTGGGCCGTGGGCTGGAGCTGCAGGGCCCACGGCCTCCCAGGCCCGTCCTGGAGCTTCGCCGAGCAGTCGGGCACCTGGGCCGGAAAGGACTGGAACCTGCGCTGTCCTCCACCCTGAAGCAGATGCGAGGAGGGTGCTGGGCCCAAGGACGCATGCTGGGCTCGGGTTTCTCTGGCAGTCGGGGCAGGGGTGGGAGTCCCGCCTGACCTGCAAGGAGGGTCATGGGGTGACGTGTGGCGCTGCCAAGCCCCGGGGGCCTGGGAGGCCACGGCCCAGGTGGGAGCCGGGAGGCTGGGAAGGGCAGTGCGGAGGGATGCAGCCCTGGGAGCCCACCGCGCTCGCGGGGACAGAGGCCGGCTGCACCTGCGCCTCCACGCGTGCACCTGCTTGGCCCGCAGGAAGGGATGGCGTTCCCTGGAGGGCAGAGGGGCCTCTCTGCCACTGGTGCGACCCTGGGCGACCCTGACCTTGGGCCTCAGGGTCCCCGGACCTCGGTTTTCGGGTGACACTCCAGCCTGGCGATGGGGATGGACACGAGGCCATCCCCGGGCGCGCGGAGCCACGGAGCGTGGCCCGCCCGACTCACCGAGGTCGCTGACATGGGCTGTGGTGCCTTTCCTTCAACGTTATGGAAGACACAGCGCCCAGGGAAGAGGTCCTGTCGAAGCAGGGAGAGAAAGACCGGAGAAGTTAGCCAGGGGTGGGAGCTGGGGATGCTGATGGGCGCCTAGCACCCAGAACATCCCAGCACTCTCCGAAAGGAGGAGCCCTCAGAGGGAGAAGTCTGTGTGCCGTTCATTTCTTCGAGGGGGGCACTTTGCGGATGTGACCCGGTGAAGACGGCAGCCTCTGCGTGCTGTGCCCGTGGCCGCCTCTCCTCTTGGCGTCCTCTGTCCTCCCTCCCCATCTCCTCTCCGGGCTCTTCCTTCCCTCCCTCCCTCCTTCTGTCTCTGTATGTCGCCCTGACTCCTCCTGGCTCTGCTCTGTCCTCGCCGGGGTCCATGCCTGCGACACACACACACCCAGGCCCCCACCCACCCGCACCCTGGCTTTACTCACGTCACTTTGGCTAACGGGCCAGGACCTCACAGGAAGCACCTGTGCTCCGACTCTGCCCAAGCAATTTTCCCCCTCTCCTTTATACTTCCTCACTCATCCTTTCCTTTGTAGGTACTTGCCCACGATGCCGTCTGGGATTCTCTGGGCCCCCTCACATATCTCCATCTATCTTTATCAGCAAACAGCCCGACGTCTTCCTGGGGTCCCCCAACCCCCAACCCTTTGGGCAAGTGTCAGCTCGTGGGGGCCCAGGCGAGCGAGGTCAGCAGCCTGCCGTGGGGCGGGCTGCGGGCGGGCGTGTCCACAGAGGTCTGGCTCCTCACCTGGACTCCTGAGAAGCTGCTCAGATAGGAGGGGGACAAGGGCTCAAATATCTCTCGCTCTTAAATCCCTGGAACCTCTGCTTGTCACCTTAGGGGGCACAAAACCAAAAAAGGACGTTGCTATAATACAGAGGAGATGAAGTTAAATTTAATACAGATGTGGTTAAGGATCTCAAGTCACACAATCCCTTGAAAGCCTCAGCACTTTTAATCCAGAAAACGGGTATTTTATTATCACAGGCGCCTTTACGTGTCAAGTCGCAACCTTGGGAGTAGGTATGAGCACGACCTCTGCTCCAAGGATGAGAAAAGAGAGGTGCAGAGACCTTAGGCTACTTGTTTAGGGTTGCAGAGCTGGCGAGCGGCTGAGCTGGGGTTGGAGCCCAGAAGTCCGGTCCTGGACTCGCACCCTGACGGGCGAGTGTGGTGCTGACGGCCTGGAAATGCTCTTCCTTCCCTGTACATCAACGGCCCTGGAGAAGAGTGGTGCTGCCCCTGTCCGAGTGGCCCTGACAATCTCCATGTACAGGCCTGGCTCTGTGGACAGATGCCCAGGGAGAGGTGACTCAGTCTGCAGAAGTGGTGGCTCAAGTCCTGGCACATGCGAGCATCTCGACCTTGGCCTCCTGAGGGATGCAGGGGGATCCCTGGGAGGAAGTCAGGGGCTGCTCCAGGGCTTCAGTGACCATCTGTGCTGCTCAGCGAGGTTTCTTCAGGCTTTGTTTCCACAATACATTTATTTTTGGAGAATCACTATTCCCAGCTTGGCCCACCAGGCCTCCTATTTGTCAGCCACATTCCTTCTGGTTTTTGTGTAAATGTGTCATGAATCAGCTTTGCTGCTGCTAACTTTGCTTCTCTTCTAAAAACAGTATTGGCGTGGGAGGCACTATGTATTCACTTACTCCCTTCAACAAACATGATTCTGCATACGGGTCCCTGCGCTGATGGCTCTGGGGACCTCAAAGATGACATCAGTGTGGCCTTCGCCCTTGAGGGCACCCTCACAGTCCACTAGCTGCAATATAACAGGCACAGACGTCCCCACAGTGGCACATGGCTGCTGTATGGGCACTGCCTCCAAAGTCATGACGGGACTTCAGACAGGGCCCTCAGGGGAGCTTCCACAGAGGAGACGGGGCGTAAGTAAGTCATGGTGCAGGGATTCCCAACCACCATCACTTATCTGAGGTCATTCTTCAGACACGGTTTTATTTCTCTCTCCTACAACAGTGCAGATGTAGGTGGGGCAGCTCAGCTCCACGAGGTCATTCAGGGATCCAGTTCTGCTCTGTGTCCTATTGCTTTGCTCCCCTGTCCTATTGGGTATTGTCTTCATCCATATGGTTAAAGCTTGGTGGTTGCCTCAAGGGTGGTCCAGCTTGCGGGAGGAGTGGAGAGAGGATAGAGGAACACACAACAGATGCTTTGAGGTGCGGCCCCAGAACTGGCTCACACATCCTGGTGGCTGCAATGTGGTCATTTGGTCACATCTAGTGACAAAGGATGCTGGGAAGTGTGGTCGATAGCCAGGTAGACAGCCCAAAGTGTAACGTGGATGAAAGGGACAGATAGGGGGATAGATAACCTCTATCCCAGCGATGTGGGCCTTGGCGTATAGACAGGACATGGTGGGTGGAAGTTAGAGGGGGAGCATATTCCAGACAGAGAAGGTGGCGGAGGTATGGGAAGGTGCAGGACGGATTTGGGGCCAGTGAGTAGTGAGCATAACGGGGGCGTAGGTTTTACGTAGAAGAGGTTGTGACCCACCCATGGGTGGAACTGGGGCAGGCTTCATCCTTTTAACGGGCTCTTCAGTCTTCCCATAGAAGGTAACCCTTGTCACCCGCTATCTAAAAATGAATCTTCTTTGATCAACCACACAGGATGTGTGATGCGCTTTTGGCCTGATTCAGGAAATTTAATCTCGAACCGATTGTGATCTAGATCCTATCGACGGGGCACCTGGGCGGCTCAGGCTGTTGTGTCTAACTCTTGGTCTTTGGCTCAGGTCATGATCTTAGGGCTGTGAGACGGAGCCCCGGGGGGTCGGGCTCCCCGCTTAGCACGGAGTCTGCCTAAGACTCTCCGCCTGGCCCACCCACGTACTCTCTCTCTCTCTTAAATAAATTAGTAAATCTTAAGAAAATAAAAAATCTTGGCTGCCTAAGGGTGTGCTGCATTCAACAGCGATTACTGTTTTAGATGCTGATCGCCGTTTAATACAAGTTCTGCAAAGAACTGCATTAGCCCAGTTGCCTAGCACAGACCTTTACTGTGCTGGATTTTGTGTTAAGCCCTTGGAAGAAATGGCCACGTGAAGGACCTTTGGGTGTATTTCAATAAAACATGAAGGATGTTGCCCATTTTGTTCGTTGTATAATATGGTATTTTTCTTTGTATGAGAATCAAGCAGTTATATGTCAATCATAGCTCAACAGAACTGGAAAAACATAAACTTAAATGTATTTGTAGAGACACTATGTACATACAGACCATATTGGGATTTTTTTTTTTTTGGCTGAGTTCGCGTCTTGGTTTTTGGCATTGGAATACATGTATTTCAATAATGTGATTGTTTTAGCTCACACCATGTTTTTTTTGGTCTCACTTTTCCAAAATGGCCATGCTGTCTTTCAGAATTTTCATGATTTCTGGATTTTCATGTGGTTTACTAAACAAAGGAATTTTTTTTCCATGCATAGATATCCCTCCTTGCAATGTGAAACGCCAAAAACAAACAAACAAAAATCGTGAAAAAAATGATCAACCAGACACCTCCCTTAGTATCATGCTCTTCTGTCCTTGGCATTTGACACTTCAACAAATGTCTATGAAGGCACTGTTGGCAGGTGCGGGAAATACGGAGAAGAGACACAGTCCCCAGTTTCGGGGAGCTCACGCTCTGGGGCAGGGTGCGGGGCTGTGCGGCGTCGATGGTTAAATAATAGGTATTTATGATAAAATCTGTAAGTGTTGCAAGAGACACACAGGACAAGACGGTACGGGAGCCCGAGACAGAAGGCCGAAGAGGCCTCTGGGGGGGCTGAGTCTGAAGGTTGAATAGGTTAATAATGTGAAGAATGAATAAAAGAATGTTCCCCGTGGAGGGAGGGAGCAGCTGATGCAGAAGCACAGAGAATGGAGAGAGGGAAGGGGTGTGGGGGTTGGCGGAGATTGGGGAACTGCAAGCAGCTCCACGGTGCTTGCCCGCCCTGGCTTAGGGGACCAGGGGCGTCTGGCTGGCAAGGAGCTGGGGCCGTCCACGTGGGCCTCGCAGCCACGCTGAGGTGGGGCTCAGGCCCAAAGGCCCTGTGCAGCCCCGCACGGGACTAGATCCGCGTCTCTCGGAAACACCAGCCTCGGCAACGCGAACCGGGCGAGGAAGAGCCCACGAAGGAAAGGGGCTGCGTTGTTCCGGGTGGGGCATGAGGCCGCTCTCAGTGCGGGGGGGGGGGGGGGACGGGGCCGCGGGGGGCGGGCAGACCTGGGGAAACCCCAAGACAGAGCACGTCTCGCATTCGGCGAGCTGGAGAGGAGCAGCGGTGCCTGTGGCCGCGTGGACGGGGCGGCCGCTCACGCAGGTGCGACTCCAGCAGGAGGAGCGGTGAGAAGTGGAGGCTGCGGGGTCTGAGCCCGGCTGCGTGGAGACGGACGGACTCGCCGGAGGAGGATGGGAGGTACAGGAGGTGCAGTGTGCACACGCCGCTGGGCGCAGGGCTGGGCTTCAACCTGCTGAGCGGCTGCAGACTCTGGCATTCAATTGGCGCGCTCCCGGGCGGCCTGCGACCTTGGCGGTTGCCCCTGAGCCGCCCATGTGGCCCAGTGGGACAAAGGCCCTGCGTCTGCGGGGGCTTGATGGGCGGCAAGTGCATGAGCGGCTCCGGGTTGGGGGCACAGGGAGCGGGCGGCAATCTGGAGCAGGCCCGCCGCGGCCTGGTCTTAGCATGACTGCCCTGGTGGTGGGGGAGCTTGGACCGCGAGGTGCTTGCACTGGGGGTGCACGCCTCGGTGGGGTGATGGCAACCTGAGCACGGCCCTGCCTCACGCCCGTGTGCTGGTTCTGGGTCTAGTGCAGCCTGCGAGGTCCCAGCGTGGACCGTCCCTCGTCCCTCGGGGAAGGGAGGCCCGCGGGTCCTTGGAGTAGGAGACTCCCTGCCCCCCAGCCCTCGCTCCCCGCGTCCTCCTGCGCCAGGGCAGGCCTGTCTCTGCTCCCAGGGGACCTTCCCTAGCCCTGGGTTTGAAAGGGTTTGTGCAAGGGGGTTGGGGGCGGGGAGCAAAGCGGGAGGGGATCCTGACGCTCGGACATGTAGTGAGTACAAGGCTGCTGTTGAGTGGGTTGGACTGTGTCCCCCTCACCCCCCGCCCCGCAGAGACGTCCACGTCCTGACCCCCGCACCTGTGAACGTGTCCTTTTTGGAAAAGGGGTCTTTGCAGACGTACTTGAGACGGGATCATCCTGGGTCCAGGGTGGGCACTAACTCTTGAGCCGGTGTGCTCACTGGACAGGGCAGGGGGGCCTAGTGCCCGGGAGAGGGCGAGGCGAGGCGCAGGGAGCTGAGCTGTGCGGGGGGCTGCAAGCCGGACCACGAAGGCGACTGCCACCACCCAGCCCGCCCCACGACTGGTGGCAAGCCCCACGAGACCCACTGGCGTCTCTGACCTAGTGCCGTCCAGGGGAGGGTCCGGCAGGGCCACCGCCATGCAGGGGCTCAGAGCCCTGCCCGCGAGGCTCAGGGGGTGACGGGGTGATGGTGCCTGGGGGTGTTGCTGCTGCAGCCTTAACAGCTCCCATCTGTGTCCGAACCGCTTCCCGGGCCCACCCGGACTCTGCCCACAGCCCAGGAATCTGCATTTTTATAAATATAGCCGGTGATTTTGATGGAAGTAATGCTTCATTGGGATGCTGAAAGGAGGAGGAAGGAAGGGAGGGAGGGAGGAAGGGGAGGGAGGGAGGGGAATATCCCATGGACAGACCCGGTGGGGGGGAGACTTGGGGTCTCAGTCCCGGATGGCAGGTCTTGTCCCCAGAACCCAATGGTCTCAGCTTCGTCACTTCCCAGGGGGCTGCACCTGCACTGACCGTTTCTGCGCGGCAATCCCGGGAGCGCTCACACCGGGCGCTTTATGCCTAGAAAATGCCAGAACCTCTGTCCTCCTCTTGGCGGACCAGGGGGAGGCCCTCTCAGCCAACCTCGTGGGACGCGGGGGGCAGGGGCCGGGGAGGGAGGCCGCGTTCAGACGACAGCCGACAGCCGGGAGCAGGAGAAAGCAGAGGCGGCCACGGCCGGACGCTAACAGGCTTCGGGACCTCGGAAAACAGGCAGTGCCCCCCCCCCCCCGCCCCGGCCCCTCCCTCTGCCCTGTACCCACGGCCCCTCCACACACCTGGGGCACACGGCTCCGGTACTCAGTAAGCCTCCCTCCCTGACCCCCCTCATTCCCTCTCCCTCTCCCTGTTCCCTGTCCCTCCCTCCCCTTCCCCGCCTCCCCTCCCCCTCCGTCCCTGCTCCCCCCACAGCCCCGTCACCCCTCCCGTGAGGTCAAGGCCCCCCTGCGGGTCTCCTCCGAGGGGCTGCCGGCCAAGGTCCCCCGGGGCCTGTCTTCTCCATGCACCTCTCCAACCGGGACTCGCACTAGCGCTCTGGAGGGATCCCGCGGGGGAGCCCCACTCTGAGGGCCGGTGGCTGCCGGCCAACTCGAGGTTGTTCCAGTGCTGGACCCACCGAGGAGCAACGCCCCAGGACACGCCTGTCGGCGAAGGAAGGACGGAAGGACGGAAGGACGGACCACTGAGCTGTGCGCCTGCCAAGAGTGACCCGGGAGGTGGGGGCTACACCTCAGGGACCCCCCAGCAAACCCTGGACACCGGCCCGCCACGGCAGGTGCACGAACACCAGTGGTGTCCTCCCCCGTGCACCCCGCACCCTCCCCCCTGCACCCTCCCCCTTGCACCCCGCACCCATCTGCACCTGGCACCCTCACCTGCACCCTGCATCACTCCCCACACCCACACCCTCCCCCTGCGCCCTGCACCCTGCCCCCCTGCACCCTCCCCCCTGCACCCCGCACCCCCGCACCCTCCCCCTGCACCCTGTACCCCCTACCCCACACCCTCCCCCTGCACCTCACACCCCCCACCCTCCCCCCTGCACCCCCCCTGCACCCCACATCCCTCACCCCGCCTCCAGCTCCCTGCTGGGAGCCCGCACATCCCGCACATCCCGAAGCAGCCAGAGGCTCCTGGGGACTTTCAAGTGTGGGTTTGCCAACGGAATCCCAACGGCTGCGGACACGGGACACTGGGCTCGGGCCTTGGGGACACAGGACACGGAGGAGAGGGACGGACGTTTATTATGTAAAGATGCAGAGGGAGCTCTCAGGGGCCGGAGGGGACCCAACAGGGCTGCCCCTGAGCGCTTGTGGGGTCGGTCCCTTATCGGGAGCCTAATCAGGGAACCTCAATCCTTTCGACATCTCCAGCCACGTCACCATGGAGTAGGGACTGGTGATAGCATCTCCGAGGCCTTCCTTCTTTGGGGTCTGGTTATTCTCCGTTGGTCACAGATGACCGTCCTACAAAGACACCTCCCCGCTCACGCCTGGGGCAGGTGGTCTGGCTCGCTCCCTTACCTCTGGCCTCCTTACCCCTCCACATTTTGGGGATTTCTGTGAGCCCCGCCCCGTCCCGGGGGGCCCTGACCCCCTGCTGCTCCCAGCCAGCGTCCAGTGAAGCGTGCCTGCACCCCAGGCACCCAACCCTATAAGGCAGTGCTGGCAGGATCTGCTCTCACGCCTGAGAAGACCCAAGCCCGGTTTCCGGAAATTGCCAAAGTCACTCAGCTGCTGCGGGGCTGGCCACAGTTCAACCCCAGGTTCTAACTTTGGCTGCACCTTGGAAACTTCTGGAGGGTTTTATAATCCACTGGTCCCTGGTTCCTGCCCCTAGAGATTCTAATTTTATTGATTTGGGGTGTGGCTGGGTCATCAGGCTTCTCCTGGGAAGGGAAGTCCGGAGGCCAAGGTCCACAGGACCAGGCTGTCCCCACCTGGCCGGCCCTGCGCGTCGCCGTCACTGCCAGGGCGGCTAAATTCCTCGGTGTGGGGTCAGCACAGGCCGGGAGACCATAGGTTCGGGACCGGGGCGGCAGGCCTCTGCGTGATGTCAGGCCTTGTCGGCCCCTGACCCGTTGGCCCGCTGCCTCCCCGTGATCTCACTGCCCAGCCCGCCCCACTCGGAGCCCGACTCGCCCGGGTGGGGCCGGGTGGGGCTGGGTGGGGCTCCGCGCCCTCTTCATCCAGGAGTGTGAGTCAGCAGGAGGCCGACCCAGTGCTGAGGTCCTGTCTGCCCCAGGGCTGCCCTTGTGACCCGCCGAGGGGACTGTGCGTCCGAAGCTGCTTGCAGAGCTGCCACCGCGTACACGTGCAGCCCTGCGTTCCCTGGGCGGGGTCTCCTCCGACCCCAGAGCTGCCCCTTTCCCACCACAGCCCCGGTCCCCAGCCCCCCGGGTGTCCTGAGTTTGGCGCCGGCTTCCGTGGGGGCCTGGAGTCGGACCTCCTGGAGTCTCAGGCGCTTGGCCGGCATTTACGCCTGCGGTTGTTTCGGGGGGCGCCCCCCAACCCTGGAGCTGCGGGGCCTCCTGGGGCTGCCGTGGGAATTAGGCTGGAAACACGCAGCCGCAGTCCTGGAGAAGACGACCTGGGAAGTGGGCCTGAGCCCAGGACGGCCCCTTCAGGACCTGTCTGCGGGGGGCGGGTGCTCCCGTGCCGGGCTGGCCCTGGGTGCAGCGCCCCACCCCTGCCGCTCAAACCTGGGCCGGCCCCTTGCTCTCCTGGACCACCGGGAGCCACCTCTGTGGGCAGCCTCAGTCTCCCCCAGGCCGACAAGTGCGGGACGTTGGCCGAACTCCACTGACACCAGGAGACCCCTGGTCCCACCGTGAGCCTCTGTCCCGAGCAGGGACCCTCGTCTCTGTGCCCAGCTCCCCCAGCGCGGGGCTTTCAGGCTGGGGTTCTAGAAACAGTCCTGGTACTGACAGCCTGCCCGCTGCCCACGGCTCCTAGCTGTTTGCAGAGCCTCGTTTGTAGAGCCTCAGTGCTCCTCCTCCCCTCCCTGGGCCACAGAGCAGTTGCCCAGAGCCCGGGCGCCCAGACCTGTGGTTCCTCCACCCCCAGTTTGGTCCCAGAAGCCACCACGGACGTTCCGGTGCTTTCCTGGCTGTTCATAGGCCAAGGTGCAAGCCCTCCCGTGACCGGCACGGCCTCCTGCGGCGGCCCCAGCACCCACCCGTGGACCTGCCCAGAGAGCTCAGCGCGGCTTCAACCACACGCACCTTCACTTTCTAAGCTCAGGAGGTTTTGGGGTGGCCCAGTGAGCTGGCTCTGGGGGGTCCGGGGCGCCGGGCCTCCTCCTGCTCCCGGCTGTGCCATCGAGGGGTCGGACTCGGACCTGCCAGCCCTGGTCGCCCCGACGCTCTGTCACTCCACGGGCCTCCCCAGGCTACAGAGCGATGCGGGTGGGAGGATGCCCAAGTACCGGGGACAGGCAGGTGGCCGTCCTGGCTGCCAGCGGGGCTGGGCCACATGTTTGTAAAATGTCTGAGTGACAGGGTGACGGAGGTCCCTGCTACAGGTGGGCCTCGGGGTGGCTGACGGAGGGCAGCGTGGGGGCTTGCACCCGCTGCTCCCCCGGCCTCCTTGGTGGGCCCTCCACACCTCCGTGGGCCTCCGTGCCGGCATCTCTGGGGAGGCCTGAGCACCCCAGGCCCACCCTGCCACCTTCCCCCGCCGCCCAAGCTCGGGGCCCGGGGCTTGGGGGGCCCCTGGGCAAGGCTGCAGTGCCCGGGGCCACAGGCTCCGTCCTACCCTCCAGCCCCCTCCTCCCTAAGCCCCTCCGGCTGCCCCCCCACCCCCAGTACTGGCCTCGCTGGTCTGTTGTTTTTCTAAAGGTTTGTGCCTCTGAGAGGGGGAAGGGGAGGGGGGGTCTGAAGCCAACCAGCACCCGATGCCACCCTGACACCCTGACGCCAGCACACGCTGACCTGACTGGCCTCGGCCCCCAGCGCCGCCCTGCCTCCTGTGTTTTAGGGGCCCCTCTCACTTCCTCAATCCGCACCCCCCCATGTCCAGGAAGGGGGCGCTTCCGCCTGAGCCCCCTCTAAGCAGCCCCGGCCTGCACTCCTCCCTGCCGCTCCATCTCCATGGCTCCTCCAACCCGAGGTCCCTCTGCACCGCAGGGCTCGTGCTGCACCCCTGCACTGCCTGCGCCCAGTGTGGACACACGCCCCCCCCCGGGGTCCTCCACCGGGCCACGGTCCCCGCTCTGGGGGTCCCCATCCCTCCTCCATGCTTCCCCAGGCGGGACACGTTTTTGGTGCTCCCTCTGCCCTCTCCCCTCACCCTGCCCTGCCTCCCCTCACCCCTGCTCCATCCCCTCTCACCCCTGCTCTGTCTCCTCTCACTCCTGCACCGCCTCCCCTCACCCCTGCACCGCCCTCCTCACTGTTGCACTGTCTCCCCTGCCAGCTCCTCCCCTCTGGCTGTGGACATGGGGGTTCAGCCATCCCGGGACGTGCAGGCCACCCCATGCCACTGATGGCCGAAGCCAGGAAGACCCGTAGGAGGCGCTGGGGGTTGGCCTGGATGGTGGCACCGCTGCCGGCCTTTGCGCCCCGTGGGCCCCTAGACGGTCGTGTTGGAGAATGGGCCATGGGCCACCCGGACTCTGGGTCCTGGTTACGGCCTACGCAGCCGAAGGCCATGGGGGGCCAGGTGCATCAACGGGTCCAGTATCAGTCATTGCGCTCGTCCCGGGCAGGCAGGGAGGCTTGGGCTGCGGCCAGGTGTCAGACAGAGACACGTCCCGAGCGACGCGGAGGTGGGCTTGGCGGCGGCAGGGTGGGCTCCGTGGGGCGCCCCGGCCCAGGCAGGCCTTGGCCTAGTGAGCGCCCAGGCTACAGGCGGCCTGTGTTGGTGACCAGAGAAGCCCCGGCTCGCGTGCTCACACGTCACCCGCTTGGTGCACATTTGCTCTTTTCAGTGCAGACATCGGTGCCCTGGACGGTGGGGCGGGGCCGGTGTCGCTGCTGCGGGGTGGCCACGGCCCGGCGGCCTGCAGGGAGCCCGAAGCACGGGGCCCCTTCCGTGAAGTGCGTCCATGGAAGCCCCCCACGCACACCAGGGGACTCCCGGTTTCCCGGCGCCAGCGTGAGAGGCGCCGCAGTCTCCCAGGAGCAGGAGGCGATCCAGGCAGGGATCCAGGCAGGGAGTCCGGGCGACTCCCCGCCACGCTGCTTTCCACGCC
This sequence comes from Nyctereutes procyonoides, assembly GCF_905146905.1. NCBI lineage: Eukaryota > Metazoa > Chordata > Mammalia > Carnivora > Canidae > Nyctereutes > Nyctereutes procyonoides. The sequence goes on from NW_026575137.1 coordinate 10,869,797, forward strand.
AGGCTCCTGCTGTCGGGGAAGGGCGCCTCCCCCTAGCTGGCGGGCGCCTGGGTCCCCCTCGCAGCACCCTTCCTTCTCTCCCGCACCCGAGCCTCCTGGGCGTCCTCTGATGCTCCAGGCCTCTCTGCGTCCCCTCAGTGTCCAGAGCAGCACCATCACCCAGCCAGCAGCTGGCCACACCTGGGAGTGACACCTGCCTCCCTCTCCCCTCTGTGTGTCATCTGGACCCATGGGCCACCCCAGACACCCGTGGATCCCCTCTCCGTTCCCCCATCCTTGCTGCCCCAGGCAGCGTTCTGGGGTGACCCCTTGCAGACCGCCCCCCCTCCACGGTTCCCACAGCGACCTTCCTGGTGCTGTCAGCACCCTGCTCATCATTCTTCAGCAGCTCCCTGTCACCCTCAGGAGTAACCCCCCCCGCCCCCCAGTGCACAGCACCGGGACCTTGTGTGTGGCTGGGGTGGCCCCAGGCTGCCCATGCCCTTGTTCAGCCCCCAGCACCCACCCTCCTGGGGTGGGGGGGCAGTTTTTCCCAAGGTCTTCTGTTTCTAGAGCCTGGAAGGAATTTCGGACCTCCCAGAGGGAATAGGCTGGAAGGAGGAGCCCGGCCCTCTGCTGTCCTGGGGCCCGGCCGCTGGGGCACGCGGGCAAAGGCCAGCCCTCGCCCAGTCTTGCACAGAGAGCCACGTGGGCTTGTTTTCCGAGGTTTGTTGGGGGGGACTGAGCTTCGCTTCAGGAAGGGGGAGGTCGATGGTTTGGGGTGGGGGGAACCCAGCTGATGGGGGCCCCTGTGAAGGCCCGCCCCGTCCAGGCTGCTACGCATGGCTTCCCTACAACTCGCCAGCCAGGGCCAAACCCTCGTGCTTCGGCCGCTGCTCCTTCCCTGAGCGGCCTTCTCCGTTGCCCTGAATTTCTTTCTCGCGTCCAGTGTCAGGCAGGCCGTGCAAGAGCTGCGCCGCTCCCCGCTGCATCCTCCAGGTCACCCTGGGCCCCTCCTGGCGGCTCCAGCGTGCTGTGTCAATCCTCCGTCCTCGCGAGGATCTAGTCTACTGCAAGGTCTGTGGCTTTAACGTAGGGTTTTGTTTTTGTTTTTGAATGTGTTTCTCGTCACCTTTGTGGCTCTTGTTCTCAGCACCGGGCCTGGCACATAGTACTTTGCCCGGTGACCGTGTGCATGACGTGTCCGGCCTGGACTAGTGCCGGGCGCCCTAAGCCCTGGGCCACAAGGGTGAGGCGGGGACCCCTGAAGGCGTACGGCCTCGTGGAAAAGGCGCACCCGCTTGCAGTTTAATAATCATCAAATAATGAGCTAAGTTCTAACACCAAGTCTGCGAGGGGTGCGGCTCTGCCGTGGTTGTCCTGGGTGCGGGGTTAGGAGCCAGAGTTGGAGCCGAGCTGCCCGGCCTCGTCGTCCCACTGCACGAGGGCACTGATGGGGCCCATCTCCATAGGCTCTGGGGTGCGTAATATATGCCTGTTACAGCTGGCTTTTGCTGGGCTGGGGGCCTGGGGGTGGGGGCAGATGACAGGGGCGAGTGGCACTGGCACTGCATTCAGAGGTGGGGGCTCTAACCTGAATTTCTGCAGAGAAGTTAGTGTGTGTGTGTGTGGGGGGGCTGCGACCCTGTTTGGCCTTAGGTGGGGCAGCTCCGGGGAGAAGTGAGCTCCTGGGAGCCGTGGGGAGGTCTGGGTGACCGTGTCCCCTGTGGCCTCTGAAGCTGCTGCGTCAGGGATCCCCGGGGGAATCAGTGGTTTAGTACCACCTTTGGCCTAGGTCATGACCTCGGGGTCCTGGGATCGTGTCCCACGTCGGGATCCCTGCGTGGAGCCTGCTTCTCCCTCTGCCTAGGTCTCTGCCTCTCTCTCTATGTCTCTCATGAATAAATTAAAAAAAAAAAAATGAATCTGCTGCGTCAGGCCAGGCCCGAAGGCTGTGTTTTGTTCCTGACGAGCTTGAGGCTGAGGGACAGGCCCAGGCAGGGCCTGGGTGCTGGAACCTGGTGCCCAGCTATTTCCTGGGAGCAGCCCAAAGCCCTGCCCTGCTGGGCACCTCCTGAGTGCCCCCCTGCAGGCAGGCCCCCGGGGGGCCTCAGCCCAGATCCCTAACTGGGCTCCAGCCTCGGTTAGCACAGGGCATGCTTTCCACTTGGGGCTTTGTTTTAGGTGCAGTCCCAAAGCCAAGGGTACCCTGGGGGGACGTCCCTGCTCCCTGTGTCTGTACTTTGAGCCAGTGGCCTCTGCTCCCGAAGCCCAGGCCCGAGTCTCCAGTGGAGGGTCACCAGCGTGGTCCCCACTGGCAGTGTTAAGTGTGTTCCCACTTTGCACGGCCACCTTCCTCCCCCGTGTGCTCCTCCTGGGTCCTGGGAGGGGAAGGAATGGGCCAGAGCCCCTGTGACCCCTCAGCCCTGGAGTGGCCTCTGTCTCCCGGAGTGGGGAGCAGGATGGTCTGTGACTCCATAGGCCTGGAGCGGCCTTTGTCTCCTGGAGGGGGAGCAGGACTGTCTGTGACCCCGCAGCCCTGGGGGCCGGGGGTGGTCACCTGCCTTGCTGGCAACCCCCGGGCTGGTCTTCTCCCCAGCCAGCTCCCCTCTAGCCGGGGCTCGCTGGGGCAAAGGGCCAGGAGGGCACCTTTGTCGTCTCCCAGCAAGAGGCTCCAGCGGTGGGTCGGAATCGCCTGGCGGCTTCCCACGGAGGCCTTCGGGGCTGTGAGGGGCCTGTGTCCCCCGGGGGGGTCGCTGTGAGGCTCCCCGCTGGGGCCCGGCTGCTCCCCTGGGAGGAGGGGGGCACAGATGCCTGGGGGCCCGGCGGGGGGGGGGGGCAGCACCTGCGCCCGGAGGGAGGGAGGGAGGCGGCAGGCAAGGCCCCAGGCAGCGCCCCGGCCTGGCGGCCAGCTGGGGACCGGCGGGGGGTGGGGGGTGGGGGGTGGGGGTGGGTGGGGTGAGTGGGGGTGAGCAGGCCAGGCCCTTGGCACATGCGAGCCGGGCAGTCGCGCACCTCGGGCCTCCTCCCGGGGCAGGCCGCTAGCACCCTGCGGGGACCGGGGACGGGCGCGGGCAGGGTCTCGGGGCCTGGGGGGGGGCGGGGGGGGCGCCTCTGCCTGCCTGGCTCGGGACGCCCAGCTCGGATCCCAGGGCTCAGCCTGGACCCGCCCGGCCTCGGCCGCCCTGGCCCACCCCCGGGCGGGAGCCTCCGGCGGCTGGGGGTGCACGCAGGCCTCCCCCTGCACACGGCGCCCCCCCCCCGCGCACACAGCCTCCCCACCCCCATATACGCCCTCCCCCCGCACATGGCCCCCCCCAGCACACGCCCTGCACCCCCCAGCCAGGGCTGGTGCACAGCCGGCTGCCCCTGGATGCTAACGTGGTGCCCGCCCCTGCCCTGCTCCTGCCCCGCCCCCCCCGCCCCGCGCCCGCCCCGTACCTGCCCCGCCCCGCCCCGTACCTGCCCCGCCCCCGCCCCGCCCCCGTACCCGCCCCCGCCCCGCGCCTGCCCCGCCCCGTACCTGCCCTGCCCCGCCCCTGCCGCCCCGGCTCGGCCTCCTGCCCCAGGGCGCGGTCCTGACGGGACCCAGGAGGCCGGGCCTAGCTCGTGGGGCCGCGGGTTGCGCGGGGGCGGCCTGTGGGCTCGCAGCGCCTTCGGGGGGTGCCGGCGGCTCAGTCCAGGGCCGGGAGGGCGGCGGGCGGCTTCGCGGGCCGGAGGGCGGCCGGGAGGAGGCGGCGGGGCCGCAGGCGCTGGGCTCCCCAGGGCCGCACCCGCTGTGCCTCGACTTCCCCGCCCGCCGCGGAGAAGCCGGGGTCCCCCCCCCCCGGGCAGTCGGGAGCCCCCACGGGTTGGAGGCCGCCTCTGGCTCAGCTCTCAGCTCTCAGCCCGGGGATGGAGTCCCCCCCTCCCCCCCCCCTCCGGCCCCGCGGCCCCTGCTGCCCTGGAAGGTCGCCGCCCCCTCGCCCCCCGCCCCCCGGACCCACGACGGCCGTCCGGCCTCGGCGCCCGCTGGAGACACAGCCTTGGCCGCCTCGGGGAGGCCACGGGGCTCCCGCCCCCCTGCAGGCTCCTCTGGGCCGCGTGGTGTCAGCCCCCCAGAGGGAAGCCGAGGGGGCAGACAGGAGGCCGGACGGCGGGCAGGGCCCTCCAGGTCGCGCTGAACACCAGGCTCTGAGCTTCATTGATTTTTTTTTTAAGATTTTGTTCAGTTATTGTACAGAGAGGGAGCGCACAAGCAGGGGGAGCGGCAGGGGAGAGGCAGGCTCCCCGGAGCAGGGGGCCCTGTGGGGGGCTCAATGCAGAGCCCGGAATCATGACCTGAGCCCAAGGCAGGCACTGCACAGCCAGAGCCCCCAGGTGCCCAGGCCTGCAGCTTTGAGCAGGGAAGGGAAGGCGGTCAGAGTTGACCCCAGCTCGGGGTCTCGGGGCGCCCCACGGCTCCCCAGGTCTCCCTGGGCCTCTGTCCTCCCCCAGGCCTGCTCTCTGAGCTGCAGGCGACCTGCAGAGCCTTATGTTCCTCCCAAAGGCTTGCTCCCTCCCGTCCTGGGCCTTCCCGCGACTGTGCCCTCCCCAGAGCATGAGCCCACAGCCCTCACTTGGCTGGAGCTGCTCCTTAGGGAACGCGTCGCTGCTGCCTCACCCTGGGGCAGGTGACCCACGGCGCCTTGTAGCTCCCCTTTGAAATATTCCCCTCCCTTGCAGTGACCCAGACGGGGTGCATAGTCCCCGTTGGTCAGGCCTAGCGGCCTAGTTTGTATGTATAGTGACTGCGCCTGTTTTGTATTGGGGTACCACCCTTCCTTCAGTGAAATTGGGTGCAATTGAGCATCTGACCCAGTCTAGGCCAATCAGTGGAGCCCATCCCTTGGCTTCAGCGATTGGCTCCGGTCGGCAGGTGCTCCATAGAAGCCAGTACCCGCTGGTTTGGGTCTTCGGAATCCTTGACTCACTTCTAATGGCCTGAGGTGGTAATGGTGTGACCTGCAGGTTGCCTGGGCCACCGTTAGTATAGTAGCCTGAGAATTGAATGAACCAAGAGGGAGCAAAGCCAAGAGATGGGTTCTAGTGACAGCAGTTAAGCTTTATTTCTATTTTTTTAAAGATTTTATTTATTTATTCATGAGAGAGAGAGACACAGGCAGAGGGAGAAGCAGGCTCCCTGCGGGGACCCCGACGTGGGACTGGATCTGGGGACCCCGAGGTCACAACCTGAGCAAGGGCAGCGGCTCCACAACTGAGCCCCCCAGATGCCCCTGCATTGAAGCTTGGAATCAAGCTGTTCCCCAAGCCAACTCTGTCCTTGCAGGCTTCGGTTATAGGAGGCAATCGATTTTTATTTATTTATTTATTTATTTATTTATTTATTTATTTATTTATTTATTTATTTATTTGAGATACAGAGAGAGATAGAGAGAAGCAAGCTCCATGCAGGGAGCCCGACGTGGGACTTGATCCTGGATCTCCAGGATCATGCTCCAGGCTGAAGGCGGCACTAAACCGCTGAGCCACCTGGGCTGCCCTCGATTTTCTTTTTAAACATAGGTCTGTTTGGGTTGGATTTGCTGTTGGTTGCAGTTGGAATAATCTAAGTGATAACCTTGGTCTGTGTTACTTTCCTTTTGCCAGGAGTGCGGGGATGACTTCTGCGTCCCCAGGCCCTGGTTCAGTGTCTGGCCCGTAGGAATGATCACCAAACGGATGAAGACATGACGAAAGGGGCCTCAGCGCGGCTCCAATCCCACCCCTTCTTCCTTTCAGACTTGACAATGAGGCAGTGGGTTGTAGTTCTTTCTGGGTGACGGTTTTGTTACGACCCGTTGGAACTAATTTTCATTAGAAAATTAAAAGCAGCCACTTACAAGCCATGCCTAGAGGGGCTCTGGGGAAAAACCTGTTGCTCAATGAGATTTTTAGAGTGCCTGACAGTTCTGTCAAGATGTCTTTGGCTTACAGGTCTGAGAACTCTTAAGGATTCTCAGTGAAAATCAATAAATTCTATCATCTATCTATCTATCATTTATCTATCATCTATTTCTGCTTAGAGGAGTGCAAAGAAACTCTGAAAAGATATACAAGAAATTAATAAGAAAGGTTACCTGAGGATTTGGGTGGAATTGGCTCCATGACAGGCAGGTGGAGGAGTGAGGATTTTTATATTATTTGAATTTTGAGCCACATGAATTGAGTCTTTTCAAAAATTGAGTTGAAGAAAATCCATGAGTATAGAACCACTCGGAGCCATTATCAGCTTGTAACGGCTGGAGCGGGAGGCATTTATGTATCAGCTTGTTTCTCAACCTGGGGAGCCGGCTTCAGCTGGCAAGGCTGTGATAGTCTGGGCAGGAGTGGTTTGTCTTGGTTGTGGGTGGCGGGGGAGGGGGGGAGAAGAAAAAGGGGACCACCCAGAGAGGTCTGGCCCCAGGCAGGCCACACACCTGACAAGGTGAGAGTTAAGAGGATTAGGCCAAAGGTTGGGGGGCGGGCATTGAAGATGCTCTTTCCCAGGGGCCCACCTGCCTGGCTAGACTTGATAATTTCCAAGACTCCTCTGATCCAAAAAAAAAATTTTCCTGACCCAGTTATCTGTGTATCTGTAGGCACGTCCCCTCAACTTCCTGAGCCGGTCGACTTACTTCTGAGACCAAGGCACTGGATTAATGGTCTAGGCCGGTGTTCTTTCCAGTTCTGATGCTCTCGTTCCGAGATGCTGTCCTCTCTCCCCGCAACCTGTCCTAAGGCCGCGCCCGGTCCAGAGGAGACACAGGCTACAATCGGGGAAGGATACATGTACCTTCCGGACATGCCTGGGATTCAGAGTGTGTGGCAAGGACATCCTAGGTGCCTTCCTCTCGGTAAACGTTGCTCATGGAGGTTAAGTGGCTGGGCGGGCGGGTGACGATGTAGCTAACTGCTGCGGACCCTCTGAGGCCCCCGATGACTCCTCCCCGGCCCGGGACCTCTGCAGGGCTGAGAACCTGTGCTGGTGATCGTGACCCTAGAAGGGCTGCGCCCATCCCTCACCTCTGTGGGAACAGGCCAGGCCCTCACCTTGACGGGCAGGCAGGGTGGAGGCTGTGGTTGGCAGCGGCCAGCGGGCAGCAGAGGGGGTGGAGGTAGCCTCTGGGGGCGGCTGGGAGAACACAGACCTGATGGGGCGGCCAGGGGAGTGCCCCGGCTCCTTTGTGGGGCTGGAGAACGGCCATGGATGCTTGGCTGCGGGCCTGTTACGGACGTGGGAAGACAGGAAGTCCAGTGGGAACACTTACCAAGGGCTCACGTTTAGATTTTGATATTACGGCAATAAATATAGGCATAGAGGTTCCGGGACGGGACTGAAAGGTGCCCTGTTGCATAAAATTGGCAGCTCCTGGCCTCCAACTGTGGCGCTGGGTAAAGAGCGAGAGCAGCTGCCACAGGTGGGGGAATAGCGCCGAGGTGAAGAGCTGTTCAGGCCCCGTAGAACTACTGCATATAGTGCACTGTAAAAAAAAGTATATATATATGTACAGTTTATAGGACCTATAGTGCTTAAAAGTACTGTACAAGTACTTGTATATATGCATAGAATTTACATATTACATATATTTGCGACTAAATTCTGCAATAATCTTGTGTGGCTTGTACTTTGGTGTTAATATGATGTTTTGCTCAATGGAATAATTTAAATAATAGAATTTTTGTGGTCCTGTTTCGAGCATTCATGTTCTGACAGATGGGGGGGCGGACCCGGCTCTTGTCCATGAGTGGGCCCTGTGGGGGATGGCTGGCCCCACCGAGCCCTCGTCTGCAGGTGCTGGGTTTGAGGTTGCCCAGGCAGCCAACAGGACTCTATCTTTTTCTTTGTTAAGAAAACAAACAAACAAAAAATTCAGTCAGTATCTCTATCATCCGTCCATCCATCCATCCATCCATCCACCCATCTACCTACTCACCCGTCTACCCACCCATCCACCCCCCATCCACCCACCCATCCATCTACTCACCCATCTACCCATCCACCCACCCACTTGGCCATCTGTCCGTCCACCCACCCGTCCACCCACCCATCCATCCAGAAGGACGGGTGCCAAATGAACAGTAGCCACGTTGTGGGAGAGTGGAGGGATTGCTGCACTTTTTGTGTATTGTAGTAGGTGAGTGCACACAAAAAGTGAGAGGTATGAAGTGATGTTTTTTCTTTTGTGTTCCTGTGTACATGTAAATACCCAAGATTAAAAATAAAACCCAATCACTGTCTTCTGGGAATATTCGTGCTGACTGGTCACGCTCTAGGGTCACGGAGATATGGTTTCCCGGGGCGGGAAGCCTGTCAGCACAAGTCACCCCCCATCCCCCAGCAGCTTCCCTGGTTGCCGATGCCAAGGCCGGGCCCCGATTACCCACCCCTTGTTGGCGGGAGGAGGCCTTTCATTGTCCCCGCTCACCCACTCACTTAGGTCCTCTTAGATTCCTGGACGGGCTCCAGGAGTCGTATTTTTTGATGTGAGTTGCTGGGGTCGTTCTCGTCTTCTCCCAGAGGTGGGGCACAGGCAGGGGAGGCGCGCAGGGCGCAGAGGGTCATCACGCCTGGGCGACGGAGGGTGACGGGGGGCGACGGGGGGCGACGGGGGCCCAGTCTGCCATCCTGCAGCCTGTCCACCTGCGGGCGCCCGGGAAGGGCCCGGCCTGCCAGCTCCAGTGCACGTCTGCCCCCTGCGGGCCGCGGTGTCCCCCGGGGACTTTTGGCCGGTCGTGTAGGGCTCAGGACAGGGGCTGTTTAGAACTCTATCTCTCTGTCTGTTTTCCACGGTGGGCCTCCCTGGACCCCAAAGATCTCGGGGCACAAGCTGTGTCTCCCGTCTCCGCGGCCGCAGTGGTGAGGCCTTGCTCCGGCCTCCCTCCTTCTCTGGTCCCTCGGGCCTCGGGGACAGCGAGTTGGGCTCAGGACATGACTGGGTGACTCCACAGCAGCAAGAATCACAGGCCCTAGAGGGGGAGTGGGGGCCGCGCCAGGTTGGCGGGTTCACCCTGGCCCCGCGTGGGCTGGGCCGCTGGGACTCGCCTGCACACGCCCGTCCCCGGTGGGGGGGGAATGGGGGGCTGCGCGGTGGCCCCACGATCACAGCCCCCGGGGAGTAGGCTGGCCGGGCAGCGGGGCCTGCGGGCCACCGGGGTCATGCCCTGAGCCACCCAGGAGACGCCCAACAATAAGCGGTTTTTTAGAAAAATCTTTAACACGTGAACTTGCAAGGGCTTCTGCGTCTTGTAAAGTTTCTGCTTCGTGGCAGAAAGTGGTGTCCAGTGGACCTTCGGGAGTCCTGACCCGGACTCGGGGTTCTCGGAGGCGGGCCCACGGAGCTCTGAGGCACGGGTCCCACCGCGAGGCCTGGGCGTCCCTTCCGGTCAGCGGCTGCAGCTCTTCCCCACGGCAGGGGCCAGTCCGCGTGGGGCTCCGACCTGGGCCGCGGCCGTGACACCACGCCGGTTCTGGGACTGCGAGGAGCGCTAGCGGTCACACCTGCTGAGCCCGAAGTGACGATCTTAGAATGATGACGTCGGACAAGCAGCCTCCCGAGAGGCGGTCAGTCCTAGAGGGGACATTAGAAAGTCCCTGCCCGAGCTCCTATTTGTGAACCGCCGGTGCAAGCTGTTAACAAACACCTTTTCTTTTTTAAACAGATGAGGACAATAGCCCAAGGCGCTGCGCCCACGATGCTACTGCTGTGGGGGACATGCTTCCCGCCGGCACGCCGGCACACCTGAGGCCTCTGTTTCTTAAGTGCCCTGCTCGGGCCACGCCGTGGACTGACTGCAGCCAGGATCGGGCCCGAGCCCACAGGTGACCGCCCGTGAGGCCAGAGCGGAACCACCAGGCTGGCCAGGAGCTCAGGCCACCCACTCCAGGGGGCCTGGGTTCCCCGCTCCGACCCGTGGCCTCTCCCTGCGGCTCCCAGAGTCCCCGCCGCCCACCTGGCTGCACCTGGCCACTCACCGCGCCTGCTTTCCCTGCACGACACTGTAGAAGACACCTGGAGGTCGATGCCAGCCAAAGTGGGGCCCTCCGTCCTGGGACCCAAGGGGTTTCTGTCCTTGGCCGGTGGCCGTACCGGGGAGCCCGGGGTAGCAGCCCTGCACCCCTCGGCGCGGCTCCTCCTTCCCTGCACACGCAGATGCACTTGGGTTGATCTGGGTTTGAATCCTACTCTGCTAGGGACAGCCCATGCAACTTTGGGCAAGTTCTCTGTGCCTCAGTTTCCTCAACTGTAGGTAAGAACAGTGCTGAAACCATCTCAGGGGTTCATCCCTCTCGCCTTTCCTCTGGATCTGATCTCTGGCAAACTGAGGCTTCTGTGTCTGTCCGAAGCCCCCTGGCTCCCTGATAACAACCTGTTGTACCCACAAACTCAACACACTCGTGATCAACAGGGGGTTGGTCCGTGGGCCGCGCGCAGCAGCGTCCAGAGGGCTTCGACGGCCTTCTGAAGACAATTCAAACACGGTTTCCCCCCCTTGGGTACTTTGTGCTTCTCTAGCCAGAGATGCGCTTTGGGGTTTCTTAACAACCTGGATGTTAGTAGCATCAATTCTATTCGAAACTGAGAGCCGGGGTGTAGACTGCTGACCCCGGTGTGGGAAGCAGCGGTCCAACGGTCAGGGTGACTGTGCCGGGCCGTGAGACGACGTCGTGCATGGAAACCGCCTTATTTCTAGTGTGATCCTGACTTTCAGGTGGATCCAACCCGCCAGAGCTCTGATCCCTGCTGTTTGGTTGGAATCCCAAGTGCCTCCCAGGCTCTCTTCTCAGTACCGCCTTATTCTTCTTGCCCGTTTCTCCCCACCCCTGCTCCCCGTCCTCTCTCTCGGCCAGCTCTGTTCATCGTGCCTTCTGGAATACCTCTGCCTTCACTGAACGTGGCCTCCTTGAGGGCCTTCCATCCTCAGAGTGGGGGATGTCAGCAGGTGAGAACCTGTGGTCCTCCTGGAGGAGGAGGCTGATTGTCAACGGTAGGCCTGCGCCCACTCACGTCACGCGGAGGAAGCGTCTGTCTGCTTCCTCTCTCAGCTGCTTCCCGGCGGCCCGATTCTATCCTCAGGGATACACGGGACGCGTTTCCTAATTCAATCCTGCTTGCCCAGGCAGCCTCAGGTCTCCCCACTCCATTCATTCCCCCACGTTCACTGTGGAAAAGGAGCCAAGGCAATTTACTTGCGACTCTTCTAAAACATTGAGACAACCTAGGAATCATCTACAAGGAGGAAGAACTTCCTTCTCTCCCAACCCAACGGGCTTTAGACGCCTGTCCCCCATCGGGACCCCACTTACTCGTGGGCACACTCGCCATCTCAGTGGTGAAGGGGTTCATCTCTCTCCTCCACTGCCTGAAAGCTCCAAGGGGACGCAGATGTTGCCTTTTTGAAACCTAACATCTGTCTGACTCGCCAGTCTGGGCGCTTCCCCCCTACAAGGGCCCCACCTCCCGGTGTACGGAAGCCACGGCACGGGGCCCACACGTCCTCCGACGAGGAATGGTATTTGGTACCATTTCCTAATTAGGAGGAAACACGTTCTTAAGTCCGACTGTCATTTTATGCGTGGGCCCAAGGACACAGTGTCTCACCCACAGGGCCCAGGACGTTAGTGGTACCGCTGAGCAATCATTCGAGACGTTAGGGCCCGAGATCGAATATTCAAGATGAAAACACTACGCACACAAATAATTATAATACAAGGTATATATGAGAAGCAGGAAGTTTGAGAGCAGATGAAAGTGGGGAGAAAGCACATCTTTAGGCCCGGGTGGCAGGTGGGTAGGGAAGGTTCACAGGATTTGTATTACGTGCTCGACCCTTTTTGGTCTCAAGACCCTTTTACGCTCTTAGGTTCTTATGTGAACCCTGAAGAGCTTGGTTCGTGTAGTTCTATCCGGGTTATTTATCATATTACGAAATTACAGCTGAGAACATTATTGAAGACAATTTTGAAAATAATAAACCCATTACATGCTGTTACATTTCTATGAAAATGAGCATTTTCCACCACAAACATAGAAGAGTGGCCGATTTATGTTCCCGCCGATCGCTTCAATCTCTCACTGGATGGAAGACATCGGGATTCTCATAGCTCCTGCTGCCTTTGCTCTTGGGATCTTGTTTTGGTAGAAGCCTTAGGAGAAAATACAGCCTGATGCAGACGCGTAGTTGAAGAGGGAAGAGTATTTTCATCGTCTGCCCAGGTGGCTGTGGCTCTTCAGGACTTGACTGGTGCGAGTTTTTTTTTAAAGTTACTTGAAGCTGAAATCACATCAGTGAACGTGTAGTTCTGTGTCGCATAAAGATCATCGGCCTTCTATTTTAAATGCAGAGTTTTGTAATATCATGCATTGGTCATTTAGCAATGTTGAATTATGCAGATCTTCTAAGTGTTGTCGCATTGCATTATTTGGATGGAAAAAAAAAACACTTGTTCCTATCACTGGGTTTGTCGGCAAAGTCTTTACATATCGGGGAAGACGTCACACTCACAGTGGTCGATACGTTTTCCAGAATCCTTATTTTTGCTTGAAGATTTGATTTTTATCTTTGGCAACAAGCCCTGGCGGTTGTTTTTTTTTTTTTTTTCCTGGAGGTGACTCACTTAGTTAATTTTTTGAGAAAATGTATGTCAGGTATTCAAGTCTGAATGCGTACAACTGTTGTTCTTTTTCTGTTTTTGAAGGTTTTATTTATTTATTCATGAGAGACACACAGAGAGAGAGAGGCAGAGACACAGGCAGAGGGAGAAGCAGGGTCCCTGTGGGGAGCCCGACGTGGGACTCGATCCTGGGGCCCTGGGGTCATGCCCTGAGCCGAAGGCAGGTGCTAAACCGCTGAGCCACCCGCCCCCCCCCCCCGTACAGCTGTTGTTGTTTCACACGAGAATGAATTCACAAAAAAAGCGGTTTGTTCAGCTCACAACTCAATTGCACGGGTGTTTTCTGTGTCCTCCCCACTTAGACGGCGTAGGAGAAAGAGACGTTCTTGGAGGCCCGGATTAATGAAGTCAGTAGTTTTCACTGTTTTCAGGGACATTCTGAAGTGGAACTGGCCTTGTCTCCTGCCAAGTGCCTGTGCCGTTACACTGGACCCGCTGGGTGGGGGGCCAGCCCGCTGACCCATGTTGCACCATCGGTCCCAGCGCCCACACGGCGGAAAAGGAGGTTGATGTCCTCGGTTTACGAAAACAGGTGTGAGCATGCGGGCCCTCCTGCGGGGACCCCGAGAGTGGGCAGTGCTCCCCTGGATGGAAGCGGAGGGAGCCGAGGAGGCCCAGATGCCGCAGGACCACCAGTTAGGGTTAAACAGGGAGAGGAGGCTACTGGGACGGGCTTTTTGTTTTGTTTTTGAGCGCTTTAGCATCAGGTTATATGAAAATAAAGCTGGCTGGGTTTATACTTAACTAATTGTGAAATAAAGACGAGCACGTCGCTGCTTTTCTCATGAGTAATGTTTAGGGAATGAAGTGCTTTGCTGTACCAAACCTGCGGCACTATTTGATTTAGACGGTATTATTTTCAGCAGGAAAAAGAACAAACGTTTATTAGGCATTTATTGTGACCTGAATGCCATGCCAGTCACTTTTCATATAATGTAATCCTTACAATAGGCTGATAAAAGAGGTTTCACCATTCATATAAATGGGGCGAATGAGGCCCAAAAGGTTAAGTAACTTTCCGAGGGATGTGACTCAACTCTGATTCGGTAACATTTCCCATTGTCACCTATTATCTCAAGGCGTCTGGGGAAAGTCTGAAAACAAAATTAACAACCACAACCCCACATATACCCATATGACCACGCAACTTCTAAAATACGGCACGGAACATGGTCACAAACCCAAATAAATAAATTAGAGCTCGAGAGAGAGAGAGACTGCATATTTGGGATTTTTTGTTCCCTTCAAGAACTATTTTAAATAATATGGAAAGCTGATTACTAATGGAACATTGGCTGGCAGGTATTTTTTTTAAGAATGCACCTGCAGGGCCCCGGCTGCCTGGGTTGGTAGGTCGTGCGGCTGCGGAGCCCCATGTCGGGCACGGAAGTTCCTTAAAGATAAAATTTTAACAAACAAACAAACAAACAAAACAAAACGTAACAATGGAGAAAAGTCAGGAGTTGAAAGTCACTGCTAAGCTCGTCACGGTCCTTATTGGATACAAACCCCTTTTTTACTCCGTATTTTAAAATATTGGATCATGGAGAAAAGGAGGGAAGGCAATTCAGAAGCAGAGTCTGATGCCAACTTCTTTGGTCCGAGAGAAAAGAAGGGGTGCCAGGCTTCCCGAATCCCGTCCAGGGCCCGCGTGGGCACCTCCACACCCGCAGGGCTCGCCCTTCTGCACGTGGAGCGGCTCCGTCCAACCCCGCTGGCCCAGCGGCTGCCCGCAGTGTGGCCTTGGCCCGCGTGGCCAGCGTGAGGCCAGCAGTGCGCACACACCTGGGGGCAGCGGTGGAGCCCTCGCGTGACCCGGGGCCCAGAGGCCGTGAGGCCGGGGCCACCCCCCCGCTGGCAGACCGCTGCCCTCCCTCCTGGGATCCCCGCGCTCCCATCAGGGGTCTGACCCCCACGGATGCTGGACTCTCCTCCCCCTGCACGTCCGGGGGCCTCAAGGGATCCTGTGCCAGTGGACATCGCAGCTGCTCAGGGCCCGCGTGTCGGTGGTTGGAAGGCATTTGGGAACAAGAAAGGATCACCAAGGCTTCAAGATGAAGAAGAATGATGAAAATTGTGGTCCTGCTAATAGGACTTTTGTTGGTGACACGTCTGAGAAAGCTCCAGACATGCTCGTAAGACAACTGGCTGCTAAGTGCGCCTTGGCCTTGAGCTGGGGGTACAGGGGCATGCGGGCAGCTTCAGCCTTCGGATTTGGGAGCTCACGGAGCCGGAATCGCCCCCTTTGCATCCAGGTTATGGCGCGGCCTGCAGACGGGAGCGTAGAAGCTGCTTGTTAGAGCTGATGCCAGGACGAAGGTGCACTGGTGAATGGGAAGCAAAGCAGCTTCTGGAGGGAAGGCTGGGCCACACTGTCGGCAACGACAAGCACCTCCCGTGGGGAGACTGAAAGATCAGATGGTCAAAGGGCCTTTGACGTTTGAATACATGCATCTCCGGGGACCTCGGTGCCTGCTCACAAGAGTCTGACTCTCATCCCGGGAGGAGAAAAGAGAAGGAGGAAGTTTCCAGACACTTCTCCAGGCCTCACTAACCAAGTACCCATTTACCAAGGAGGACGATAGAAGTGGTAGGAATGGGAGAAAACCAGAGAGACCTGATATCCCAAGAAA
Organism: Nyctereutes procyonoides; assembly: GCF_905146905.1. Taxonomy (NCBI): domain Eukaryota; kingdom Metazoa; phylum Chordata; class Mammalia; order Carnivora; family Canidae; genus Nyctereutes; species Nyctereutes procyonoides. The sequence goes on from NW_026575137.1 coordinate 10,885,082, forward strand.
TCAGCGCATTCAGAGACACACACAAGAAACTGGGGGACAGGCACAGAGGAAGTGGAAAAGGAAGTCGATAAAGGACAGAGAGGAAGAGGGAAGGGATGTGAACGGGAGCGGGAAGGGCAACGGGCCAGGGCCAGCGACTGAACTCAGGTCGGAATAAGGATGGCAGTGGATGGAGGGCGAAGAGCAGAGATGGTGAGAGGGAACCGCGGGGGGGGGGGGCAAGGAGCAGGGCTGAAGGACGATGAAGAAGATGCAGATGATCGAAGAAAACGCGAACAAAGACTCTTAAAGAAGGGAGCTTCTTCCTAAGAGCAGGGAACTGGGAACACAGAGACCGGAAGGAAGCCTGGGAGTAAAGAGGGAGGCTCGAAGAGAAGAAAGAAGATAAATGGCCAAAGGAGCTCACGACTGAAAGACCGAGAAGGGGACGAGCTACAGGAGGCCGGGGAGTGCCTCGTGGATGCAGACGCGGATGTGGACGCGCAGCTCCGGGGCCTGGAGCAAGAGGCTGAGCCATGTGGACAAGGACCCGGAGAGCAAGAACCAGAGCCAGAGGATGAGGAAGAAGGAAAGCATGGACACGAAGAGGAGGAGGAGGAGGCCTGGAGGAAGCACGGAGAGGAGCCCAGCTCGCCCGGCTCTGGGCCATTGGGCCTGGGGAGGAGGCTTCCGGGGAGGAGGCTGCTGGGGGAGGGGGCTGCTGAGGGAGGAGGCTGCTGGGGGAGGAGGCTGCTGGGGAGGAGGCTCCTGGGGTAGGAGGCTCCTGGGGGAGGAGGCTTCCGGGGAGGAGGCTCCCAGGGAGGAGGCTCTTGGGGAGGAGACTCCCCGGGAGAAGGCTGCTGGGGGAGGAGGCTCCCAGGGAGGAGGCTCCTGGGGCAGGAGGCTGCTGGGGGAGGAGGCTGCTGGGGAGGAGGCTCGGGGATGCTACTCCTCGGAGGACCCCGCAGGCCAGCCCGGCATCAGCCTTCACCGGGAGCACAGGCCAGCAGAGCGCCGCGGCCACTGGGTGCTGCCTGCGGTCCTGGTCGCCAGACTCCCCGCTGGCCATGCTGTGCACCGACGATCTGAGGACGAGGACGGGGACGGTGGGGCGATTGGCTCTCCTGGGTGCTGTGAGGGTGACGGGAGCTGAGGGGAGGCAGGGGCGCACTCAGGGTCCCGTGGAGAAAAAGGCCAAGCCCGAGCTCCCCTCGGCTCCCTGGTTGGTCTACGGTGCATTGTCTGCTGACGCAGGGACGGCTGCATACCAAGGTGACAGGGCACACTACTGTACGTGTCGCCACGGTGCTCGGGAGAGCGGTGGCGGTGGTGGCAGCGGCGAGCACCCAGGGCCGCAGGCTACGGGACAAGAGACAGAAGGAAACTGGTCCTGTGGAGGAAAACCGTCGGCCAGAAGAACAACGCCAAAGCCCTCTTACACACGTGTGTACGCACACGCAGACTCCTGGCAGGCTCTCCTCCCCGATGGGAGTAAATACCCTCTCTGCTTACCCGATGGTCTGAGACTCTTCTATTGACATTTTTAGCAGAAATTACCAAAATTAGTCCAAATGAATCCCTACTTGAATATTTTACCATCAAGTGAAAAAAAGTGGATAACAGAAGAAAACTATTTATTGTTTACTCACTTCTAGGCAGGACAAGTGTCTCAGAGTATAATGCAGTTCAGAGAAAGCAGCTACCTCGCTTGACGAAGAACAGGTCATTGCTAAGGGAGAAAATTATCACAGATATTGAGAACAAACACGCAAAACCTCTTAAAAGTTTTATGCTCTGCATTTGAGAATTCCAGTTCATCAGAGACCGTAACCTTCTGCTCTCTTCCTAAGATAGCTGCGTTTTGGCTTAAATTACAACTGGTAATAATTTACCCATTTGCATAGAGACATAATATTCTTTCTACATTCTAGGTTAGAAAGTGTACAGCGAAATGGAAAAGCTTATAAATTGCCGACAAAAACGTGAACCCACGTGTACACTTCTGGCCTTGGGGAATTGGGTCGCGGGACGCCAAACGTGAGCAGCGTACGCGACGTGTAGGGTGGTTATGCAATGGTAAAAGAGAAGAGAATATCGCCAAATTGACGGTTTGGTAAATTCGCTCATTTGGATAAAAGGAAAACATCGTTGTGACGAAGGGTTCCTCCATCAAATCACTTCGCTTCTCATAAAATTACACGGAGGTAAAATCTTGGAGAGGAAAACATTTTTATTCAAAGGTAAAAATGTGTACCTGGCGTCAGTACAGAAACCTAAGCGTGTGCCAGCAAGGGGCCACGGCGCTGCTGCCGGGCTGGGCTGCCGAGAGCCGGCGCACAGGTGAGCAGGTGCGCCTCGGTCAGGAGACGGGTTTAGGGGCTCAGCCTCGTCGTGCCAGTGGGGGGGACTGGACGGGGTGGGCACAGGACTAAGCGATCCCGCCCTGGCTCTGGGTACCCCCTGGGCCACGGCGTGGGCCCCACATTAGAGCTTCCCCTCGCACGCGGGCAGGACGCGGGCAGGAGGGAGGCTCGGAGGGCTGGGAAGCCCCGAGTTACCAGGGACCTGGTGACGTCCAGGTAACTGACTTCCTCGCGCCACTACCGTCGAGCCCCTCCAGGCTCAGCGCCGTCGAGGAGCAGCACGACACGCTCCCTGCCCGTCGCCCTCCGCTCTGTCTCCTCACGGCTCCTCTACCAGTACGTCGGGCAACAGGCCGCCTGCGGAGAGAGATTACTCGCTGTTCGCTTGGTGGAATGGTGGGCACCAAAGGCGAGAAAAGCACTTGGGGGAAAAAATCCAGTAAGGATTTATTCATGTTCAGATTTTTTTCCTTGTGGTTTTAGGGACATCGAAAAAAGTTTTTTGCATGTAAGTGAATATTTACTAAAATAGCAGACTATTGATATAGGCATGAACCCAAGGAGAAGAGAGAAGCTAAAACTAAGTACACGCTCATCACCTGTGCACAGTGTCACTTGGAGTTAGGGAGGCGGGGCGAGATGCGGACACCCACCCACCTGCAGCCCCAGTGGCCGCTCATCATGGTGACGCCCGCCTGAGTTCGATCTTTGGCTGGAGGAGACGATGTTCACAGCCCCTCACGGGTCTCGCTGCCCGGCTCCGGGCTCTACCCTCTCCGAGGGCTGGAGGTGAAGGTCGGTGGCCCAGTGTGTCAGCGGGCGCTGCTCCTGCACCTGCTGACCGGTGGCCGCTACGTATCGGTGTGAAGCGTGGAAGGAATGTCCCACGTAAGAGGAGACGGGCCGGCCGGGCGTGTGACGCCTTGCGTCCTTCCTTCCTAAGTAAAATGGCCCCGCGGCAAAAACAAGGAATTCAAAGCGTGAAAGCACGTGGTCTCCCCGTCCACCTGGTCTTTGGGAATCCATCGTGTGGAGTCATGAGGGGGATTTCCGGCCCGTCTCCAGGGGCGCGCTACTGCCGTGCACCTCGCCCCACGGGAGCAGGACCGCCGGGAGGAGGACAGCCGGGAGCAGGACAGCCGGGAGCAGGACAGCCAGGAGGACAGCCGGGAGCAGGACAGCCGGGAGCAGGACAGCCGGGAGGAGGACAGCCGGGAGCAGGACAGCCGGGAGGAGGACAGCCGGGAGCAGGACAGCCGGGAGGAGGACAGCCGGGAGCAGGACAGCCGGGAGGAGGACAACCGGGAGCAGGACAGCCGGGAGCAGGACAGCCAGGAGCAGGACAGCCAGGAGGACAGCCGGGAGCAGGACAGCCGGGAGCAGGACAGCCGGGAGCAGGACAGCCGGGAGGAGGACAGCCGGGAGCAGGACAGCCGGGAGGAGGACAACCGGGAGCAGGACAGCCGGGAGCAGGACAGCCAGGAGCAGGAAAGCCAGGAGGACAGCCGGGAGCAGGACAGCCGGGAGGAGGACAGCCGGGAGCAGGACAGCCGGGAGGAGGACAGCCGGGAGGAGGACAGCCGGGAGCAGGACAGCCGGGAGGAGGACAGCCGGGAGGACAGCCGGGAGCAGGACAGCCGGGAGGAGGACAGCCGGGAGGAGGACAGCCGGGAGCAGGACAGCCGGGAGGAGGACAGCCGGGAGGACAGCCGGGAGCAGGACAGCTGGGAGCAGGACAGCCGGGAGGACAGCCGGGAGGAGGACAGCCGGGAGGACAGCCGGGAGGAGGACAGCCGGGAGGAGGACAGCCAGGAGCAGGACAGCCGGGAGGACAGCCGGGAGGAGGACAGCCGGGAGGAGGACAGCCGGGAGCAGGACAGCCGGGAGGAGGACAGCAGGGAGCAGGACAGCCGGGAGCAGGACAGCAGGGAGCAGGACAGCCGGGAGCAGGACAGCCGGGAGGACAGCCAGGAGGAGGACAGCCGGGAGCAGGACAGCCGGGAGCAGGACAGCCAGGAGGACAGCCGGGAGCAGGACAGCCGGGAGGAGGACAGCAGGGAGCAGGACAGCCGGGAGCAGGACAGCCGGGAGGACAGCCAGGAGGAGGACAGCCGGGAGCAGGACAGCCGGGAGCAGGACAGCCAGGAGGACAGCCAGGAGCAGGACAGCCGGGAGGAGGACAGCCGGGAGCAGGACAGCCGGGAGGACAGCCGGGAGCAGGACAGCCGGGAGGACAGCCGGGAGCAGGACCGCCGGGAGCAGGACAGCCAGGAGGACAGCCGGGAGCAGGACAGCCGGGAGGAGGACAGCCGGGAGCAGGACAGCCAGGAGGACAGCCGGGAGCAGGACAGCCGGGAGGACAGCCGGGAGCAGGACAGCCGGGCGCCCGGCTCCGCGCCCTTAGTGCCTGCCGCACACCCAGCGGAGCTGAGGATCGGCCTGCAGGGCAGTCAGGGCTTCGGCGGTCCTCCAGCTACACTGGCAGGCATAGGCCCGGGCTCCTGGCTTCTTTACCAGCTTCGTTCTTAATTTCTGGAACTCCGGCATGTTGTTCCTAGTGATAAAGAATGGAAACTTTAGCACATTTGCTCTGGCTCTGGCTGTGCTCATTTAGTTCTGGCTTTGCTCAGAGCTGAAGGACTTAAAAAAAAAAAACAAAGTTCTCACTGCTTTGTTTTCCTGTCTTGACAACAGCTGAGCACTACACAACCTCGTCCTCGCACCCGACACCAGGGGACGGGCTTCCGTGTTCTTCCCGATGCTGTTTCCTTGGGGTCCAGCACTTCCGTGTGGCCGTCCTCTGGGCCTGTTTATTAAAGCTGCTGCCACAGCACAACGGACTAAAAGGCTGCGTGAAGAACTATGGGGTGGTCCTACAGAGATGATACGAGAGGACCGGCAGGGATGCTGGTTCATCTCCCACCTCAGATCCTCACCTCACCTTATTCTAAAAGCCTGCAATACGGCCAGTGAGGGGCAGATAAGAGCATAAAGATAGGGCACCCCGGGGGGCTCAGCGGTTGAGCGTCTGTCCCCGGCCCAGGGCGTGACCCCGGTGACCCGGGATCAAGTCCCACGTCGGGCTCCCTGCATGGAGCCTGCTTCTCCCTCTGCCTGGGTCTCTGCCTCTACCGCCCCCCTCTCTCTCTGTGTCTCTCATGGGTAAATAAATAAAATCTTAAAAAAAGAGAGAGAGAGAATAGAGACAACAGGCTTCTGATGCATTACCTGTAGCAATTCTTCACTTCTAGATAAAAAGTACCTGTTGCTTCTATTTGTTGAACTGATGCTGTATCTTTCACTCGTTTCAATGATAGACTTATTTACCAGCCAGATATACTATTAGCCACAGAATAAATGTCGATCCTGCCTTAAACGTCAATAATGTGAAGATAATTAAATGAGTGGGCAGGAACAGCATCATAAAAAATGAGAACCATCAGACCTGATGCTACTGTAACAAAGACTACAGGGGTCCATTCAAGTTTCACAAACTGAAATTCATGATTTTCACGATAATCCATGTACTGGATTTACGCAACTGTTCCAGGACAGAAGAAAAGGGGAAAATTCAAAGTGAAATGATGAAAAAACACAAAGCAAAATGATGAAATAAAGTATGCATATTAAAAAGAGACCCAAAGTGCTGTTACTTTTGAGGTCACTGCGACAGGAGGCAGGCTACAAGGTGCCCTCTGGTGGCCACTGGGCACCACACTCCGTGCTGTACAGAATCCAGGCATAATTTAGGTTTTGAACCTAACAAAAACTAAGAGATTTTCCAGGGGAACCGTTTGATTTCAGGAAACTGAGACTCTGACCACCTCAGCGTTACAGTAATCTGGGGGGAGAAATGGATAAGCTAAGCTTTATCGGAAAGAAAAATACTCCACAAATGAAAACTAAACCTTCTTTATTCAATCTGCAATATACGGTGACAAGTTTAACACCTGACTGAATCCTTAATTAGAGATTTTATGAGTCGGGGAGTCATGGATAGCCAGAAAACCGATTAATGCACTTCAAATGTTTTTTAGGAAGCATGTATCTTAAAAGCTTAGAAAAATAATTTCCCATTAAGAAAATGATTTAGTAGGAAAAATAAAAGCATTTTATTTAGCTATTTTTGCAGGATGATCAAGTTACAGCTTATACTACTTTTTGAAAATTGCAGAACTTATCAAAGCTAGGATACGCATTTCTAAGGACGAGCCAATGCGCGGACCGACACCACTAAAAATAAATACCCCCCCCCCCCCGTCTGCCTTTTATCTTGCCTTCTTTGGTGACCACCCACTTGTGCTTTCCTTAGCTAGCACCACCCCTCACCCTCCTCAAGGGCTTCATCTTCTCTCTGCTCCTTCCTTTCAGCCCATCGCATCCTCATTCACACAGCTGGGCCACTGGATGTGAAAATCTTCCACTTCCTAGCCCCCCCCCCAACACCTCACTCTTTTCCCTCCCTCCACCCAGGCACAGAGGGCTCAGCACAGCACTGATGTGATATGCACCTATTATTCTATGCTCGTGGTATAAAAATTGATGGTTCCCACTGGTGACACGGGGGGATTACTGACCACTCATTACATTAACCAGAAGTTAGGACAGAAAGACGATGGAGAGGAGTCAGAAATGGCAAAACAGACATGAAATCAAAAGCTAACCTTTCCAACTCTGGGATTAAATATAGGCTAACCTGACCTGAGTGTTTGGGACTGCATTAGGCTTCATTTGGGCTGGGAAATGTGAAACCTCGCAAGCTGTAATTTTTCCATGAATTTGTATATTTGAATTTTTCTGTATGTGTGGGAGAGGTCTCAAAGTTTTCACGGGATTTTTCAAAGTGGTTTGATATGAAAGAGTTTTAAAAAACGATTCATGAAGTGGAGACTCCTGTGGATTTACAAGAGAACGGCTGCCAGATGAGGTGTGGAACACAGACTCTCACCTTTTTCTTTATGCTTCTAGAGAGAGATGCATATTCTGGTTGCTTGTATTAGAAAATATAATTCTTGTTTAGGCCTAGGTCTGGGCAATGGGGGGGGGGTTAAAAATGCATGATATATACACTTCATTAATTTTTAGCTCTTCATTTTTATTTGAAAATGTGAAGCATGATTTATAGCCTATTTTTACTTGTTTATTTACTTATGTATTTGTTTGTTTTTTAAGTAGGCTCCACGCCCAGCACAGAGCCCAACGCAGGGCTTGAACTCATGACTTCGAGATCAAGACCTGAGCCGAAATTAAGAGTCGGATGCTTAATTGACTGAGCCATCCAGGTGCCCCATATAATGTACAATTCAGATTCATTTTTAAAACTTACAACATCTTAAAATTGGGTATGGAGTGAGTGTATAAGAATGTATAAACTGCAAAAATACCAGTAAGACACTATCCTGGGGATCCCTGGGTGGCTCAGTGGCTTAGCGCCTGCCTTTGGCCCAGAGCGCGATCCTGGAGTCCTGGGATCGAGTCCCGCGTGGGCTCCCTGCATGGAGCCTGCTTCTCCCTCTGCCTGTGTCTCTGCCTCTCTCTCTCTCTCTCTATGTCTATCATAAATAAATAAAAATAAATCTTAAAAAAAAAAGACATTATCCTGACCACAAGGAGGGAGGCAGACACATACCAACCCGAGATTTTCAATCTTGGATTCCAGTGAGTGCTAGAAGCGGTACAAAGTGCCCTGGACACATATGATGAATTCACTCCCAAGTTGACAGAGTGGCGAGGGGATCATGGAAGATGTGCAGTGAACTGTACACCCTGAGGGACAGGCCAGGTCTTAGGTTACGAAAGGGTGGGGTGGTGGGAAGGTGTCCTTTCCCAGTGCAAGGGAAGAGCTTGCACCGTCACAGGGAGTGGCAGTACTGGGTACTCTGATGCAGCTGGACTCTTGTGAAGGTGAAAAGTAAACCGTGCAAGGACAAGCTGGGTCACAGACAGATGGGGGCTGGACGGTGGAGGGTCCTGGATGCTGTCCTAAGGAACCCGGACACGATTCTGTAAGGGGAAGAATTTAGGGTGAGAGCATGGCACGCTCAGGGTTATGCATTTGTTCTCAGCAAGAGAAGGGTGGCCTGAAAGAAGTGACTGTAGGCAGAAGAACCGTGAGAAGGCTGTCACGATACTCCCGTCTGGAAGTCACCCCCCTACACACACCGAGGCTGACAGCAGACAGATGGAGAGGAGGAGATGAGGGAGGTATGCAGGTGGGGGCCATCGTCCTGCCAAGCCCGTCGAGAGATGGTATAGCAAAATACAAAGTGTACGCGGTACGTTTTTTCCACGGGGTGAAGTTCTTTGTACACATACCTGAAAAACAGATAATCGCATGACTGGTCCCACATACAGTCGTCGTAGCTGACTACCCTGAAATCACACGCTACACAGCGCAGGCGGTCACAGGCTCTGTTCAGAGAAAAAGAACAGTATGTTAAAGATTAGTAGCTGTCTAAATATGAAAATATGAAATTATTCATAGGATACACCCCATACTACAGATTACCGAGTAAACAACAGAGCAGTAAACATTAATGTTTTATGAAAGGACGGATTATGCATCTTTCAGGTAAAAGTCCTCAGGTTAAATTTCTGTGCAAAGCTATTTTACTAAGCTCTAAGCTCTCACGCACCGATATATTTGTTATATATATTTTATGTACATTTTCTATACATGCATGTGCGCACCTGCACATTGTACAGATACAGAACAAAAGGGATGTGCACATCTTTTAGTTCAATGGTTTTCAAATTGGGTCTGAGGGAGATCTCCACTTAAGGCACTTAAATTGCTTCCCTTCCTACTGAAATTTTCAGGGGTGCCTCTATCACATAGAGAGAGAGAGAGAGAAAGTGGGTGCGTGAGTGAGTGAGCATGCGCCTGCACATATGCACACGTAGACGGGGAGGGGGGCAGAAAAATCTTCGAGCAGACTCCCCACTGAGCACCAAGCCTGATGTGGGGCTCTGTTGCACGACCCATGAGATCTTGACCTGAGCTGAAACCAAGAGTCAGATGCTGAACCGACAGAGCCACTCAGGCCCTTCGATAAGAGGTTTTAACATACCAAAAACAAAGCGAAAAGACCAGTGACACAGTGGGAGAAAATGTTTTCAACACACAGTCAAATACTCATACTATACACCAGGAGTGCTTACAAATGATAACAAAACTTAAAATATATTCCATTGCTCTAATACAGGCATCACGGAATAGCCGTTAAGAGCACAGACTGTGCAGACCGACTGCCTAGGTTCAAATGTGATTCCACTATTTACTAGCTGTGTAACTATAGTCAGGTAACCGCTTTGTGACTCAGTTTCCCCATCTGTAAAATGGGAGGGAATAATAATACCTATATGCCTCATAGAATTGTTCTGAGGATCTGCTGAGTTGACATTGGTAAGGTGCTTATAACCGTGCCTGCCACACTGGTTGTTAAATGGTTAAAATATAACACAATGAAAATTTAAAGCAACCACAAAATAAATGTTTTAACCAATTAGGTCAACAAAAATTAGCACTCTCAGACATTCCTGGTGGCTATGTGAATTCCTATAACCTTTCGGGAAAAACCTTAGGTTAGCACTATTTTGAAATTAAAATAATCCCTAGCTGTTGCTCCAGCAACCCCATTTTTTTTTGGAACCTATTACATATAAATAAAAACATCAGTCTAGAAGCCTTTATCTCAAGAATTTTTACTGCACTGCAGAATTGCTGAAGTGGCAAAAAAACCAGGATATCACTTGGATACCTATTAAAAAGGGAAAAGGCTGAATAACATGCAGTCTATTTATACTACGGATTATTAGACAGCTGGTAAAGAGAATTAGATTCATCTAGTGACTTAGAGGGATGTCCGAAGCAAGGTACCCAGCCAGCATATACAGCATAAACCTATTTTTGTAAAAACAACCAAAAAAATTTCCTGTGTAGGTGTTTGTATGTTTGTAAGAACATGGAGGCAAATGTGGAAGGTTATATACTATGCAGTCAACACTGGCTACCTCAGGGGTAGTGGGAAAGGAGAAGAGAAAAGATTATTATCTTTCTCTTTATACATTCTCAAATTTAATTTTTAAGAAATAAGCACTCAATTCTTCAATAAAAACATAACTAAAACACCCCATCATGAGAACTTTTTTACCTATTTCCCTCTAACATTCAGATACGGTTAACTTCAAAATCGCAATTATTTTTTGGCCTGAAGATTTCTTTGAAAATAGATGCTTTTTGTTTTAAAAATCATTATTAAAAATAACTAAACACTCAAAATCTATACAAGTCTCATAAACAACTCCATATTTTCCCTCAGACTCAGCAATTTATAGAGTTGTATTTGTACATATGGAAATCCAACACAATTACATTTGTACACATTTGAACTTGGATTTTGAATGCACGACTCAGGAAATGCAAAATGATGGTTCCCAAAGCTGCTGTAACTTGCTTTCTTATGCATATGTAGTTTATTACATGATCGCACAGAGTGTTAACTTTAATGCCTTAATACATATGTGCAATTTGGCTAAATTACTGCTGGTGTGGGAACTATAATTTCGAATTTCCTGATGTTTGGTATGTGTAAAATCTCAACCATAATGTTAAATACAGCTTTTTAATTTAATTTAAAATTTAGTAGTTTATTCAAATCTAGTCACACTACTACATTTTCCTACAAACACTGCCCTGTGAGAAAAATAAAACTAACTTGCAGCTAAGAAATCATTCTGCTGCTACGATTCACTCTATTAGACCATAATTAGTAGCAGTGCGTGGAATAATCCAGTCTTACGAGTAGTTCAAAAAACAGCAGAGTAAAATTCGATATGGCTTGAAAGTAACGCCTTGATTTTATCTATACCTTATTAATGCCACCACGCTTCCTGCTACTACTACCCACTCTCCTTCCCCCCAACTGCGTAAAGGACTCAAGTCCTCACACCCTAAAATCGTTCAGCAGTACTCCCAAACCAGAGCTTTATCTAGAAATCAAACAAATAAAACACATAGAAAATAGGCAGAACAGACTCCATTTCCTTTATGCCCTGGGCATGGAAGTCAGTGCTCATAGTCAGGGCTTAACTATATTTCTCTCCCGTACCTACCTAACAAGAGGATATCTAAAAAAGGGCACGATTCTAGTGAAAGGGAAGTTGTCAGGATTCTTCCAAAATGTGGAGGCAGAGCAAATACGAGGGTGGCACCAACAGCGTTGTCCTTTTGTCCAGTTAATACACACAATCTTTACCATTTTTAAGGTGTTCATGATGGGAATGCCCCCAATAGTCTGGGGTCTCCGTCAACTCCTGTCCGGTCTACACAGTGGTCTAAGAAGCCTTGCCGTGTGGACAGCTGGGAAAAACAGCAGCCACGACAGCAGAACAGCAGAAACAGCTGAGCTTCTCCCCTCCTGCAAACACCACGCGGCCCTGTTAACTGGTATCCTAGGAAGGACGGGGGCCAGGGACAAGCTGCCCATTTGAGACCTAGGTTTGAGATAATTTACGCGACCTCAGGAAGGCACATTACTTGGAACACTCTCTTTTAGTTCCCGTAGCCATTTAAACCCATTTAAAGCCCTTCTAGATTCTAAATGGTGCAAACATGACACGTTTTCCCTACGGCCACTGTCACTACTCAGGTCCCAGCTACCGTCGCGGTCTCTTTGCTGGAGCACTCTAACTACTGCCTGCTGACTCCTCTCCTGTCTTGCCCCTCCAAATTCCAATCCATTTTCCATTCAGCAGCCAAAGTGACTTTTCTCAGAAACACATACAGGATTGCTATCCCAACTGCCAAAAACACCCCCCCCCCCCGCCTCAAACAACCAATGGCTTCCTCTGCATATGACATACTTTTTCTGAAGTCCTCCAGAGGACTACAGGACCCCAAACGAAATGTCCCTCAACTACCTCTGCAGCCCCATCAAGAGCCATTCTTCCCCCCACTGGCTCTTCTCCAGTTCACCTGGCTGCCCTCTGCTACTCCAGCTCAGGGATCATCCAACACTGCGTGCCCCCTGGCTCTCATGATTTCCCCTCTTTGCTATTCATTTTTCATCCTGCAGTCTGATGAAATGTTCTTTGCTTGGGAAAGCATTCCCTAATCCTTCATATTCGGGCCGGGTGTGTGTGTGTGTGTGTGTGTGTGTGTGCTAATTATCTGTGCTTATCGTACCCTGCACTTTCCCTTCACATTATGTATGATGTAGGACCCAGCAAGCAGGTGGTTAATTAATATGTGTTCAATGAATTTAACACCAGTGTCTCGATTTCCTCATTTCTAAAATGGGGTTAAAAAGTCTTGCTCTATTTGCTTCGTTTTTTTTTTCCTGTGGAGCTGAACTAATAAGCATATATAAAAATGTGCTCCAGACAGCAGAAAGTATTTCACACATAAAATGTTTTATGTGCACGTGAACTGGTATATGCTTCTCTTTCTGTGGGTGCAGATCTGTGTTAGGAAGAGGTTGGATGATGAGGGTATCTTTGTCATGGTGAGGGAGAAGAGACCCGTGAATATACACATTTACCTATGTATACATGTGCAAACAGTACGTGTTTTGTCGTCCTGTAGCTGTGCACAAAGCAGGAAGGGGTTTGATGGATCAAATTGGCAAATACTCATGGATCAGTATTATGTGCTAGGATCTTATAAAATAGGCCATTATGTTGTCGACTTAATTTCCATCTGGAGTGAGATGCTTCTATGCTAGAACCCATTCAAAGTACATGTAAGAAGGTACTATATAAAAGAAAATCTTCATGAAATATTTACTCTTTGAAAGTCAACCAGAATGGACCACCTTAGAGGCCATTTTTTATCTTTTTAATTTTTGAGAGAGGGACTGAGAGAGAGAGAGTGTGCCTGTGTGTGGGGCGGGGCAGAGGGAGGAGAGCTCTTAAGCAGGCTCCATGCTGGGCAAGGATGCCCAACACAGGCCTCGATCGGTCTCGATCGGTCTCACCGACCCTGAGATCATGACCTGAGCCAAACCAAGAGTTGGACGCTTAACGGACGGAGCCACCCAGGCGCCCCGAGAGAGACAGAATCAATTTCTGTGAAGAATCAATACCTCTGTGAAGTATTTGTTCCAATGCCACAAGGGGCAGTGCTCCCACCAAGGTACACTGGGCTGCAACTAGACAGTTCAGCAGACGGAAGGAAAAAAAAAATACGACAAAAAAAAAATATGAGAAGTTAATTTGACCTCGTTGACTCTATATTCTTATAATCAAACTGTATATTTTTCCAAGCAGGCCAATTATTTCAGAGGAGAGCCATTTACTCCAGGATCACTGCATTATTGGATATAACCTGTACATTCAGAACACTCAAGAAGTTAACATGAGTCACAGAAAAACGTGTTTGCCAAATAATACAAGGGACAAACTAAACACTGAAGAATATAACAGAACGTTAATTCTAAGAAACTGTTCACACTTTTTTTTTTTTCATGGCAGAAAATTATTTACAATAGCAATAATCTTCCATTCAAGTTCTACACTAAGGGATCACAGGCCTTAAGGACAGGGAAGATACTGCTATCGGTCTTTCTCCTGAAAGCCAGCCAGTGCTTTGTTGTTCAACGTCACTGTTGTTTAAACACTAAATTTACTAGACTTTGCTTAGCGTTTGCTCACTAGCGTGTGTGATTCACTAAAGCAATCTCAACTTACCTCTTACCAAGACTTTGAGTGGAAGCTCTGACAGATGGGTTACATGAAGATTTAGATTTTAATTTCTGTTAAAAAAACAAAACAAAACAAAACAATAAAAGGCCAAGGGTAACTTATGGAGAATTCTAACATGAAAATATTCTTTATTTTATAATGAGAGTATTTTGCAAATGGCTTCAATAAAAATTTTGTATGATTTTAAAGTTTCTGAAATAAAAGAAACAGTGATCAAGACCTTTTAAAGGCAAAAGGGAAGTAGACCTCCCCGAGGAATTTATAAATTACTCCGCTAGCTTTTAGTCTAGGGAACTGATATATTGCTGTTATTAGCATGCAAAAATTTAGAGTCACTTTATAACTCTTCAGTTAATACTAAGTCCAGTGATTTAATATGAAGGATCTGCTATTTAAAACTTCATCCTGGAAAAATTCAATTGAGGAGGGGAAAAAAAAAAAAACAACTCAGACTCATTTTTAAAGGCTGTGAAGGGTACTCACCTGAACAAGAAATAAACTAACCAAACTCCTGGGTAACTTCAGGAATATTAATTTTGATCAAATGGAATGGTATCGAGCAATAGACATTCAAGGGAAATTGGAGAACTACCTAGGCGCAAGCATACAGTAGTTCCTATATGGTTACATAACACCATCATCATTAGGAAGCATTTATTAAGTGTTAACTGGTATATGGTACCAAACAACATAAACCAACCGCATACTAGGACCACCGCCAAGGAAAGGAAGGAAGTTGGAGAAAAGGCAATTTAAACTATGCAGAGACATGCCTTCATTTTATCTAGTAGGTGAAGAAATTTAATGGAGGCAAAAATATTTCATTTTACTATTTGCTTAACCTTTTTATTTGATGTTAAACAGACCTGGAAAAATTTTTGGTGCATGTCTGAGAAATAATAACGTGCGTGAGTCTTTTTATTTGGGGAGACACGTTCCATGTACCATCCAGGCTCACACGTGGTGGCAGTTGTTCTGGGGCTTTCAGACACTCAACAGAAGGGGCGAGGCGGGGGGAGGAAGCGGTACTCTCAGAGGCACGATCCCGTCTGGATGGTGGGCACGGACCCCTCTTTTCCTCACCCCGTCTGTGTTTCCCAGACCCGCTCTCCTCCAGAAGTTTATTTGGGTTGTTTTCCCCCTTGCAGTCTGGAGAACGGGATATAATAACTAAAAGAAGGGAGCGCTCAGAACAAGCGCATGGAAGTTTACCTCTTCGTGACTGTACGAATTATTATTTCAAATTAGTGTATCTTAAAGTCAGGGCAGAGAAATTCTTCCCTCTCCTCCAAGTATTCCTCTTCTTCCTTCTCCTCACATACAGACAGACACACCGAATTGTTCAGATGATCCATGAATAACAAGAACGTCTGTGGTCTTTTCTACTCTGAAATCAGCGTTGCTATTCAAGAGCATTTATGATGCATGCTTGCTTGCAGAGTATTCAACAGCCTTATTACTATGTTGACACGTTAATCACCTAGGTCATCATTCAGCTTATTAATTTACCACCTGCTTATGAACTGAAAATGCTAAATTTAGAGAAATAAAGATCTTAAGCTATTAGTCATCTGATTTTTAGTCTGGCTGACAAAAATAAAAGTGGCTCCCACCCGTGTACTTACCACCACCACCGACTAGAGATTTTTAGTCTATCTTGCTTTAATCTGCCCCCTTTAAAAGAACCTCTTTGATATTCTATTTATTTCTTAGATTTTCTTTTTTCTTTGTGGTCTCTGTAACTTCAACTTCCATTTGGTGTCCGGTGAAAATCTCACAAATATATTTTATACCCACCACACTGGTAAAAATTGAAGTATACAGCTTCTCATCCACTGCTGGTGAGAAGAATAGAAATGATATAATCATTTTGGAAAACATTTTGGCAAAGGGTAGAAAAGTTGAAGGTAAGCACACCTTATGACCTAGCAATTCCTTCCTTAGGTTTTTACATCCTAGAGAAAGTCCTGTATGTAGGTAAAAGGTGGAGATATCCGATGCAACACCGTTTTTAAAAGCAACAACTGGAAACAATCTAGATGTCTATCACCAGGGAAGTGGATAAACAAACTGCGGCAGACATCATTTCAAATTGTTTATGATTATACAAGTACAATTAAAATATAAAGGTATCGATGGAAAGGACAGATTACCTCTGGGAAGGAAGGCAGCAGAGTAGGATTTGGAGAGTACTTTTTAATTTTTAAAATGTTTATATTATTATTATTTTTTTATGGAGAGTACTTAAACTAGATCTATAATTTTTATTTCTTTAGAAGAAAAATCCAAATATGACAAGACATTGAGGTATGTTCACTATGGGTGGTAAATATACAGCTGGCTGTTATACTGTTTTATGAGCTTTTTATACAGCTGATATGTACAAAAGCACTTAAAGACATGAAAATGTTAACAATTTACCCACTGGGTCATGGGATAACAGCAATGACACTGCATTTGAGATACTAAACACATTTCTATAATAAAAGCTGTTTTTGGTCTTTTAAAAAAATGTTCTTAGAATATAGAATTAAAGTAACCAACTTTACCCGTGAGCTGTCTTCTCTAAATAGCTTTTTAAATTTTTCATTCTTGCTGAGAAATGAACAGCAAAACATATTAATGAGAGTTTTTTTTTTTAAATTTTTTTTGTTTTATTTATTTATGATAGGCACACAGTGAGAGAGAGAGAGGCAGAGACACAGGCAGAGGGAGAAGCAGGCTCCATACACCGGGAGCCTGACGTGGGATTCGATCCCGGGTCTCCAGGATCGCGCCCTGGGCCAAAGGCAGGCGCTAAACCGCTGCGCCACCCAGGGATCCCTAATGAGAGTTTTTAATATTTTATTTCTTCTACAACTCTTAAGTGGAATAATTGCCTTAAAATAATTGTATTTTTCAGAACTCAAAGGACTACAGATACCTGTGCATGCTATACATTTTCAGATTATTCTAAACATGTCTTGAAATAATGAAAGAATTACTGCACATTTATAATACTTAACTTACAACGGGTTTTTTGTCCAAGTTGGGTTCTTCAAATATTTCATTAATAAGACTGTCAAGATCATCTTCTTTCTCAAATGTTTCTGCTGATCTGAAAAGAAAACAGATGAAGTTTAAGTACAGATAAAGTCAGTATCAGAAGAACTTTTGTTTAGTTTATTTCTACAGTTGCTAACAGAAGGATAAATGTGATGCTAATTATTTTTTTTCCCTCTATGGACATAGTTGAAGATTGTTGAGACAAAGATGTAGTTTATCAGGTAAAAAAATTCACATTCGTACTTTACTATCTTCACACTTAGGACATTTAAAGCTCCGCATTATATTCAAGAGAAAGCTGAGCATGCACTTTTCTAAATTACACCAACCACTTATTTAAAGAATATAAAATATGTACAATTATAAGTAGAACCTGAGAATTATAAACAAAGATAATTTTAATGAGTCTTTCTAATTTTTTCCCTAGAAGTTCCATTGTAAGTTAAATAACCATATCCCTTCGCTACAGGAGCTGAAGGTTATATAATCAAAACGATCACTATATATATATATATATATATATATATATATATATAGAGAGAGAGAGAGAGAGAGAGAGAGAGAGAGAGAGAGAGCGCACTATTCGCTTGACAGAGCATCTCCACTACCTTTCCACCTTGCGCAGGGAAAGCCAGCGCAGGATTACTGGTACAAACTGTTACTGCACAAAACCTCTATTTAACAGCTGACATTTACTGAATACTTACAATATAGATGAAGAAGCAGGGGCTGAGAGTTTCAGAAACTCACTCAAGGTCATACGCCCAGTGGGAGGAGAGGCTTGGAATTGAATCTAGGGCAGCCTGGACACCTAACACTAAACAAGATCAACTCTTTTCAGAGTTTGTATGTCACAGATGCTTCACATCAGCTTTATAACTTCATTAGACCATAAAGATTCTTGTTTTAGAAGACAAGCTTTTTAGCCAGATTCTAACTTTAGAAACGTATTTACTCTGAAAATCCTTAACCTCAGGATCATAGGCTGTAGTTACTGCTTAGAGTCTAACCGGGCGGTGCTGCCCTCGCCCTATGTCTGGTTCCCTCTGTCTCTAGGCATTGCCTCTTTAAACTATTTAACCTCTCTGAACCTCAGGTTTCTTATCTGTAAAAAGGAGGTCTAGAGAACTATTTAAAACTTCTTCCAGGTGTAATAGCCTGTGTCCGGACTCGATATTCCTCAACGATAGTGAACTTCTTCCCTCAAAGGTCAATACTGCCCACATCACTGAATTCAATGGCCCTTTTCAGTTCCAATCCTCTTTTAATCTTCCAGAAACACCTGACCTGTTGGGTACCAATTCCTTCAATTCCTTCTAGGAGAGCAGGTTGCTAAGTTGTCCTCTTGAAATTCTTTCCTCCTAGAGTTTTCACAACATACTCTTTGGGCTCTCCTCCCTCACGCAGTTTCACGATTTCGAGAATCAGATACACTCAAACTTTATCAAACCGATGAACACTATTAGGGATCCAAACTTACATAATATTCTGGTCTGTTATACAATCTCATGATGCATACAACTGCCTATGCTTTAAGGTAGAAGTGAATACAAAAAAAAAAAAAAAGAAGAATGCCATCATTTCAGTAAGAACTCATACAACAAATTTTAAAGGACTGTATAATACTTCTGTCTGTTGATGCTATAATACAATAATCTTTTTCTTTTTAAAGTTTATTTATTTTTTAGTAATCTCGTCACCTACTGTGGGGCTCAAACTCACGACCTTGAGACCGAGAGTCACATGCTTTTCCAACTAAGCCCGCCAGGTGTCCTTATAATACAATAATCTTAATCAAAGGTTAATAGACATTTACTAGTTCCCCCCAACTTTATTCTTACATTATAATCTTGATTAAAGATATGGTTTTTATAAAAAATAAAAGGTATACTCTATGTAAAAAGGTACAAACAGTTGAAAGTCACAATTAAATATGAAAGGTATATATAAGAGCTTAAATCTAGATTTACAATATTCTGGCAGACTTGGAAATATGACCTTGGGCAAGTAACTCTTCTACTAAGTCTTAGTTTGGTTGGTGAAAGGCGGATAATAGTATTATTCACCTCATAGGGTTGGGGAGAGTAAATGAAATAACACATACAAAGCAGTTAGCATATAGAAAGGACTCAATAAATGTTGGCTATTATTTGTAGCTATTATCTAGGAGGCTATATTATCTACAAATATTTCCATCTGTATCATCCTGAAACACTTTAGTCCTATTGCAGTTCAACCTATAGCAGTTTTTTTTTTTTAAACTAATCATGCACCCCTCTTGATCACTGTGAGCACTTCAACAACTCGTGAATGTTTCGGACCACTTGCACTAGCAGTTGTTCTTGCTATCCAGATGCAGCATGCTCATTTATTTTATTATTTGTAGGCCTATCATTTTAAGAGAAAACTTCAGTATTTTACTTCCTAACAGGGAGG
The DNA here is from genome assembly GCF_905146905.1 of Nyctereutes procyonoides. Classification (NCBI taxonomy): domain Eukaryota; kingdom Metazoa; phylum Chordata; class Mammalia; order Carnivora; family Canidae; genus Nyctereutes; species Nyctereutes procyonoides. The sequence goes on from NW_026575137.1 coordinate 10,904,608, forward strand.
GAAGAGAAACTGGCTACCTCGCCATACAATTGGCAGGTAGTCTCTTGTTATTATAATAAATTCATAATATAAATGGGTTTCTAATTTTTAAATACCAATTTTAGTTCAGGATAAAATTTTTATGTTTGAGATTACATACCCGATAGGGACTGTATTCCAGTATTAGATTTACGGCTTTTGCTGCTGTTTTTTTTTTTTGCATGATTTACCTTTATAACTACATTACCAAATGAAAAGTTTGAACACAGGAACAACGGTACTGGTCTGCTACAACATTTATAAATGTGTTACTGAGCAATCTGATGTGGTGAGGTGGGACGGAGGCTAGAAACATTGTGGATGGATGTTAGCGGTGCAGTAAGGGAGAGGCATAAAGGGGCCTGCTCTTGAAGC